>NC_141015.1:40700128-41337628 GCF_052327205.1 Somniosus microcephalus | reverse complement strand
CGGTGGTGACCACACCGGTATATAAGCACAGTGTAATAATATTGTATTCAGTATAGTCCGACCTCCAACCAGTAAAGACCTGTTGAATTTACTCTTGTGGTCTGTGTAGTAATTCTCACTATAACACACAGACTTAACAGTTGCCTAACCAGAGCTTTATAAAGGTTCAGCATAACTTCTCTACTTTTTCCTCTTCTTCTTAGGCAGTCCCTCGGAACCGAGGAGGACTTGCTTCCACATTAAAAATGAGTTCTCAGGTGACTGATGAGTCCAATGCGGGACCTACAGTCTCTGTCACAGGTGGGGCAGACGGTGATTGAAGGGGCGGGTGGGTGGGGTGCTTGGGTTGACGTGCGCTCCTTGCCATGCTTGCGCTTGGCTTCCGCTTGCTCCCGGCGAAGAGACTCGAGGTGTTCGGTGCCTTCCTGGATGCTTCTCCTCCACTTTGTGCGGTCTTGGGCCAGGGATTCCCAGGTGTCGGTGGGGATGTTACACTTTTTCAAGGAGGCTTTGAGGGTGTCCTTGAAGCGTTTCCTCTGCCCACCTGGGGCTCTCTTGCCGTGCCGGAGCTCTGAGTAGAGCGCTTGTTTTGGGTGTCTCGTATTGGGCATGCAGATGATGTGGCCCGTCCATCGGAGCTGATTGAGCGTGGTCAAAGCTTCAATGCTGGGGATGTTGGCCTGAGCGAGAACACTGATGTTAGTGCGCCTATCCTGCCAATGGATTTGCAGGATCTTGCGGAGGCAGCGTTGGTGGTACCTCTCCAGTGCTTTGAGGTGCCTGCTGTACATGGTCCATGTCTCTGAGGCATACAGCAGGGCGGGTATCACTGCTGCTCTGTAGACCATGAGCTTAGTGCCGGGTTTGAGGTCCTGTTCTTCAAACACTCTCTTCCTCAGGTGACCGAAGGCTGCACTGGCACATTGAAGGCGGTGTTGGACTTCGTCGTCGACGTCTGCCCTTGTTGACAGTAGGTTCCCGAGGAATGGAAAGTGGTCAACATAACTTCTCTACTTTTGTACTCAATACCTCTATTTATGAAGCCCAAGATCCCATATGCTTTGCTAACGACTAACTCCCCCACTCTTTCCCCATAGCCCTGCAATCTTTTCTCCTTCTAGTATTTATCCAATTCCCTTTTGAAGGCTACTATTGAATCTGTGTCCACCGCCCTATCAGACAGCGCATTCCAAATCCTAACCACTTGTAAAAATGTTTTTCCTCATGTCGCTTCTGGTTCTTTTGCCAATCACTTTAAATCTGTGCCCTCTGGTTATCGACCCTTCCGCCATTGGAACTTTCTGTTCTGGAACTTTGTTAATGTGATTATTGCTTCAGGTCGGAATTGGGGAGTGGGGGGAGATAAGCCTGAGAAACAAAGGGCCACTCAAACAAACACAGGGAAAGAATGTGACAATCTCTCGCAACTGTAAGCTGCTTTCTTACAGAAGGTGAACAGTCAGAGCACCCTGATTCGAGGGATAGTGTTCTATATAAACTGAAAAGGTGGTGGGAGCTGATTCCATTAGTAATTTTAAAAGGGAATTGGACAGGTACTTGAGGAGGAGGAACTTGCAGGGTTACGGCCAAAAAGCGGGGAAGATTTCTGCAATGAGCGGAAGGTGGGCACAATACGATTCAGAGCCACACACAACCTGCAGGGGAGCTTCACATTCTACAGCTGCTGGTCTCACTCCGGTCCTGTGCTACAGAACTGTCTGTATAACTTACGATACCCACAGAGGAATCCGCTCCAGCTGATCGGGCGGATCGCAAGTCATCTTCAGTAACTGGACTTGTTTTTAAAAAAAAATTCATTCTCAGGACATGGCATCGCTGGGAAGGCTGGTATTTATTGTCCATTCCTGGTTGCCCCAAGAAGGAGTTGGACATTAGTGAACCAGTTGGGTTTTTACACCAATCTGACCGCTTCATCTGCAAACGGCAATTGATGCTCGATCAATTGTTAATTTTAAATCTGAGATTGATAGATGTTTGTTAACCAAAGGTATTAAGGGATACGGGGCAAAGGTGGGTATATGGAGTTAGGTCGCAGATCAGCCATGATCTCATTGAATGGCGGAACAGGCTCGAGGGGCTCAATGGCCTCCTCCTGTTCCCATGTTCACGGCCACTTTTACTGATACCAGTATTTTTTTAATTTCCAGTTTTCCAATTTAAAATCCCCAACTGCCACGGTGAGATTTGAACTCCCGTTCTTCTGTATTGTTAGTCCAGGCTTCTGGATTACTATTCCAATAACAGAACCACGACACTGCCGCAACCAGTCATTGCAGCAGTCATTCCAGCGGCCATTGCTCCGTGAATTGCACTGTTGATTGTTGCAGGCTGAGAATTGTTGTTTCTCAGGCTCCAGGTCAAGAGTCTGAAATGGAAATTCATTTAAATCTAAATCTGTTGCATTAGTGGCTGAGTGAAAAAACGCCCACATCGGGGTGGGTTCTGCGAGCACATGCTACTGGCAGTCAGCCTGAGCCACCAGCTGCACATATCAGGAAATCGGAGGCCCATATGTAGACGCCAGGCAGGCCATGGGTCTTGTCAGCCGTGGCTCAGTGGGTATCTCGGAGTCAGAAGGTCGTGGGTTCAAGTCCCACTCCAGAGACTTGAGCACAAAAATCTAGGCTGACGCTCTAGTGCAGTGCTGAGGGAGTGCTGCACTGTCGGAGGTGCCGTCTTTCAGATGAGACGTTAAACCGAGGCCCCATCTGCCCTGTCAGGTGGACGTAAAACATCCCATGGCACTACTTTGAAGAAGAGCAGGGGGGGTCGCTCCGGCCTCCGCAGCGGGGGTCGCTCCGGCCTCCTGGCCAATATTTATCCCTCAATCAACATCACTAAAACAGATTATCTGGTCATTATCACATTGCTGTTTGTGGGAGCTTGCTGTGCGCAAATTGGCTGCCGCGTTTCCCACATTACAACCGTGACTGCACTTCAAAAAGTACTTCATTGGCTGTAAAGCGCTTTGAGATGTCCTGAGGTCGTGAAAGGTGCTATAGAAATGCGAGACTTTCTTTTTGTCAACACCCCGCGATCAAAAAATCCTCTTTACGCAGCCATCGCAGGCTTGGCATTTGAATTTTACACGACCTTCGGGGGTGTGTGTGTGGATTTTTCCAATTCTGTTAGAAACTTAATTCTCTTCATCGCTTTGACCTCATCAGATGAAGTTAATGCTCATGTAAAGAAACCTGAAGTCAGTGGTTACAAGGAAGCTGTTTGGAGAGGTGTTTTTGGAAGGACATTGGGAGTGATCGATACCCACAGGGCAGGAAATACCTGAACAATTCACCAGACTGATACCTGGGGTGGCAGGAATGACGTATGAGGAGAGATTGGGTCGATTGGGCTTATACTCGCTGGAGTTTAGAAGAATGAGAGGGGATCTCATTGAAACTTATTAAATTCTAACAGGACTAGACAGACTAGATGCAGGAAAAATGTTCCTGATGGCGGGGGAGTCCAGAACCAGGGGTCACAGTCTAAGGAAGCCATTTAGGACAGAGATGAGGAGGAATTTCTTCACCCAGAGAGTGGTGAACCTGTGGAATTCTCTACCACAGAAGGCCGTTGAGGCCAATTCATTAAATATATTCAAGAAGGAGTTAGATATATTTCTTAAGGCTAAAGGGATCAAGGGATATGGGGAGAAGGCAGGGACAGGGTACTGAATTTGGATGATCAGCCATGATCTCATTGAATGGCGGAGCAGGCTCGAGGGGCCGAATGGCCTACTCCTGCTCCTATCTTCTATGTTTCTATGTTAATTCAAATATTAGGAATTGTGAGACCGCAATTTGAGCAAATTTACCTTTTCATTGGAAACTCCCACAATTATTCTTACGTATTCCTTATTCCTTACATCGTACTGGTGGGTCTTCTTTAAATTTGTTCATGGTAAATCAGAAGATGCATTTTTCCGAGCAATATTTAAAGGTAAATTTTATGATTTCACACTCCCAGTGCAGAGTTCACCCAGTGGGAGCACAGGCTGGCACTGCTTGGATCTCAGCATTTCCCACAGGACTTTCCATCCAGCCTTAACAGATGGAACCCCCCCCGAGGCCCACTAACCTCCTGCCCAGTTTCAGAGGCATGAATTTACCGAATCTCTCAACCCTGTCTCCGTAACCTTGAGAATTTCTCTCATAAATACACTCCTTGTCAGTCTACTCGCTTCTGGCCTTCATAGTCTCCAGTTAGTTCAGAAAGCTGCAGCCCGCGTCCTCTCTCATACAAAGACCTGCACACCCAACAGCCCAATCCTTATCCAGCTCCAACAGTTCCCCCTGAGTCACCTTGAGGTTGTTCTGTTCATGTTTTCAAATTCCTTCACAGCCTTACTTGACTGATCTCCAACAATATCTCCGACCTCAGCCCACCCGTACCTCTGATTCCTCTCTCTCTTAGGCAGTCCCTCGGAACCGAGGCTGACTTGCTCCCACATTAAAAATGAGTTCTCAGGTGACTGATGAGTCCAATGCGGGACCTACAGTCTCTGTCACAGGTGGGGCAGACGGTGGCTGAAGGGGCAGGTGGGTGTGGTGCTTGGGTTGACGTGCGCTCCTTGCGCTGCCTGCGCTTGGCTTCCGCTTGCTCCCGGCGAAGAGACTCGAGGTGTTCGGCGCCTTCCCGGATGCTTCTCCTCCACTTTGTGCGGTCTTGGGCCAGGGAATCCCAGGTGTCGGTGGGGATGTTACACTTTTTCAAGGAAGCTTTGAGGGTGTCCTTGAAGCATTTCCTCTGCCCACCTGGGGCTCTCTTGCCGTGCTGGAGCTCCAAGTAGAGCGCTTGTTTTGGGAGTCTCGTATCGGGCATGCGGACAATGTGACCCATCCATCGGAGCCGATGGACCTCTGATTCCAGATCACTGCTGAATGCCCTCCTCCTCTGCTCTACAATTGATCTTTCACCTGTATTTTCCTACATTACAACAGTGACTACACCTCAAAAGTGCTTCATTGGCTGTAAAGCGCTTTAGGACATCCATGGGCCTCGACACTCTGGAGTTTAGAAGAATGAGAGGAGAGCAAACGTATAAGATTCTGAGAGGGCTTGACAGGGTAGATGCTGAGAGACTGTTTCCCCCTGGCTGGAGAGTCTAGAACCAGTCTCAAGATAAGGAGTCGGCCATTTAGGACTGAGATGAGGAGAAATTTCTTCACTCAGAGGGTGGTGAATCTTTGGAATTCTCTACCCCAGAGGGCTGTGGAGGCGCAGTCGTTGAGTATATTCAAGGCTGAGATAGATAGATTTTTGAATATTAAGGGAATCAAGGGATATGGGGATAGGGCGGGAAAGTGGAGTTGAGGTTGAGGATCAGCCATGATCTCATTGAATGGCGGAGCAGGCTCGAGGGGCCGAATGGCCGACTCCTGCTCCTATTTCTTATATCCTTATCCTGCGGTTGTGAAAGGCGTTATATAAGAATGCAAGCTCTTCCTTTCTTTATAACACTCCAGCTTTGACCATCAACCCCACCTTTGGGCTCCTCCTAAATTCCTTCAGTACCTGTCCACCTCTCCCTCTTCTAAAGCTCTCCGAGACATTCTTTATGTGAGAAGTGCTACAGGAATGTGAGTTGCTCCTGCTCCTGCTCATCTCCCCCTTGCCCTGACAGTACAGCAGAGATTCATCCCTAGACTGATCCACCAAGCATCCTGACAGTGCAATAGAAATGATTCTGATATTTCTCAATCGCTGTTTAAGTCCTAGAGGTACTTTTTCTACAAGTAAGCTTGGTGAGTTGCTGGAGTGTGTCCTGTAGATGGTCTTTACTGCAGCCACAGACCACTAGTGCTGGAGAGGGAAGACACTGAGTAAGCGCCTTGGGACATTTTGCTATGTTAAAGGTACTACGTAAATTTAAGGGAAAGTTAGATAAGTACATGAGGGAGAAAGGAATAGAAGGATATACTGATAGGGTTCAATGAAGTAGGGTGGGAGGAGGTTTGTTATAGAGTCATAATGACACAGAAAGAGGCCATTCGGCCCATCGAGTCCATGCCGGCTCTCTGTAGAGCAATCCAGTCAGTCCCATCCCCCCCGCTCTCTCCCCGTAGCCCTGCAAATTTATTTCCCTCAAGTGCCTATCCAGTCTCCCCTTGAAAACATCGAATGTCTCCGCTTCCACTATCTCACCACTCTCTGGGTAAAGAAGCTTCTGCATGCCTTATAAGCTGGACTCGATAATCGTGATTGGTTGATCGGCAAAGCAGGAATCATTCTCGGGATGTGGGCGAGTCAGATGCTGTGGCGTTGCTGGCCTGCATCCAGCTTTGGTTAGTGTTGGGGGAAGGTCCACCATTGGCCACTGGAGGATAGATTTGATGAAATCGTGCTCCCGGTTGTCAAGCTTCTCCCACTGGGCGCGTGCGTGGCACATAAACGCTGGCACGGGCCAGTTGGGCCGAATGGCCTGTTTCTGTGCTGTACATTCTATGCAATAAATACAAGGTGTTGAGCCCAGTGGCAGACACCACTGGGACTTTAAGCAGTTTTTTCTTTCCATTAAAATGCATGTTAGTCAGTGCCAGAGAGATCGAAAACCATAATCGTTACCTTAAAGCATAATTTTTACAAACTGGACAGGTTGGGTGATTGGACAGAAGCATGGCAGATGCAATATAACGTGGATAAATGTGAGGTTATCCACTTTGGTGTCAAAAACAGGAAGGCAGATTATTATCTGAATGGCAATAGATTGGGAGAAGGGGAAGTGCAACGAGACCCGGGTGTCCTTGTGCACCAGTCGCTGAAGGTAAGCATGCAGGTGCAGCAGGCGGTTAAGAAGGCAAATGGTATGTTGGCCTTCATAGCGAGAGGGTTTGAGTACAAGAACAAGGATGTCTTGCTGCAGTTGTACAGGGCCTTGGTGAGACCATATCTTGAGTATTGTGTGCAGTTTTGGTCGCCTTATCTGAGGAAGGATATTTTACCATGGAAGGAGTTCAGCGAAGAGTCACCAGGCTGATACCTGGGATGGCAGGAATGACGTATGAGGAGAGATTGGGTTGACTGGGCTTGTACTCGCTGGAGTTTAGAAGAATAAGAGGTGATCTCATTGAAACGTATAAAATTCTGGCAGGACTGGACAGACTAGATGCAGGGAGGATGTTCCTGATGGTCGGGGAATCCAGAACCAGGGGTCACAGTCTAAGGATAAGGGGTAGGCCTTTTAGGACAGAAATGAGGAGGAATTTCTTCACCCAGAGAGTGGTGAACCTGTGGAATTCTCTACCATAGAAGGCAGTAGAGGCCAATACATTAAATATATTCAAGAAGGAGTTGGATATATTTCTTAAGGCGAAAGGGATCAAGGGGTATGGGGAGAAAGCAGGGGCCGGGTACTGAACTTGGATGATCAGCCATGATCGCATTGAATGGTGGAGCAGGCTAGAGGGGCCGAATGGCCTACTCCTGCTCCTAACTTCTATGTTTCTATGACAAGGGCAGCAGGCACATGGGAACACCACCACCTCCAAGTTCCCCACCAAGTCACACACCATCCTGACTTGAAAATATATCGGCCGATCCTTCATCGTCGCTGGGTCAAAATCCTGGAACTCCCTCCCTAACAGCACTGTGGGAGCACCTTCACAACACGGACTGCAGCGGTTCAAGAAGGCAGCTCACCACCACCTTTGTGATGAAATATTCCATTCATCACTCATTGGTATTCTCTGCCTGTGACTGTGGTTGGTTTCAGTTTCATTTCCCTTACCTCAGTTCCGTTTCCTCACCATTGTATTGTACTGTGTGTAGGGCTCCGCCCATACCTGGCCCCTATGTAAGCTGGCCCAGCCTGCATCACATCCAGTACGGCAGACCTCTGGATGGAAGATACCTCTCCTCTGTGTGTTACCTTCTAAGTCAATAAAAGCCTTGTTTTGTTTCGCTAACATCGAGTCTTGGATTTATTGAGGCACATCAATTTTATTGACTTAATTTTCAACACAATGGATCAACTCTTGAAACCCGAACGTTTGGATTTGGACCAGCATGCTTCGGACGCATCGGCACGCTTCGGACACTGGTTTATGTGTATGGAATTCTTCCTGGACAATTCCACAGCCGTCAAAGACGCTACGGACGCTGCGAGTATGAAACTCGGAATTCTGCGGAATTGGGTAAGCCACCGGGTTTACCCCCTCATCCAAGACGCCGACACGTACCCGGCCGCCTGCGACATCTTAAAGGCGCATTACCAGCAGCCTACGAATGAGGTGTATGCTAGGCATTTGCTCGCTACTCGCGCACAGCGACCTGGGGAATCGGTGGAGGAGTTCCTAGGCACCCTGAAAACGCTTGGCAAAGACTGCAAGTGCCAAGATGTAAAAGCCGCAGTGTACACTGACGAGCTTGTTCGCGATGCCTTTATCACAGGCCTCAGCTCCACTTACATCCGGCAGAGACTGCTGGAAAAAACGGGATTGGACCTGAAACAGGCTGCGGACACAGCGCGATCCCTGGATGTGGCCCAGAGAAACTCGGACGCCTACTCTTCAGCCCGCGCCGTCCACGTCGCCACGTGTGCACCAAGGGCGCCGCCATCTTGGAAGGCATCTTCCCCGCCCGGCAGCCCAACACCGTCGGGGCCCCGCTCTCCCCCCAGAAGCCCTACGACAGCCGCGATGCGTCGGGGACCCAACTGCTACTTCTGCGGGCAGCTGAAGCACACCAGAAACCTGTGCCCGGCGAAAGGCATCACCTGCTTTAAGTGCGGTAAGAAAGGGCACTTCGGGAAGGTGTGCAGAGGGAACCCCGCCGGAAAACCCGCCACCGCCGCGTGTGCGCCGTGGGAGCGGCCATCTTGGACGCCATCTTGCCCGACCTCGTGGGGTCCGCCATCTTGTGAGCAGACAGCGTGGACGCCATCTTGTCTCGATCAGGGCCCTACAGTGGCATCGGTCACAGTGGACCAGACCAGGCCGCACCCGCTATCCAAATCAATGGTGGACATCGAGGTAAACGGGTGCGGGGTTAAATGTTTAATTGACAGTGGAAGCACGGAGAGTTTTATCCACCCTGAACTGGCACAACAACTCTCCCTAAAGGTGGTCCCTACTCGGGGTACCATCTCTATGGCTGATAAAACCCAGACATCGACCATTATGGGTTACTGCACGGTACAATTGTCCGTTAACGGAACTGTATACGATAATTTTAAAGTACTAATCATGAAGAATCTATGTGCGAGCGTGATCTTGGGCCTGGATTTCCAGTGCTACCACCAAAGCATCACGCTCAATTACGGTGGGTCCCAGCCGTCCCTCACAGTGTGCGGTCTGGCTACCCTGAAGGTAAAGCCGCCTTCGCTATTCGCGAACCTTACCCCTAACTGCCGGCCAATAGCGACCAAAAGCAGGAGGTACAGCTGGGAGGACAGGCGGTTTATCGCGACCGAGGTAGACAGGCTCCTGAAAGAGCGCATTATTGAACGCAGCAACAGCCCGTGGCGTGCCCAAGTGGTAGTGGTAAGGGGTAGTGAGAAGAAACGGATGGTGATCGACTATAGCCAAACAATCAACAGGTACACCCAACTAGACGCCTACCCGCTACCCCGCATATCAGAAATGGTGAACCAAATCGCCCAATACCGGGTGTTCTCCACCATCGACCTCAAGTCAGCGTACCACCAGCTCCCTATCAGACCAGAGGACCGCCCGCACACCGCCTTCGAGGCGAACGGACGCCTCTACCAATTCCTCAGAGTCCCCTTTGGGGTGACAAATGGGGTCTCGGTCTTCCAGAGGGAGATGGACCGCATGGTCGATGACCACCACTTGCAGGCAACCTTCCCCTACCTCGACAACGTCACCATCTGCGGTCACAACCAGCAGGATCACGACTCGAACCTCGAGAGGTTCCTGAAAACTGCACAAAAACTCAACCTCACCTACAACGAGGACAAGTGCGTTTACAACACCACGCGCCCCTGCATACTAGGCAGCGTGGTGGAGAATGGGGAAATCGGACCAGACCCCGACCGATTGCGCCCCCTACGGGAGCTGCCCCTGCCCAACACTCCCAAAGCCCTGAAAAGGTGCCTGGGGTTATTTTCTTATTATTCCCAATGGGTCCCCAACTACTCCGACAAAGCCCGCCCCCTCTTGAAAGCATCCTCTTTTCCGCTCCCTGCTGAGGCCCACGCCACCTTCAAAAGCATTAAGCGGGATATTGAGCGGGCCACGCTACAGGCAGTGGATGAGAACACTCCCTTTCAAGTGGAAAGTGATGCGTCTGACTTTGCCTTGGCGGCCACCCTCAACCAGGCGGGGCGGCCCGTAGCTTTCTTCTCGAGGACCCTCCAAGGGCCCGAGATCAGACACTCCTCCGTGGAAAAGGAGGCCCAAGCCATCGTGGAGGCAGTGCGCCACTGGCGCCACTACCTAGCCGGCAAACGCTTCACCCTACTTACCGACCAGCGGTTGGTAGCGTTTATGTTCAATAATAAACAGAGGGGGAAGATTAAAAATGATAAGATTCTTAGGTGGCGGATCGAGCTCTCCACCTTCGATTATGACATCATTTACCGGCCAGGGGCCCTTAACGAATCCCCCGACGCCCTCTCACGAGGGATGTGTGCCAGCGCCACCGGGGATCGGCTACAGACCCTCCACAACGACCTCTGCCACCCAGGGGTCACGCGGCTGTTCCACTTCATAAAGTCCCGCAACTTACCCTACTCGATTGAGGAAGTTCGGTCTCTGACCAGGAACTGCCGCACTTGCGCTGAGTGCAAGCCTCGGTTCTACCGCCCAGATAGAGTCCACTTAATCAAAGCTACACGGCCCTTTGAGCGGCTCAGCTTAGATTTCAAGGGCCCCCTCCCGTCCGTCGACCGCAATGTTTACTTCCTGAACATTGTGGATGAATACTCCCGTTTCCCATTCGCCCTCCCCTGCCCAGACATGACCAGCGCCACGGTCATTAAATGCCTCAACAGCCTGTTCTGCCTGTTTGGTATGCCGAGCTACATCCATACGGATAGGGGGGCGTCCTTCATGAGTGAAGAGTTACGCCAGTACATGCTGTCCAGGGGGATCGCCACGAGCCGTACCACCAGCTACAACCCCCGGGGTAACGGTCAAGTGGAGCGAGAGAACGGGACAGTATGGAAAGCAGTCACTCTAGCTCTAAGGACCAAGGGCCTCCCTATCTCCCGCTGGCAGGAAGTCCTCCCAGATGTGCTCCATTCGATACGGTCGCTATTGTGTACTGCCACTAATGCCACGCCTCATGAGCGAATGTTTGTCTTTCCCCGGAAATCCACCTCAGGCGTATCCATGCCGTCATGGCTCTCCACCCCGGGTCCGGTATTCGTGCGAAGGCATGTGAGGGGCCACAAGACGGACCCTCTCGTGGAGTCAGTGCACCTACTCCATGCCAACCCCCAATACGCGTATGTCCGGCACGCCGACGGAAGGGAGGACACCGTGTCCATAAAAGACATCGCCCCAGCCGGTAACGACAACAACCACGACAACAGCAGCAACAACGATCACAGCAACTCTTACCCACCCACTACTCTTTCATCACCCCCGGAAGAACATCGACCAACGGCACCCCCACCAACTACCCCTTCAACAACCCTGGCAGCACCCCCGGCAGAGACCCAGGAGGCCACCGGGGACACCCAGCCGACACCAGCGGCACCACAACAGCCACGTCGGTCGCAGAGGACTATCAAACCCCCGAACAGACTAAATCTATAGAAGGGGTGAATGTGATGAAATATTCCATTCATCACTCATTGGTATTCTCTGCCTGTGACTGTGGTTGGTTTCAGTTTCATTTCCCTTACCTCAGTTCCGTTTCCTCACCATTGTATTGTACTGTGTGTAGGGCTCCGCCCATACCTGGCCCCTATGTAAGCTGGCCCAGCCTGCATCACATCCAGTACGGCAGACCTCTGGATGGAAGATACCTCCCCTCTGTGTGTTACCTTCTAAGTCAATAAAAGCCTTGTTTTGTTTCGCTAACATCGAGTCTCGGATTTATTGAGGCACATCAACCTTCTCAAGGGCAACTAGGGATGGGCAATAAATGCTGGCCTTGCCAGTGACAGCCACACCCCAGGAACGAATAAAAAAAAAGATCTTCAGCATCAGGCTAGATGACAGGAAGAGTGGGGGGGCGAGGGGGGAATCGGCATCAGTTCAATAACGTTTCCTAAAACCTCCTCATCCAATATTCTCCATCATTCAGATGACCCGATGTTTGGGCTGGGGGAGATTCACTCTATCGTTTAACATCAGTTCTGATATATCTGCTTCCAAGTGTTAGTTAGACATCTTGTTATTATTCCAAAAGTATTTTTTTAGAAAGTGCAGCACACTGAGATTTGTAAGTTATTCTTCTTATTTTTAATTGCATCTGTCTCTCGATCCTATTATTTCATGTTTGCGAAACTACCTGCCAAGTTTTTTTGTATCTGGACCACCAGTATCCAGCTGATCGACAACACTTGATGCACAAGAGGAGTCACCAGTATCGAAGTCATTAATTAGATTTATCTGAAAGTCTAATGGAGGCCGTGTGTTAAATTACCAAGTATCATTTCAGCATCTGTCCCACTTTAACTGGTCTAATTGCCTGTGACTCTGCTCAGCTGTCACTCCTTCCCCTGGATCCACTTGCCCGCCATTCCACTCTTGATCAACTCCACTCATTATGCATCACAGTGTGCTACTAAGTAACTTGGTTACAATTTCACTCTTCAATCTTAAAATGGCGCCAAGGAGAGAAAGGAATTTCGTGCAATATTTACAACAGGAGCTCGAGGCAAAATAAATCAGCATGCAGGGATTAATGGGCACCGGAATCAAATCTTTGGCAACCGGGTTAATGGTGCGAACCTCTCAATGGCCAAGCACGTCACCAAGAAAAATGCCGTTCATCGTTAAAGGGGCCTGTCATGAATCAACTGAGCGGCCTGCGGGTGGCGCTGTCCAGGGAGAGTATAAATACTCGGGCACGGGCCCAGCTTGCGCAGGACATTCTTTAACAGGAACTAGTGAAGGACACAACTAGACCTCCATGTTGTAAAACAGTTGATTAAAGCTTTGTTTAACGTTTAGACCAAGTGCCGAGTAGTTTTCTTACGTCAGGGACTGTCATTCATTTAAAATCCCAACTTGCTGCTGAAAGCGGGCGAGCGCTGGGGTTTATCCTGTTACACTGATTGTCCATCCATTTATCCCCTGGGAGCCCACTCATCCCTAAGCAGTGTCCTTTCAAGGTAACTACAAAGGGAAGGAGAACGATTAGGTGAAAGCAGAAGACCTTTAAAGTGTCGCCTGAAGTATCTCTGGAGGAATCTAAAGCTGCTGGATTACGTTACAGTGCGCTGTGAAGCCAGGAGGGTTATTAAAGAGATGAAGTAGGATCAGTGGGATGTGTTTATCCTTAAGGGTGTTCTTTCACTGGCTGAAGTGGTTGGTCAGAAGCGTTCCTCTGGTCGAGTGATTGACAAGTCTCCAACAGACCCATTAGAAGACCTTTGAGACCTGAAGATAACATTATGCTGAGTTGGTGTGTGATCCAACAGGCCGCAGAACAACAACAACAACTTGCATTTATATAGTGCATTTAACATAGTAAAACGTCCCAAGGCGCTTCACAGGAGCGATTATCAAACAAAATTTGACACCGAGCCACATAAGGAGAAATTGAGACAGGCGACCAAAAGCTTGGTCAAAGAGGTAGGTTTTAAGGAGGGTCTTAAAGGAGGAAAGAGAGGGACCGAGGCGGAGAGGTTTAGGGAGGGAATTCCAGAGCTTAGGGCCCGGGCAGCTGAAGGCACGGCCGCCAATGGTGGAGCGATTAAAATCGGGGATGCGCAAGAGGCCAGAATTAGAGGAGCGCAGAGATCTCGGGGGGTTGTGGGGCTGAAGGAAGTTACAGAGATAGGGAGGGACGAGGCCTTGGAGGGATTTGAAAACAAGGACGATCATTTTAAAATTGAGCCAATGTAGGTCAACGGGCACAGGGGGCGATGGATGAGTGGGACTTGGTGCGAGTTTAGATACGTTTTGGATGAGCTGAAGTTTATGGCGGGTTGAAGATGGGAGGCTGGCCCGGAGAGCCTTGGAATAGTTGAGTGTGGAGCTAACAAAGGCATGGATGAGGGTTTCAGCAGTGGATGAGCTGAGGCAGGGGCGGAGACGGAGTCGGACAATATTACGGAGGTGGATCCATCTGCATAGAGCTTGGAGATGCCGGTGGTGTGTGCTGCACAGATTGAAGGCCTTGATGAACCAATTGATCGTCACTGAGATGCCCAGCTAATGGTTGGGTCACTGGGAGGTGAACAGTACCCCTGCCAGATTCCTAAAAGCTGTGAGGAGAACACAAAATGCTTGAAAACACTCAGCAGGTCAGGCAGCACCTTTGGGGGGAGAAACAGAGTCAACGCTGGTCTAGGCGAGGTGGAGGGCGGGGGAAGAATGACAGTGTTCCTGGAGCACAACGCCAGGAGCCACCCATTCACCTTGGAGTTGCACTTCGGAGGCTGGTGAACACGACTGTGTTTAAGGTGTTCATACCCTTGTTGTTGAAGACAGCAATCTCTTTCCATAAAACACTGGATTCTAGTGAGCCTGAAAACTCCCGCGGAATCTCACTAATGTCACTGGCTCTTAAGATGGTTCTTATCAGGTGCGCTGGTGGACAGTGGAGTGATCAGAAAGAAACAATAACAACTTGCATTTATATAGCTCCTTTAAGAGTAAGATAGAGAAACATAGGAACAGGAGGCGGCCATTCAGCCCCTTGAGCCTGTTCCGCCATTCAAATCGACCATGTCCCAAAGGGGCTTCAGAGGAGTGTTATCAAATGAAATTTGACAAGTAGAATTCAGCTCCAAGAGATGTTTGGGACAGGTTATGGAATATACAAGATTGTGGGATGTCCTTTGGCCAGCAGAGGCCCACGCCGTATGAGAGTCTAAATCAAGCCCTTCTGAAATTCACACCCAATTGCTTGGTTTTGGTTTTCCCAATAAGGAGTGTAGAGTCTCTCGCCATAGTGACACCTGCCACTTCACTAAGTCTAGAAGGTTTAGGCACAGATTAGCAAAGCCAAAGTTTAGGGATCCCCCGTGTGTTCAGGGGCACCGCTGAAGTTGAACAGACTAAAAGCACAATAGTGTAAACGGGAGCCCACTGCGTGTGTGGCATCCTGCGATCTTGTGCACAGAAACATGAGTTAAAGCTATTTTCTGTTTTCTCAGTCGCAAATAAAGGGTGAAAAATTCAGTTGTTTGCGCCTCCCGTTAGCGCCTTAAGAGGGCGCTAATGGGGCGCAAAGCAACTAGCGCCCGGGCGCGGCGATGTTTGCGCCGCTCGCGAAATTAACTAGACATTTTGTGGCGGCGCTAAACACTATCGCCACGATCTCCTGCGCCGGCAGATCGTGACGTCAGTCGAGTGCACAACGCCCCGGTAGCACCCCGGACCGGATATTGAGTGGCGCCCCCTGCCTTACCGCCTGCCGCTAGCAACGACAGGTTGAGGGGAGCGTTATGCTGTCAGAAAGAGACTGGGGGAGCGCTATTTAAAGGCGACCGCTTCCTGCCTTTTTTTGTCGGTGACATTTTTGCACCACGCATTCTGAGAGAGAGAGAGAGAGAGAGAGATTCAACGCTGTGTGAAGGAGTTTTGAGTACTGAGCAGCACTTTGCAGGTTTATTTTGATTTGCCCTTCCTTGCTTCGCCAGCGCTCTGAGGTAGCGCCTCGCTCCTCGGCCTTTGCGCCTTAAGACAGGTGTGAAGCGCCTGATTTAGCGCTCCAATCACCTCCAGGGGCGGTAAAAGCCAAGTTTGCCGTCGGAGGTGATAATTAGCGCCAGGCGCTAAACTTTGCGCACGGCCGATAATAGCGCCCCAAACGGGGCGATACTGAATTTTTCCCCCACAGTGTTTCTTATACCACTTGGTTCACGTCATGGCTTGCGGATGGATATGCCCAGCTGCCCATCAAGCTCACCTTTGATCAACGTGCTCAAATTAGAGGGAAGCAATAAAGGGGGAAGGGGGAACGGGCCGCACGGTGGATTAACCTCATAAGGTCTGGGTTCCACTCCAGCTGAGACAGATGGGATAAGGGCTCTTCCTCCACTGGTTGTGAAGGTCCAGAGTGAATTATAAAGGTTACAAAGAAAATTATAGACGAGGAAGACCAGTCAGTCCATGAAATCCCCCCTTCACAGGATCTAACTGCTTCTTGAACGAGCCTTTGCCTGCACGACGCGAAGCAAAAGACCATCCCAAAACAGCACATAGACAATAGGCGCCTTGAAATGATTTCAAGCCAGTAATCTAATATAGAACTTCAGACATTTTCTACAAAGAATAATGGTTACCTGGGAGTAATTACAAAGGGATAATCTAATCAAGATGTTCAGATGGTTTATATGTATTTAATAATGGAACCTGCAAGATATCAGGAGGCAGTAATCTAATTGAAGAGCGCAGATAGCATCATAAACCCCATGAGTGTAGCTTGAGTACTTGATAACTGATCTGAACACTCAGATTAAATGCCCGCTTGCAGTATCTCCAAAATATCTTTCATATCAAATCTTTCTATCCTCAAGATGTGATAACAAAAATATTGTGAAATTATCTTTGCAGGCTAAGCAAGAAATAACTTACAACTCCTTGATGAGAAGTTCAATTTTCGTGCTAAAGGTTAATTGGATTCTCGATAAACTTCAGGAATCACTGCTGCCTTCCTTCCCTTGGTCAGTCGCTTCATTTTGAACGTGGCTGTGCTGGAGCTGGCCTTCATGTCGCACACCCACGAACCCTGAATTCCTGTCTTAAAATGCGCTATTAGTCGGCTCTGCAATAACCTTTAAGAAGTGGCTGTCTGTCATTTGAACCAACGTTTCTGGGCAAGGGGTGACAGTGTTGCTAAATAAAATAGTTTCGACTTTTGGGGCTCAGTGTTGGAATCAAGCACCCCCCCCCCCAGGGCAGGTGTAGCTCCCGAGTGTTGCCAGAATTTGTGATTTTTAAAAATTTGAATACTTGCCACTCACATTATGATTTTCAAGATCCCTCCAGCAGAACACAACACAATGAATTCCCTTGTCTTTGCATTGGCATTATCTCAAGGTTCCTGGTCGAATGGTGCATCAGGGCTCCCTTTAAGAAAGGCGAATGCAGACAATGCTTCATTGAACAGATACAAGATAGTGGGCTGGATTTTCATTGAGGAGTTGGGTAGGAGGCGGGACTACAACCCCAAAGTTGTAGTCCCGCCTCCATCAAGTTTTAGCCAACCCACGTGATTTTCACTTGATTGAACTTGTCAAGCCCGCCCAGCGGGCTCAGCAGGCCAATTAAGGGCCACCCGGCAACAGGTGACGTCACAGGTTGACATTTCATCTGTCAAGAGCTTTTGACAGATGAAATATCAGCGTTTGACAGCTCTTTGAAGCTGTCAAACACTGACAATCTGCACTCTTAAGTTATTTCCTTCCTCTCAGGCTGATTTAGAGATCTCCCCGGGACAGAAAGCTGAATGCTGCAACTTTTGACAGCTCACGGCCATTCTGCTTTCTGTGCTGGTGAGATGAGGGACTCCCAAGACCTGAAGGAAGGAAGCCTGCAAAGGTAAGTAAAACTTCTTTAAACACTTTACACACACCAAACACACTTACCTCTGCACTCATGCACCCATCACTCACCTGAACACCGGACATCTCGACCCCTCCAAGCCCTTCATCCCGACAGCCTGCCTCGCTAACTTGGTGTGGTTTGGAGCCGTCGGGAATCCCACATTTCACCAATGAAAATAGGGATTAGGCTAAAAACTGCCTGTTAACTACCTTTTAACAGGCAGTTAATTGGCACTAATTCCCTTCCCGCCTCGGGAAGGCGGGTCCCAGTGCGGGTCGGGTACCCGCCTCCTTTGAAACTGGCATGTATGCGGGTTGGGGGCATGATGGGTTCGTGCCCCCCGATTTCGGGGTTTTAACCCCCCACACGCCTCCAATCCCGCCTCCACGGCCCAATGAAAATCCTGCCCAAAGTGTTGGCCAGAAATGGCCACTTCAGCCTCACGCATTGTACTGCTCCAGCGCAAATATCTCCATTCCCTAAATAAGCATCGTTGTGAACATGGAATCAAAGAATGATACAGCACAGAAGGAGGCCACTGGGCCCATTGTGCCTGTGCCGGCTCTTTGATGGAGCTGTCCAATTAGTCCCACTCCTCTTTGAATGGATTCCCAATTCAGTGCCAACTTGCAGACAGTTCTGTGTCGTCAACTCAGGCCTCTGGGAATTGGTTGGAAAACGCACATACTTGCTTGGAATGGGAGTGATTGCCTCCTGGAATGGAATGGTCTTCTGCTTAGGGTAGTGCAGGCAAAGACTCGTTCAAAAAGCAGCTAGATCCTGCGATGGGGGGATTTGTAGGTTTCCATGGTCTGACTGGTCTCCCTCATCTATACTTTTCTTTGTAACCTTTATAATTCACTCTGGACCAGTGGAGGAAGAGACTTTAATCCCATCTGTCTCGGCTGGATTGGAACCTAAGCCTTAAGAACAGTGTGTTAACCCACTGTGCTCCCCATCTCCCCATCCCCTTTACAAAAGCAAAATACTGCAGATGCTGGAAAGCTGAAATAAAAACAGAAAACGCTGGAAATACTCAGCAGGTCAGGGCAGCATCCGCGGAGAGAGAAACAGAGTCAACGTTTCAGGTCGATGACCTTTCGTCAGAACTGGAAAAAATTAGAGATGTAACAGGTTTTAAGTAAGTACAGTGGTTTCTTTACTGGTGTGCAGGGACAGAGGGACCTGGGAGTTAATGTACATAGGTCCCTGAAGGTGGCAGGACATATTGAGAGAGTGGTTATCAAAGCATATGGGATCTTGGGCTTCATAGATAGAGGTATTGAGTACAAAAGTAGAGAAGTTATGTTGAACCTTTATAAAGCGCTGGTTAGGCCACAACTGGAGTCTTGCATCCAGTTCTGGTCACCACACTTTAGGAAGGATGTGAAGGCCCTTGAGAGGGTGCAGAGGAGATTTAACGGAATGGTTCCGGGGATGGGGGTTCTTGGCTACAAGGACAGGTTGGAGAAGCTGGATTTAGAAACATAGAAGATAGGAGCAGGAGTAGGCCATTCGGCCCTTCGAGCCTGCGCCGCCATTCAACGAGATCATGGCTGATCATCCAAACCCTAGCACCCGGTCCTCTACACCGACAGCCATCCCACCCAAGCACTATCCCTGTAACCCCGTAACCCCACGTATTTAATCCCCCCTAACACTAAGGGTCAATTTTTATCATGGCCAATCAACCTAACCCGCACATCTTTGGACTGTGGGAGGAAACCGGAGCACCCGGAGGAAACCCACGCAAACACGGGGAGAATGTGCAAACTCCACACAGACAGTCACCCGAGGCCGGATTTGAACCCGGGTCCCTGGCGCTGTGAGGCAACAGTGCTAACCACTATGCCACCGTGCTAATGTTTTCATTAGAGCAAAGGAGGTTGAGGGGTGATTTGATCGAGGTGTACAAGATTATGACGGGTTTGGATAGGCTGGACAGAGAAAGGCTGTTCCCACTAGTTGATGGTACAAGGACTAGGGGACACAGATTTAAGGTTTTGGGCAAGAGATACAGGGGGGACGTGAGGAAAAACTTTTTTACGCAGCGAGTGGTGAGGACCTGGAACTCGCTGCCAACGGAAGTGGTGGAAGCGGAGACACTCAATGTTTTCAAGGGGAGACTGGATAGGCACTTGAGGGAAATAAACTTGCAGGGCTACGGGGATAGAGCGGGGGAATGGGACTAACTGGATTGCTCTACAGAGAGCCGGCACGGACTCGATGGGCCGAATGGCCTCCTCCTGTGCCGTAATAACTCTATGGCTTGTCCCATGACCATCTTCTTTTGCCTTGCACCATCATCACTTTTGTTCTTTCCTCCTCTCCCCACTTTCCCTGCCTCTGCATTTGCTTAAAAGCTGGTACATCTCGAACTTTTTCCAGTTCTGACGACTGAATTATTTGAAGGTATCGATTGGCTTGTAAAACACATCAGTAGATTTATAGCATAATTGTGAGTCAGGCTCTTAAACTTTGAAGTAATATTTCTGCAACCTTTAGTCTGCTATATTTTTGTATTTTATAGAGGCAGTAAAACTGGTCCCCACCAACTACTGTTGTGATAAGAACTAATTAGCTTGTCCTTCTAAAAGTCAAAGCTCTATCCCCATGTTGTTTAATTCAGATAAAAATAATCAATAGATTCCCTATCGTGTCAACTAGACTTAAAAGAACAGGGACAAGGTGCACACTGGAGTAATGGAGTTATTTCAGAACATAACACAATTCCATTTTGGGAATTACCCAAACACTGACCTTTTAGGAGTATTTCGTATCGCGACAAAAACCATGTGTGTATATATCCCAGTTCTGTATGAACTGGATTTCAAAGTGAGTGACTTTCCTGCCTGCATACATTGGGATCCTGGAAAGATAGAATGCCCATGACCCTGGACAGCTGATCTTTGATAAACTAAATCCTCAGAGAGATGTAGGATGTGAGGGAAATGATACTAACCCGTCTAGATCCAAACCAGAAATCTTCCATATAATTGTGAACAAACAGGAACAGAAGCCCATCTGCAATCCACCTTCTTTCCTCAGCTCTGCAGATCAGGCGCAATGTGTGAAACGCTTTTGAACGCTTCTGTTTTAACTAGTTGTAAAAATATCGGAAATATGGGGGGGAAAAAAAAAGGTCGTTTGACCGACGGTCAATGATCATCCAATCAGGTAATGAAGAGTCTGTTGGCTTTCCGATTGGCCGTGGGGAAGGCGGGGCTCCGCGAGGATGGACGTGTCGGGCGGCCGATGGTGGGAGTGTAGGGGCGGGGAGGGGTGGTTGGAGGCAGGCCGTCATGTGATAAAATCTCCAGGAATTACGTCCAATCAGAGCCGGCGACATCACCGGTGACACCTTGCGGCAGAAGATCAGCACTGCACCTAAGGTTTTTCAGGCTGTCTGATATGCACAGCTTGGGTCCTCTGTTAATGGTGCCTAATTGGAATGTCAGTCTTTCATTAGATAGCATCAACATATGGCAAAGGCCTAACACTGCTTGTAGCTACGTTACAGTTTGTAAAAATGAACAGCTTGCCTCCAAATCCTCAATTATTCCAAAGAAATTATACTTT
The DNA here is from genome assembly GCF_052327205.1 of Somniosus microcephalus. NCBI lineage: Eukaryota > Metazoa > Chordata > Chondrichthyes > Squaliformes > Somniosidae > Somniosus > Somniosus microcephalus. The sequence continues at coordinate 41,316,395 of NC_141015.1, read as the reverse complement.
AAGATAAAACTCACCAGCACTGTAAGTCATAATTACAAGCTCCGTGCCTGTGATTTTTATTGGACCAGGAGAAGGGGTTCATGCCAGAGGAAATGCTGCTGTTGTTATGCTGTAACCTGGGATAACTGGTCGGGCTCCCATTGTTCTGATGGCCAGTTATTCTTGCTTCCTTGCACGGTTTGCCTCTCAGACACAGACTAGCGAAATACTGTAAGTGGAATCTCATAGGGAATTCAGAAAAAACCTCTTTACCCAGAACATAAGAAATAGGAGCAGGAATAGGCCACTTGGCCCCTCGAGCCTGCTCCGCCATTCAATAAGATCATGGCTGATCCTGGGCTCAAAGCCGCTTCCCCGCCCGCTCCCCATAACCCTTCACTCCCTTATCTTGTAAAAATCTGTCTATCTCCACCTTAAATGTATTTAATGACCCAGCCTCCACGGCTCTCTGGGGCAGAGAATTCCACAGATTTACGACCCTCTGAGAGAAGAAATTCCTCCTCATCTCAGTTCTAAAAGGGCGACCCTTTATTCTGATATACTATGCCCCTGAGTTCTCATTCTTCTAAATTCCAATGAGTATAGGCCCAACCTTATAGAGAGAGTGGTGAGAATGTGGAACTCGCTACCACAGGGAGTGGTTGAAGTGAAGAGCATAGATGCATTTAAGGGGAAGCTGGATAAACACATGAGGGTGAAAGGAATAGAAGGATATGCTGATTGAGTTAGATGAGGGAGGAGGCTCGAATGGAGCACAAACGCCGGCATGGACTGGTTGGGCCGAATGGCCTGTTTCTGTGCTGTATATCCTGTGTACTTCGATGCTCTCACACTTGCTTCTGAATGGGACGTTTTTTGGGTTCAAGCTCCATTGCAGGACTTGAGCGTGTGACCCTGGTATAATAATAATAATAATAATCATAATCAACTTTTATTGTCATTGTTAGTGCACAAGTGCAGTACAACGAAATGTAGGCTTGCGGCTCCCGAGAGTGTACATTTAGATTAAGACATTTAAACATTCAACATTCATTTGGCTTGTAATACATTAACATAAACATAATAAAGTGCATTGGCAGATGTGCAGGCTTTAGAGTTTATTTGTGGAGTTCAGTAGGATGACAGCCCTGGGAAAGAAGCTGTTCCTAAATCTGGTCGTACGGGTGTGAATGCATCTGTAGCGTCTCCCAGATGGCAGGGGGTCGAACAGACTATGGCTGGGGTGGGTAGGGTCTTTGATGATGGTCCGTGACCTCCGTAAACAGCGTTTCTGGTATATGTGCTCTATGGTCGGTAGCCGGGTGCCGGTAATGCGTTGGGCAGTTTTGACTACCCGCTGCAGGGCTTTCCAGTCATAGTAGCTACAGCTGCCATACCACACTGTGATACAGTTCGTCAGGATGCTCTCTATTGTGCAGCGGTAAAAGTTAGAGAGGATCAGGGGTGACAGGTTACATCCCTTCAGTCGGGTGTTCCTCGCTCTGGATCGACTCTGGAGCCGCCAATCTCAGATCAGGAGCGCGATCCAACTGCAGCCTAAATTAAATTTGTGGGAAAACTCTTAAAACCTCTTTACAAAACTATGGCTGTGCTTGCTGTGCTGTGTTAAAGCTCATGCTATGATTGCTGAGGTACCTAGATGTCAATCTGCTCCAACAGCCCTGTCCCCATCATTTCCCCTTTGACTGGTGAATTAGCCTACAGAAATATCAGGGTGTATTCAACTTTTGTTAATAATGAAGGACTTTGTTGGACTATATACTGGCTTTTCTTATATTTATACCAATATTTATCCCTCAACCAACATCACGAAAACAGATTATCTGGCCATTATCACATTGCTGTTTGTGGGATCTTGCTGTGCACAAATTGGCTGCCACGTTTCCTACATTACAACAGTGACTGCACTTCAAAAAATACTTCATTGGCTGTAAAGCGCTTTGGGACGTCCTGAGGTTGCGAAAGGCGCTGGAGAAATGCAAGTCTCTCTTTCTATGGTCCAACCAGCCAGCCCTGAATTTAGTTTAGGAAAACAAATTTCCTCGGTCGATCCGGTGGAGAATATTTACACTCTGATTTGAGCACCTTTTAGGAATAGTCGGCAATGTGGAATTAGTGCGTTGGAAAGTGCAGGCGATGCGCCTTATGAAACTACGGAAACACTGCTAACCACAGCATTAATTAGGTTAAAGGAAGGGAAGAGAATTGTTTCAGAAACTGCTTCATTGACTGTAACTGCAGTTGGGAGAGTCACGCTTGCAAACACCAAACGCATTATAACATATCTGCAAACTGTGAGTCAGTGACCTTACATAGAAGGCTACAAGTAAACACTTAGCATGCACCATTAACCTCTTTAGAAAATTACAGCAGTTTTGTTTTTACATCCTTTCTGTTGGTTTTTATATTCATGATACGCTCCTCTTTTATCCCTCTTTAGAATGAGCACTTATTTAATTTTTCATAATTCCGCCACTCTTTAATCCTACCTGAAAGACCCAGTCCTGGTTAATGACGTCTTCAATCAAGGAGGCTGGGTGTTCTGACTGGGGCACATTAATCAGAAACCGTGGACAGTCTGTCTGCCAGCCCCCTGAGAAGCCTGAAGCCTCGGAGATACCAGCAAGAGCTTGGTCCAGCTGGGAGGACAGCGGTGTCACTGTTGCTTAGCAACCGTCTCCAGAAGGGAAGGAAGAAAAGTAAAAAGGGGGGGACAACATTTTACTTGCTTCGCACCAGATGTCAACATCTGCTTTTTCTTTTAGAAGCTGGGTTTCAGTTCATTGAAGCTGGAAATAAATTAAGCATTCATTGACCATAATATGGTGAGATTTAAGGTGGTCATGGAAAAGGACAGGGATGGGCCGGAAATAAAGGTTCTAAATTGGGGGAAGGCCGATTTTAATAGGATAAGGCAGGATCTGGCCAAAATGGACTGGGATCAGCTACTTGTAGGAAAATCCGCATCGGAGCAATGGGAGGCTTTCAGAAGGGAGATTGAGATCATACAGTGGCAACATGTTCCCGTAAAGGTCAAGGGTGGTTCCAAAAACCACAGGGAACCTTGGATGTCAGGGGATATACGAGAATGGATTAGAAAAAAAAGGAGGGCTTTTGGCAGATACAAAAGGCTAAAGACGGAGGAAGCCCTAGAGGAGTACAAAAAGTGCAGGGGGATACTTAAAAAAAAAATTAGGAGATCAAGGAGGGGCCATGAAATAACACTGGCGAGCAAAATAAAGGAAAATCCTAAGATGTTTTATAAGTATATTAAGGGTAAGAGGATAACTAGGGAAAAAATAGGGCCCATTAGGGACAAAAGTGGCAATCTGTGTGTGGAGCCGGAAGATGTAGGAGGGGTTCTAAATGAATTTTTTGCATCTGTTTTCACTATGGAGAGGGACGATGTAGACATAGAAATAGGGCGGGGGGACTGTGATATGCTCGAACACATTAACATCGAGAGGGAGGAGGTATTGGCGGTTTTAGCAGGCCTAAAAATGGATAAATCCCCAGGCCCGGACGAAATGTATCCCAGGCTGCTGTGTGAGGCTCTAACACACATATTCAGAACTTCTCTGGCCACAGGGGATGTGCCAGAGGACTGGAGAACCGCTAATGTAGTTCCATTATTCAAGAAGGGGAGTAGGGAAAAACCGGGGAACTACAGGCCAGTGAGCCTAACATCAGTGGTGGGAAAATTATTGGAAAAAATTCTGAGGGACAAAATCAGTCTCCACTTGGAGAGGCAAAGATTAATCAGGGATAGTCAACATGGCTTTGTCAAGGGAAGATCATGTCTGACTAATTTGATTGAATTTTTTGAGGGGGTGACTAGGTGTGCGGATGAGGGCAACGCAGTGGATGTCGTATACATGGATTTCAGTAAGGCCTTCGATAAAGTCCCGCACAGGAGACTGGTCAAGAAGGTAAGAGCCCATGGAATCCAGGGTGCCTTGGCACGTTGGATAAAAAACTGGCTTAGTGGCAGAAGGCAGAGGGTGATGGTCGAAGGTTGTTTTTGTGACTGGAAGCCTGTGGCCAGTGGGGTACCACAGGGATCGGTGCTGGGTCCCTTGCTGTTTGTGGTCTATATTAATGACTTGGATATGAATGTAAAAGGTATGATCAGTAAGTTCGCGGATGATGCAAAAATTGGTAGGGTGGTAAATAGCGAGGAGGGTAGTCTCAGTCTGCAGGACGATATCGATGGGTCGGTCAGATGGGCGGAACAGTGGCAAATGGAATTTAACCCGGAAAAGTGCGAGGTGATGCACTTTGGGGGGACTAACAAGGCAAGGGAATACACAATGAATGGTAAGACCCTAGGCAAGACGGAGGGTCAGAGGGATCTGGGTGTGCAAGTACACAGATCCCTGAAGGCGGCGGAACAGGTGGATAAGGTGGTAAAAAAGGCATATGGGATACTTGCCTTCATTAGCCGAGGCATAGAATATAAGAGCAAGGAGGTTATGATGGAGCTGTATAAAACACTGGTTAGGCCACAGCTGGAATACTGTGTGCAGTTCTGGTCGCCACACTGCAGGAAGGATGTGATAGCTTTGGAGAGGGTGCAGAGGAGATTCACCAGGATGCTACCAGGGCTGGAACGCTTCAGCTATGAAGAGAGACTGGGCAGATTGGGTTTGTTTTCCTTGGAGCAGAGGAGGCTGAGGGGGGACGTGATTGAGGTGTACAAAATTATGAGGGGCATAGATAGGATGGATACTAAGGAGCTTTTTCCCTTAGTAGAAGGGTCAATAACTAGGGGGCATAGATTCAAGGTAAAGGGCGGGAGGTTTAGAGGGGATTTGAGAAAGAACTTTTTCACCCAGAGGGTGGTTGGAGTCTGGAACTCACTGCCCGAAAGGGCTGTGGAGGCTGGAACCCTCACAACATTCAAGAAGCATTTGGATGAGCACTTGAAATGCCATAGCATACAAGGCTACGGACCAAATGCTGGAATATGGGATTAGATTAGACAGGGCTTGATGGCCGGCGCGGACACGATGGGCCGAAGGGCCTCTATCCGTGCTGTATAACTCTATGGCCTAGAAATTCAGTTTGCACAGTTTTGGGGCGCTAAAGTCGGGCGCTCGGTAAATTTAGCGCCCGCCGGAAACTGCAGGCCAACTTGCCGAAATTCAGTGAAGTTGGACCAGATTCTGGCCGAGCGCTGAAGCTGGCGCTGCAATGCTGTGTTCAGGCGCTAATCCGGCGATGCGGCTTGATATCGCCGATTCCGGGCGCAGCGCAGGTGCGGTCATGTGTTGAGTGTCAGCAGACACCCTGACGCCGGCCAGCTCTTAAAGGGGGAAGGGTCAACTTTGACTGCTGCCACGCCCTGCATGCTGTAGCGCTGCAACTAGGCCTCAGCACTGGTGGTGTGCCAAAACAGCGCCTGGAGGAATGAAGAGGGCCCGTGACAGAGCACAGCGCTTCTCTGAGCATGCGCTGAGTGTGCTCATCCATGGGGTACACAAGAAAAGACGGCTTGTGTGCCCGGCTAGTGGCAGGAAGGCTCCCAGGAGCCAGTTCAGGAACGCCTGGAGCAGAATTGCCCGCAGGGTCTCATCCAACTGCGATGTTCCCAGGAGTGCGGACCAGTGCCGCAAGAAATTCAATGACCTCAGTCGGATGGTGAAGGTGAGTACCCTTTCCACTGTCCCCCTCATCCTTGCATGTGCACCTCCCATTAGGGCCAAAGGGACATCAAAGGCCTAATGACCAGCCCTCCTCCCGCTGCAATGGCACTTGCATGTTAATCAAAGCTCTTTCTGCACTTATCACACTGTCCAAGCTATTCAGCCATGGGAGGGCTCCCACACAGCAACAGGGCAGCACACTGTCCAAGCTATTCAGCCATGGGAGGGCTCACACACAGCAGCAGGGCACCACACTGTACTTAGAGGCCCTCCTTTCTCTTGCAGGCCAAGCTGGCGAGGAACGCCAGGAGCCAGGTAGCGACTGGTGGAGGGCGTCCCGACTACCAGGAGCTGACTGATCTGGAGGAGAGGGTGGCACGACTCCTGCGTGCCCGGGTGACAGGCCCTGTCGCGATCGGCGATGCGGACCCTGTACTGGAACCCACTGGTAAGGACATGACCGGGTGCACCTCTCTCCTTGCCCTCGTGCATCAGATGTACATCCTTCCCCACTGACCGCAAAATGCGCATAATGCACCACTGCGGCCTCCCTGGCTGTCGGCCTGTCCTCACTCTAAAGCTACACTTGTGCCTTCCTGCTTTCAGCTGCTGAGGAGGAGGTGCTCCCTGAAGCACAGAGAGCCAGGCCCTCGGAGGAGGAGGACGTGGAGGACCAGGAGGAAGGCGGCACCTCCGGGGAACCCTCCTCCGCGCCAGCAGATGGCAATGGAGGGGAGACGTCTGGCGTGCAGGAGAGCCGGGGGGAGGCGGTGGAGGGGAGGCCAGAACCTGGTACCAGTGGCGTGGACGCACGCGGCAAGGGCCCGGCAGCAGGGCAGCCTTCTGGCCAGAGGGGGGAGGCGGTGGAGGGGAGGCCAGAACCTGGTACCAGTGGCGTCGACGCACGCGGGAAGGGTCCGGCACCACGCTGCCCTTCTGCCCAGAGGGGGCAGGTGGTGGAGGGGAGGGGAGAACCTGGTCCCAGTAGGGTGGCCGAACGCGGCAAGGGTCCAGCGCCACGCCAGCCTTCTGCCCAGAGGGCGAGTCCGCCCTCCAGTCCGGAGTCGGACGTCGCCCAGGAGGTGCGCCTCCTGCACGACATGTCGGCGGCATCGGAGCGGCGCCACGTGGAGTTTATGCAGGTGGTGGAGCAGATGCCTCGCGCCATGGAGAGCCTGGCACATAGTGTGGTGGCTTTCGCCGAATCACAGGCCAGGGGCCTGGAACAATTCGCGGCAGCGCACGCCAGGGGGGTGGACCTACTTGTGGCAGCGCACGACAGGGGGGTGGACCTACTTGTGGCAGCGCACGACAGGGGGTGCAGCAACTCGCCGCAGCGCAGCATGCCAGTCGCCACATGAGAGGTGCTGGGCAGACACTGGCACAGCAGCTGCGGGCACATGCCAGGGCAGTTGGGGCACTAACTTCTGCCACCCTCGCACTGGCGCGGAGGCGTCGCCAGGCGAGCCGCCACCCTGCTGCAGCACAGCGGTCTGGCGGCCAACACATTGGTGCGCTTGCTCCCCTGCCAGGCCGGCCGAGTGCCAGTGTCTCTGGTGAGCAGCGCGCGCCTGCCATCAGCCAGCTTGTCCCCATTGGTGCAGGCGACACTGCCACTCTCCCAGCCAGGGTGCGACGAGCTGCTGCAGGAACTGAAGATGGCCACCCACAGCTGCAGCAGCCACCAGCCAGCCCCTCCCGGGCCGGCCCTCGTGTAGGGCGACCCCCAAGGGCATCTGGCGAGACGCATTGTCGCCCTGATGAGCCTTCCCCCAGCCTTGCCCCAGCCTCAGGGCCCAGCTTGAGGCGCAGCTGCAGGTCGGGCCGGGGCAAGAGAACGCTCTCTAAGGACTCGCCCTCTCGGCACGCCGAGTAGAGTGTGGCGAGCGCGGGTTTTGGTCATGCGGGGGCTTCTGTTCTGGGGGGCATTATCTTGTTTGTTTTTATGGGGGTGTTTGTGTTGGGGGGGGGCGTTTTTTTGTAAGGCCGGTGAGGAAGGCCATTTGCATGTGGAAGTTTTGTTAGTCCTCCCCAGGTTTTGGGAGTGACAGAAGTTTTCGACTGTTTTTTGGAGGTCTTCTCTGTTTTGCTGTTCCATGTGGGAAGGGCCCTGGGTTTCTGAAATAAAGATTTTTATTTTTTCACCATGTGCAGGTGTCATGTTTCAACTGGTTGTTGGGTTAAGCGGCTGAGGGCTTGCGGAGCGGCTGCCTTCAGCTGCGTTCATTGGCCCAGGCCATTCCCTGACAGGGGGCCTAGAAGTGTCGAACAATAAGCCACCGGCGGACGGCCCTTGGACCTTGTCGCTCCCTCCTAGGCTGCTCCTCCTCCTCCTCCTCCTCATGGTCCTCCAGCTCATCCTCTTGAGGTGGTGGGGCAATGTCAGGTGGCAGTGCCCGAGTCCTGCGGATCGCCAGGTTGTGGAGCATGCAGCACACGACGACGAACTGGGAGACTCTATCCGGCGAATACTGAAGAGCTCCTCCGGAACGATCCAGGCAGCGGAACCGTTGCTTGAGGACGCCTATCGTTTGCTCTATTAGGTTCCTTGTGGCTTGATGGCTTTCATTGTATGCCACCTCCGCTGGGGTTGTGGGCGCGCGGAGCGGGGTCATGAGCCATGTACACAAAGGGTAGCCCTTGTCCCCGATAAGCCATCCCCTTGGTGGAGGCTGTGCCTCAAACATGTCAGCCACAGTAGTCTGGCGCAGGATAAATGCATCGTGGCTGCTTCCTGGGAAGCGGGCATTGACAGCTAGGATGCGCTGCCTGTGGTCACACACCAGCTGCACATTTAGGGAATGGTAGCCCTTGCGGTTGCGGTAATGCTCGGCATTGTGGATAGGTGCCCGCATAGCCACATGCGTGCAGTCAATGGCGCCCTGCACCATGGGGAAGCCCGCGATCCTGCCAAATCCGACTGCACGCTGCTCCTGCTTGTGTTGGGTCATGGGGAAGGAGATGAATTGGTGTCTCCTCGCGTAAAGTGCATCGGTGACCTGCCGGATGCAGCGATGCGCGGCGAACTGGGAGATGTTCGCTATGTCCGCAGCAGCGGCTTGGAACGAGCCGCTTGCATAAAAGCTGAGAGCCACCATGACCTTCACTTCCACCGAGAGAGATGTCCTGCACATGAGCTGTGGCCGCAAATCTGCGTGAAGCAGCTGGCAGATCTCTGCAACCACCTCCCTCCTGAAGCGCAGCCTCTTCACACAATGCGCCGCAGTCATGGTGAGATAGGACACCTGCTGCCGGTATTGCCTGACTGGGTAAGGCCTACGTTGGCGACGCCTGATGGCCCCTCTGCGTCTAGGCATGGCTGGCCCTCTGTCACAGCGTCTGCGAGCCCTTCGCACAAAATGCTGCAACTGAGGGTTGGCACCCCATACAGCCCCCATTATAAAGTTCCAAACAGCCAAATCACAAGGATGCAAATGTCAAAGCACTGGCTAGAAGCCAAAAATACCTCTCCTATGTTGTCCGAAATCAGAAATCTCTGTGCCTTGCTCTCTGTCCAGAAATCCAAAGCAGTAAAGTCATTGCAGCGAAATGGCTGGCCTTTATGGGTGAGTGGATGTGCCCTTTAATTAGCGCTCCCCGAATCCCACAGGGCCTCTGTTGAGTTCCACTTCACAGTTCTTAACAGCGCCACGCCCACATTGGGCGGGCGCCACTGAATTTCCGGTTTGGGGCGCACAAACGGCGTTGCACACCCAAATGACGTCATAACATGCGCGCGCAGCTGAGCGGGCGCTAACACTTTGCGCCGGCGCTAAATCCCAACTGAATTTCGGCGTAGGCGCAGATCCGGCGGCGCCCGGGCGCTAAGTGGCTAGTGCCGGAAATATACCCTTTTCTGGCGCTAACGGCTGGCGCAAACAACTGAATTTCTAGGCCTATGACTCTATTCACAGTTCACCAGCAAGCCTCTGAGTAAAGATGGATGAGGGGGCAAAGTTACACACAGCCACTGAACCGCAGGGGTTTACAGCACAGAAGGAGGCCATTCAGCCCATTGTGTCGGTACTGGCTGTTGGCTAGAGCAGTTGTTAACCAATCCCACCGCCCTACTCTCTCAATAGCCCTGTATCTGCTTCCTGTTCAAATAGTTTTCCAATTTTCCCTTAACAAATGCAATGGTCAACCATTCCCTGTGGCAAAGCATTCTAAGCTTCAACAGACCTTTGTGTTCAAATTCCTCCTTGGCCTCGTCCCTCCCCTCCCTATCTCTGTAATCTCCTCCAGCCCTACAATCCTCCGAGATCTCTTCCCTCCTCCAATTCTGGCCATTTGCGCATCCCCCAATTTTCATCGCCCCACCATTGGCGGCCGTGCCTTCAGCTGCCTGGGCCCTAAGCTCTGGAATTCCCTCCCTAAACCTCCCCGCCTCTCCGCCTCTGTTTCATCCTTGAAGACGCTCCTTAAAACCTACCTCTTCGGAAGATGGTGATGGAAGATGCCTGTGCGTGAATTCTTTTAACGTGGGGTGGCCGTTGCACACCAGCTACCACACGGGCTTGACAGAGCAAGGTCTTGGTCCAATGACAAGGGGACCCAAGACGATTGGAGACCAGGCTCTGCTACAACGGCCTAGCACACACACACAAACATACTGCTACTGTCCTCCCTCCCTCCTTCCCGCAGGTCCTCTTTGCTTGGGTTTCGTAGGATGCATTGTGCTCCTCCCAACCTCGCTGTTGGCCCGTGCCGCACCTTCCCTGGGCCCCGACCCCGCTGCTGGTCCACGCTGCGCCACTCCTGGGCCTTGACCTCGCTGCTGGGCTCGTCCTCGTTCCTGGGTCCCTACCTCTTCGACCAAGCTTTTGGTCACCTGTCTTCGCATCTCCTTATGTGGCCCAGTGTCACAATGTCTCAGATATCACTCCTGTGGCCAATCCAGGAAAATAAACCCTAGAGAACTTCCCAAGCTTCCTGGAACTAATTTTGTTTTCAAAATTGAAATGATAAAGCACGAGGACATGAGAACGAGGAGCTCACACCATCACGTCTTTGTATATTTAGCCATTCACTGCAGATGGCGTCATCGGATGTAATCGGATTGTATCCAGCGGCAGACCGGAATTACCATGCGCAATTGTAATGATAAGATTGTAAAGCATCTTGGGTTAATGATTGCGTCTCTACTGCTGTTAATTCAGCTCCCACACACTGTTGGGTTTAGAAACCCCAAGCCAATTTCCTTAGCAATAACATCAACACTGACTGTTCCAATATTCATAAAGACCAACGTGACTGGAGAGGAGAAGAAATTTAAAAAGACGATTAATCATGACTCATTTTACCAGTTTAACTTCTTCGTGAAAATAAAAGAGGGCGTCAATGGCAAGACATCCTCTTGAAAGAATTGGTTTGGAAAGTAAGAAATCCCTCTACGATGATATCAGTTACTAAATGGCGTCTTAATGTGCATCAAATGGCACTGGGAAAAAAATTGCTTTTAGGCTGCGGGGATAAGGAGTTGCACTTGGAGAGGATCTGGTCCACATTTATAAGCTTCCTCTGAGTCCCTGGCATTCCTCCACACAGATCAGCCTGCTGATACGCTAAGCAGACGACCGACCTCTGACCCTGTGGCTCCTCACTCCTTCTCTGCCTGCAGTCTAGAGTTTTAAGGCCCATCTGCCTGAAGGCATTGATTTTCCCATTTGTATACAAACCTTTTCCTACCGTCTCAGTAGATTAGTTTATGCCACGGATTTTCTTTCCGCCCACCCCCGGTTGCTTGTGTGCAAATTAACCCGAGTACTTAGAATTTCTTGCTCTGTCAGACAGCAATTTTCAGTGCAGTCATTGGGACAGGACTCGTCTAATGGAGGTAATCACTGTCGAAGCGATCTACAAAGAGGAGGCCAATGTATTCAGGGACAAGAAATCTACACAGAGCAAGAAGCAACTAGCTTAAAATTTAAGACGGAAGTGCACCTTTAAGACATGATATTAGAGACATGTTTTCTAACATGATAACTTGAATAATAATTTATTAATCGTAGAATCAGACTGCACAGAAGGAGGCCATTCGGCCCATCGTGCCTGTGCCGGCTCTTTGAAAGAGCTCTCCAATCAGTCCCACTCCCCCCTGCTCTTTCCCCCAGAGCCCTGCAAATTTCTCCTTTTCAAGTATATATCCAATTCCCTTTCGAAAGTTACTGTTGAATCTGCTTCCACCGCCCTTTCAGGCAGCGCATTCCAGATCACAACTCGCTGCGTGAAAAAAAAATTCTCTTCCTTTCTCCCACCCACCCCGCTGTGAAAATAATACATTTATTAAGAAACAAACTTTAAAATAGCTCCGCGGTTCCTGGGTCTGTTATTTTAACTCTGGGATTAACCTGTGTACAGGAAACTCTCATTTAAACGGCACCTAAATATCCGGAATTCTCTATTAACCGGCAAAATTCATACTCCGAAAACAACACCTCAATAACCGGCAATGTTGCCGAGTCCGAGTCTCCCGCGGTGGCCGAGTTAGTCAGTGGGGGTAGTTCTCCAAACTGCCACTACTCGGCTTCTTGGCGCTGTCAGAAGTCCGAACACCTCAATAACAGGAGTCTGACTCTTTGTTTGTTAAAAATAGCCTTGGTAGATAACCCTCTCCGTCATCCGGAATTTTTAATCAACCGGCAACATCCCGGTCCCGTCGGTGCCGGATACCAGAGTTTCCTGTATTTTAAATGGGTCAGTATCAGCACCTCCATTAAAGTGGTGAAATATGGAAGTGTGTGAGAACATGCTCAGCACTGACGCTAATATTTGCACAGCGCAATTTTAAGACCTTTGTCTCATACTACTGTGGTAAACCACTGTTAACCTGTACATGCCTGTGTGGTAAACCACTGTAACCCTGTACAAGTCCAGGCATGTCTCAGCCCCTGGCTCCACCCCTAAGCCCAGGTATAAAGGTGACTCGAAATAACAACAGAAAATGCTGGAAAAACTCAGCAAGTCAGGCAACATCCGTGGAGAGAAATTTGAGTTGACGTTTCGGGTTTGACCCTTCTTATGCTATCGTATAAAGGTGACTCACCACCCTTCCCCCGAGAGCTCTTAGGATGGATTCACTAGCAGAGGCATGCTCTAGTTCTTAGTCAATAAAAGCCTACTTCATTTAAGTCCATCTCGTAGTCTTTGGTATTGTTGATAGCGCATCAACTACAAAACACTTTTTGTCCGACTTTCTAAACCCAACATTATAATGAGTGCCCTGCATTGAACTGAGTGGTTGTGATTGTTATTGAAAGATCGCCTCCACCTTTTCTGAATACCAATGTATATCAGTCGGATTTCTCTTCCTTTGAACTCAGTGCAGAGGGAAGTGGAAGGTGAGTGTCCTGTGTGACTGTGTTACACCTTAACCGGAATGCCCCGTTTGCTAATTGAGCATTCGTAACATGAACTATAATCTCGTTAAGTGACAATGAATGTGCTTTTAAGTCGGGGCCTTATTTGGTGCAGGCTGTCGGACTCATCAACTCACTTTGTGCTTCTTTACGCAGAGGCTGATGAACAGCTAGTTCAGCTGGCCAGAAGGAAAGCCTTTAGCGTCCAGAAGCACTTCACAGCCAATGGGATGAAATACCGCGAGGGTTCTGCCAAAAATTGTGCTGTGATTTCGGCAGAAGATCGACGGAAATCCCAGAGATCCAGGATAAACGGCTCGGCGTCACCACAATCTTCCACCAAAGTTACAGCGAGATATTGGGAGTATAATTCTACAACAATGAACTACTTTTGAGTTGTAGTCACTGATGCAAACACAACAACCAATTGGTGCACAGCAAGGCCCCTCAAACAGCAATGAGATAATGACCAGTTAATTTGTTTTGGTGGTTTGGTTGAGGGATAAATATTGGCCAGGACACCTGGGATAACTCCCCTGCTCTTCTTCGAACAGTGCAGCACTCTCTCTGTACTGCCCCTCCGACAGTGCAGCACTCCCTCAGCACTGCCCCTCCGACAGTGCAGAACTCCCTCAGTACTGACCCTTCGACAGGGCAGCGCTCCCTCAGTACTGCCCCTCTGACAGTGCAGAATTCCCTCAGTACTGACCCTCCGACAATGCAGCGCTCTTTCAGTACTGCCCCTCTCACAGTGCGGTGCTCTTTCAGTACTGCCCCTCCAACAGCGCAATGCTCCCTTAGTACTGCCCCTCCGATAGTGCGGCGCTCCCTCAGTACTGCCCCTCCGACAGTGCGGCGCTCACTCAGGACTGCCCCTCCAACAATGCAGTGCTCCCTCAGTACTGACCTTCCAACAGTGCAGCGCTCTTTCAGTACTGCCCCTCTGACAGTGTGGCGCTCCCTCAGTACTGCCCCTCCAACAGTGCAATGCTCCCTTAGTACTGCCCCTCCGACAATGCGGCACTCACTCAGGACTGCCCCTCCGACAGTGCGACGCTCCCTCAGTACTGCTCCTCCGACAGTGCAGCGCTCCCTCAGTACTGCCCCTCCAGCAATGCAGCGCTCCCTCAGTACTGCCCCTCCGACAGTGCAGCACTCACTCAGTACTGCCCCTCCGAGAGTGCAGTGCTCCCTCAGTACTGTTTCCAACAGTGCAGCGCTCCCTCAGTACTGTCCCTCGAACAGTGCAGCGCTCCCTCAGTACTGCCCCTCCGTCAATGCGACGCTCCCTCAGTACTACCCCTCCGACAGTGCAGCACTCCCTCAGTACTGCCCCTCCGACAGTGCAGCGCTCCCTCAGTACTGCCCCTCCAATAGTGCAGCGCTCCCTCAGTACTGCCTCTCCGACAGTGCGACGCTCCCTCAGTACTGCCCCTCCGACAGTGCAGCGCTCCCTCAGTACTGCCCCACCGACAGGGAAGCGCTCCCTCAGTGCTGACCCTCGAACAGTGTGGCACTCCCTCAGTACTGCCCCTCCGACAGTGCAGCGCTCCCTCAGTACTGCCTCTCCGACAGTGCAGCGCTCCCTCAGCACTGTCCCTCGAACAGTGCGGCGCTCCCTCAGTACTGTCCCTCGAACAGTGCGGCGCTCCCTCAGTACTGCCTCTCCGACAGTGCAGCGCTCCCTCAGCACTGTCCCTCAAACAGTGCAGCGCTCCCTCAGTACTGTCCCTCGAACAGTGCGGCGCTCCCTCAGTACTGTCCCTCGAACAGTGCGGCGCTCCCTCAGTACTGTCCCTCGAACAGTGCGGCGCTCCCTCAGTACTACCCCTCCGACAGTGCGGCGCTCCCTCAGTACTGTCCCTCGAACAGTGCGGCGCTCCCTCAGTACTGTCCCTCGAACAGTGCGGCGCTCCCTCAGTACTGTCCCTCGAACAGTGCGGCGCTCCCTCAGTACCGTCCCTTGAACAGTGCGGCGCTCCCTCAGTACTGCCTCTCCGACCGTGCAGCGCTCCCTCAGTGCTGTCCCTCGCACAGTGCGGCGCTCCCTCAGTACTGCCCCTCCGACAGAGCGGCGCTCCCTCAGTACTGCCCCTCCGACAGTGCGGCGCTCCCTCAGTACTGCCCCTCCGACAGTGCAGCGCACCCTCGGTACTGCCCCTCCGACAGTGCGGCGCTCCCTCAGTACTGCCCCTCACACAGTGCAGCGCTCCCTCAGTACTGCCCCTCCGACAGTGCGGCGCTCCCTCAGTACTGCCTCTCCGACAATGTAGCGCTCCCTCAGTACTGACCCTCAGACAGTCCGGCGTTCCCTCAGTACTGCCCCTCTGACAGTGCAGAATTCCCTCAGTACTGACCCTCCGACAATGCAGCGCTCTTTCAGTACTGCCCCTCTCACAGTGCGGTGCTCTTTCAGTACTGCCCCTCCAACAGCGCAATGCTCCCTTAGTACTGCCCCTCCGATAGTGCGGCGCTCCCTCAGTACTGCCCCTCCGACAGTGCGGCGCTCACTCAGGACTGCCCCTCCAACAATGCAGTGCTCCCTCAGTACTGACCTTCCAACAGTGCAGCGCTCTTTCAGTACTGCCCCTCTGACAGTGTGGCGCTCCCTCAGTACTGCCCCTCCAACAGTGCAATGCTCCCTTAGTACTGCCCCTCCGACAATGCGGCACTCACTCAGGACTGCCCCTCCGACAGTGCGACGCTCCCTCAGTACTGCTCCTCCGACAGTGCAGCGCTCCCTCAGTACTGCCCCTCCAGCAATGCAGCGCTCCCTCAGTACTGCCCCTCCGACAGTGCAGCACTCACTCAGTACTGCCCCTCCGAGAGTGCAGTGCTCCCTCAGTACTGTTTCCAACAGTGCAGCGCTCCCTCAGTACTGTCCCTCGAACAGTGCAGCGCTCCCTCAGTACTGCCCCTCCGTCAATGCGACGCTCCCTCAGTACTACCCCTCCGACAGTGCAGCACTCCCTCAGTACTGCCCCTCCGACAGTGCAGCGCTCCCTCAGTACTGCCCCTCCAATAGTGCAGCGCTCCCTCAGTACTGCCTCTCCGACAGTGCGACGCTCCCTCAGTACTGCCCCTCCGACAGTGCAGCGCTCCCTCAGTACTGCCCCACCGACAGGGAAGCGCTCCCTCAGTGCTGACCCTCGAACAGTGTGGCACTCCCTCAGTACTGCCCCTCCGACAGTGCAGCGCTCCCTCAGTACTGCCTCTCCGACAGTGCAGCGCTCCCTCAGCACTGTCCCTCGAACAGTGCGGCGCTCCCTCAGTACTGTCCCTCGAACAGTGCGGCGCTCCCTCAGTACTGCCTCTCCGACAGTGCAGCGCTCCCTCAGCACTGTCCCTCAAACAGTGCAGCGCTCCCTCAGTACTGTCCCTCGAACAGTGCGGCGCTCCCTCAGTACTGTCCCTCGAACAGTGCGGCGCTCCCTCAGTACTGTCCCTCGAACAGTGCGGCGCTCCCTCAGTACTACCCCTCCGACAGTGCGGCGCTCCCTCAGTACTGTCCCTCGAACAGTGCGGCACTCCCTCAGTACTGTCCCTCGAACAGTGCGGCGCTCCCTCAGTACTGTCCCTCGAACAGTGCGGCGCTCCCTCAGTACCGTCCCTTGAACAGTGCGGCGCTCCCTCAGTACTGCCTCTCCGACCGTGCAGCGCTCCCTCAGTGCTGTCCCTCGCACAGTGCGGCGCTCCCTCAGTACTGCCCCTCCGACAGAGCGGCGCTCCCTCAGTACTGCCCCTCCGACAGTGCGGCGCTCCCTCAGTACTGCCCCTCCGACAGTGCAGCGCACCCTCGGTACTGCCCCTCCGACAGTGCGGCGCTCCCTCAGTACTGCCCCTCACACAGTGCAGCGCTCCCTCAGTACTGCCCCTCCGACAGTGCGGCGCTCCCTCAGTACTGCCTCTCCGACAATGTAGCGCTCCCTCAGTACTGACCCTCAGACAGTCCGGCGTTCCCTCAGTACTGCCCCTCTGACAGTGCGGCGCTCCCTCAGTACTGCCCCTCCGACAGTACGGCGCTCCCTCAGTACTGCCCCTCCGACAGTACGGCGCTCCCTCAGTACTGCCCCTCTGACAGTGCGGCGCTCCCTCAGTACTGCCCCTCCGACAGTGCGGCGCTCCCTCAGTACTGCCCCTCAAACAGTGCAGCGCTCCCTCAGTACTGCCCCTCTGACAGTGCGGCGCTCCCTCAGTACTGCCCCTCCGACAGTGCGGCGCTCCCTCAGTACTGCCTCTCCGACAATGTAGCGCTCCCTCAGTACTGACCCTCCGACAGTGCGGCGTTCCCTCAGTACTGCCCCTCCGACAGTGCGGCGCTCCCTCAGTACTGCCCCTCCGACAGTGCGGCGCTCCCTCAGTACTGCCCCTCCGACAGTGCGGCGCTCCCTCAGCACTGCCCCTCCGACAGTGCGGCGCTCCCTCAGTACTGCCCCTCCGACAGTGCGGCGCTCCCTCAGTACTGCCCCTCCGACAGTGCGGCGCTCCCTCAGTACTGTCCCTCTGACAGTGCGGCGCTCCCTCAGTACTGCCCCTCCGACAGTGCAGCGCTCCCTCAGTACTGCCCCTCCGACAGTGCGGCGCTCCCTCAGTACTGCCCCTCCGACAGTGTGGCGCTCCCTCAGTACTGCCCCTCTGACAGTGCGGCGCTCCCTCAGTACTACACTGAAGTCTCAGCCTAGACTTTGTGCGCAAGCCCTGGAGTGGAACTCGGCAGCGAAAGTGCTGCCCACTGAGCCAAGGTGACACGAGCAAGAACCTTCATCATCTGAACTATCTTATGATGGAAAGATTGCACAAAAAAGGGTGAATATTCTGCGTTGGCCCTTCTGCCATAGAACCTTGCTTGACATTGGGAACTAGCGTGTAGAGGTCTGCATGGCGAGAATGGTATAAACAATGACATTTCACTGGGATAACGATTAAGTTAGCTCCCACATCCTGTCAAGATCTGTGACCTCTCCAAGCCTATTGACAAACACATCATCAGCACTTTGCTAATCTTTGAGGGGAGTCTGATTTTGTTTAATAATTGATTTGGTGTCCAACATTCACTCTTTAACTCCAGGTAAATATAACTCTTTGCTTATTTTATCTCCTAACTGTAAAGCGACATGTTATAAATGTGTGAATGGGCAGGGGGAGGGAACAACATACACATTGGTTTGCTTAAAGCAAGCAAGCTCGAAGTCCTTGGTTGTTAAATCGTCTACATTGTCCATGTCATACAGTTATTGCAAAGCACCTCAGTGAATGGTGAAACTCACAGTTGGATAAAAAAAAAGAAAGACTTGCATTTCTATAGCGCCTTTCACAACCACCGGACGTCCCCAAGCACTTTCCAGCCAATGAAGTACTTTTTGAAGCGTAGCCACTGTTGTAATGTGGGAAACGCGGCAGCCAATTTGCGCACAGCAAGCTCCCACAAACAGCAATGTGATAAATGACCAGATAATCTGTTTTTTGTGATGTCGACTGAGCGATAAATATTGGCCCCAGGACAAACTCCCCTGCTCTTCTTCGAAATAGTGTCACGGGATCTTTTGTGTCCACCTGAGAGAGCAAACGGGGCCTCGGTTTAACATCTCATCCGAAAGACGGCACCTCCGACAGTGTGGCACTCCCTCAGCACTGCACTGGCGTGTCAGCCTCGATTTTTGTGCTCAAGTCCCTGGAGTGGGGACTTGAACCCACAACCTTCTGACTCAGAAGTGAGAGAGTGCGGCCCACTGAGCCACAGCTGACACTGAGCCAAAACAAGCACAAGAAGACAGCAACGTTAGAAACGGAACCACAGGTAAATGGTTACACTTTCCAGAACATTTCCCTTTCTTTAAAAACCTTGTTTTTGGATGGTTGTTATTTTACTTGCCCCCGTCTCCAGTCTTGGCCTGCTCTCAGCCAATGAGGGCCGATTGTACCGCCTGTCCGCGCTGCTTGATAACATCTGATGGACGTTTTCTGATTGGAGGTGTCAGATAGTGCAGCGAGCGCGGAAATCAATCACAAACTACAGCCTCAAAGTAAACACAATCAGACAGTTGACAGAACTCTGGAAATATTGAAGCTTTTGAGAAAATAGCACCGTGACGGCGTTAAGGACCTTTTAAGAACAAAGCATGAGAACGTTTTAAGTTATGACAAACACAACACTCCAAAAGACTTGTCAACCCCTCATATTTACCAATTCTATCAATGATGCCTGTTAACTGTTTGCTAGCTAGTTTGGGATGCAACATTTCCTTGCAAAGCGCTTTCTTGCAAAAAGCAGCCCGATGCGTGCGTTTGTGTTCGGACGCACATCTATATATATAAAAGGATATGTCTATCTGTCTGTCTCTCTGTCTGTCTCTCTGTCTGTCTCTCTGTCTGTCTCTCTGGCCGGCTATACAATCAAAAGTTATAGAGCGTACCTACACATATGTTATTTCAAAAGAAAGCTCATCATTAGGGGACTCTTGTAGGTGTATTTACTTTTTGCTCGGACAAAAATTGTGCCGACGGTATCCAAAAAACGTTCAAAATTCCTCTCATTATCCGCTCATTTGCATCGAGTGGGGGTGGGTTCATTGTGTGTGCGGGCTACAGTTGAGTGACGTGATCATTGACCAATCCTACAGTTCAGTGACCTGACGGTTGACCAATGTGTGGGCGGGCCTTATCATTCTGAACCGAGGTGAGTCGCCGCCATCTTGATTCCAAACTTTTCATTTCTTTTTCCCACTTTCTGCGTGTTTCTTTTCAAATATACATTTCCAGCAAAAAAAAAGTTGCTTTTAAAACACAAAGGCCTAGAAATTCAGTTTGGGCCCGCCAGCTGGTTTGCGCCCAAAAGTTAGCGCTGGGCGGGGAGCCATTTGCGACCGTCAGAAATTCAGTTTTTGCGCCCCAAGTCAGAACCGGGCGCTATTCCAGGGTGTGGCCGACCCCGCTTGGGGCGCTGAAACTGAATTTCAGCGCTGTAGGTGCCACTGCGCCACCCGATGCAGTGCGGCAGGCTGCGGTACTGCAGGCCTCCTCCTTCTCTTAAGGTGGAGGTGCCTGCAACGGGGAGATCGCCGCTGGATTGTGCCGGCAAATGAGCCCGGCACCACGGAGAAGTGCCAGGCTCGCGGAAAGCAGCCGGCAATGCCGCGGGGGGGGTGGTGGAGGAGGCCGGGGAAGGAGGTGCGGGCAGGCGGCCGCCGAAAAAGCGGCCGGCCGCACCTCCACCTTTATGTGCCCCACTAAGGCTGCAGTAAGGCCCTGGTCTCCGGATGTAAGTAGCGGCCGCCACGGGGGAGGCGGCGGCAACTGAATATGGGATTCGGGCCGGCATCGGGGCGGAACCGGGGCACTGCGCACACCGATGACGTCATCGGTGCCGGCGCAGCGCTACCGGTTACCGCCGCCATTACCGCAGCGCTGAATATCAGCGCGAACTCCTCTATTGGCGCAAAAGCCCTCTTTGGGTGAAAACTGGGCGCAAAGCCAACCGAATTTCTAGGCCAAATTGTTTTAAAAAAAAGTTAATTAATTTGTAAATCTTTTCTCTAACATCTAGAATTTTCCTACCTTTCACCGTTTTTCCAGGCCTGTAAGCCTGGGCCTCTGTTGCCCAGCCACGCCCGAGCTAGGCGCCACCCATCGCGCTCAACAAGCGGCTCGCGATCGCCGCCCATCTTTGTGAAGGCTGGAGGGGGCGGGCCTGAGCCGAGCGTCGCCACCGCCGCCATCTTTGTAAAGGCGGGTGGGGCAGGAGTCAGCGCGCGCGCGACTTGAGTCCGGCCGGGCCTCACGCGGTAGGTTGCGCGGCGGCGTCTCTCTCTCTGCTCTTGAAGCCGGCTCGGGTGGGGGGCGGGGCTCGTGAGATCGGGGTTCGGGAGATCAGGGGGGGGGTTGGGGGGGCGAGCCTCGGGAGATGGGGGGGCGGGGCTCGGGAGATCGGGCCTCGGGAGATCGGCGCTCGGGAGATCGGGGGGCGGGGCTCGGGAGATTGGGCCTCGTGAGATCGGGCCTCGGGAGGGCGGGGCGGGGCTCGGGACATCGGGGGCGGGGCTCGGAACATCGGGGGGCGGGACATCGGGGGGCGGGGCTCGGGGACTCCCCCTCTCCCCCTCCTTCCCCCTTCCCCACTCCTTCCCCCTTCCCCTCCATCGCCGGCAGAGGGGAGAGGGTCTGCTGGCTCCCCCCTCCCTTTCTCCCCCCCTCCTTCCCCCACCTCCCCTCCCCTTCCTCTCCCTCCCCCCTCCCTCTCCCTCCCCCTCCTCCCCCCTCCCCTTCCTCTCCCTCCCCTCCCCTCCCCCCTCCTCCCCCCTCCCCCTCCTCCCCCCACTCCCCTCCCCTCCCCGTTAACCCCCCCTTCCCCCCAGTCGCGCTCTCTCTTCCCCCGTCGCTCTCTCTCTACCCCCCAGTCGCGCTCTCTCTTCCCCCGAGTCGCGCTCTCTCTTCCCCCCAGTCGCTCTCTCTCTCTCTCTCTTCCAACAACAACATGCCCTCAAAAATCCCTCAGCACCGCCGGGCACTTCAGCTAGTATATGAATAAAACAGCTCTTGTTAAAGGAGAAGCATGAAGCAGAGAGTCAGAATAACACAGGAGCGAGACATATCGAGCTTGTCCCACCACTTCACAAGCATTGCAGCTTTATCTCTTGAACCCCAATGCCTTGCCTTTGCGTCGGATCTCGGCACACCCTCGCTGCTTCGTAAACTAACATCGCGCCCATAGCCTTCTGAGGCACTGAGTTCTAAATTCTGACAGTCACGAGGTCATGAGGTAATTACAGATGATGGAGGCCATTCAGCCCATCCACCCAGAAAGACTCCATAAAGTCCCCCCATTGTAGCATCCAATTGTTTCTTAGAGCCTATTCTGTAGGCGAAGGACATCTCCCTAATATCAGCTCTTTTGTTAGTTTGAGGCCCCTTGTCCTACTTTCCCAGTTTAATTTTAATTCAGTAGTTTTACCTTTCCCTGACCCTCCATAAGATCGCCTCTCGGACGTTTCATTTCCAGGCTGCACAGCCCAGGCTTCTCCAGCCCTTCCTTGTCACTCGGGTCTCTAAGGCTATGTATGCAAGGCCAGGTCTAGGTTAGGCGTCAGGAGGTGGTTCTTTTCCCAGAGAACAGGGGACCTCTGGAACAGGCTGCCGGCTCGTGTGGTAGACGCCGGTTCATTAAATTCCTTCAGACGAGAGCTGGACCCGTTTCTGGCCGGGGCGGAGAACATCTGGGTATGAGAGGTAGATACTGCAGGACATTATTCAGGACCAGAGTGGCCTCCTGGACTAGCTTCGTCTAAGGGGATCGAGAGAGGGCTTTCCCAAATTGGCCTGGGTTTTTATCTGTTTTTTTTTTCTCCAGGTGACCCCATGGTTCCAGGTGGGGTGGGGAGTGTCTACCTTGTGAGGCACAAGACATGGCAGTTGTGCGGGACAGGCTGGATGGACCAGAAGTCTTTTCCTGTCCGTCATCATCCGTTTATACATTTGACCAGGAGCCTCCTGGCTCTTCTCTGCAATGCCTCCAGTGCTTGAGTGTCTCCCTCATGTCTCAGTGGGTCGTGGTGGACACAATACTCAAGGTGCGGACTGACCAGAGCACGGTACAGTTTGACCCAGCCTCCTCTGACTTGTAATCTACTGTTTTAGCTATCCTTTGCATGAAGATGCTTTGCCTGGTTTTGCTTTTAACTTTAAACCAGTTCAGCGCAAATTCTAAGCTTTTTGAAGGAAAGGCTAATAAGTCGTGCTTTCCATTTCTTAGTAATGCTTTTAAATTTAGGAATTGCTGTAGTTTTTCATTGAAGAATAATAGCTGCGCTTTGGCTCCCTCAGCTAACTTGGCACAATAATTCACACATGTTTCTCTGGGTCTACAATTCGGCTGATGGAATAAGAGAGCTTCTGTTAGTAATATACACACAGAGATTTACATGTGGTCATCACTGTCCCTCAGTCCACACCATAGCTGCACACCATGTACAGCAGGCACCTCAAAGCACTGGAGAGGTACCGCCAATGCTGCCTCCGCAAGATCCTGCAAATCCATTGGCAGGATAGACGCACCAACGTCAGTGTTCTCGTTCAGGCCAACATCCCCAGCATCGAAGCTTTGACCACGCTCGATCAGCTCCGATGGACGGGTCACATCGTCCGCATGCCTGATACGAGACTCCCAAAAGAAGCGCTCTACTCGGAGCTCCGACATGGCAAGAGAGACCCAGGTGGGCAGAGGAAACGCTTCAAGGACACCCTCAAAGCCTCCTTGAAAAAGTGCAACATCCCCACTGACACCTGGTAATCCCTGGCCCAAGACTGCACAAAGTGGAGGAGAAGCATCCGGGAAGGCACCGAACGCCTCACGTCTCTTCGCCGGGAGCAAGCGGAAGCCAAGCACAGGCAGTGAAAGGAGCGCACGTCAACCCAAGCACCCCACCCACCCGCCCCCTTCAACCATCGTCTGCCCCACCTGTGACAGAGACTGTGGCCCCGATTTTAGGGCAGCTGTCGGGCGGCTTTTCATGCGGCCGTGGTTCGAAAATCGCATAAAAAGCGGGTCGGGACCCCCCCGCCTGATTCCCCACCCCGTCTGACTTTCGGACTGCCGTTTCCCCGCGCCCCGCTTCAGTCCCGCCCGCCGCTGGCGGGACTGCTCGTCGGAGCACTAATCAGCAATGATCACCTTGTTAAGTGCGATTTTCCGGCGCCGTTGCGACTTTGGGGCTTTCCCCACGTGAAACACACCTGCGGGGAACTCCGCCGACGAGAGCTGGCGTGAAACCAGCTGGCTTGCTGAGGGCTGAAGACATTTAAATAGGCAGCCTTTGCAGGCTGCAGGACCTTGTTGACCAAGGCTTGGGGGAACTTTTTGAAGCCTTAGGAGCAGCTGCAGAAAGTTGGAGCCTCACACACTTCTCCAGTGTGAGCTCCTGGGAAGCCCCTTTCACCACTGTAACTCAGGACCTCCTCAACCAACGCATCTGCCAGAAGCATGGGAGGCCTTTGGTACCTTCCCTTCCTGGCATTAGAGGATCTCCAACAGCAGAGGAGACTGGAGCAACTCCAGCAACAGCAACACCAGCCGCACCAGCAGGAGCGGCAGGTTGCGGCTCAGCCACCTGGGGCAGCACAGGCCAGAAGGGGCCAGCACATGGAAGGCCGTCGGCGCAGGAGGTACCCCCCAAACAGGGCCTACAGACACAGGGTCAGCTACCTCAACATGACTGAGCAACAGTGCCAGAGGCGGCTCCGACTTTCGCGAGAGGTTGTGACTGACATCTGCGCAATGCTGCAGCAAGACCTGGAGCCCAGAGCACCAGGTCCACACTACTTGCCAGTGGCCATCAAAGTCACCACCGCACTCAACTTTTATGCCTCAGGCTCCTTCCCAGGATCAGCAGCAGACATCAGCGGCATCTCACAGGCGGCCGCACACACTTGCATCACGCAGGTCACAGATGCCCTCTTTGCCCTCGCGCACAATCACATCCATTTCACCCGGGATCATGCAAGTGTGAGGGCGCGAGCGCGTGGATTCGCAGAGCTGGCAGACTTTCCAAGGGTGCAGGGCGTCATTGACTGCACACATGTGGCCCTTAGGGCACCCCACCGCAATCCAGGAGTTTTTGTCAACTGCAAGGGCTTCCACTCCCTTAACGTTCAGCTGGTGTGTGACCACAAGAAGGTGATTTTGCACGTTTGTGCCAAGTACCCTGGCAGCTGCCATGACTCCTTTATACTGCGCGAATCTACTGTGCCTCCGCTATTCAGTCCGCCAAACGAACTTCAAGGATGGCTCCTTGGAGACAAGGGATATGCCCTGCGCACTTGGGTAATGACGCCGTTGAGGAGACCAGTCAGCGAAGCTGAGGAGCGCTACAACTCCAGCCACATGACCACCAGATGCATAATCGAGCAAACCATCGGTTTGCTGAAGATGCGCTTCAGATGCCTCGATAGATCAGGTGGAGCCCTACAGTACTCATCAGCCAGGGTCTCCAAAATCATTGTGGTATGCTGTGTGCTTCACAACATGGCACAGCGTCGTGGCTTGCAGATTCCGCAGGACCAAGAGGCTCCTCACAGAGCCGCCTTGGATGAGGATGATGCTGAGGATGATCCTGAGGAGGAGGAGGAGGAGGAGGAGGTCAGAAACGAGCATCCTGCAGAGGCCTGCCAACCAGTGGCACCAGTGCGTGAGAACATTGCTGGGCGGAATGCAAGGAACGCACTCATCCTGGCCAGATTTGCGTAGTCTGATACATCAAACACTGCAGCCTCACTGCTTCTGAACTGACCATGGACATTGGCCCATGCCTGCACTTACCAACAACTTTGACCAGTTTGCAGTCATCTGCAATTTATCCTAAGGCCTCTATGTGACATCCACATTCGCCAAATGACAGACGCCATAACTGCAGCAGCTGGCAACATAAAGTTTATGTACAGGAAAATGATGCCATTAAAACTACTTACAAGACTGGATGGTGTAATAGTTATGTGAATGTGAGCATTGAGAGAGACGGAATGGGTAAGGGTGCATGGATGTGACTGTGAAGTGGGATGTGGAAGAAGAGATTGCTGAAGCTGAGTGCTGTTGGGGAAAGGCAATGGGGATGAGGTTGAGGGTGATGGAAACTTCATACTTGCTTTCCCTGTGCGGTGAAGGTCATGGAAGTGCTTCCTGCACTGCAGCTAGGTGCGACGGGTGACATCCAGAGAGTTTACCCCTGCTGCCCCCTCCATCCAGGCAGCTGTGGACTCTTTGGGAGGCCTCTTCCTCCCTGAGCGAGGGTAGAGGACCTCCCTGTGGGCCCTTACCCCATCCACCAAGGTCTGCAATGACGTCTCATTGAATTTGCCCACAACTCGGCCTCTGCCGCTGGCAGCAGCTGGTGCAGGCTCCTCTGCCATTGTGCAAGAGTGGTTGAGAAGCCTGCAGAGGTGGAGAAGCTTGCTGGACACTTTGAAAGCACCACGAATGATGACATCATAGTGTGGGGATTTCTGACTCGATTTAGACAATTAGCAAGGCTTCCCACATGCTGGGAATTAATTGGTCAATTGAGGGAAAATTGCGTGAGGCTGGCTGACACTTTTTTATGTGTGTCAGAAACCCCACATTCGGGGAAATCCGACCATTTCCCACACAAGCCGAAAATCGGGCCCTAGTTACAAATGTGTTCTACCTTAGACTCATTCGGTGTAGCTCTTAACTTCGTGCGAATGTGTAGAATATGCGCTAGCGAGTCGGCAGCCCCTTTCACATCTCTCCCGTTGACTTCAATGGAAATAAAAATGGGGCAAGCGTGGCCTGTTTCTGTGCTGTGCATCCTATGTAAAACGGGTTAACGATTGCCTGTTTTACACTATCGCACAGAGTCAAGGGTCCAGAAATTCGGGTCCCCACGGGTGAGTACGCGTTGGGTACTCACCCGTAGACCCAACGAAAGTGCCGGTTTTGTGCATGCACTGCGCATACGCGGGAAACCGGAACTTCTGTTCCCTTAAAGGAAGCAGTCGCAAGGTGGTGAATTAAGTAAAATTAAAACATTTTTCCCACAGGTTTATTATTTTTAAATACTTTAAAGAAAGGTAAGTTTATTTTTAGCCCCGTTAGAAACTAATTAATTTTTTCAAAAATGTAAATTATTGTTTAAAATAGTTATTTCATGTAATTTATAGTTATTTTAAAAATGTGATTTAAAAAAAAATTATTTGAAGTTTTAGTGATGTTTTGGGGCTGATTTGTATTTATAGTTTTGACAGCTCTTCCTGTCAATTTTATGAATAGAGATTCCCTGCTACCATTGGCTCTCCATGGCCCACGTGATCCCAGGGGACGCTTCGAACTAACTGCGCCCCTGGGATACGCAAGCACTGCGCGCCGGCAGTTGGAGCAGGCCCAGGATCGGAATCCCACGCGGGCCCACAGCTCAACGGCCGGCGCGCTAGGTAAGTGCAGGTCGGAGGCTTGCACCCGCAGGAAGCCTCCGACCCGAATTTCTGGGCCTTAAAAGATCTCCCCCCATTGTCACGGGCAAATCAAATGGCCCTTTTTACACTGCGCTGAGGCTGCCGGGAATGCGGATCGGACCGGGCTTGCGCTGCCTAGTGGACGGGGAGTCGTGGGCAGCGTGAATCCGAAACTTCCGACGCAGGCCTCCAGCGGTATCGCTAGGCCGTAACATTTGAGCGGGATATCGGGTTCCCATTCCTCCCGTGCTGGCCAATTCGACACCTTTGAATTGCTCTGATCCGACCCCTTCATTGTGAAGCTGTGAATCTTCCAGGTTTACCATTGACCACAATTCTGAGAAAAATAAATCACATCGTGCTTTCAGTAAGAAAGGTTTAATTGAACATAGAACTTTAAAAAAAAATCGTAACTTGAAAACCCCAAAGGCAGAACATGAAGTGGTTGCTAAGAATGTAAAATTAAATTAAATGTCATATTCCACAGATGGAGATAATGTATAGTTTAAACGTGTCATTGTGAATTTTTTTCAAGCACTAGTGGATCCAAAGATGGGTGGGAA
Source organism: Somniosus microcephalus (assembly GCF_052327205.1). Lineage (NCBI taxonomy): Eukaryota > Metazoa > Chordata > Chondrichthyes > Squaliformes > Somniosidae > Somniosus > Somniosus microcephalus. The sequence goes on along the minus strand of NC_141015.1, from coordinate 41,288,873 downwards.
AGCAAGTTGTGCAGAGGATTCAAAGAATCTGCAAAGGGATATAGACAGGCTAAGTGAGTGGGCAAACATGTGGCAGATGGAGTATAATGTGGGAAAGTGCGAAGTTAAACACTTTGACAGGAAAAATAAAAAAGCAAATTATTATTTAAATGGAGAGAGATTACAAAATGCTACAGTTCAGAGGGACCTGGGGGTCATTGTGCATGAAACACAAAGGGCTAAAAATTGAGTAACGCCCCATTTGGGGCACTAACTTCGCCCCGGAAAAATTATTGCTCCTGCGCCGCAACTTGAGTGGTTGCGCCCCAAGAGGGAAGGGAGGGCACTACAGGAAGCGCCCTGCATCCCTCTTGGGGTGCTGCAAGTCAATATTGTGGCGTTATATGCCGCAGCGCCACACGCTGCGGCACATTGCGCCGCGGTATTGCAGGCCTTCCTCCCCTTCTTAAAGGGGAGGGGCCTTGCGCAGCGCGACCCGGGGCCCAGCTGGGCCACCAGGGAAGTGCCGGCAAAAGAGCCCGGCACTCAAGAGAAGTGCCGGGCTTTTGGAGCGCAGCCGGCACTCCGCGGGGGGGTTGGGGGGCGGATCAGGAGGTCGGGGATGGCAATGGGGGCAGGTGCTGGCAGGCGACCAGCAACAAAAATGGCCGCTCTGCACCTTGCCTTTAATTAGCGCTTCCCCGGCCACAGGTAGGCCGCCCTGACCCCGTCGGACATAGTGTCCGGCAGTAAGTCAGGGGGTACTCCCGAAGATCGCAGCCGGGGCGTGAGCGGGGCGCTGTGCACGGCGATGACGTCATCACCAGCGGCGCAGCGCCATGGGGCGCTGCTGGTTAGCGCCGCCGCTAACCTCCCGCTGAATTTTGTGGGAGGCGTGGGCAGCGCTGGGCCCGGGCGCTCGTTGCTTTGCGCTCCATTAGCGCTCTCTAACAGGAGGTGCAAAGCAACCAAATTTTCCCCCAAAAATGTTAGCATGCAGGTACAGCAAGTAATCAAAAAGGCAAATGGAATGTTGGCCTTTATTTCAAGGGGGTTGGAGTATAAAAGCAGGGAAGTCCTGCTACAGCTGTACAGGGTATTGGTGAGACCACACCTTGAGTACTGCGTACAGTTTTGGTCTCCTTATTTAAGGAAGGGTATACTTGCATTCGATTCACTAGGTTAATTCCAGAGATGAGGGGGTTGACTTATTAAGAAAGGTTGAGCAGGCTGGGGCCTATACGCATTGGAATTTAGAAGAATGAGAGGTGGTCTTATTGAAACATATAAGATACTGAGGGGGCTCGACAGGGTAGATGCAGAGTGGATGTTTCCCCTCGTGGGGAAATCTAGAACTCGGGGGCATAGTTTTAGAATAAAGGGGTCGCCCTTTTAGAACTGAGATGAGGAGGAATTTCTTCTCTCAGAGGGTCGTAAATCTGTGGAATTCTCTGCCCCAGAGAGCTGTGGAGGCTGGGTCATTAAATACATTTAAGGTGAAGATAGACAGATTTTTGCAAGATGTGGGAGTGAAGGGTTATGGGGAGCGGGCACGGAAGTGGCTTTGAGCCCAAGATCAGCCATGATCTTATTGAATGGCGGAGCAGGCTCGAGGGGCCAAGTGGCCTATTCCTGCTCCTATTTCTTATGTTCTTATCACCCATGTCCTTGCTCATAGTAAATTGTTGTTAAATTGTTTCCTACTGACCAGGAAAGTTATATCATTAACCGGCTTGGGGCACTTTACTACTGTAAAGGTGGTATATTAATACAAGTTGTTGTTGTATAATGAATATGTATTATTTTGCTGCAAAGGTGTGATTCACCTGTCAGATTCCTCTCAGGACCAAAAGAGTTGCCATTGAGAACAAGCCTGAGAACAGTTAGAGTTTAATTCCTGTTGGTTGTTTCTCGTGTCTCCGATCGCCGCTCTCGTAAGGCAGGGTTCGGTAGTGGGACAGCAGCCTTGCAGAATTTCCCCACCGACACTGGATGGCATCAGCATGCCAACCCTTCGCTGCTGGGATATGGGTTTGTATCAGCACGGGCTGAGAATGAAAGCATCCTCTCTCCTGCCTGTGAAGTCCAGCAGTGAAATGGACGTGGCGAGTTTCACCTCTGCCTTATAGAGTCACAGGGGGAAAGATTCAGTTGGTTGCGCCTCCCGTTAGTGCCTTAAGAGGGCGCTAATGGGGCGCAAAGCAACTAGCGCCCGGGCACGGTGATGTTTGCGCCGCTCGCGAAATTAACTAGACATTTTGCGGCAGTGCTAAACACTACCGCCACGATCTCCTGCGCCGGCAGATTGTGACGTCAGTCGAGTGCGCAACGCCCCGTTAGCGCCCCGGACCAGATATTGAGTGGCGCCCCCTGCCTTACCGCCAGCCGCTAGCAGCGACAGGTTGAGGGGAGCGTTATGCTGTCAGAAAGAGACTGGGGGAGCGCTATTTAAAGGCGACCGCTTCCTGCCTTTTTTTGTCGGTGACATTTTTGCACCACACATTCTGAGCGAGAGAGAGAGACTTCTGGAGAGATTCAACGCTGTGTGAAGGAGTTTTGAGTACTGAGCAGCACTTTGCAGGTTCATTTTCATTTGCCCTTCCTTGCTTCACCAGCGCTCTGAGGTAGCGCCTCGCTCCTCGGCCTTTGCGCCTTAAGACAGGTGTGAAGCGCCTGATTTAGCGCTCCAATCACCTCCAGGGGCGGTAAAAGCCAAGTTTGCTGTCGGAGGCGATAATTAGCGCCAGGCGCTAAACTTTGCGCACGGCCGATAATGGCGCCCCAAATGGGGCGATACCGAATTTTCCCCCAATAGAATCATAGAACAGTAAAGCACAGAAGGAGGCCATTCGGCCCATCGACTCTGCGCCGGCTCTTTCGGAGAGCAATCCAGTCAGTCCTACTCCCCCACTCTTTCCCCATATCCCTACAATTTTTTCTCCTTCAGGTACATCCTGGGGATGTACAGGCCTGTAGCGCCGAGGCAGGGTTCATTCAACGCCTGCTCCACATAGCACAGGGTGACCGTCAGAGGGGGGGTGTTGTGCGTGGCCAATATCACGATGGCCGTGTCCGGGGTTTGTCGTTGCTTTGGTTTCACGGCACAAAATGGCACCAAAACTGGCCAATAAATTGCCCGTCTCCCTCAGAGACCCGGAAGGAAATGGAGAGGTTCGTCAATGCTTGTCTGAGTCTGAGGTCAAGGTACCATTTTAGGAGCAGATTAAAGGGCGATTTGTTCTGGAGTCGGCGGCGCTGGCCTCCAAGTTCCTGAGTAGAATGACGGAATTTTATTGATTGAACATTTCCTGAGTTTGGTTGATGTTAGCGAGGTTTTACAGGCATTTTCTGACATTAGAAGTAACAATCGCTGACTACTGAAATGGCAAAATGGCAACATGTTGGGCAGGAATTTAACTCAGGAGTCGGATAGGAGGCGGGACTACAACTTTCGGGGTTGTAGTCCCGTCTCCTCGAGATGCAGTCAATCCACGCGATTTTAACTTGATTGACCTTGTTGAGCCCGCCCAGCGGGCTCAGCAGGCCAATTAAGGGCCACCCGGCAACAGGTGACGTCACAAATTGAAATTTCATCTGTCAAGAGCTTTTGACAGATGAAATATCAGCGTTTCACAGCTGTTTGAAGCTGTCAAACACTAAGGCCTAGAAATTCAGTGGGCTGCGCCACCCGTTAGCGCCCAAAGAGGGCACTTAGTGGGTTTTGCGCCACTGGCCACGCCTCCCGCTAAATTTAGCTCCCGCCCCAGTCGCCAAATTTGGTAGCGCCCCCTGCTTTAACGCCGGTCGCAATTTGCGACCGGTTCAGGGGGGCCTACCTGCAGCGGTAGAGGCGCTGAGGTGCGGGGCGGCCATTTTTTTCGCTGGCCGCCTGCCAGCACCTCTCCACACCGCTGTCCCCGGCCTCCTGAGCCTCCCCCCCCCGCGGAGTGCCGGCTGTGTCCCAAGAGCCCGGCACTTCTCCTCGGTGTCGGGCTCTTTTTCCGGCACTCGCGCTCTTTGAGCGCGCTGTAGCAGGCCCCTCCCCTTTAAGAAGGGGAGGAAGGCCTGCAGTACCGCAGCGCGCCGTGCCGCAGCGTGTGGCGCTGCGGCACGTTGCGCTGCGAACTTCAGCTGCAGCGCCCCAAGAGGGATGCGGGGCGCCTAGAGTAGCGCCGCGCTTCCCTCTGGGGCGTGCAAACTGAATTTGCGGCGGGCGGCCGCAACTTCTTCCGGGGCGCTACTTCCAGCGCCCTGGCGAGGCTGGTGCCCCAAATGGGGCACCAGTGAATTTCTAGGCCTAACAGTCTTACTTCTAACCTGAGTCCTTCTCCACAGACTCAGTTAGAAATCTCTCCTGCACATAAAGCTGAAGGCTGTCACTTTTGACAGTTCGCAGCCATTCTGCTTTCTGTGCCGGTGAGATGAGGGACTCCCGGAACCTAAAGGAAGGAAGGCTGAAAAGGTAAGAAAAGGTAATTTACACTTCTTTAACCACTTTAGACACACCAAACACACTTACCTTTGCACTCATGCACACATCACTCACCTGAACACTGACATCTCGACCCCTCCAAATCCTTCAACCCGACGGCCCACCTCGCTAACTTGGCGTGGTTTGGAGCCGTCGGGAATCCCACACTTCAACCTTCAAAACAGGGATTAGGCTAAAAACTGCCTGTTAGCTACCTGTTAACAGGCAGTTAATTGGCACTAATCCCTTCCCGCCTCGGGTAGGCGGGTCCCAGTGCGGGGCGGGTACCCGCCTCCTTTGAAATTGGCATGGAGGCGGGTTTGGGTGCGGGATGGGGTCGGGACCCCTGATTTCGGGATTTTAACCCCCCCGCACGCCTCCAATCCCGACTCCACGGCCCAATGAAAATCCTGCCCGAAGACATCATTAAATCTAACTCAATATCCTCCTCATTCATGGAATTGGGCCTCTGGTGACTTTAACACAGTTCAGGACAAAGCAGTCTCCAGTTATCATTCAGGTGAACAGACAATGGGGCAGAAATCCCCATTCTAACAACGAGATAACCTTTTGTAAAATATGGAGCACTTATTGGGCCGGATCGTGCTGTAAAAATAACGCCGTGTTGGCGACACACACCGTTATTAAGACACAGATCGGCCAGCAAGTTCCTGGGATTGAGAAATACGCCGTGAGTTACGAATCTCCAGAACTTGCTGTTCGATTTACGCCGCTCCGCCACTCGCTTCCTTAGCCTCCCCTTTAGTTTTAAGACCATGCTAGGTTTGCACATTAATTGCCCATTAAAGTCGCCGCAGAAACTAACGTCTCACTAATGGGGCAGGCCGTGAGATGCCCCGCTCCTGCAAGCTGCGGCCCATTATATTTAAGACCCTTATTAGGGATCGCTTTGGTTGAGAAGCCAGAGTCTGTACGCCTTCCAGGTCTGGACTGTGATCTTAAACCTTTACTGTATCAGTTTAAGGGAGTGAGATAATCCAGATGTTGGTTTCCACCCAGCTGAATCCCAAGTAAAAAGAAACCCAAAATGTTATTAACGTCAGAAATAATTTATCCTTTTCTAACAATATAACTAATCGTTTGTTTGAGACAGCAATTAAAGCTTTCTTGAAAAGCAGTTATTAAAAACCAGCTTTTTTCTGTCATATCTTGCAGCTACTGATGCTTTACTGCTGCTTTGAAGAATCGAGAGAGAGGGAGAGAGGGAGAAGGGGGGAAGAAAGAGGGAAGAAGTGAAAGGAAAATTATGTGGGAGAGAGGAGATGAGAGTGGAAGAGAAGTGGTTAGAGTGGCAGAAGGGAGCGTGAGAGAGAGGGTAAACTAAGTGGTGAGGGAAGTGGATAAAGGAGATGGGAAGAGGTGAGTCTGTTTGACTGGTAATTCTTTGCCTGAGGCTGGCAGGTGCTCCAAGCACTTGCCTTCTGAGTACCAGGGCTGCAGCGCTGGGCATGAGCAGCAGGTAAAGGGCTGCAGCATTGGGCATGAGCAGCAGGTAAAAGGCTGCAGTGTTGGGCACGAACAGCAGGTAAAAGGCTGCAGCGCTGGGCATGAGCAGCAGGTAAGGGGCTGCAGCATTGGGCACGAGCAGCAGGTAAAGGGCTGCAGCGTTGGGCACGAGCAGCAGGTAAAGGGCTGCAGTGTTGGGCACGAGCAGCAGGTAAAAGGCTGCAGTGCTGGGCATGAGCAGCAGGTAAAGGGCTGCAGTGTTGGGCACGAGCAGCAGGTAAAGGGCTGCAGCGCTGGGCATGAGCAGCAGGTAAGGGGCTGCAGCATTGGGCATGAGTAGCAGGTAAAGGGCTGCAGCGTTGGGCACGAGCAGCAGGTAAGGGGCTGCAGCACTGGGCATGAGCAGCAGGTAAAGGGCTGCAGCATTGGGCACGAGCAGCAGGTAAGGGGCTGCAGTGTTGGGCACGAGCAGCAGGTAAAGGGCTGCAGTGTTGGGCACGAGCAGCAGGTAAAGGGCTACAGTGTTGGGCATGAGCAGCAGGTAAAGGGCTGCAGCGCTGGGCATGAGCAGCAGGTAAAGGGCTGCAGCGTTGGGCACAAGCAGCAGGTAAAGGGCTGCAGCATTGGGCATGAGCAGCAGTTAAAGAGCTGCAGTGCTGGGCACGAGCAGCAGGTAAAGGGCTGCAGTGTTGGGCACGAGCAGTGGTTCAAGGGCTGCTGGCTGTCTGCGTGGTTTTACATTGGGGAGGGGAGGGGGCGGGTTGCCACGGGACACGTTTGTTTTCCCTGTTAATGATGTTCACCCCTTCAGTGCCCAATGGCTGGTGTGCTACAGAAACACCGAACAGACAATCCAGCCCATTACGGGTATGCAGGGCACTATATGGATGCTTTGTAGTCTCATGCCTACACTACAGTACATCAGATACCCACCAACATATCATCCCTCTCTAGGTGTCCAAATGGCAACTACAGAAAGGGAATGATTTTTGGACACTAAGGGACATGGGGATCAGGCAGGAAAGTGGAATTGAGGTCGATGATCAGCCATGATCTTCTTGAATGGCGGAGCAGGCTCAAGGGGCTCAATGGCCGACTCCTGCTCCTATTTCTTATGTTCTTATCAGACGGCCTGACCCTTTGGATATCAGTTCCATGACTGGCCCAGACTCTTCCACTCCCGTAGGTGGTAAGATTCTATTATGACCAAACACGCTCATCGGCAGTGAATTAACAATATGCTGTCTGGCGATCAACTCTTAATTAACACTCGATAAAGTTGCAGTGATTATCTCACTGTATCAGCAGCACCAACTGTGTTGATGGTGGGTATCTGCCATGACAGTGTTATCAGCAAATACCAAGACACCAAAGTGAAACAACAACAACTTGCATTTATATGGCGCCTTCAACGGAGTGAAACATCCCAAGGCGCTTCACAAAATTTGACACCGAGCCAGATAAGGAAATATCAGGACAGGTGGCCAAAAGCTTTGTCAAAGAGTTAGGTTTTAAGGAGGGTCTTAAAGGAGGAGAGAGAGGCAGAGAGGTTTAGGGAGGGAATTCCAGAGCTTAGGGCCCCAGGCAGCTGAAGGCACGGCCGCCAATGGTGGGGCGATTAAAATCGGGGGATACACAAGAGGCCAGAATTGGAGGAGCGCAGAGAACATGTCAAGTGCACCTCCTATTAAGTATTTTACTAATATACAATATATCCTGGCACAGTTTCAAGGCCACAGGATATCCTGATTCTATTGACAATAGGAAACAGCTTGTGGCAATGGAGTGTGTCTTTCAAGTGCTGTTGCTGATGGTTAGAGTAACAGATGCAACAATTCTAACTACGTTCATTATCAATCAGGTGAGAACAAGAACCCTCCTGACTTGAATTGTCTTCTGAGGAGCAGGGCTGCAGCGTTAGGCAGGAGCAGCGATTGAAGAGCTGCCATGTTGGGCAGGAGCAGTGGTTGAAGGGCTGCAGCATTGGGCAGGGCAGCGGTTGAAGGGCTGCAGCGTTGGGCAGGAGCAGTGGTTGAAGGGCTGCAGCATTGGGCAGGGCAGCGGTTAAAGGGCTGCAGCGTTGGGCAGGAGCAGTGGTTGAAGGGCTGCAGCGTTGGGCAGGGCAGCGGTTGAAGGGCTGCAGCGTTGGGCAGGGCAGCAGTTGAAGGGCTGCAGCATTGGGCAGGAGCAGCGGTTGAAGGGCTGCAGCGTTGGGCAGGGCAGCAGTTGAAAGGCTGCAGCGTTGGGCAGGGCAGCGGGTTGAAGGGCCCCGCCCCTTCCCCTCTCCACTGTAAAACTTGAGTTGTCTTCACAATATTGCTTATCAAAGGACCTTGATTCAACATGAAACCTTCACCTGCCACCAGACTTGGTCTTCACTCCCCACATGGGACCCTCTTAATATATTATTTTACAAATATTTATCTATTTTTTCTTTCTAAAACAGCTGTTTTGAATATTGTGGGGATTAGAATCGGCAATGACGAGCTGCAGGAGTCTTCGTGTCCCCACATTGGAGCAGGGTCCACGTCCCACCCTCGTGCAGTCTCTGTCTCTCACTCTGGGACATTCTCTGTCTCTCACTCTGGTACACTCTCTGGCCTAGAAATTCAGTTGTTTGTGCCAGCCGCTAGCGCCTTAGGAGGAGGAGATGTGGGGCGCTAGGCGGCTAGCGGCCGGGCACAGCGCGATCTGCGCCTCTCCCCAACTTCAGTAAAGATTTAGCGGCGGCGCAAAGCTTTTGCGCGCGCTCAGCTGCGCGCGCAGATCCTGACGTCATTTCATCGTGCAACGCCCTTTGTTCGCCCCAAACCGGAAATTCAGTGGCGCCGCCCTATTGTGCGCCTGGCGCCCCTAGCGACTGGTAGAGGGGAATGGTTCTCAGTCGCTGTGGGGCGCGGGGGGCGCAAATTAAAGGGCACTCCTCCTGCAGTAGAAAAGGCAGCCATTTTGCAACACTCCTTCTTTGTGAGAGACGGATCTTTGCAGAGAGACAAAGGTAGAGAGCTTTCTGGTTTGGCTCAACACTCGCACAGGTACTTGTGGCTTCAGGCCACAGCTTTCCACTTGTCTTTAACTTCAGAGCCATATCATTGATTGGAAACATATAATGGGGGCTGCAATGGGTGGAAACGTTGGCCTTCTCCATTGCATTCAAAGGGCTCACAGACGCCGTGAGAGAGTGGCAGACATGGCCAGACGGAGAGGGGGCAACAGGCATCGGCAAAGGAGGCCTTACCCACCCAGGGTATACCGCCAGCAGTTCTCATATCTGAACATGTCTGACGAGCAGTGTGTTCGGAGGCTGCGATTCCGAAGGGCGGTGGTCACTGAGATCTGCCACCTGCTTCGCGGAGATCTGCAGCCACATCTGAGGAGCAGGACGTCTCTGTCGGTGGCAGTGAAGGTGACGGTGTCTCTCAACTTCTATGCCACCGGCTCCTTTCAATCCGCTACTGGGGACATTTCCAACATCTCCCAGTTTGCCGTGCATTGCTGCATCCGCCAGGTGACCAATGCCCTTTTCAGAAGGAGACGTCAGTTCATCTCCTTCTCCATGGCCCTTGTCAAGCAGCAACAGCGTGCAATGGGCTTTGCAGCATTAGCGGGCTTCCCCATGGTGCAGGGCGCCATTGACTGCACGCATGTGGCTTTGCGGGCACCTCTGGAGAATGCCGAGGATTACCGCAACCGGAAGGGCTACCATTCGCTCAACGTGCAGTTGGTGTGTGACCACAGGCAGCTCATCCTAGCTGTCAATGCCCGCTTTCCAGGCAGCAGCCACGATGCCTTCATCCTGCGCCAGACTTCTGTGGCAGACATGTTCGAGGCCCAGCCTCACCCACGAGGATGGCTTCTCGGGGACAAAGGCTATCCTTTGTGCACCTGTCTGATGACCCTGCTCCGTGCGCCCAGCACCCCTGCTGAAGAGGGATACAATGACAGCCATCAAGCAACCAGGAACATCATTGAGCAAACAATCGGCGTCCTGAAGCAACGGTTCCGCTGTCTGGATCGTTCCGGAGGAGCCCTACAGTATTCGCCTGAGCGAGTCTCCCATTTCGTGGTCGTGTGCTGCATGCTGCACAACCTGGCTATCCGCAGGACTCAGCCACTGACACCAGACATTGGAGGACCACCAGAGGAGGAGGAGGAGGAGGAGGAGGAGGTGGAGGACCAGCACAGGAGGGAGGCAGAAAGTGCAAGGGCCGCCCGTCGGCGGCTTATTGAACGTCGGTTCTAGGCCCCCTCTCAGGGAGTGGCTTGTGCCAATGACACAAGAAGAATGTAGCCGCTCCACAAGCCCTCAGCCGAGCAGGGCAACCAGGACTTCCAAAAGAAAGCATGGACAGTGCGATTTAAGAACATTTATTTCTTTGAAACCTCTGCCCTTCCCACATTACAAACTAATGGAGAGAAGCCCCCCCAAAAAACACAGATCGAGCAGTCTCGGCCTTTCATAAAACACAAATACACCAGTCTCGGCCTTTCAAAAAAACAAATCCACCCTCCCCCTTTAAGAGCTCATCGGCGCCAGAGTGTCTGCCGTCAATCAGCAGCTCGCCGCACCTGAGCTGCGCCCGCCCTCGGGGGTTTCGCCCCGGGCCGCCGGCTTAGCGCCTAATGATAGTCGTGCATCGCCTGTTTTAGCGCAGCAGCAACCTCTTGGGGCGATGCCACTGAATATCGCCGAAGGTGGCGCGAAGTTGCGCCGGGCGCAAACTTTAGCGGCCGCCCGGCTGTAGCGCCCCAAACGTGGCTGTACTGAATTTCTAGGCCTCTGTCTCTCACTCTGGTACACTCTCTGTCTCTCTCACTCTGGTACACTCTCTGTCTCTCACTCTGGTACACTCTCTGTCTCACTCTGGTACACTCTCTGTCTCTCACTCTGGTACACTCTCTGTCTCACTCTGGTACACTCTCTGGCCTAGAAATTCAGTTGTTTGCGCCAGCCGCTAGCGCCTTAGGAGGAGGAGAAGTGGGGCGCTAAGTGGCTAGTGGCCGGGCGCGGCGCGATCTGCACCTCTCGCGAACTTCAGTTAAGATTTAGCAGCGGCGCAAAACCTTTGCGCGCGCTCAGCTGCGCGCGCAGATCCTGACGTCATTTCATGGTGCAACGCCCTTTGTGCGCCCGAACCAGAAATTCAATGGCGCCGGCCTATTGTGCGCCTGGCGCCCCTAGCGACTGGTAGAGGGGAACGGTTCCCAGTTGCTGCGGGGCACGGGGGGCACTAATTAAAGGAGACTCCTCCTGCAGCATAAAAGGCAGCCATTTTGCTCCACTCCTTCTTTGTGAGAGATGGATATTTGGAGAGAGACAAAGGTGGAGAGCTTTCTGGTTTGGCTCAACACTCGCACAGGTACTTGTGGCTTCAGGCCAGAGCTTTGCACTTGTATTTAACTTTCAGTGTCATAGCATTGATTGGAAACATATAATGGGGCTACAATGGGTGGAAACGTTGGCTTACTGCATTGCATTCAAAGGGCTCAGAGACGCCGTGAGAGAGTGCCAGTCATGGCCAGGCGGGGAAGGGCCAACAGGCATCGGCAAGGGAGGCCTTACCCATCCAGGGTATACCGCCAGAAGTTCTCATATCTGAACATGTCTGAGGAGCAGTGTGTTCGGAGGCTGCGATTCAGAAGGGCGGTGGTCACTGAGATCTGCCACCTGCTTTGCGGAGATCTGCAGCCACAGCTGAGGAGCAGGACGTCTCTGTCGGTGGCAGTGAAGGTGACGGTGGCTCTCAACTTCTATGCCACCGGCTCCTTCCAATCTGCTACTGGGGACACTTCCAACATCTCCCAGTTTGCAGTACATTGCTGCATCCGCCAGGTGACCAATGCCCTTTTCAGAAGGAGGCGCCTGTTCATCTCCTTCCCCATGACCGTTGACAAGCAGCAAGAGCGCGCAATGGGCTTTGCAGCATTAGCGGGCTTCCCCATGGTGCAGGGCGCCATTGACTGCACGCATGTGGCTTTACGGGCACCTCTAGAGAATGCCGAGGATTACCGCAACCGGAAGGGCTACCATTTGCTCGACGTGCAGTTGGTGTGTGACCACAGGCAGCTCATCCTAGCTGTCAATGCCCGCTTTCCAGGCAGCAGCCACGATGCCTTCATCCTGCGCCAGACTTCTGTGGCAGACATGTTCGAGGCCCAGCCTCACCCACGAGGATGGCTTCTCGGGGACAAAGGCTATCCTTTGTGCACCTGGCTGATGACCCCGCTCTGTGCGCCCAGCACCCCTGCTGAAGAGGGATACAATGACAGCCATCAAGCAACCAGGAACATCATTGAGCAAACAATCGGCGTGCTGAAGCAACGGTTCCGCTGTCTGGATCGTTCCGGGGGAGCCCGACAGTACTCGCCTGAGCGAGTCTCCCATTTCGTTGTCGTGTGCTGCATGCTGCACAGCCTGGCTATCCGCAGGACTCAGCCACTGCCAGCAGACATTGGAGGACCACCAGAGGAGGAGGACGAGGAGGAGGAGGAGGAGGACCAGCACAGGAGGGAGGCAGAAAGTGCAAGGGCCGCCCGTCGGCAGCTTATTGCAAGTCGGTTCTAGGCTCCCTCTCAGGGAATGGCTTGTGCCAATGGCAGAAGATGAATGTAGCCGCTCCACAAGCCCTCAGCCGAGCAGGGCAACCAGGACTTCCAAAAGAAAGCATGGACAGTGCGATTTAAGAATTTTTTTTTACTGTGATACCTCTGTGCCCTTCCCAGATGACAAACTAATGGAGAGAAACCCCCCCAAAAAACACAAATACACCAGTCTCGGCCTTTACAAGTAAAACAAATATTCCAGTCTTGGCCTTTAAATATGAAACAAATACAGCAGTCTCGGCCTTTATATATGAAACAAATACACCAGTCTCGGCCTTTATATATGAAACAAATACACCAGTCTCGGCCTTTAAATATAAAACAAATACACCAGTCTCGGCCTTTATATATAAAACAAAACATTTGGCCACACCTTCTACTTTTTCCCCTGCGAGGGAGATCCGTTTCGCTTCCGTGACTGGCCCCTACCCGCCCTGCAGCTCCTCCTCAATGGGACCCCAGTGGCTGCAGCAAGTCTGGGGGAAGGCTGCTGAGGGTCAGATGGTGAGACGGCAGATGCCCTTGGGGGTCGGCCTGGACCAGCTCTGGGACTGGAGGGGCCGGCTGCTGACTGCTCCAACTCTCCTTGGGCAGCAGCAGTCTGTCCAACAGCTGGTGGCAGCTGCAATGGAGGAGTGACAGTGTTGGCTGCAGGAATGCTGCAAACCTGACAGAGCACAGGCACTCCCTGGTCGGCTGATACACTGGCACTCGCACGGGCCAGCACTGCAGCATGCACAGCAATCTGCTGAGGCACAGACTGCTGGGCTGCTGCGGCACGGCAAGTGCCCCGGTGATGCCTGGCCGATCCAGCGAGTGTGGCAGCAGTTAGTGCCCGTGTGGCCCTGGTCTGTGTCTGCATGACAGCAGCCAGTGAATGCACGACACGACTGAGCACTTGGCTAGAAGCCGCCTGTGAAGCAGCGAAGTCCTGCTGACTCCTAGCTTGTGCTGCCGCGACGTCCTGCAGACTCCTGTCCTGTGCTGCCCCGAATTCCTGCACACTCCTTGCCAGTGACTCTATGGAGTCAGGCATCCTTGCCACTGCAGCCATGAGCTCAGTGTGCCTGCGCTCAGCCTGGGTGCCCATTTCCGCTAGGAGCCGCACCTCCTCTGCGCTCACTGTAGCAGGACTGGAGGCCGCACTCACCCTCCGGGGAGAAGGCCGCCGAGCTTCCCCACCCCTCCCGCGTTGCTGCAGCCCGCTGGTCCCCGGAGCTTCACTATCCTCCGACCCTTCCCCCCTGCTCCCCTCCAGGGAAGACGTGTCACCATCATGGCCATGGGCTGCCTCGGCTGAGGGTGTCCCTGATGGGCTGGCTTCCTCTTCCTCCTCCTCTATGTCTGACTCGGACACAGTGCCAGCTTGAGGGGCCGCCTCCTCACCTGGCGAGTCACCATCTGAAAGCAGGGAGGCACAAGAGTTGCTTTAGAGTGAGGACAGGGCGGCAGCGAGGGAGGCATGAGTGCTGCTGTGCACTGCATTGGTTCGATAGTGGCAAAGGATGCTGGTGTGAGGTGCAAGTGGAAAGGGAGAGGTCAAAAAGGTGATGACCTTACCACTGGTGCCCAGAACAGGGTCAGCATCTCCAGTGGCGACGGGGCCACTCAGCCGGCCTGCAATGATCCGCTCCACTCGCAGCTCGAGGTCGCTCAGCTGTTTCAGGTCAGGACAGCCTCCCCCAGTCTGTCGCTGCGGCCTTCTGTTATGTGCCAGCTTGGCCTGCAAGAGAAAGGACAGCCTCTAAGTACAGTGTCAAGCCCTGATCTCGTCCGCACTGCCTCCCATGGTCGATTAGCCCTGACAGTGTCAAGCCCTGATCTTGCCCGCACTGCCTCCCATGGTTGAATAGCCCTGACAGTGTCTAAAGTCCTGAATGCGCAAGTGCTTTTCATGACAGTCCCATAGCTGCTGGATGAGGGCTGGCCATTAGGGCTTTCAGACCCGTTTGGCCATAAAGTGAGGTGCACATGCAGGGATGAGGAGGATACTGGAAAGGGTACTCACCATGACAACCCGAGTGAGGGCGTTGAATTTTTTCTGGCACTGGGTTGGTGTCCTGCCAACCACGCTGTTGGACGTGACCCTGTTGGCCACATCCCTCCAGGCTTTCCGATATTCGGCAGGCAGCAGCCTCCTGCCACCCTCAGGGAAGAGGACATGGCACCTGCGGTCCACTGCACCAACCAGCACCCTCAGGTCACCCTCGCCGAAGCGCTGCGCTCTCTCCCTGGCCTTCTCCATTCTCCTGGACGTGGAGCAGTTCCAAAAGCAGTGTTCAGGCCTTGCTTCAGGGCTGCAGTGTGCAGGGGCGTGACAGCCAAACAATTCCACCCTCCCCCTTTAAGTGCTGACCGGCGCCTGACTGTCTGCCCTCAATGAGCAACTCGCCGCACCTGCGCTGCGCGCGCCTTCGGTGTTTGCGCCCCGGATCGCCGGCTTAGCGCCTAATGATAGTCGTGCATCGCCTGCTTTAAGCGAAGCAGCAACCTCTTGGGGCGATGCAACTGAATATCGGCGAAGGTGGCGCTAAGTTGCGCCGGGCACAAAAGTTAGCGAACGCCATGCTGTAGCACCCCAAACATGGCTATACTGAATTTCTAGGCCTCTGTCTCTCACTCTGGTACACTCTCTGTCTCACTCTGGTACACTCTCTGTCTCTCACTCTGGTACACTCTCTGTCTCACTCTGGTACACTCTCTGTCCCTCACTCTGGTACACTCTCTGTCTCTCACTCTGGTACACTCTCTGTCTCTCTCTCTGGTACACTCTCTGTCTCTCACTCTGGTACACTCTCTGTCTCTCACTCTGGTACACTCTCTGTCCCTCACTCTGGTACACTCTCTGTCTCTCACTCTGGTACACTCTCTGTCTCTCACTCTGGTACACTCTCTGTCTCTCACCCTGGTACACTCTCTGTCTCTCACTCTGGTACACTCTCTGTCCCTCACTCTGGTACACTCTCTGTCTCTCACTCTGGTACACTCTCTGTCTCACTCTGGTACACTCTCTGTCTCTCACTCTGGTACACGCTCTGTCTCTCACTCTGGTACACTCTCTGTCTCTCACTCTGGTACACTCTCTGTCTCACTCTGGTACACTCTCTGTCTCTCACTCTGGTACACTCTCTGTCCCTCACTCTGGTACACTCTCTGTCTCTCACTCTGGTACACTCTCTGTCTCTCACCCTGGTACACTCTCTGTCTCTCACTCTGGTATACTCTCTGTCTCTCACTCTGGTACACTCTCTGTCTCTCACTCTGGTACACTCTCTGTCTCTCACTCTGGTACACTCTCTGTCCCTCACTCCGGTACACTCTCTGTCCCTCACTCTGGTACACTCTCTGTCTCTCACTCTGGTACACTCTCTGTCTCACTCTGGTACACTCTCTGTCTCTCTCACTCTGGTACACTCTCTGTCTCTCACTCTGGTACACTCTCTGTCTCTCACTCTGGTACACTCTCTGTCTCTCACTCTGGTACACTTTCTGTCTCACTCTGGTACACTCTCTGTCCCTTACTCTGGTACACTCTCTGTCTCACTCTGGTACACTCTCTGTCTCACTCTGGTACACTCTCTGTCTCTCACTCTGGTACACTCTCTGTCTCACTCTGTTACACTCTCTGTCCCTCACTCTGGTACACTCTCTGTCCCTCACTCTGGTACCCTCTCTGTCTCTCACTCTGGTACACTCTCTGTCCCTAACTCTGGTACCCTCTCTGTCTCTCACTCTGGTACACTCTCTGTCCCTCACTCTGGTACACTCTCTGTCTCTCTCTCTGGTACACTCTCTGTCTCTCACTCTGGTACACTCTCTGTCTCTCACTCTGGTACACTCTCTCTCACTCTGGTACACTCTCTGTCTCTCACTCTGGTACACTCTCTGTCTCTCTCACTTTGGTACACTCTCTGTCCCTCACTCTGGTACACTCTCTGTCTCTCACTCTGGTACACTCTCTGTCCCTCACTCTGATACACTCTCTGTCTCTCACTCTGGTACACTCTCTGTCCCTCACTCTGGTACACTCTCTGTTTCTCACTCTGGTACACTCTCTGTCTCTCACTCTGGTACACTCTCTGTCTCTCACTCTGGTACACTCTCTGTCCCTCACTCTGATACACTCTCTGTCTCTCACTCTGGTACACTCTCTGTCCCTCACTCTGGTACACTCTCTGTCTCTCACTCTGGTACACGCTCTGTCTCACTCTGGTACACTCCCTGTCCCTCACTCTGGTACACTCTCTGTCCCTCACTCTGGTACACTCTCTGTCTCACTCTGGTACACTCCGTGTCCCTCACTCTGGCACACTCTCTGTCCCTCACTCTGGTACACTCTCTCTCTCTCACTCTGGTACACTCTCTGTCCCTCACTCTGGTACACTCTCTGTCCCTCACTCTGGTACACTCCCTGTCTCTCACTCTGGTACACTCTCTGTCCCTCACTCTGGTACACTGTCTATCCCTCACTCTGGTACACTCCCTGTCTCTCACTCTGGTACACTCTCTGTCCCTCACTCTGGTACACTCTCTGTCTCTCACTCTGGTACACTCTCTGTCTCTCACTCTGGTACACTCTCTGTCTCTCACTCTGGTACACTCCCTGTCTCTCACTCTGGTACACTCTCTGTCCCTCACTCTGGTACACTCTCTGTCTCTCACTCTGGTACACTCTCTGTCTCTCACTCTGGTACACTCTCTGTCTCTCACTCTGGTACACTCTCTGTCGCTCACTCTGGTACACTCTCTGTCCCTCACTCTGGTACACTCCCTGTCTCTCACTCTGGTACACTCTCTGTCTCTCACTCTGGTACACTCTCTGGCTCTCACTCTGGTACACTCTCTGTCTCACTCTGGTACACTCTCTGTCTCTCACTCTGGTACACTCTCTGTCTCTCTCACTCTGGTACACTCTCTGTCTCTCACTCTGGTACACTCTCTGTCTCTCTCACTCTGGTACACTCTCTGGCTCTCACTCTGGTACACTCTCTGTCTCTCACTCTGGTACACTCTCTGTCTCTCTCACTCTGGTACACTCTCTGTCCCTCACTCTGGTACACTCTCTGTCTCTCACTCTGGTACACTCTCTGTCTCTCTCACTCTGGTGCACTCTCTGTCTCTCACTCTGGTACATTCTCTGTCTCTCTCACTCTGGTACACTCTCTGTCTCTCACTCTGGTACACTCTCTGTCCCTCACTCTGGTACACTCTCTGTCTCTCACTCTGGTACACTCTCTGTCTCTCACTCTGGTACACTCTGTCTCACTCTGATACACTCTCTGTCTCTCACTCTGGTACACTCTCTGTCTCACTCTGGTACACTCTCTGTCTCTCACTCTGGTACACTCTCTGTCCCTCACTCTGGTACACTCTCTGTCTCTCACTCTGGTACACTCTCTGTCTCTCACCCTGGTACACTCTCTGTCTCTCACTCTGGTACACTCTCTGTCTCACTCTGGTACACTCTCTGTCTCTCACTCTGGTACACTCTCTGTCTCTCACTCTGGTATACTCTCTGTCCCTCACCCTGGTGCAGTCTCTGTCTCTCACCCTGTAAGTATTTCCAATGCAGCTTTTCTGCTCACCTGGGTGACTAAGACACAAACCTCAGGTCGCTTGCACGAACTGCCAGGTTTAAATAAATATTTATACCTCATTACAAGCAGATCAGAGATGGACATTTGGATTAGCATTGTGACGAAATGCTGGACCAAACAGCGGCTGTAGTATTAAACTGTGGCCCCCAGTGGAGCAGGATATTGGCACCAAAACCCCAATAAGTTAGCGAATGCACTATGTTGAAGAAAAAATGTATTGGATCGCCTTCCTCTCCTTCAATGAATTCAATAAAACGGTTCAAACCGCAAATGTGGGGATATCCATGTAGTGCAAATTTATGCGACTGCACAGTTCACTATTTGCATAATTTGTTCTGCTTTTTACTTACTTTCTGCTCCCTCGTTCCCTCAAACTGTCACACTCAGAACTCCAAAACTATTATATTTCAGTAATTTATCACCAGGACCATCAATCCATAGATTTTATTGCATTTCCCCTCATCGCTCCTCTGGGGGCGTTTCCTCTCCTCTCCGCCTGACAGTGTACTCATAGAATCACACGGCGCAGAAGGAGGCCATTCGGCCCACCGTGCCTGTGCCGGCTCTTTGAAAGAGCTCTCCAATTAGTCCCACTCCCCCCTGCTCTTTCCCCAAAGCCCTGCAAATTTCTCCTTTTCAAGTATTTCTCCAATTCCCTTTTGAAAGTTACTATTGAATCTCCTTCCACCGCCCTTTCAGGCAGCGCAACCCAGCTCACTGCGTGAAAGAAAAATTCTCCTCAACTCTCCTCATCTCCCCCTCTGGTCCTTTTTGCCCATTACCATAAATCTGTGTCCTCTGGGTCACCGACCCTCCTGCCACTGGAAACAGTTTCTCCCGATCTACTCTATCAAAACCCCTCTTAATTTTGAACACCTCGATTAAATCTCCCCTTAACCTTCTCTGTTCTCAGGAGAACAACCCCAGCTTCTCCAGTCCCTCCACATCACTGAAGTCCTTGGCAGCCTTCTAGTAAATAAGATACAGATCAGCTATGATCTAATTGAATGGCGGAACAGGCTCGAGGGGCTGACTGGCCTCCTCCTGTTCCTATCTTCCTTCCTAGATGTTTTCCGACCCGAGGGGAGCTTTGTAAATTGTTGTCGGATTTGATGGATCCCCATCTTATCCAACGAGGGGAAAATACTGAGAAAGGGGCCTGATACATTCCATTTGCATCTTTGCCTGAGGTTTTTTTGGACCAGCTTACCTGGGGGACGAATTCTGCAGTGCAGGGCTAGACTTTGAGGATGTTCAACTTTGCGGTAATGGAATGTCACAGACAGTAGCACAGAACTCGAGGCTTTGTTTGATCGAGATTGTGTATGGATGCTGCGGTCTGAACTGCCTGATCTATTATTTCCCTCATTCTAGTAATCAGATTGTCAGACCTGTAAAGGCCAGGTCAGAGCAAGTCACTGCTACATTAGGTATGTATCACATTTTACATTCACTTCAATCTTCTAATGAAACAGTGTCCCGTATATATGTGATATGTGTGTGCATAGGGAATGAGAAAGATCTATTACCCAGTCTATTAGAATTTATAAGTTGGGTAATCTCTCCTGAAGTCATACTTTCCACAAGTAATTTACGTTACTCTTTGAATTGAGTTCTACATGATGATGCTTGGAGGCGTTTATTTACTCATAACACAATATTTCCACCAACTCTGAACAGTATTTTCCTGGGATAAGATT
Source organism: Somniosus microcephalus (assembly GCF_052327205.1). NCBI lineage: Eukaryota > Metazoa > Chordata > Chondrichthyes > Squaliformes > Somniosidae > Somniosus > Somniosus microcephalus. The sequence continues at coordinate 41,269,056 of NC_141015.1, read as the reverse complement.
CCTGGATATTAATTTCCTACCTATGATTCTCAGACCTTCTACTTAACCTTGGCAAGTTTGATTTGTGTGTTTCGCGGGTAGGCTGATGCATGCTGCCTGATATTTTCAACATCTTTCTATTAAATTGCAATTCACAGAACATGATTTTTCTCATTTAGACCCATCAAACCATAAAGATGAGGATGTTGACAGTTTAATTTTTTTAGCGCTGGGAGCAGCGGTTACAATGCAGTAAGCTGATTGCCTGCAGAGAGAGAGAGAGAGAGAAGAGATGCAATTAGCTTCCACCTAGCTGGCCCTGCTTTCCAGGGACAGCCGACACCAGCTGTTACAAGGGTCTCTTGACAGATCACCAGGGAGCTGTAAAAGATATTATTGCAGGTGATAAGATGGAGTTTTTCTGCATAGGTCTGCAAAGGAGGTGGCAGTGACACACAGGCCGCTATTTAATTCGCTCTCAACATCCTCGTTCTTGCCTAATCTCTGCGGCTGTTTTACTTAGCCTTTCGTTTTATTTTTTCCTTTGCTGAGGCAGGACGGGAGAAAGTGCAGGCGTTGGAAGATTTACACGGGTAATAACGCGCTTGATGTTGGCGGCGGTCTCGGGTGCTACTCTGGCACAGTAGCGAGATCGGCGCGAGAGACTGACACGCGCAGTAATCACCCCTGACTCTGCGGATGATATGTTTCGAAACAAAACTGTCACCATTGTTCAACAAAAGAGGGGCAGAGAAAAATAAAATCAATCTTTAAGGAGAAATAATCAAATTGAGTTTCGTGTGGAACATATTACTTGGGATCAACGGAAAAAAAAACACATTGGATATAATAAAGTTGTCAGTGAAATCAAGGTTTTATTCCCCTGATTTTTATTAAAAACGCTTTTCACACAGATGGGCTGCTTTTCTCCAGTACCTAATGCTGTCAGCTGTAGAGCAAAGAGAGAACTTGTGTTTATCGAGCGCATTCCCCACATTACAACAGGGACTGCGCTGCAACAGTACTTCGTTGGCTGTAAAGCGCTTGGGGACGTCCTGAGGTTGGGATAGGCGCTATAGAAATGCAAGTCTGTCTGTCTTTCTTTCTTTCTTTCTTTCTCTCTTTCTTTCTTTCTCTCTTTCTTTCTTTCTCTCTTTCTTTCTCTCTCTTTCTTTCTCTCTTTCTTTCTCTCTTTCTTTCTCTCTCTTTCTCTCTCTTTCTTTCTCTCTTTCTTTCACGACCTCAGGACGTCCCAAAGCAGCAGCCAATTTACACTCAGCACGGCCCCACAAACAGCAGCAAGATGTTGTATTCAAAGCCCCTTTAACCCCTTTCTCTAGTTGGAAAACATTGGCCACCAAAAAGGAAAGTGTTTTTTGATGAGAGCTTCATTTTGCAAAGGGTTAAAATAGTGAATTTTTTTGTAAAAGTGGAACAGAGTAGACAATGCCTGTTCAGCCACAATTCCTCGTTTTGGAAAACAAGACTGAACGCAAGTTCCCTGATACCTGGGGGACCGTCTGCTGTTGGCAGACGGAGTCTCTGAGATAGCAGGTACAAATTAAATTCCTGTGAAATGCACCAGAATAGTAGAACAGGAGTCACTCATGGCCTCAGGTGCTGTTATATGACTGATGCTGATTCTCTATCCTCTGCCCTTTCTTCATCTAAAGCACACAATCCACCGAATGCTATTACACAAGGCAGTAATGTAATGGTTCATAGACTTCAGTCAAAACCCAAAAAGCTGCCATCTAAAGTTCTTCCTTTTTAACAAAGGGTAGAATATTTATGCATGTCATGCATATAAAATTTTCAGAAAATCTTCTGCTACAGAGTGAAGACATTAGTTGAATTTTTAATACCCATCATTTCAAATTCTCTGAGGTACGCGTGGCTGGTTTTACCTTTGTCTTTGTCCAGAGCTTTGTGTAGACGAGCGAACTATTGCCTGGTCTGCACACTACTGCCACTCTGCTCTCCCTTGCCCTGTGTGCTGTGACTCACGATAAGCGTTCAAGTAGTCCTGATTTGAATCGGGTTGTGCACCCTACACTGCCCGCTTCCCAGTTCGACAGCCATCTGCTTCAGTGCCCTGGTCCGACCACTTCTGGTCCAATGTCCCCCTAATTGTTTGTTTTTTGAGCGCATGGTCCCTTTAACAGGTTGCGTGGCCCATTCGAAATCGGCCATTAAGAAGTCGCTAAGCAACCTGCGTGTGACCTCCAGACCGCTGCGTGGCCACGCAGCCGCTCAGCTTAGCGGAAACGTTGATCTGGACTACTTCCTGAGGCTCTGGTCACCGTGAAGTACGTGAGGGATATCTAGACTCTGGGAGCAGCTCAGAGTAGAACAATTACACGGTATTTACAGCACAGAAACAGGCCATTTGGCCCAACTGGTCCGTGCCGGTGTCGATGCTCCACAGGAGCCTCCTCCCACCCCCACTTCATCCAACCCTATCAGCATATCCTTCTATTCCTTTCTCCCTCGTGTACTTATCTAGCCCCTCCTTGAACGCTATTCGCCTCACCTACTGTGAGTTCCTCCTGGCTGCAATGGAACTGAATATCAGGCGCTGTGTGGCGGAGCCACTAAGGGACTCCAGTCAATTGTATATAATTCCCTTTAATAATATGTTGGCTGCAGCCTGAGTCTGTATCTTTGTTTTCACTGTTTACATGTACAGAGCGTGATCACTTTAATAGCGCGGGTAAACGTGATGACGTCACACCGTTCATCACGTGATCCCCCACCGGCGGGAAAAACGTGATGACGTCATGATGTCAGCCACGGGACCGCCCTAGCAGTCCTCGTGGAGCCTCCGAACTGACTAGACCTATATTCGATGTTCTCCTGTAGTTATCTGTTAAACTCTGTACTTTTCATTGAACCTCATTGATTTGATCGCCTGAGTGGACCTCAGTCTTTTGGATAGGAACTAGACATTCCTACAGCTGCGTATTAGGGGCTGCCGACCCGATACTGCCCGTTATGCGCCACTGCCCGAGATCAACTTCTAGGCCCGAGTTTCTTACGTTTCCACTGCCTGATCGCCCTGACGTGAGTCCTTTCCTTCTGCTGGTGCAACTTGGGAAATCGTTTTTACCAGGAGGCAGCATTGTGTTTTTATTGGTTTGACATTTACAAGAACTAGTAATGTTTTTCATGATCCATTTGACTGAGTACCTCAGGTCAATATCAAAAAGATTTACACACTCTATAATTTCTGCTTCTCGACATCATTTATTCAAAGATCTCCTCCCTACCACTGCAGAACTTGGCACAGCGTCACTTCTTTCCAAAGCTCTCTAGATTCAGGCATTGTGCCTTTGGATTGGAAAATTGGAAATGTCACTCCGTTATTTAAGAAGGACAGGGAAAGAGAAACCAGATAACTACACCAGTTACTGGAATCTATCATCAGAGACAGAGCGACTGAGCACTTCGGCAAGTAGGGGCTGATCAAACAGCGTCAGTGTGGAATTGTGAAGTGTAGGCCATCTCTGATTAATGTAGTTGCAATTTTTGAGGAGGTCACTACCCTAGTGTGGTGGATAGGGGAGTGTCTATGGGTGTTGTCTATATCGACTTCCAGAAGGCATTTGATAAGGTTCCGCACAAGAGATTATTCGCAAAACTGAAAGTGGATGGAAGGTAACCTTGAGACATGGGTTGGTAATTGGTAATTGGTTGGGATGTAGGAGAGAGAGAGTAGGGATAAAGGGAATATTCTCTGATTGGCAGGATGTGACAAGTGGTGTTCCCCAGGGCTCTGTACTAGTGTCTTAGCTTTTCACCATATATAGTAATGACTTGGATGAAGGAATAGAGGGTTGTAGCTCTACAACCCGCCGAGATCTCTGCGCTCTTCTAATTCTGGCCTCTTGAGCATCCCCAATTTTAATCACTCTTCTACTGGCAGCCGTGCCTTCAGCTGCCTGGGCCACAAGCTCTGGAATTCCCTCCCTAAACATCTCCACCTCACTGCCTCTCTCTCCTCCTTTAAGACACTCCTTAAAACCTCCCTCTTTGACCAAGCTTTTGGTCACCTGTCCTAATATCTCCTTATATGGCTCGGTGTCAAATTTTGTTTGATAATCGCTCCTGTGAAGCACCTTGGGACGTTTTGCTATGTTAAAGGCACTATATAGATATAAATCATTGTTTTTGTTGTTGTAGATCCAAGCTTTCTGATGACATAAGAAATAGAAGCATGAGTAGACCATTCGGCCCCTCAAGCCTGCTCCGCCATTCAATAAGATCATGGCTGATCTTCTACCTCATCTCCACTTTCCTGCCCTATCCCCATATCTCTTGATTCCCTTAATATTCAAAACTCTATCGATCTCTGTCTTGAATATACTCAACGACTGAGCCTCCACAGCCCACTGGGGTAGAGAATTCCAAAGATTCACCACCCTGAGTGAAGAAATTTCTCCTCATCTCAGTCCTAAATGGCCGACCCTTTATTCTGAGACTGTGACCCCTGGTTCTAGACTCCCCAGCCAGGGGAAACATCTACCCTGTCAAGCCCTGTAAGAATTTTGTATGTTTCAATGAGATCACCTCTCAATCTTTTAAACTCTAGAGAATATAGGCCTAGTCTACTCAATCTCTCCTCATAGGACAATCCCCCCAGCCCAGGAACCAGTCTGGACCCAGGACCCTAATTTAAGAGGCACAGTAAATAGTGTAGATGGGAGCAAGTAGTTACTAAGGGATGCAGGCAGACTAAGTGAGTGGGCAAAGCTATGGCAGACGGAGTTCAAGGTGAGGACATCGACTTTGGATCCGAGAAAAGATAAATCAGAATTTTTTTTTAATGGCGAGACTCTAGGAGCTGTGGCGGAGCGAAGGGGTTTAGGTGTCCGTGTACACAAATCACTAAAAGCGAGTGCACAAGTGTACAAAGTAATTAAAAAGGCTAATGGACTGTTGGCCTTCATCTCAAAGGGGCTGGAATACAAAAGTGTGGAAGTGTTGCTTCAGTTGTACAGAGCCTTGGTCAGACCCCATCTGGAGTGACTGGGTTCAGTTCTGGGCCCCGCACCTCGGGAAGGATATATCGGCCTCGGAGGGGGAGCAGCACAAATTCACCAGGATGATACCGGGGCTCAAAGGATTAAATTATGAGGCGAGTTTGGACAAACTTGGGTTGTATTCCCTTGAGTTTCGACGGTTATAGGATGACTAATCGAAGTCTTCAAAATGATCGAAGTTCAATAGGGTATGTATAGAGAAACTATTTTCTCTGGTAGGGAATCCTGAACTCGGTCAGTGAAACCAGGAAGCACTTTTCCAGGGTAATGGAAATCTGGAACGCTCTCTCAAAGAGCAGTGGGTGGTGGAGCTCAATTAAAATTTTCAAGACTGAGCGGAATAGATTTTTGTAAGGTAACGATATCAAGGGATACAGATCGAAGATGGGTAAATGGAGTTGAGGTAAAGTCCAGCCATGATCTAAATTTTCCAGTTACAGGGCAGACCCTTAGAATCATAGAATCATTGAAATTTATGGCACAGAAGGAGGCCATTCAGCCCATCGTGTCCGTGCCGGCCAAAAAAGATCTCTCCAGCCTAATCCCACTTTCCAGCTCTTGGTCTGTAGCCCTGCAGGTTGCGGCGCTTCAAGTGCATATCCAAGTGCTTTTTAAATGTGATGAGGGTTTCTGCCTCTCCCACCCTTTCAGGCAGTGAGTTCCAGACCCCCACCACCCTCTGGGTGAAAACATTTCTCTTCAACTCCCCTCTAATCCTTCTACCAATTACTTTAAATCTGTGCCCCTTGGTTATTGACCTCTCTGCTAAGGGGAAATAGGTCCTTCCTATCCACTCTATCTAGGCCCCTTAAAATTTTATACACCTCAATTAAATCTCCCCTCAGCCTCCTCTGATCTAAAGAGCAGTGGCTGTGCTTCCTAGTATATGGGACTCTGGGCATGGCTCCTCACCCATAGCGCCCATTCGGCCCTTAAGGGTAATCAGTTAAATTAAGTCACAAGGTGCAGGAAATGGAAATGGAGCAGTGCTATAACACAAGGTGTATCCTTGAGGCTGAGGTTTAGTGTAAAGGGAGCTCTAGTATCCCTTATAGCCATGTTATACTTCGATGCTGAAACTGGTTGCCCCAAGTTATAAAAATGTCAGTCGTGGCTCAGTGGGCAGCACACTCGCCTCTGAGTCAGGAGGTTGTGGGTTCTAAGTCCCACTCCGGGGACTTGAGCACAAAATCTAGGCTGACTTTCCAGTGCCAGTACTGAGGGAGTGCCGCACTATCGGATGAGACGTTAAACCGAGGCCCCGTCTGCTCTCTCAGGTGGATGTAAAAGGTCCCACGGCACTATTTCGAAGAAGAGCAGGGGAGTTCTCCCCGGTGTCCTGGGGCCAAAATTTATCCCTCAACCAATATCACTAAAACAGATTATCTGGTCATTTATCACATTGTTGTTTGCGGGATCTTGCTGGACACAAATTGTCTGCCACATCTTCTACTTTACAACAGTGACTACACTTAATTGGCTGTAAAGCACTTTAGAATGTTCTGAGGTTGTGAAAGGCGCTATAGAAATGCAAGTCTTTCTTTTTCCTGTTCCTGTGCATTGTAATCCCTTATTTTGATACAGACAAAAATTTCAAAGGAAAAAAGTCATAAAGGAGTGAGTGTTCACCTGCCTTGTCTTTGGGAACCGCAAAGCTAAGCTTATACAGGGTCACGGTCAGATTGTTGCATCCTCACCTTCGAGTGAGAAGACTGAAATCTGTGGCTGCCGTGTTTCCTACATTACAACAGTGACTACACACCAAAAAGTGCTTCATCGGCTGAAAAGTGCTTTGAGAGGTCCGGTGGTCATGAAAGGCGCTGTAGAAATTCAACTCTGTCTTATTTTTCACTCTTTCACTCTTAATAAATTCAGCTGATGTCCCAGTGCAGAACTGAGCTGAGAGGTTAAAACTTAGGTCTTGTTCTGTTGGTTGTAATGGATGTCAAATAGTGGTATTCAAAGAGGAAGTTCTCCTGGTATCATGGGAAATGTTCTTTCCAACAAAACGCAGTGTGACGGGTCTTTCATCTTGTAAGCAAAATGTCTGCTGTATTGGCCAGTGGAGTAGCAGCCATGATTCTTCAAAGTCATTCATTGTATCTGAGGCTCTTTGAGGTGTCTCCGTGAAACAAGGTAAGATAAATGCAAGTCTTTCTTCGTTTTTCACAATGTCATTCTGCCGAGAACTTCAGCAAAGGGAAAGCTCCTTTTGCGGTATTTTAGCACGGGTGTGACAATCTTACCATAGAAACACAGGGCTAGATTTTCAGTTGCTTGCGCCAGCAGTTAGCGCCTTAAGAGAAGTGATTTTCGGGCGCTATTCGTGTAGCGCCCGGGCGCAGCGCAGTTTACGCCCCGCCCCAAATTAAGTTGCCCGTTAGCGCCGGCGCAAAGTTTAGCGGCCGCCCGGATGCGCGCGCAGAAAATGACGTCACATCCTCGTGCAACGCCCTTTGGCCGCCCCGAATCCAAACTTCGGTCGGACCGCCCCATTGTGCAGCTGGCGTCCAGAGCGTTTGTAAAATGGAACGCAACACACCCTGGGGAGCGCAAATTAAAGGGCACTCCTCCTGCACTATAAACGGCAGTGTGCATGTGTTGTGTGGAAGGATCCAGTGTGTTGTTGTGAACGGTGCCTCCTCCTCCTCCTCCTCCTCCTCCTCCTCCTCCTAAAAAACACATGCACCCTTCCCCTTTAAGAGCTCACTGGCACCAGAGTGTCTGCCGTGCGCTGCGCCCGAGCTCGGGCGCTGCGCTCTGCACCGCCGGCTTAGCGCCTAAAGATAGTAGTGGAACGCCTCTTTTAGCGCTCCACCAACCTCTTAGGGCGAAGCCACTGAATTTCCGGCAACGGGGCGCTACTTTGGGGCGGGCGCTAACTTCGGGCGGGCGCTAAGGTTAGCGCCCCAAAACTGTCTATACTGAAAATCTAGCCCACAGAAACATAGAAGATAGGAGCAGGAGCAGGCCATTCGGCCCTTCGAGCCTGCTCCGCCATTCAATGAGATCATGGCTGATCATCCAAATTCAGTACCCGGTCCCAAGCATAAAAGGAGTCCAGCCGGTGACATGCTAAAGAATGCAAAAACTACAGGATGACAGCAGGCACGATGTTAGGACTCAATTGTTTTCAAGGCTTTAATGTGTTTGTAGATCTTTGTGACATTTTTGAAGGCGATTACATGCGGCCCAGTGTAACCTCTCGAATGGTCCGAGGCACAAGGTGAAGCTAAGCTCCTTAAATCTATTACACATCTTAAATAAGATGGTCGACAGCCTTTTAGGCGGTGTTATAGGTTGATGTGACGTGCTTTTACCCTAAAGGTATGCTATTTTATTGTCAGAACATAAAACACCTCATTCTTCTAGCCTTCACAAGCGAATGGAGATGTCCTTTATCCTTTATTCTCAAAGTGGCTAGTCAAAGAATAAAATATAGAGGGTGCGCTCAGTGCAAGAAGACAAGTTTCTTTTCATCAACTCCAAAACAAGTTGGTCGTGGATATGTATTTTGATTATCCAGTCCATGGGGGCGATTTTGCCGGCCCTGGAGAGGCGGGTATGGAGGCGGGACTGCCAGGAAAATGGCAGAATCTGGGGTCGGGTGCCCAACCCGCCCCCAACCCGCCTCCGTGCCATCTTCCCAGGAGGCGGGTACCCAACCCGTGCTGGGAGCCGCCTCCTCGAGGCGGGAAGGCGATTAGTGCCAATTAACGGCCTGTTAATTGTTTTGGGATAATCCCTATTTATTGTGGGCTTCCCGACGGCTCCGAACCTCGCCAGGGTCAGCGAGGCGAGCCCTGGGTCTGCGGGGGTCGGAGAGGCCGAGATGTCCGGTGTGCAGGTGAGTGATGGGTGCATGTGTGCAGAGGTAAGTGTGTGAGGTGAGTGTAAAGTGTTTTAATAAGTTTTACTTACCTTTGCTTCTTCCTGCAAGCTTCATCCCTTCAGGTCTCAGGAGTCCCTCATCTCACCGGCAGAGAAAGCGGAATGGCCGCTGTATTCTCAAATGCATCAGCCTTCTGCTTTCTGCTCAGGAGAGCTCTCTAACTGAGCCTGTGTCCCAGGACTCAACTTAGAGGACAGATTGTCAGTGTTTGACAGCTTCACGGAGCTCTCAAACAATGACAATTCATCTGTCAAAAGCTCTTGACAGAAGAAATGTCACTCACTGACGTCATCAATAACCGGCTTTCCCTTATTGGCCGGCTAAGCCCGCTGGGAGGGCTTAACAAGGTCAATCAAGGGCAAATAGCGTGGGTTGGCCGGACGTCGATGGAGGCGGGACTAAAACCTGACAAGCAGCAGTCCCTCCTCCATCACGTCTCCATTGGCAAAATCACCCCCCATGTTTCAAGTCCAACTGTAGAACAGACGGGACTGGTGCAATGATACCTTCTCAACTTCGGGACCTGACGTATATCCAGCCCGCGTTAACGGGGCAAAAGCCTTTGCCCTCTGCCGACTTTGAGGGCTCTGTGAGAATTGAAGTGACGTCATTCCTACCCAGTTGACAACCCAAGTCCACAGCTCAAAATGGCTCATAATTTGGGCCAATCATTTGTTGTCGTTCAGTCTCACTCAAAGTGTGGAGGGGGAAATAGAACCGATGCACTGGGCAGTGGGAGGTGCCCATCTGAGATGGGGTCAAAATGCATTGAGGCAAAGAATGTGGGTACGGTCATCTCCATGTCCAATTGTCCAACCTGCCCTCCCATAGGAAGAAAGGAAGAGAGAAAGAATTGCATTACTACAGCGCCTTTCACGACCACCGAACGTCCCAAAGTGCTTTACAGCCAATGAAGTACTTTTTTTGAAGTGGAGTCACTGTTGTAATGTGGGAAATGCAGCAGCCATTTGCGCACAGCAAGCTCCCACAAACAGCCATGTGATACTGACCAGATAATCTGTTTTTTTGTGATGTTGATTGAGGAATTAATATTGGCCCCAGGACACCGGGGAGAACTCCCCTGCTCTTCTTCAAAATAGTGCCATGGGATCTTTTGCGTCCACCCAAGAGGGCAGACGAGGCCTCGGTTTAACGTCTCATCCGAAAGACGGCACCTCCGAGAGTGCAGCACTCCCCCATCGATCAAAGCTTCCTGCCAGAAATAGCTCATCTATAAAATTTGTTGTGTAACCTGCATCAGCTCTTTGAAACTTCCAGTATATCGTTAAAGAAAGGGTTGGACTTATGTTGTACATCAACAGTACCTCTCTCAAAATCATCTCAAAGTCCTTTAAAATGATGAATTACTTGGCTTTTGTTTTGATCAGATACTGGTGTAAAACAAACCAGCTGCTTTACATTCAAATGGTTAAAAATATTTGTTATACTCTGTGTGCAAGAAGTTTTGAAAAGAGCTCAGTTAGCTACAGGACAGAGATCGGGACCTGCCTTAGCATAGAGTTATACTGCCACTTTTGCATTTGTACAAGGTGGTTAACATGGGTGCGCAAAGTAGCAGTATAACTCTGACCTCAGCTGCATGTGCTGAAGCCATGCAGTGTGAAATGTCCATTCAAGAGGGCACCTCACACCACTTTTGGTCACACAGGCTGCAGTATAACTCCTGTCCATTGCAAAGCAAGAAAGATATGCAATTATATTACGGCTTTCACGACCTCAGGATGTCCCAAAGCACTTTACAATTAATTAAGTACTTTTGAAGTGTTGCAGTGTGGGAAATGCAGCAGCCAATTTGTGCACAGCAAGCTCCCACAAAGAGCAATGAAATAATGACCAGATAATCTGTTTTAGTGATGTTGATTGAGGGATAAATATTGGCCCCAGGACACCGGGGAGAACTCCCCTGCTCTTCGTCAAATAGTGCCATGGGATCTTTTGCGTCCACCCGAGAGAGCGGAAGGGACCTCGGTTCAACGTCTCATCTGAAAGACGGCACCTCCGACAGTGCAGCACTCCCTCAGCACTGCACCTCCAACAGTGCAGCAGTAAGGTGTCCTGGCATCATTGTAAATCTTTTTAGCACCTTCACCAGTGGCTTTTTGTAATATGCAGATCAGAATTGTGCACAGTGTTCCTAATATGGCCTAACACTCAAGAAGCTCGACACCACATGGGACAAAGCAGCCCGCTTGTTTGGCACCCCATCCACCATCTTAAACATTCACTCCCTCCAACACCGGTGCACTGTACCTGCTGTGTGTACCATCTACAAGAGGCACTGCAGAAACTCGCCAAGGCTTCTTCGGCAGCACTGATGCGCTATCAATTACTCATAAAAGACTGAGAGTTAAGAGAGTAACTAAAGGCTTTTATTAACAAAAGAATGAAGGTCTGCCTCGAGTGGTCGACCGGTCCAGAAATACAAAGGGCTGGGGAGCAGTCACCTTTATACTAGGACTTGTGGGAGGAGTCAGCCGAGGCATGCCCAGGCATGTACACAGTGGAATACAAACAGTGGTTTACCACATTCACCCCTTGTTTAAAATTGAGTCCAGCGGGGTGAAGTGTATTAAAAGTTAGTGTATTGGAGTCTCTCCGGAGGTCTTGTCTGCCGCTGTGATCGGCGTGGCGACGGCAGGGGTAGTGGAGCTTCCGGCGTCGAGTCCTGCGTGGGCTGTGGCACAGGCGTGTCGTCCTCGTAGATGTCGAGCGGGTCGCGGGGCCCAGGCCTGCCGTCTGCTGGGGCTGGATATCGGATCGTGGGGGGGGGGTGGTAGTGAGTAGTGGGTTACTGTGGCCCCCGAGGGTGCAAGGTCTCTTATGGAGACTGTGTCCTCCCGCCCGTCCGGGTATGCAATGTAAGCATACTGGGGGTTGGCGTGGAGGAGGTCGACCCTCTCGACCAGGGGGTCCGTTTCATGGGTCCTCACGTGCCTTCTCAGTAGGACCGGCCCTGGGGACGTCAGCCATGGCGGTAGCGATGTCCCCGATGTGGACTTCCTTGGGAAGACAAACATTTTCTCATGAGGGGTGGCGTTAGTGGCAGTGCAAAGCAGTGACTGAATAGAGTGGAGCGCATCGGGGAGCACATCCTGCCAGCGGGAGGTTGGAAGGCCCCTAGACTTTAAGGCTAGCAGGGCGGCCTTCCAAACTGTCGCATTTTCTCTTTCCACCTGTCCGTTCCCCCGGGGGTTGTAACTGGTGGTCCTGCTTGTGGCAATACCCCTAGTTAGCAGGTACTGACGGAGTTCGTCGCTCATAAACGATGAGCCCCGGTCGCTATGGATATAGCTGGGGAAACCGAACAGGGTGAAGAGGTCGTTCAGACATTTAATGACCGTGGCACTGGTCATGTCCGGGCAGGGGATGGCGAACGGGAAACGGGAGTACTCATCAATAATATTGAGGAAGTACACATTGCGGTCGGAGGAGGGGAGAGGCCCTTTAAAATCAACGCTCAGGCGCTCGAAGGGGCAAGTGGCTTTTATCAGGTGGGCCCTGTCTGGTCTATAAAAGTGCGGTTTGCACTCAGCGCAGACTTGGCAGTTCCTGGTCATGGTCCTGACCTCCTCAATAGAGTAAGGCAGGTTGCGGGCCTTGATGAAGTGGAAGAACCTGGTGACCCCCGGGTGGCAGAGGTCATTGTGGAGGGCCCGCAGTCTATCGATCTGCGCACTGGCGCAAGTGCCACGCGATAGCGCATCCGGGGGTTCATTGAGCTTCCCGGGCCGGTACAAGATTTCGTAATTGTAGGTGGAAAGTTCGATTCTCCACCTCAAGATCTTGTCATTTTTGATTTTGCCCCTCTGCTTGTTGTTAAACATGAAAGCAACTGAACGTTGGTCAGTGAGCAGGGTAAATCGTTTTCCGGCCAGGTAGTGCCTCCAATGACGCACAGCCTCCACAATCGCCTGGGCCTCCTTCTCAACAGTGGAGTGTCTGGTCTCCGGGTCTTGGAGGGTTCGTGAAAAGAAGGCCACGGGTCTCCCCGCCTGATTGAGGGTAGCGGCCAGGGCAAAGTCGGACGCGTCGCTTTCCACCTGGAAGGGGATGGATTCGTCCACTGCGTGCATGGTGGCTTTGGCAATGTCTTCCTTGATACGGTGGAAGGCTAAGCGGGCCTCTGCCGTCAAGGGAAAAGAGGTGGACTTGATCAGTGGATGGGCCTTGTCCGCATAGTAGGGGACCCACTGGGCATAATAGGAGAAAAACCCTAGGCACCTCTTCAGGGCCTTGAGGCAGTGGGGCAGTGGGAGTTCCATAAGGGGACGCATCCGGTCGGGGTCGGGGCCGATGACTCCGTGTTTCACAACACAGCCAAGGATGGCGAGGCGGTTTGTGCGGAATATGCACTTCTCCTTGTTATATGTCAGGTTCAGGAGTTGGGCGGTGCGGAGGAATTTTTCGAGGTTTGCGTCACGGCCGCAGATAGTCACATTGTCCAGATATGGGAAAGTGGCCTGCAACGCATTTTGATCTACCATCCGGTCCATCTCCCTTTGAAAGACGGAGACCCCGTTGGTGATGCCAAAGGGAACCCTAAGGAAGTGGTAGAGGCGGCCGTTTGCCTCAAAGGCAGTATACTGGCGGTCCTCAGGGCGGATAGGGAGCTGGTGGTACGCTGATTTCAGGTCAATGGTTGAGAAGACGCGGTACTGCGCGATCTGGTTGACCATATCAGCTATGCGGGGGAGTGGGTAGGCGTCCAGCAGGGTGTAGCGATTTATTGTCTGGCTGTAGTCGATGACCAGGCGCTGCTTCTCGCCGGTCTTAACGACCACAACCTGGGCTCGCCAGGGGCTGGTGCTGCCCTCAATAATCCCTTCCTTCAGGAGCCGCTCCACTTCGGTTTTAATGAAAACCCTGTCCCCGGCACTGTATCGCCTGCTCTTTGTGGCGATGGGCTTACAGTCGGGGGTGAGGTTAGCAAACAGTGGGGTGACTCTGAGTGTGGAGAGGTTGCACCTGGTGCGCGGCGGGCAATTTGGGAGCTGCTGGCTGCGGACTGTGAGTGGGGGTAGGGGTCCACCGTACGCCATCGTAACACTTTTAAGGTGGCACTGAAAATCTAACCCCAGCAGGACGGCAGCGCAGAGGTCGGGCAGGACCAGAAGTTTAAAATGATCGTACACGGTCCCGTCTACTACGAGTGTCACTACGCAGTAGCCGCCGATGTCCGCCGACTGGGACTCGGAGGCCATAGAAATCCGCTGGTGCGCAGGCAGGACTGGGAGAGAGCAACGCCGCACCGTGTCGGGGTGGATGAAGCTCTCCGTGCTCCCAGAGTCAAAAAGGCAGATTGTATCGTGGCCATTTACCTTAATGTCCATTGTGGAACTGGCCAGTTGGTGCGGTCTCGCTTGGCCCAGTGTAACGGATGCCAGCGTAGGGATCGGTGTGTCGCTGCGGGTATCAGATGAGGCGGTGTTGGGGGCCTGCTGCGTTCCGGCTGTCGTCCAAGATGGCGGCGTCCATGATCCCCATGTGGCTGGAGGCGTCCAAAATGGCTGCTGTACCGGTGGTTCGCACATGGCCGGGGAGGCCCAAGATGGCGGCCCGCATGGCCCACACGCGGCGCTGCTGGGGTTCGGGGTGGCTTTAGCCCTGCAGACGTTAGCGTAGTGTCCCTTCTTCCCGCAGCCCGAGCAGATCGCGTTTTTCGCCGGGCAGCGCGCTCTGGGGTGTTTTGCCTGGCCACGGAAGTAGCATTTCTGGCCTTGGGGCACTGCTGTCTGGCCTTGGGACACTGCTGCGGTAGTTGGGCCGTTGCTGGGGTGTGGCTGGGGTGGCACGGCGCTATGAGGCGGTCCTACCGTGTCCCAGGCTGTCATTCCCCGCGGCGTCCACGGTGCAGAGGAGTAGGCATCCATGCCCCGGTAGGCTGCATCCAATGATAGTGCGAGTTCAGAGGCCTTGTTGAGGTCGAGGTCACTCTGCTCCAACAGTCGCTGTCGGGTGTAATTGGATCTGTGGCCCGCTACAAAAGCGTCCCGGATAAGTTCCTCTGTGTACACGGCGGCCTTTACATCCTTACAACCACAGGCCCAGCCAAGCACAGACAGTGCCTGAAGGTATTCCACGGTCGATTCCCCAAGCTGTTGTTTACGACTCCCCAGAAGGTGCCTGGCGTACACTTCGTTCACTGGGTGCGTGTACTGGTCCTTGAGGAGCTTGATAGCGTCCGCGTACGAGGTCGCATCTTGGATGACCGAGTACACTCGGTGGTTCACTTTGGAGGTCAGGACATCCAGTTTGTCCTCGTCCGATTTGATTGCTGCGGAGGCGGTCAGGAATTTTTCGAAACACTTAAGCCAGTGAGTAAACTTGGTGGATGAGTCCGCCTCCCGATGATCTAAGTCCAGGCATGCTGGTGTGAGGATCTTCTCCATTATAAAAATTTTGTTAATAAAATTGATGCGCTATCAATTACTCATAAAAGACTGAGAGTTAAGAGAGTAACTAAAGGCTTTTATTAACAAAAGAATGAAGGTCTGCCTCGAGTGGTCGACCGGTCCAGAAATACAAAGGGCTGGGGAGCAGTCACCTTTATACTAGGACTTGTGGGAGGAGTCAGCCGAGGCATGTCCAGGCATGTACACAGTGGAATACAAACAGTGGTTTACCACAAGCACCTCCCAAACCCGCGACCTCCACCACCTAGAAGGACAAGGGCAGCAGGCGCATGGGAACACCACCACCTCCAAGTTCCCCTCCAAGCCACGCACCATCATGACTTGGAAGTATATCGGCCGTTCCTTCATCGTCGCTGGGTCAAAATCCTGGAACTCCCTCCCTAACAGCACCGTGGGAGCACCTTCACCACACGGACTGCAGCGGTTCAAGAAGGCAGCTCACCACCACCTTCTCAAGGGGCAACTAGGGATGGGCAATAAATGCCGGCCTTGCCAGCGACGCCCACATCCCAGGAACAAATATTTAAAAAAATAACCAAGGTTCTATACACGTTTAATAAACCTCTGCTTTTCAATTCTCTTCCTCTGGAAATGAGCCCCAGTGCTTTACTTCAATAGCGACATTTGATCTTTGATATTACACCAGGGAATAGAATTACAGGGCTATGGGGAAAGGGAAGGGGAGCGGGACTGATTGGACAGCTCTACCAAAGATCTGGCACAGGTACGATGGGATGAACGGCCTCCTTCTGTGCTGTATCATTCTCTGATTCCATGAAAGGGTAGGCGGAGCTCTTGCTTAACATTTAATCCGAAGTAGGGCACCTCAGACAAGGCAGCACTGCTTTGGTGTGACACTGGAATGTTGGCATGTTTCAAAAAAATCAGCTTAAGAATCGTAGAATCCTCGACAGTTATGGCACTGAGGGAATTTTTTTTCAAGCATTCAGTCAAAAATGTTTTTACCGTCAAGGCTCGGAAGAGGCTGTTGGGCCTGCTGGTGAAAGGGAGCTAAATTCAGACACGGTTGTGGGTGAATTATCCTGCGCGCTATTTGCTTCTTAAATGCAGGGTGATTACCAGCCAAGCACTAATATGAAATTTAGGAATTTCTTTTTCAAGTTTTAATTTGTTGCCAATGGTAAATTAAACCATTAAATGGAGCATCAAAACCAGCTTTGACCATGTCAACCCACGATGCATCTTAGGTTCATGGGAACAGCAGGAGGCCATTGAGCCCCTCGAGCCTGTTCCGCCATTCAATGAGATCGTGGCTGATCTGTGATCTAACTCCATATACCCGCCTTTGCCCCATATCCCTTCATACCTTTAGTTAACAAACATCTATCAATCTCAGATTTAAAATTAACAATTGATCTAGCATCAATTGCCGTTTGCAGAAGAGAGTTCCAAACTTCTACCACCCTTTGTGTGTAGAAGTGTTTCCTAATTTCACTCCTGAAAGGTCTGGCCCTAATTTTTAGACGATGTCCCCCAGTCCGAGAATCCCCAACCAGCGGAAATAGTTTCTCTCTATCGACCCTATCTGTTCCCCTTAATATCCTGAAAACTTCGATCAAATCACCCCTTAACCATCTAAATTCTTAAAGCAACAAACACCTTAATTCACATTTTCTACCTTCTAAAACCATCACTTTGCCATGACATTTATACACAGGCTAATTATCATTTACCCCAGGACCCCATCCGCAGCTTTCTGTTCAACTTTGTTTTGCTTTTATTCTCCAAGCTCCAACAGCTGGCCTCTGGCTGATGTTTATTCAGTTGCAAATGAGATGTAACAACTACAAAAAAAGATCATTTGTTCTCAGTGCCTTTTCTATCGAATCTTTTCATTCAAGTGCCTGCAGCCCAGTGCTGATCCTGGCATTTGTAGAGTTAAATCAGTTTCCGTAGACTAAAAGAAGGAGACTTGCATTTCTCTCGTGCCTTCACGACCTCAGGACGTCCCAAAGCGCTTTACAGCCAATGAAGCACTTTTTGAAGTGTTGTCACTGTTGTAATGTAGGAAACGCGGCAGCCAATTGCGCACAGCAAGCTCCCACAAACAGCAACGTGATAATGGCCAGATAATCTGTTTTTGTGGTGTTGATTGAGGGATAAATATTAGCCAGGACACCGGGGAGAACTCCCCCTGCTCTTTTACGTCCACCTGCGAGAGCAGACGGGGCCTCGGTTTAACGTCTCATCCAAAAGACGGCACCTCCGATAGTGCAGCACTCCCTCAGCACTGCACTGGGAGTGTCAGCCTAGATTTTTGTGCTCAAGTCCCTGGAGTGGAAGAATGGGGGATGTGTGCAGCAGATGACATTTGATTAAGGACAGGTATGCTTTGTTCTTGTGTTCATTGTACAAGTCTTTCACAAGGAATAAGTAACCGAAAGCATTCCAGATATTCCACAGAAAAGAACCACTCTATCCAAACAGATGTTTCATTGCCTTGATGTCAGCATAGAGGGACTTTAATTGCTTTTGCCAAGTGTTAATAGAGTTGTGATAGAGGCAAAATAAAATGAGAACTAAAAGCTGTTGAGGCTAGGGGGCAATTGAAAATTTCAAAACTGAGACTGGTAGATTTTTGTTAGGCAAGGGTGGATGGAGTTAGGATACAGAGCAGCCATGATCTCATTGAATGGCGGAACAGGCTCGAGGGGCAGAATGGCCTACTCCCTGTTCCTGTGAGGTCAGATTATTTATATGCGTAAAATCAAATCAAAAACTGCTGGAAACTTTTGCAGTTCTGCTGAGCGATGGACCCAGCTGAAAGATTAACCTTTCCTTCCGAGACTGACTGCGATGCGGTACTTGCTCTAACATCTGCTGTTTGCATTTCGGATTTCCTGCATTTACAGTTCTTAATCTTTACATCTCCAGTGGTTACATTATGTGTTGTTTTGTTACAAAACTTGCCGTAGCAACACTGCCACTCCTATTCCTTTTTACCAGGCACGATCTATTTCCCCTGACCTCATTAGTTCAGGTCTGTAGCACATTCCCATCGTGGAGAAGGAGAAATGAGCACCATTAGTAGCACAGCAGCAGCGTTAGTGGGGTTATGTGAGCCTCACTCAAACACTGCCCCACCCCACCCCGACATAGCTCAGGCTGCTTCATCATTGAAGTCCCAGCAACTGCTCCAGTCCTCCCAAAACCCAAAGTCTTTGGCCTCATGCTATTCATTCAAGTCTTGCTTTCATTGCACAGAAACTGTGCTCAGCCGTGGCTCAGTGGGCAGCGTTCTCGCCTCTGAAGAAGAGCAGGGGGAGTTCTCCCCGGTGTCCTGGGGCCAATATTTATCCCTCAATCAACATCACTAAAACAGATGATTTGGTCATTATCACGTTGCTGTTTGTGGGAGCTTGCTGTGCGCAAATCAGCTGCCGCGTTTCCTACATTACAACAGTGACTACACTTGTAAAGTGCTGAGGGGGTGAAATGCGCTGCATAAATGATCTGACGAACGTGAATATAGCCATAGTAATAAACCTTCAAGCGTTTGACTGTGTGTTGACTTCATCCTTGGCATATCAGGGCAGGACTGTAGGCTTTGATTGATGGAAAAATATTGGCCAGGACACCGGGGAGAACTCCCCTGCTCTTCTTCAAAATAGTGGCCATGGGATCTTTTATGTCCACCTGAGAGAGCAGACGGGGCCTCGGTTTAACATCTCATCTGAAAGACAGCACCTCTGACAGTGCAGCACTCCCCTAGCACTGCATTGGAGTATCAGCCTGGATTTTGTGCTCGAGTCTCTGGAGTGGGACTTGAACCCACAACCTTCTGACTCAGAGGCGAGAGAGCTACTCGGATTATATAATGTAGATGGAAAGCAGAATTCCTTATTGATGGAATATTTAATTTCTTAACTAGCGACCCCACTATGCATTCTGAATAATAAAAGAGATTGTTGGTGCACTATTTCCTCTCGTGCAATTCTCATGTTTCATTTTAAATGGTGTACGATGTGCAATGGTGTAAGATGTGCAATGGTATAAGATGTGCAATGGTGCACGATGTGCAATGGTGTACGATGTGCAATGGTGCTCTTTTTATGTGACACATTGTTTGCTGCACCGTGCCATAGCACATTGCTTCTGTTCCCTGTTGATGAGCCAATGGCAATAGTAGAGAAAGAGGATAGAATTAAGTAAAGTTGAGCAGATAATGATGGGTGAATGTCATTGATGGGTGATAGGTAGACTATCCATCATCCACTGCTAACAGCAGGTTTCAACTTCATTCCTTCGCTGGCTGGCGGTTTTGCAGTCATGTCCCTGGTGGCCTGTCCTGCTCTCTGGGTCAATGCTCTGTCTTCCGTTCCTTCAGCGAGGACAGTTGCCTGCAGGGCTGTCATTAGAAATCAGCTGTTGGTTAGAATTCCGGCCTCTTCACTTCCTAGACAGTCTTTGTCTCTCTAACTTTTACTGGATCCCCTAATAACCCATCTATTCTTCAGGGCAGCTTCTTTAACCACTTGTCTTGTGTTGTGGGTGAATCTCTGCACGTTTGACGATGTTCTTTTCCTGCGATTTACACAGCGCCGGCTCCTGATACAGATCTGCAGCTGATCAATTATTAATATTTGGTTCCTGACCTATTGTTGATGAATTGGCATGCACTTACTTAAATTACCGTGCAGCTCCATTTAGAGACTGCGGCAGATTGTGGGAGTGTCATCTTCGGGGAGTTGTGAAAGGGATCGTCACTGGGGGATGGACACAGTGCTCATCAAGTGAAAAAATTGTACTCTGGGTCATCCACGCGACCATTAATCAGGTGTAAGTGCAGCACGGGATGTGGGGGTGGGGGGTGGTTGTGGCCCAAACACCAACCGATTTTCTGATATGAGGGTCTTCTGCATAATCCTGGTTTGACCACAAACTTAACTGCACTAGCCACATAACTACTGTGGCTACGAGAGCAACAAAGCTCAATGTAAGCTCGAGGAACAGCATCTCATCTTTCGATTAGGCACTTTACAGCCTTCTGGACTCAACATTGAGTTCAACAATTTCAGATCATAACCTCTGCCCCTATCTTGTTTTTCTCTCTCTCTCTCACATGGCAGCTGTCGATCATTCTGCCATTCACACTTCATCTAGAGCCATCTTTTGTTTCTTTACTTGTCCCATTACCATCTCCTTTTGCCTCGCACCATCACCCTTTTGTCTCTTAATCTCTCCTGCCTTCCATCCTATCACAGACCTTCCCTTTTGTTCTTTCCTCCCCTCCCCCCTTTCCCTACACTTGCTTAAAAACATGTCCCATCTCCAACTTTTTCCGATTCTGACGAAGGGTCATCGACCTGAAACGTTAACTCTGTTTCTCTCTCCACAGATGCTGCCTGACCCGCTGAGTATTTCCAGTATTTTCTGTCATGTATATATATGTGTGTGTGTGTCTCTGCCCCGCCTCAGCTCATCTGCTGCTGAAACCCTCATCCATGCCTTTGTTATCTCCAGACTTGACTATTCCAATGTTCTCCTGGCCGGACTCCCACCTCCCACCCTACGTAAACTTGAGCTCATCCAAAACTCAGCTGCCCCGTGTCCTAACTCGCACCGAGTCCTGTTCACCCATTCCCCCCCCCCGTGCTCGCTGACCTACATTGGGACCCGGTCTGGTAACGCCCTGATTTTAAAATTCTCATTCTTGTTTTCAAATCCCTCCACGGCCCTCGCCCCTCCCTATCTCTAATCTCCTCCAGCCCTACAACCCCCCGAGATCTCTGCGCTCCTTCAATTCTGGCCTCTTGCGCATCCCCCGATTTTAATCGCTCCACCATTGGTGGCCGTGCTTTCAGCCGCCGAGGCCCTAAGCTCTGGAAATCCCTCCCTAACCCTCTCTGCCTCGCTACCTCTCTCTCTTCTTTTAAGACACTAACATCTCCTTACGTGGCTCGTGTCAAATTTTGTTTGATAATCGCTCCTGTGAAGTGTCTTGGGATGTTTTACTATGTTAAAGGCGCTGTATAAATGCAAGTAGTTGTTGTGTGAGAGATGTAAAACAGGCTGCCGACTCGGATGAGAGTGTTCAGAGAGATTTGGGTGTCCTCGTGCAAGAAACACAGAAAGCTAGCATGCAGGTACAGCAAGCAATAAGGAAGGCAAATGGCATGTTGGCCTTTATTACAAGGGGGTTGGAGTATAAGAGTAAGGAAGTCTTGCTCCAATTGTACAGGGCCTTGGTGAGAACACACCTGGAGTACTGGGCACAGTTTTGGTCTCCTTATCTAAGGAAGGATATACTTGCCTTGGAGGCGGTGCAACGAAGGTTCTCTAGATTGATTTCTGGGATGAGAGGGCTGTCCTATGAGGAGAGATTGAGTAGATTGGGCCGATACTCTGGAGTTTAGAAGAATGAGAGGTGATCTCATTGAAACATACAAGATTCTGAGGGGGATTGACAGGGTAGATGCTGAGAGGCTGTTTCCCCTGGCTGGAGAGTCTCGAACCAGGGGTCAGTCTCAGGATAAGGGGTCGGCCATTTAGGACTGAGATGAGGAGGAATTTCTTCACTCAGAGGGTGGTGAATCTTTGGAATTCTCTACCCCAGAGTGCTGTGGATGCTGAGTCATTGAGTTTATTCAAGGCTGCGATAAATAGATTTTTAGACTCTAGGGGAATCAAGGGATATGGAGATCGGGTGGGAAAGTGGAGTTAAGGTTGATGATCAGCCCTGATCTTATTGAATGGCGGAGCAGGCTCGAGGGGCCGAATGGCCGACTCCTGCTATTATCTCTTTTGTTCCTATCACCGTTTTACACTAATGCACGAAGTCAGAATTTACTCCCCTTTGACTCCATTTAAAGGGATATGTTGAGCAGCACCAATGGAAAATAACCTTTACTCTCTTTAAAGTCATTATTTTTCCTCTCAGAGAACTCCTCACATTCTGTTCTCAGTTACCTCTGCATAAATAAATTGTTAGGAAATTAAGCAGCTACTTCAGTCCTAGGGTTGCGCAGGTTTTAAATCCAAGAATGCGAATTCGCCACAAGGAGTGTAATTTGATGCCCGAACATTATTTGACATCTGGTTCTCTGGTCTGCAAGTAAATGGAAGTCAGGCCCTGTTTAGCAGCGATAAGATGCTCCGAACCCTTGGGTTCACTTGAATCAAACAGAGTCTGTCTACCTACCTACTCATGTCACAAAGGCTGCACATTATTAAAACATGTAACATGAATGAGCATCGCCATTTGTACGCCCAGCCGCAGTGTGTCTTTTTCCGTGATTTATCTTCACCTGAATTTGGATGTTTTGTGGGAGGAGGGGGGCGGAGTTGAAAGATAGGTCCAACCCACAAGCCCCCTGCTGTGACTGATCGAGCAGGGGCTTTCTACAAGTAATCTAATTACAGGTCCTTTTGCAACAGCATTTCATTAACACTGAACGGAAACATGTTGGGGATTAAACAGTTACGAAAACAAGGCCAAACGAGCGCTTGTTCTATCGCTGAACTTAACACAGGCGGGTCGTTCTCTGTAGAAATCGCAGAGACTTCGAGCTGAAGTGGCAGATTATATAGGAGACCAGACAAAGGATCTTTGAAAGGACAGAGCTGTCAAGGCAGCATTGAAAGCTGAATACAGGAATTCTGAAGGAATTGTCCAGACCACTGATTGGCATTTTGTTTTCTAAGTGGTGATGTATAATTAGGTGTCATCCTGGGCTCAGTGGGTCACGCTCTCGCCCGAGTCAGAAGGTTGTGGGTTCAAATCCCACTCCAGAGACTTGAGCACAAAAATCTAGGCTGATGCTCCAGTGCAGTGCTGAGGGAGTGCTGCACTGTCGGAGGTGCCGTCTTTCGGATGAGATGTTAAACCGAGGTCCCGTCTGCTCTCTCGGGTGGATGTAAAAGATCCCACGGCGCTATTTGGAAGAATTACAAGTGCATTCTCCCTGGTGTCCTGGCCAATATTTATCACTGAAACAGATTATCTGGTCATTGTCTCATTGATGTTTGTGGGACCTTTAGGTTTAGGTTTTAAACATATTTCCTGTCGCAAGTTGCTGGAAGTTCAAGCTGATAATGTCGCAGTGAGGGAAACCAGGCATCTGGGACCTAAGTGAACAGGGCAAGCAACTGCATATCTCCTTAACCAATCAGATTGAAGGATTGAGAAATTAACAGCTCAAGGACTGAGACGAAGTATGAATTAGAGTGGGTGAATTCAATGTCAAATCAGGTATAGAAAGAGAAATAGAGAGGGAAATAAAGATTGGATCATGAGACAGAGAAAAATGAGACAGAAAGGAAAAGTAAAACAGTTTAAAAAATGTTAATTTGACATTTTTTAAATCTCCACCAACAATTAAAACCTGAAGGAATGAGATAGTTCATTTTCAGTGCCAGAGAGGTTGATTGGCAGTAATTAACACTTAGCACATCATTAAAAGGGTATTTATGCTTGAAATGACAAGACGTCACTTTCTGTGGCGAGTTTAGTTTGTATCTACTGCATAAATACAGCAACTTCATGCCGTGCAGTGCATGCCAATGGTGAGGCAGGCAGCGAGATGCCATTTTCGCGAACCAAACAGCAACACCTTTTGGATTCCCTTGTTTAATCGCGCATCTGCCCCACGCCTGAAGTTGCTGCAGCATTTGCGCATGAATAAGGGCGAGCGCCATTAGCCTCGCCGCTATATTGACAGCAAATTCTGGGCCATTATATGTTGATATACAGGTTTTTAAAAATTGTTCCTGGGATGCAGGGAACCCTGGATAGACAGTTTTTAGTCTTCACTCTAGTTACCCTGAAAGTATAAAAGAGTCAACCATGGAGTGAGAGACTGGAGTCACGTGTAGGCCAGGCAGGATAGGGATGGTAGGTTCCCCTCCTTGAAGGTTATCCGTGAACTAGTCGGGTTTTTATCAGAATCCGGCAGTTCTTCGTGGTAATGATCTGGTTTTATGGTTTCGCTTTCCAATAGCGGCTCTCATGCAGTTTGTCCAAATGGAATTTCCCCAAAGCTGAGTCTGTACAATTCTGCTTCTCCACAGGGGCATTGCCCGGTGACCCACTCCTACCACCAGCACGCCTTTGCAGAAGGGGCACCAGAATAGCAATGAGGAACTGGGGTCCCAGCTACTTCTGTTGTCCCCTCACTGACCCGTCAATTCAGCCATTCAGGCAGCACATTCCAGATCATAACAACTCACTGCATAATATAAATTCTCCTCATCTCCCCCCTGGTTCTTTTGCCAATGATCTGAAATCTGGGTCCGCTGGTAACTTTAGTGTTCTTAATGAAAAGACGTGAAATGAAATTTGCCAATTGTAGGGGGTCCCAGAATGAGATTTTGTCAGAGATTTTAACAGCAGTGAAGTTACTTAAAGGAACAACATCTGTGTCTGCCAAACTATGGTGGATACAAAATGCAAGTCAACTTTGGATGAGGAGTTGAGATGATATTGAACGGTTAACTTTACGAATATGCACTGATGGGGTGGGAGCCAAGGATGGGCCCTTGGGGGACTCCAGAGGTAAGGTTGTGGTAGTGGGAAGAGAAGCCAGTGCTGGAGGTGATCTGGCTATGATTGGGAAGGTAAGAATGGAATCAAGTGAGGACAGACCCACTGAACCGGACAATGGAGGAGAGGCGTTGGAGGAGGATTGTGTGTGGTCAACCACGTCAAAGGCTGTAGAGAGGACCGGGAGCCAATGTAGGTCGACAAGGACAGGGGCGATGGGTGAGCGGGATCTGGGGCAGCAGAGTTTTTGATGAGCTGCTGCTTACGCAGCATTGAGGATGGGAAACGGGCCAGGGGAGCATTCAAATCGTCAATTCTGGAGGTGACAAAGGTATAAATGAGGGTTTTAGCAACAGATGGGCTGAGGCAGGGTCAGAGGGGGAGGTGGGCGATGTTATGGAGGTAGAAGTCAGTTGTCTTTGTGATGGAGAGGGTATGGGTTTGGAATCTGAGCTCGGGGATTTGAGTAGAACGTCAGGGTTGCAAATAGCCTTGTTCAAGCTGAGACAGTGGTCAGGAGGGGGATGCAGTCGGTGATAAGGGTACAGAGTTTGGGACAGGGACCAAAGACAATGGCTTCAATCTTCCCAATATTGAAGTGAAGCAAATTGCGGTATCATCCAAGACTGAATGTCGGACAAGCAGTCTGATGACATGGAGGCAGTGGATGAGTGGCAGAGCTGGGTGTCAGCAGCATACTTGTGGAAGTCACTCTTTGGGGATGAAATTTTACTTGGGCAGTGACGTATAACGCGGGGCATCGCACCTGCCGCCAGTCATACGTCCCGTCCGATATTCAGTGCTCTTGACTTCAGGCGGGGCACATAACTGGCGGCAGATGTGAGACCGCGCATTTTAAGCTTCAGGCCTTCTCGAATTTCACCCCCTCTGCCCTTAGGTGCGGTTGCCAAGGGGCAGCGTGTAGTTGAAAAAGTGTGGCCAAGGATAGATCCTTCAGGCCTATTTGTGACTCCAGTCCACACTGTGCTTAACTCTTAATGCTAGAAAACCACTGTTTTCAGGATGGATGGTACTTGTCACATTGCAAAGCCTGAAAGAAATTCCTTCCTTTCTCTTGACTTCAGCACTTTAAAGTAGGAAGTCTACTGTGAGGAACGTCCTCCAAAATGGTGGCTTTTTCTTTTAGTCAGTGCGACACCTGAAAATCTCCATCGCTATTTTTATATCTCCAAGCAAAGTTACGGGGAAGTCCACACCGACAGCGCTAACGTTTGCCTCATATGCAAAGAGAGATCCATTAGCCGAGAAGGTTTTGGATGTCAAAAACTTTACTGACTTGCCGTTCTGCTACCCGTCACCCTGGGTCAGTAGACCCTTCCCTCCGTATCGGCTTCCGTCTCACGAAGGTGGACTGAAAAAAATATTAAAACTCAATTTTTTTTCTGAGCATTGTAAAAAGAAATTGTGCAGTAAAATATTCTTAAGAAGTTAAGGGTGAGGGGAACTGTTTAAATAGAAGGGCATTGCATTATGACAGCTCAAAATGGATCGGATACAATTAGCGAGTGATTTACCAAGCCTTTGCACAATGCATATCCTACAGACTTATTGCTTAACAAAGAGTTTATATAACATTTCCTTCTGTTTCACGGGTAGAGGGGAAAAAGAAGTTAAAATCAACTTAATTCTTTGGCAGCCAATGTTGGCACCAGTGCCAACGCTGCCAGTACTTCGACACAGAGGAGCGAGTGTTTTCCATTTCTCTCAATAGAAAATATGAAGTCATAGTTTTTGAATCCTTTTGGGCTTTCTTTCCCTTTTGGAATAGTGCAGAGAGCGCATGTGAGCGTGGATATTTTTAACCGTTAATCACTTCACTCCCTTTACAAATAGGTGGGACGAGCGGTATTGCAAATGGCAGCTTGTTGACATCACCGGAATTCCAGCGTTCCATTGCAGGGGTGTCCGTAGAATCTTACAGCACAGAAGGAGGCCATTCGGCCCATTGTGCCTGTGCCGGCTCTTTGAAAGAGCTCTCCAATTAGTCCCACTCCCCCCCTGCTCTTTCCCCCATAGCCCTGCAATTTTTTTCATTTTCTTAAATCTGTGTCCTCTGGTTACCGACCCTCCTGCTCTTGGAAACAGTTTCTCTTTATTTACTTTATCAAAACCCTTCGTAATTTTGAACACCTCCCTCAAATCTCCCCCTTAGCCTTCTCTGCTCCAAGGAGAACCATCCCAGCTTCTCCAGTCTCTCCACATAACTGAAGGCTTTGGTATCATTCCAGTAAATCTCCTCTGCACCCTCTCCAAGGCCTTGGTATCCTGTGCTCCACTAATGTATTGGAAGCACCAACACTTACAAATAGGCCTCTTTTATTTGTAAGTGGATAGGAATAGAGCATTTCTTGTGGTAGTGTCAGCATTCCAACGAGGTGCAGTAAGAAAGGATCCAAGATGTCCACATTGAACAGCCTACCCGTAACTGCAAGTGAAAGCTGGTGGTAATGGGAACCTGCCTTCAGATGCAGAACATCGCTACCTCAGTTTTTCACTTCAACTTCTTAAAGCCAATGAGTGACTCTTGCAAACTGAATTGCAAACTTTAAATGGATTCCTACCTTTCTGAATTCGTTGTCGTGTTTTGACCTATTTTTGTACATTTTTCTCCATCAGTTTATTATTTTTATCCCCTCCTTTTCTAGTTTATTTTTGACATCCACGATCTTCTTTCAGTCAGGAAGCAAAGCAGCTATTGCTAATCCTACTTCATGGAAGAAGTTATTCTGTGGATCAAGAGAAAAAGTCTTTAAACAAGATCACAAGATACATGCAGTTGAGAAAGGCCATTCAGCCCATCTTATTTCACCCATCCAAAGAGGTCCGACACTCCCCATTGCAGCACCCAATTTTTTTCTTCAATAATTCGAGGGTTCTCGTCTCCACTACTCTGCCATCGAGTCTGTTCCATCTACTGATCACACTTCCTTTGAAGGAGAACATCCTGATATCTGTCGTAAATTTGCCTTTTATTAGATTGAACCGGCATTCCCCTTGCCCTATTCTCACAATTTAGTTTCAAGTAGTATTCCAGCTTTATCTTTCTGCTCAAATGTTCCCTCCTTTTCTTGGATAGCCTGGTCCAAAATCAACAGACTTCAGTTCAAGACAAAGTGTGGACCTCTTGAGGCAGGGATCCAACTCAATGGCTTCCAGTCGGTAATCTGGAACTCTGGTGGTGTAGCCTTTTATGCGCTAGCTATATACGTGTGTGAGTCTGAAATTAATGCATGTAAGCAAGGACAGATATTTTTTAAAATTTGTTCCTGAGATGTGGGCGTCGCTGGCATTTCTTGCCCATTCCTAGTTGCTCTTGAGAAGGTGGTGGTGAGCCGCCTTCTTGAACCGCTGCAGTCCGTGTGGTGAAGGTGCTCCCACAGTGCTGTTAGGGAGGGAGTTCCAGGATTTTGACCCAGCGACAATGAAGGAACGGCCGATATATTTCCAAGTCGGGATGGTGTGTGACTTGGAGGGGAACTTGGAGGTGGTGGTGTTCCAATGTGCCTGCTGCCCTTGTCCTTCTAGGTGGAAGCGGTCGTGGGTTTGGGAGGTGCTGCTGAAGGAGCCTTGGTGAGTTGCTGCAGTGCATCTAGTAGATGGTACACACTGCAGCCACGGTACGCCGGTGCTGAAGGTGGCGGGTTTGGGAGGTGCTGCCGAAGGATCCTTGGTGAGTTGCTGCAGTGCATCTTGTGGTACACACCTTTGCGTCTGACTACGTTCCTGTGGCTGTCGGGACAAGCATTTCTTCTCATGTTTCGAACAGATTTCAAAACCTGCGCTTGGTAAACCGCATGACGCAGCAAAACACGGAGACGAGTAACGGAGGTATGTTTACATCTCAGCTGGAATTTAACTGCTGTCATGTTAAACACCCGGCTTCACAAAATGGTGAATGAGCGGAGTCACATGCCTGCAGTAGTTTACAGCAGTGAGGTAATGATGCCTGAAGAAAAGTCCAGGCACAATGTGCACAAGAGAAACAGGCAAAATGTGCAAATTTTTCATTCTGATAACTGTGCGACCCCTGCCCAAAGGCACATTGGAGTTGATGGATTCTAATCCCACAGTGAGGTTGGAGGTCTAAATAGATAGATGAAATGCAGCCCAAACGTGACACCACTCGTTTGACCTAAGTTTAATTGATCAAAAATGCTGCCTTATTTTTCACCCTGCGCCCTGCGTATTACCATCCTGTAATGAATTGGAGCAGCAATGTGAATGGCATGCCCATTTTGGAAATTTACATTAACACATTTCTTAAATGCGATGAAACGTTTTCTTGAGAATTAAAAATAACCGTGTAACTTTACTGCAAGGACAGGTTGTAAAAATAGGAAATACACCAGTCTCCCGTTGTAAAAAGGTTTGCATGTAAAATATTAAAGCTCAGTGATGTCGAACGTGACCCTTGAAGTGGAATTGTGTCGCTCTGAGAACATCACGAGGGTGAGGACACCATCTGGCCCGTACATAATGCGGGAGACTTTTTTCCGATGTCCAATGTGTAATGAAATTGTAAACACAAGGTGGAAATAAAAAGGTAAATCCTGTTGGACAATTTCAACATAAACCATGACTCCAGGACAAGGGAAATAGGAACAAAGCGATAAAGGGCTGATGCCAGGAACCTCCTTCTTCACACAAGGAGTGAATACATTACAACAGTGACCACGCTTCAAAAATACTTCACTGGCTGTAAAGCGCTTTGGGACGTCCTGAGGTTGTGAAAGGCGCTGTAGAAATGCAAGTCCTACCTACCTACCTTTCTTTCTTTCTCTCTTTCTTTCCTTCTCTCTTTCTTTCTTTCTTTCCTTCTCTCTTTCTTTTCTTCTCTCTTTCTTTCCTTCTCTCTTTCTTTCTTTCCTTGCTTCCTTCCATGGTCTTCTGGGCAAGGTCATGGAGGCAAAATCGCTGGAGTCATTCAAGAAGCAGTTTGATACTGTGATGTTGGAGGGGGGAGGGCAATGGCTCTGAGTTTGCGATCGCAGGCTGCCCGCGGAGAAACGCCTCCGATCCGTAAATAAAATGCCCGCATACCTGGTGGTCCGGGAGGTACGAAGACTCGCGGTCCTGGGCAAGTTGAGTGAGTGGGCAAATACATGGCAGGTGCAGTATAACGTGGATAAATGTGAAGTTACCCACTTCGGTAGGAAAAACAGAAAGGCAGAGTATTATTTAAATGGTGATAGATTGGGAAATGTTGATGTACAAAGGGACCTGGGAGTCCTGATACACAGTCACTGAAAGCAAACATGCAGGTGCAGCAAACAGTTAGGAAGGCAAATGGTATGTTGGCCTTCATTGCAAGAGGATTTGAGAACAGGAGCAAGGATGTCTTACTACAGTTATACAGGGCCTTGGTGAGACCACACCTGGAGTACTGTGTGCAGTTTTGGTCTCCTTACCTAAGAAAGGATATACTTGCCATAGAGGGAGTGCAGCGAAGGTTCACCAGACTGATTCCTGGGATGGCAGGACTGTCGTATGAGGAGAGATTGGGTCGACTAGGCCTGTATTCACTGGAGTTTAGAAGAATGAGAGGGGATCTCATTGAAACGTATAAAATTCTGACAGGGCTCGACAGACTGGATGCAGGGAGGATGTTTCCCCTGCCTGGGGGGTCTAGAATGAGGGGTCACAGTCTCAAGATACGGGGTAGGACATTTAGGACTGAGATGAGGAGAAATTTCTTCACTCATAGGGTAGTGAATCTGTGGAATTCTCTACCACAGAAGGCTGTGGAGGCCAAATTATATAATTAAGAAGGAGATAGATAGATTTTTAGACACAAAAGGCATCAAGGGGTATGGGGAGAGAGCGGGAATATGGTATTGAGATAGAGGATCAGCTATGATCTCATTGAATGGCGGAGCAGGCTCGAAGGGCTGAATGGCCGACTCCTGCTCCTATTTTTCTATTTTTCTATGTTTCTATGCCTCTCCGGGAGCCCACAGGCGGTTCGCAAGCACCCCTGGGATCACGTGGGCTGGCCCAACCAATGAAAGAAGGGGATCCCCATTCATACTCATGGGGATTCCGTACGTACAGAACGCCCATAAGCATGAATGCGAATACCCCCAAAAAATATACCTAGACATCAACGAAATTAAAAAAAAATTACATATTTAAAATTAATTAAAATGCCATTTAATTAAATATTTAAAACAGAAATTTAATTTTTTGAATGTTAAATTTAAATGTTTTAATGGGCTAAAAATAAACTTACCTTATTGTACAGGTTTTTTAATGTATAAATGATTGATAAAAATTTCTTTTTATGTTTTTTTAAACCCTGATGCTAGTAAAAGCAGGCCTTACGTCTGCTTTTACCAGGCGTAAGAATTTCACGGGCATTCGCTGGGCAGAGCTTGACTTAGCCCAACTCTCCGCCCGTGGAGGCCCTTTTCCCGGGGAGGCGTTGGATCTGTCAAGAAGATTCACGCACGAAAACCCAGGATTTGCGCGGCTCTTACGGACTCTTGGGATGTGGGCATCTTGAGCAAGGTGGTGGTGAGCCGCCTTCTTGAACCGCTGCAGGCCGTGTGGTGAAGGTGCTCCCACAGTGCTGTTAGGGAGGGAGTTCCAGGATTTTGACCCAGCGACGATGAAGGATCGGCCGATATACTTCCAAGTCAGGATGGTGTGTGACGTGGATGGGAACTTGGAGGTGGTGGTGTTCCCATTGCCTGCTGCCCTTGTCCTTCTAGGTGGAAGAGGTCGCGGGTTTGGGAGGTTCTGTCGAAGAAGCCTTGGCGAGTTGCTGCAGTGCATCTTGTAGATGGTACACACTGCAGCCACGGTGCGCCAGTGGTGGAGGGAGTGAATGTTTAAGGTGGTGGATGGGGTGCCGATCAAGCGGGCTGCTTTGTCCTGGATGGTGTTGAGCTTCTTAAGTGATCTTTATAAATGGATTTACAACATTGTTATACATAGAAATCTTCTTCCAATGTTATTTTATAAATGATAATGTATTTTAATATTGTTATTGGGCCCAGAAAACTTAATTAGAGTCGGATTGGAATTACAAAAAATGCTCAATGCCAGCCCGAAAGAATCTGCCCAAGGACTCACAATCTGACTCCGTATTAACAGATTGAATTTGAGCATGAATATGTGATTAGGGACTGGACTGAAGGAAAGAAAGATAAGTATAAACAGATGATCAAATATCATATGGAATATGATAGTTCTTATGCTGTTGGTACATGGGAATGTCATTTGTGGTAAACATCTGGCAATGTGGGTTCTACGGTTATATTCCAAAGTTCCTTTGAGGGCCAGGGCGTATTAATGCATAATTTAATCTAACAGCACTGTGGGAGCACCTTCACCACACCGACTGCAGCGGTTCAAGAAGGCGGCCCACCACCACCTTCTCGAGGGGTAATTAGGGATGGGCAATAAATGCTGGCCTTGCCAGCGACGCCCACATCCCATAAAAAACGAAATAAAAAATAATTTAATCTGGAGATTTAATATAAATTGGGTAGAATACATGTGCATCGTGTATAGTCTGCGGGAAGAACAAATGTAATGGAATGAATGACCTTTAATCACACAATGTTCTCCTAGCTACTATTTGGAGAAACAATGCAGTATAATTTCCTTCATTGTCACACCACAATAATGCCATTTGTCAGCCATGCACTTATATATTCGTGACACTGCCAGCTGAAAACAATACCGTTATATTGTGCATTGACAAATAAATGGACAAAGCTTCAATACGGGTGTTTTATTTGGGTCCTGACACACAAATGGAAACCCATCGCCATGCTGAAGAGTTTCCAAATGAAACTAGCCGTACTGAGATATCCACAGAGGTGAAGTTCTGGGTTTCCTGATATGGAGTACATGCTTTCTCTCAGTAGTGAAGCCCCTCACTTAACTTAAGCCCAGAGAACTTATGTGCAGGTTGGAAAGGGTCAAAGCTTGGAGACCCATGAGTGTGCAAAGGGCTGTTGCAGGTTGCCTGGCCAGAGGACCGGTATGCACCCCCCCCCCCGCCCCCCCACAGCACCCTACCCGTGCAGGCAGTAGCTTGCAGGGTTATCTGGTGCTGCGTGGGAAGAATGCCAGCCTGATTTTCAGGCCTACTCCTCCAAGTCCCATCATTTGAGCCAAACTGGATGGTCTGTCGTGAGAAACACAGGCTGGAGTACAAGAGAGTTACTTGACTCAGGTGTTGGCCGACCAACAAAGGGTCGACTCCAATCTCCCATGGATGCCATCTTGCAGTCACCTAAACCCTGCTTCCCTTCTCCCAGAGGATAGACCCTGGTCTTTTTAATTTTTTTATTTAAGAACGTAAGAATTAGGAGCAGGAGTCGGCCATACGGCCCCTCGAGCCTGCTCCGCCATTCAATAAGATCATGGCTGATCTTCGACCTCAACTCCACTTTCCCGTCCGACCTCTATTTCTCTTGATTCCCCGAGAGTCCAAAGGATATGCACATTTATTCATTCAAGGGATCTGGGGTTTAAGTTATCCCGGTGTGAGGCTGGAGTCTGTTTGGAGGAGGTGGCAGAGTGTTCTGTGACCACCTCCTTGGTGAGAAGGAGCCAACCATTACACTGCTCCTCACTTAATTGAAGGTAGGAGAAGTGCTCTCGGAATACCCTCGGAGGGTAAGGCCTCCTGGTGAGAGCCCTGATGGCCCTCCTCCTCCCTCTGGGCACATGTTCCCATATTTCTTGCTGCCTACGCTCCCTCCGCCATAGATCCTGGAGGGCAAGGTGGCAAATGCCAGCACAGCCCCCATTAATGCCACCAAGTGTAGCAGTTTGATTCTTTGAAGAATTAAATGTAGCTACTTTTTAATTGCCACAAGACTTCTGATACAAAAGAACCTTGAAATTACTGAATGAAACTGTTGCAGTGGGTGAAACTAACAAAAAAACACTGAACTGTACTAACCTGACAGCTGCGAGTGATTACTGATGATCCCTTCAAGTAACGGCCCTGGAGCCGGCTTCCTGGTGCTGCACACCAGCTCTCCCTGTCGGTGTTTACTTCAGGCGGTGAGGTAGGTGACGAGAATCAATTTCGCAGATTGGGCACTCTGCACACTCACTGACATCATGATCTACCTGGCGTTTACGTTCCCAGCGATACCTCTTACCAGCAGCGCTACGGCGGGGCGGGAATTGGACTAAGGCGCTGGATTCGCCTCGCCCCAGCCATACTGTTCTAGCGCCCCATTAGTTCCATCTAACAGGAACCAGTCTCCAAGACACTAACCTCTGACATTGGAAACCAAAGCTCATATTGATGATTGCCCTGCAATATTAAACACGGTAGAAATTGGGTTAAACTCTCATGAAACATCCTTATTTGGAGCATATATTTTTGATAAGTATATAAATTTCAAACATGCTTTTTATCGAACATAATCTTTCTCCCAATCCCCTTTTCAGCGGACTGCCTGTTTAGTACTGGGAGGGCAAAAGGCTCAATTTAGGAGATAAGTGTTGTACGCACAGTATCGGTTACGGGCTGTTATATCGAGGCAGCGGGGAAAGTTACACCATTTGCAGAAACGTCTGGAAATAAACTAGGCCTGTCAGCATCTGTAAAGAGAAAAGCCAGGTGAATGCTTTGGGTGGTAAAGCCATTCATATTTAAGATTTGCGGGTTTTCCATTTTATTGGAGATCGTTTGCAGAATGAGACCATGGTTGTAAATGTTCCTACAGCCAGAAGTGAATGAAGCTCAGAATTGCCACCGTTGCAATGGAACATAGAAACATTCAGCCCACCTGACTCTTGCCTCCCTCAACAGCAACAACTTGCATTTATATAGCGCCTTTAACAGAGTGAAACGTTCCAAGGCGCTTCACAGGAGCGATTGTCAAACAAGATTTGACACCGAGCCACACAAGGAGATATTAGGGCAGGTGACCAAAAGCTTGGTCAAAGAGGGAGGTTTTAAGGAGCGTCTTAAAGGAGATGAAAGAGGCGGAGAGGTTCAGGGAGGGAATTCCAGCGCATAAATGGGATGGCAGGAATGACGTGTGAAGAGAGATTGGGTCGATTGGGCTTGTATTCGTTAGAGTTTAGAAGAATGAGAGGGGATCTCATTGAAACTTATAAAATTCTAACAGGACTGGACAGTCTAGATGCAGGAAGGATGTTCCCGATGGCTGGGGAGTCCAGAACCAGGGGTCACAGTCTAAGGATAAGGGGTAAGCCATTTAGGACTGAGATGAGGAGGAATTTCTTCACCCAGAGAGTGGTGAACCTGTGGAATTCTCTACCACAGAAGGCAGTGGAGGCCAGTTCATTAAATATATTCAAGAAGATGTTCTTAAGGCTAAAGGGATCAAGGGATATGGGGAGAAAGCAGGGACAGGGTACTGAATTTGGATGATCAGCCATGATCTCATTGAATGGCGGAGCAGGCTCGAGGGGCTGAATGGCCTACTCCTGCTCCTATCTTCTATGTTTTCTATGTTTCTATAGGACCCCGGGCAGCTGAAGGCACGGCCACCAATGGGGGGACGATTAAAATTAAAATCTCCCCCAACCAAGAGTCCTACAAAGGGGATTGCTTACCTTTCAGTTCCCAATTCAGCTGCAGGATCTACACCCGAACCGTTAAGCTGTCTTATCTCTTTATGGACACTGATGGGATCTTGCTGTGTACATCCACTATTTTTTTTTACATTCCACATTTTCACCATTCGATAAATTGCTTTTATCCCCCAAAACATTGTTATTTTAAAATTATACAGCAACATTTTAAAAATTCCTATGTGCCGACAGAACAGCCTTTCCCTCATTCACTGCCGCAGCTCGTGCCCACTCTACCCGCAGCGCAATAATAAGTGGCGTCCTCTACTGGTCAGCGATAGTTGGGGCAGGGTCGTCAACTCTGATTGGGTGGAATCCTGGAGGTTTCATCACATGACCTCGAACCGCCCCGCCCCGCCCACCCTCCCCCACTCTCCCGCCATTGGTCCGCCCTCCAGGATCCACTGCCCTCGGCCAATTGGAAAGGGAATAGACACCCTGGTGACCCAATTGGATTAATCTTGACTTGTCAGTGAAACAGCCTTCTCTTTTACGCCAACTCTCCAATATTTTTAATAACTAACAAATGAAAGTTGTTTAAAAGAAAATTTTAGAAGAAGCATTTTGTTTAAAAGCCCCTCTGATTTTTTTCTCCCGGGGTGTTTGCTCACAGCCGTGTCCTGGAGATTAATCATCAGTTCCTGGAGACCCCAGAGCAGAAAGCGGAGTAACTCCCAACGGTGGAAAAGCTGGAAGATCATTTGCGGCTTTTTTTCCTTCAATGCCATACGTCAGGTATGGTTGGAAATTTTTCTTCACCCCGGTTTAAATTC
Source organism: Somniosus microcephalus (assembly GCF_052327205.1). Lineage (NCBI taxonomy): Eukaryota > Metazoa > Chordata > Chondrichthyes > Squaliformes > Somniosidae > Somniosus > Somniosus microcephalus. Next base: position 41,232,838 of record NC_141015.1, on the reverse strand, counting down.
ATTGAGGTCAATGTCAAGGACACATTTAATAGACTCTTTTATATATTGGACTTGTGACAGGAAAGAAAGCCTTTTGCTACCTGAGGACAAGCCCCTGATCCCCATAGCAACAAAGGTCAAAGTGCCACTGAATCAATCACTTCCCAGTGCCCCGCGGTTAATATTACCAGTGTTACTTCAGGGTATTTCAAACAATAGGTGTACAACAGATAGAGTATTTTAAAAATAATTTTGTTGGTGTTTTGTTTGTTTTAAAGTCCTGCTGTGTTTCTATTCCAGAAACGATGGGGGAAAAATTCCGTTGTTTGCGCCTCCCGTTAGCGCCTTAAGAGGGCGCTAATGGGGCGCAAAGCAATTAGCGCCCGGGCGCGGCGATGTTTGTGCCGCTCTCGAAATTAACTAGACATGTTGCGGCGGCGCTAAACACTACCGCCACGATCTCCTGCACCGGCAGATCGTGACGTCAGTCGAGTGCGCAATGCCCCGTAAGCGCCCCGGACCGGATATTGAGTGGCGCCCCCTGCCTTACCGCCTGCCGCTAGCAACGACAGGGTGAGGGGAGCGTTATGCTGTCAGAAAGGGACTGGGGGAGCGCTATTTAAAGGCGACCGCTTCCTGCCTTTTTTTGTCGGTGACATTTTTGCACCACGCATTCTGAGAGAGAGAGAGAGAGAGAGACTTCTGGAGAGATTCAACGCTGTGTTGAGGAGTTTTGAGTACTGAGCAGCACTTTGCAGGTTCATTTTGATTTTCCCTTCCTTGCTTCGCCAGCACTCTGAGGTAGCGCCTCGCTCCTCGGCCTTTGCGCCTTAAGACAGGTGTGAAGCGCCTGATTTAGCGCTCCAATCACCTTCAGGGGCGGTAAAAGCCAAGTTTGCCGTCGGAGGCGATAATTAGCGCCAGGCGCTAAACTTTGCGCACGGCCGATAATGGCGCCCCAAACGGGGCGATACTGATTTTTCCCCCGATGTGTTTAAATAGCCTCAAAGTGTGGCTTGCCACTGAGCTTGAAATAGTGTATTGATCAAGGCACTGGCACCACCACCGCCCCCCCAATCCACTATCCCATATGGCCATTGTAGCAGAGCCTGGTCTCCAATCGTCTCGGATCCTCTTGCCGTTGGACCAAGACCTTGCTCTGTCAAGCCCGTGTGGTAGCTGGTGTGCAACGGCCACCCCACGATAAAAGAATTCACGCACAGGCATCTTCCACCTTTTTGTGGAAGCAAGTCATCCTCGGTTCCGAGGGACTTCTTAAGAAGAAGAAGATCTACTGCTTATGACAAATTGAGCCGTCCAACCAATAATTAGTTCCCCTGTTGTCTGATCTGGGCCTAGTGCTCAACTCTGGACAGTTTACCTTGAACATACACAGCCTCTATGTGTTAGTGATTTAGAATCAGCACTGAAGTCGGGGGTCAGTCAGCTGCAGGGGGGTCTCGGTACCCACAACATGTATTGGGTAAGATCCATCTCAGTCCCATATTAAGCAAGGTGCGAAAATCAATCTTATTAAATTGTGTACAGCTATGTATTAGTTAGCCCCATCAATCCCCGTGCCACAAGATTATATTCTAAGCACATGGCCTTATGGAGAAGATAGCATCCAAAAACTGGACACATCAGTTTGACGTTCCTCTCTCTGCTATTTCAGTGGAATCGCTCACCTGTTTAAAATGAAAGGGTTAACACCTTCTCAAACCATAGCCAAGAGAGGAACGCCAGACAAAAAGACAGACTTGCATTTCTATAGCGCCTTTCACCACCTCCGAACATCCCAAAGCGCTTTACAGCCAATGAAATACGTTTTGAAGTGTAGTCACTGTTGTAATGTAAGAAACGCGGCAGCCAATTTGTGCACAGCAAGCTCCCACAAACAGCAATGTGATAATGACCAGGTAATCTGTTTTTAGTGATGTTGGTTGAGGGATAAATATTGGCCCCAGGACACCGGGGAGAACTCCCCCTGCTCTTCTTCGAAATAATGCCGTGGAATCTTTTGCGTCCACCTGAGAGAGCAGACGGGGCCTCGGTTTAACCTCTCATCCGAAAGACGGCACCTCCGACAGTGCTGCACTGGGAGTGTTGGCCATAGATTTTATTCTCAAGTCTCTGGAGCGGGGACTATGAACCCACAATCCCCTGACTCAGGAGGCGAGGGTGTTGCCCACTGAGCCACAGCCGACACCAGAAGCTTCAAGTGTCGACGAGCTCTCATCCAACTGTGTCATTCCTCAAATCCATTGTACATTAAGGCACAAAAGTCTTGAAGAACCTTTCTCTTTAAGTGAGTCGTATCATCCGGACCAGTTTTACAAACCAAATAGTTAAAAAAGAAAAATTAGGATTTATATCCAACGCCCCTTTTTGCGTCAGTCTTTATCTTTGCTAATTTCTGGGCTATTTTTTCATGCTGATGACATTATGAAGGATACTAACTCACTCTTTGCACACTAATTATATGAGGGAGCTGATTAAGTTCATTACAGATACTCATTTACCTCAAGGTGATTTGGTATCTACTCTGTGAAATAATTAAATGCCATTGTACTGTCAGACTCGATGACATTTCCAAACCAATATTCCTGATGAAGTCACCCGAACTCATTGTTTCAGCCGAGGTTCAAACCAACCTCGGCAAAACCAAAGCAAAGGATGCTGATCATTATGAACAAAGGTCTGAATGGTGACCTTCATGATCCAGTTACATGGTGCCCAGTGGTTCAAAGGTTGCACATGCTCCAGGAAGTCGCACTGAGCTTTATAGGCAAAGTTAGCCTACGTTCTGGTTGCTGGAGGGAGGGGAAGTGAGGAGGCAAGGGTTGCTGCAATTGACCTCAGCGTCCCCATATTGGAAGTTGGAGAGGATCGGCACTATTTCGAAGAAGAGCAGGGGAGTTATTCCCGGTGTTCTGGCCAATATTTATCGCTCAACCTGCAACATCACTACAATAGTTAAATTGGTTGTTTATCACGTTACTGTTTGTGGGAGCTTGCTGTGCGCAGTTTGGCTGCCCTGTTTCCTACCTTACAACAGTGACTACACTTCAAAATTACGACATGGGCTGTAAAGCGCTTTGGGACGTCCTGAGGCCGTGAAAGGTGCTGTAGAAATGCATGTTCGTTGTTTTCATCACTGGCCAGGTCTGAAGATACCTGTGTGTGGTTGGCTCAGCTGTAACGGCCCGAGCAAGGAACAAGGATGTCTTGCTGCAGTTGTACAGGGCCTTGGTGAGACCACACCTTGAGTATTGTGTGCAGTTTTGGTCGCCTTATCTGAGGAAGGATGTTCTTGCCATGGAGGGAGTGCAGCGAAGATTCACCAGGCTGATACCTGGGATGGCAGGAATGACGTATGAGGAGAGATTGGGTCGATTGGGCTGGAGTTTAGAAGAATGAGAGGGGATCTCATTGAAACTTATAAAATTCTAACAGGACTAGACAGACTAGATGCAGGAAGGATGTTCCCAATGCCGGGGGAGTCCAGAACCAGGGGTCACAGTCTAAAGATAAGGGGTAAGCCATTTAGGACAGAGATGAGGAGGAATTTCTTCACCCAGAGAGTGGTGAACCTGTGGCATTCTCTACCACAGAAGGCAGTGGAGGCCAATTCATTAAATATATTCAAGAAGGAGTTAGATATATTTCTTAAGGCTAAAGGGATCAAGGGATATGGGGAGAAAGCAGGGACAGGGTACTGAATTTGGATGATCAGCCATGATCTCATTGAATGGCGGAGCAGGCTCGAGGGGCCGAATGGCCTACTCCTGCTCCTATCTTCTATGTTTCTATGATACACACAATACCCTTAGTCTAAGCTTACCCATGGAGAATGGTTATTTGAGTGAGGTACCAGAGGCCACCCCCATCCGTAGAACCATAACTAGCACAAGCCCACCCCCGCCACCCCACCTTGAAAGGGAGAAAACTGGGGTGGGTGTTAGTAGTGGGCAGTGCAATTATCATTCACATCCATTGAGTAAATACTCAGGAGATAATGAGAGTCACTGGATTTACTAAGCTATTCACTAATGAGAGAAACATGACAACTTCCAACTGACAGATCTATGAATAAGGATGAGGGCTTCAGCCAGAACAGAATAAATTAGGGGGTTTGTTGTTGCCCGTGTGTGTTCTGTGTAGATGTGTAGATAATTGTATTGTCAATGTTATAATCAGTTTAAGTTTTTAAAGCTTTTATTTAGTTTTCTTTGGGATTGATGCAAGGCGACAGGTGCTTTCAAACTCAATGGTCGACATCTTGAGAATCGCCTCAACAGGCAATGAGTGCTGAAGGGGAGGTTAGGTAGATTTGTAGCTGTTAGATTATTTTAATACCCAGCTGGTCTCTGCTGGCAGCAGTCTCACCTCTGAATCAGGGGGTCGTGAGTTCAAACCCAACTCTCGCATTTCAGCACCTAATCTAGGCTGACATTCCATGGAGGGGACGCTGCTGCATGCTTGGAGGCACCAGCTTCAGCAAGACATGTTAAACCAAGGCCCTGTCTTCCTGTTCTAGGAGATGTTCAAGATTCCATGACACTTTTTGAAGAAGAACAATGAGTTCTCCTTACATCCAGGCTAGCATTCCGTCGTCAGCCCAAAAACAACTGAACTGGTCTTTCATCTCATTGTTGCCTGCGGGATCTTGCTGTGCACGAAATGACTTTGCTTATAAAAGAAAAAAAAGAAGGACTTGCATTTCTACAGCGCCTTTCACGACCACCGGATGTTCCAAAACGCTTTACAGCCAATGAAGTACGTTTTGAAGTGTAGTCGCTGTTGTAATGTAGGAAATGCGGCAGCCAATTGCGCACAGCAAGCTCCCACAAACAGCAATGTGGTAATGACTGGATAATCTGTTTTAGTGATGTTGGTTGAGGGATAAATATTGGCCCCAGGACACCGGGGAGAACTCCCCTGCTCCTCTTCCAAATAGTGCCATGGGATCGTTTACATCCACCTGAGAGGGCAGACGGTGTTAAGTCTGTGTGTTCTAGTTATTGTTAATAAGAATCACTGCACACAGACCACAAGAATAAATTCAACAGGTCTTTACTAGTCGAAGGTCAGGCTGAACTGCCCAATAAATCATTACACAGCACTTATATACCGGTGTGGTCACCACCGGTATTACAGTATGCAGCAGCCAAGATAAAGTAGTGCATCTCTTAAAATAGTTCTCTTAAAGGTGGAACGGTTACATACACCACAATCCTCCCTTTTTAGCTTAACAGTATATATTCCCCATTTAACATAACATAATAACATATATACACAACTTCATGTAAAAACAGTTCACAGATTCAGTCTCTGAGGAGGCCTCCTGATCCGAGACGGATAACGCCTTTCAGGGGTCTCTGGTTCTCATTGCTGGGGTGACTCATCTAGTTGATCCCCTATGGATAGGACATCATCATCAGGTATATTCACTTCTGAGGTAGATGCTTCAGGTTCACTAACTTCCCCCACGGTTGTCTCTGTCGCAACCATGGGCTCGACCCTTGTTCTCGATCCCACCAGTTGGTCAGCATGATGTCGCATTACGTTTTCACCAACATCTACCGTGTACATCAGGGGTCCTTGTCTGGCCCGAATTGTTCCAGATTGCCATTTCTCGTTTTTATAGTCCCTGGCTAACACCGGTTGTCCTATTTCAAAACTTCAAGTGGGCTTGTTATTGATATGCTGGAACTGTTTGTTTTCGACTCCCCTCCACACATTTGGTTTTAACAAGTCCAACCTGGACCGCAACCTCCTGTTATAGAACATCATGGCAGGACTTTGGTTTGTTGTTGCATGGGTGGCGTTTCGATATGCCAGTAGGAAATTGTCCACCTTGTGTTGCAGTGGAATCTGAGCTTCGCTCATGGCCTTTATTGCCTTTTTGAACGTCTGTACAAACCTCTCGGCCAGCCCATTCGTAGCTGGATGATATGGGGCAGAGGTATAATGTTTCACCCCATTCTTCTTCAGGAATTTCTGGAATTCCTTTGACACGAACTGTGGTCCGTTGTCTGAACATATTTGCTCTGGCAATCCATTTCTTGCAAATATTGTTCTTAGCACCGCGATCGTCTTCTCCGAGGTAGTGGTAGTCATTTTAATTACTTCTGGCCATTTAGAATGTGCGTCCACCACAATTAAAAACATGGAGTCCATGAATGGACCAGCAAAGTCAATATGTACACGTTGCCATGGGGTTGAAGGCCATTCCCATGGATGCAGCGGTGCAATTGGAGGTGCATTTTGGACTTTTTGGCACCCTGAGCAGCTTTTCGTCAGATCCTCTATCTGTTGGTCGATACCCGGCCACCACACATAAGCCCTAGCAAGGCTTTTCCTCTTGACTCCCCCCAGATGACCTTCATGTAGTTCTTTTAGAACTCTCTCTCTTAACTTAGGAGGGATAATCACCCTTGTTCCATACATCAATGTTCCCTGACAGATGGACAGCTGTTCTCGTCTTGCTGAGAATGCCGGTAACAGTGGATCACCATGGGCTGGCCATCCCTTTACTGTCAATTCGTAGACCCGGGACAGTGTCGGGTCATTCCTAGTCTCCCTTTCAATATTTGCATTGGTGACAGGTAAACATTCGATGATGGTCGAGTGAAATAACTCCACCGGGTCAACCGTCGGTGCCTCCTCCTCAGTAGGTAGTGGCAGGCGCGACAGCCCATCAGCATTACCATGCTGCTTTGTACCTTTGAATTCTATCTGATATTGATGTGCCCCTAGGAAAAGGGACCATCTCTGGAGCCTCTGTGCTGTCATCACCGAAACACCCTTCTTAGGGTTAAAAATGGATACCATCGGCTGGTGGTCTGTCAGCAGTGTAAACTTCTGGCCCTGCAGGTAATGATTAAACTTCTTTACTCCCCACACAAGGCTGAGAGCCTCCCTATCTATCTGAGCATAGTTGCGCTCAGCGGAGGTCAATGATCTGGATGCAAATGCGACTGGCCTTTCCAAGCCATTTGGCAACTTGTGTGAGAGTACTGCTCCAATATCATAAGGAGAAGCATCACAAGCTAAACGAATAGGTAGCGTTGGGTTGAAGTGAGCCAACACTTCCTCTGAGGTGATCAATGCCTTGCTTTTGCGAAAGGCCTTCTTACAGTCCTCGCTCCACTTCCATGGTACTTCTTTCTGCAAAAGAGCATTCAGCGGGTGCAGCACCGTGGATAGATTTGGCAGAAACTTATGGTAATAGTTAATCAACCCTAGGAACGACCTCAACTGGGATACATTTTCTGGAGCGGGAGCCTTCACAACAGCTTCGATCTTGTCAGGTGACTTGTGCAGCCCCTCCTGGTCAATGACATGACCACAGTACGAGATCCGTTTCTGAAAGAACTCACATTTCTGGCGATTAACTCGAAGTCCATATCCCTTCAATCTGGTGAGCACCAGTTTCAAATTTGCAAGGTATTCCTCATCGTCATCTCCTGTAATCAGGATATCGTCCAAGTAACATTGAGTGCTTGGAATTCCCTGTAATACCTGCTCCATGGCCCTCTGCCAAATTGCTGGAGCCGAAGCCACTCCAAAAACCAGTCTATTATATCGATACAAGCCTCTGTGCGTGTTGATTGTGAGATACTGGCGCGACTCTTCCTCAACTTCCATCTGTAAGTACGCTTGCGCCAGGTCTATCTTGGTGAAGTGTTTCCCGCCAGACAATGAAGCAAAGATATCCTCAATCCGCGGAAGCGGATATTGCACCGTGTGAAGCACCGGATTAACCGTGATCTTGAAGTCTCCACAGATGCGGACCTTCCCCGGTTCCCCTGGCTTGTTGCTCGATGAACGCTTCATGATGGGAACAATGGGCGTGGCCCACTCACTCCAGTCCACCTTAGACAGTACTCCTGAACGTTCTAGCCCTTCCAGCTCAGCTTCCACAGCAGGTCGTATCGCATAAGGTACCGGTCTGGCTTTGAAAAATTTTGGGTTTGCATGTTCTGCAATCTTGATTTTTGCCGTAATTCCTCTCAGTGTTCCCAGTCCCTGTTGGAACACCTCTTTAGCCTCATCCAATATTCTGGACAATCGTTCAGGTTTGACATCTTTTTTTCCGGAACCTACTGTTATTGCTTTTAGGGAGTGCCAGTCCATATTTATTTTCCTGATCCACTCCCGTCCCAGAAGTGGTGGACCTCCCTCAGGTATTACATATAAGTCCATTCCTTGGTGTTCTTTGCCCTTGTGTACCACCTTGACTTTTATCTTTCCGATGGGGTATACTCTTTGCCCCGTGTATGTCTGCAATACTATCTCCGTATCCCGTAGGGGAATATGTGTGAATAACCTTTTGTAATCTTGCTTATTCATGACCATCAACGCCGATCCGGTGTCCAATTCCATCTTCACTTGGACTCCTGCTATCTGAAGTGTGACCCAGATAGTTTGTAGGTCAGCTTCCTTACTCACATTGTGAATTCTCAGACTACCCAGTTCCTTGCTGTTGGAGTCTGAATCCGAATTCTGTTCATCCGAACTCTTCTCAGCCACCTTATGTACCTTTCTGCACTTTTCCTGCGGTGACTTTTTGTTGCTGGTCTTCTTTCCTGACCGGCATACTTTAGCTATGTGACCAAGCTTGCCACATTTTCTACATTCCTGATTTTTAAACCAGCATTGGTTCTGATCGTGTGTTGTCTTTCCACAACGATAACATTTCGCTGTACCCAAAGCCATTTGATCTACGCTGAGTACCGCTGCCTTCAGCTGCATTTCCGCAGTGCCTCTCGCTGCGGCTTCGTGTGATGCTGCAATAGTGACAGCCTTATCAAGTGTAAGATCATTCTCTTCAAGCAGCCGCTTTTGTGTTCCTTCTTTCGACAATCCACACACGAATTTGTCTCTCAGTGCCTCTGTCAGTCTTTCCCCAAACTGACAGTATTTCGCTAGCTTACGCAGTTCAATTAAATACTCCGCGTTGCTTTCCTCTTTCAGTTGCGTTCTCGCATAAAATTTAAATCGTTCCGCTAACATCAGCGGTGTGGGGTTCAAATGATTTCTCAGGACAGCAACAATATTAGCGAAAGCCTGATCCGCCGGTTTAGCTGGTGATAGAAGATGCTTCAATAGCCCGTATGTCTTCGCACCCATTGAGTTTAGTAAGGTTAGTGCTTTATCTTCATCTGATATTTTATTTGCCTTACAATAAATCTCTATGCGTTCTACATACGTGGCCCAATCTTCAACATTGGCATCGAAATCGTTGATGTTACCACGCTTAGGCATCCTCGCAATCTTCTTGAGAAACAAAAAGAAATTTTTCTTTTATTTTTTTTTCAAAATGGCGGTTCCCCGCGCTTGTCTTCTTCCCCCGCCTACGAAAATGGCGGCTTCCCGCGTTTGCCTTTCTCCCCCGCTGGCTGTAATGGCGATTGCCGTATTGCTGCGTTCGCCCTCCCCAGTGGTTCTCAAATCGTGCCTCCCAGCCCCTCTTGCAGTCCGGTCCTTTCCCCCGGCTGCGGCTGAGTCCTCCGCGGTTTTTTAAAATTTATTTTTTTATCTTCTCCCGCGCCTCACGGATTCGGTAGCTGCCCGGCCTTTTTCCCCGGTCGCGGTCGAGCTCTCTCTCGACGCTGTTGCGTCTCCCAGCCCGCTTGCAGCCCTGTCTTTTACACCGGCTGCGTTTGCATTCACCGCGGCTCCCGTGCCTTACGCTGCCCCAGTCTCAGCGCCTCTGGCCCCGACTTCTGTCCGGCTCTTTTCCCCGGCCGTGGTCGAGTTCTCCGCCCTTATATCCTCCATTTTTCCCTCCCCTACTTCACAGCCAACGTGGCCGACTTGCTGCTCGTCGCTGATCGGCTTACCCACCACCGTGGTAGAAGGGATGATCACTGCCTGTTGCTGATGGAAGGCTTCATGTCAGGATTCTTCCTTGCTCTTCAGACCCGAGTCTTTTCTCAGCAGGATGATGAGGGCGGATGCCTCTTCTCGACGCCCGTTAAACTGCCTTGGATATATCTCTGCCGCAGGGTAAGATCGTCATCGTCGCCACTGTTAAGTCTATGTGTTCTAGTTATTGTTAATAAGAATCACTGCACACAGACCACAAGAATAAATTCAACAGGTCTTTACTAGTCGAAGGTCAGGCTGAACTGCCCAATAAATCATTACACAGCACTTATATACCGGTGTGGTCACCACCGGTATTACAGTATACAGCAGCCAAGATAACGTAGTGCATCTCTTAAAATAGTTCTCTTAAAGGTGGAACGGTTACAAACACCACAGATGGGGCCTCAGTTTAACATTTTATCCAAAAGAAGGCACCTCCGACAGTGCAGCACTCCCTCAGTACTGCCCCTCCAACAGTGCAGCGCTCCCTCAGTACTGACCCTCCAACAGTGCAGCACTCTCTCAGTACCACCCCTCCAACAGTGCAGCACTCCCTCAGTACTGCCCCTCCGACAGTGCAGCGCTCCCTCAGTACTGCCCCTCCTACAGTGCAGCGCTCCCTCAGTACTGCCCCTCGACAGTGCGGCGCTCCCTCAGTACTGACCCTCCGACAGTGCAGCACTCTCTCAGTACCACCCCTCCAACAGTGCAGCACTCCCTCAGTACTGCCCCTCCGACAGTGCGGCGCTCCCTCAGTACTGCCCCTCCAACAGTGCAGCGCTCCCTCAGTACTGCCCCTCGACAGTGCGGCGCTCCCTCAGTACTGACCCTCCGACAGTGTGGCGCTCCCTCAGTACTGACCCTCCGACAGTGCGGCGATCCCTCAGTACTGACCCTCTGACAGTGCAGCGCTCCCTCAGTACAGCCCCTCTGACAGTGCGGCGCTCCCTCAGTACTGCCCCTCCGACAGTGCGACGCTCCCTCAGTACTGCCACTCTGACAGTGCGGCGCTCCCTCAGAACTGCCACTCTGACAGTGCGGCGTTCCCTCAGTACTGCCCCTCCGACAGTGCGGCCCTCCCTCAGTACTGCCCCTCCGACAGTGCGACGCTCCCTCAGTACTGCCACTCTGACAGTGCAGCGCTCCCTCAGTACTGCCCCTCCGACAGTGCGGCGCTCCCTCAGTACTGCCCCTCCGACAGTGCGGCGCTCCCTCAGTACAGCCACTCTGACAGTGCGGCGCTCCCTCAGAACTGCCACTCTGACAGTGCGGCGCTCCCTCAGTACTGCCCCTCCGATAGTGCGGCGCTCCCTCAGTACTGCCCCTCGACAGTGCGGCGCTCCCTCAGTACTGACCCTCCGACAGTGCAGCACTCTCTCAGTACCACCCCTCCAACAGTGCAGCACTCCCTCAGTACTGCCCCTCCGACAGTGCGGCGCTCCCTCAGTACTGCCCCTCCAACAGTGCAGCGCTCCCTCAGTACTGCCCCTCGACAGTGCGGCGCTCCCTCAGTACTGACCCTCCGACAGTGTGGCGCTCCCTCAGTACTGACCCTCCGACAGTGCGGCGATCCCTCAGTACTGACCCTCTGACAGTGCAGCGCTCCCTCAGTACAGCCCCTCTGACAGTGCGGCGCTCCCTCAGTACTGCCCCTCCGACAGTGCGACGCTCCCTCAGTACTGCCACTCTGACAGTGCGGCGCTCCCTCAGAACTGCCACTCTGACAGTGCGGCGTTCCCTCAGTACTGCCCCTCCGACAGTGCGGCCCTCCCTCAGTACTGCCCCTCCGACAGTGCGACGCTCCCTCAGTACTGCCACTCTGACAGTGCAGCGCTCCCTCAGTACTGCCCCTCCGACAGTGCGGCGCTCCCTCAGTACTGCCCCTCCGACAGTGCGGCGCTCCCTCAGTACAGCCACTCTGACAGTGCGGCGCTCCCTCAGAACTGCCACTCTGACAGTGCGGCGCTCCCTCAGTACTGCCCCTCCGATAGTGCGGCGCTCCCTCAGTACTGCCCCTCCGACAGTGCGGCGCTCCCTCAGTACTGCCACTCGGACAGTGCGGCGCTCCCTCAGTACTGCCCCTCCGACAGTGCGGCGCTCCCTCAGTACTGCCACTCTGACAGTGCGGCGTCCCCCCAGTACTGCCCCTCCGACAGTGCGGCGTTCCCTCAGTACTGCCCCTCCGACAGTGCGGCGCTCCCTCAGTACTGCCACTCTGACAGTGCAGCGCTCCCTCAGTACTGCCACTCTGACAGTGCAGCGTTCCCCCAGTACTGCACTGGGAGTGTCAGCCTAGATATTTACGTAACATTGCAGTTCAAAGGTAATGCATTGGATGGGGAGCGCTTGGAGACATTTCTGAGAGATGTGATTTACACGCCACATAACTGCCAAGTCCCTTTCTTGGAGGGATTTGTTCATCTCTGCGGTGACGTTAATCAACAGATGGCCATGGACCATATCTCCGAATCCTGGGTCCAGGCGATCAGGCTGAGTTTAGCCAATTTTTCTTGGTCCCCACCAAGATTCTGCCTGAATGCGAGTTGGGTAATGAAGTTTCCATCTTGCTGTTTATACACTTGGCTAAACCCCAAAGCAACGGATCCTCTTTAATCCTGAATGAGCCCTTATGATGAACGCAGGTAAACATGCCAACACTATCACTCCTTAATGCCGGTTAATGCTTCAGCCTTGTAGATTCATTTAGCTTAATAGAATATTTATAATTATTCTCCTCTAATTTTACAACAATTAGCTGACTAAAGTAGATAATTCATTTCAACTAATAGAATCTAATCTAATCCTACTTGTCGTTCCTTGGCGCAAAGTCAAAACATGTGGAACACACAGTAATAAATCTCTTGCCGCTACAGTCACTGTCTGTGTTTTTATTCAAGTGAGTGACATGTCTAAATTATGGCCAAGTTTGAATCTTCTTTTTCAATTTTATTAACACCAACAGGGAATTCAAAAGAAACCTCTTTACCCAGCGAGTGGTGAGAATGTGGAACTCACTACCACAGGGAGTGGTTGAGGTGAATAGCACAGATACATTCAAGGGGAAGCTCGATAACCACATGAGGGAGAAAGGAATAGAAGGATGTGCTGATAGGGTGAGATGAAGAGGGGTGGGAGGAGTGTAACATCCCCACCGACACCTGGGAATCCCTGGCCCAAGACCGCACAAAGTGGAGGAGAAGCATCCGGGAAGGCGCCGAACACCTCGAGTCTCTTCGCCGGGAGCAAGCGGAAGCCAAGCGCAGGCAGCGCAAGGAGCGCACGTCAACCCAAGCACCCCACCCACCTGCCCCTTCAACCACCATCTGCCCCACCTGTGACAGAGACTGTAGGTCCCGCATTGGACTCATCAGTCACCTGAGAACTCATTTTTAATGTGGAAGCAAGTCAGCCTCGGTTCCGAGGGACTGCCTAAGAGAAGAAGGGAGGAGGCTGGTGTCGAGCATAAATACCAGCACAGACCAGTTGGGCCGAAGGGCCTGTTTCTGTGCTGTAGACTCAATGTAATTTGCAGTTTGTTTTTTTGTTCTATCGGCTGCGGTAAAGAAGTAATCTTCCCAACAATTTGCATCGACCTCTCCCAGGATACCGTCTACTCCGACTGATGAACATTCAGGTACATGGGCAGATTTTAGCTCCTAATGCTGTGGTGCATGTGTCATCGCGAAGTTAAGTGTGACCTGTAATGGATGGGAACTCGTGCTGGCTGTGACTCTCATCAAACCATAAAAGGGATTCTTTTGACAGAGGGGCGGTTTGGAGGCGGGCCTGCTGCTTGTCAGGTTCCAGTCCCGCCTCCATCGACTTGTGGCCAACCCACGCTACCTTCTCTTGATTAACCTTGTTAAGCCCGCCCAGCGGGCTCAGCAGGCCAATTAAGGGGAAGCTGGTTACAGAGAACATCGGCGTATGACGTTTCATCTGTCAAAAACTTTTGTCAGATGAACTGTCATCGTTTGAGAGCTCTGTGAAGCTGTCAAACACTGACATTCCCTGTAGTTTGATGAGTTCTTGTATTCAAGGCTCATCAAACCTGTTTTGTGAGCAGAAATTAGATGGTTGTTGCATTGGAGAATGCAGCGGCCATCTGTTATCTCTGCCGCGGAGATGCGAGACTCTTCACATACCCACCGACTGAAGCCTGCAGGAAGAAACAAAGGTAAGTAAACATTTTCTATCACTTTTCACTCACTTCACATACCTACCTCTCCACACTTGCACCCATCACTCACCTTCACAGCACACTTTTGGACCCCGCAGACCCACTGCTCGCCTCGGTGACCCCAGCAGGGTTTCCCAACGTCAGGAAGCCCACGCCTCTGGTGGTAAAATTGGGATAATCCTCTTATCTGTCAGTTAACTACCTGTTAACAGGCAGTTAAGTGGCTGTAATCCCCTTCCCGCCTCCAGGAGACGGGACCCGGCGCGGGTCGGCTACCTGCCTCCTGGGAAGATGGCACGGAGGTGAGCTGGGGGTGGGATGGGCACCCTCCCCCAGATTCTGCCATTTTCCCGGCAGTCCCGCCTCCAAACCCGCCTCCCCGGGGCCGGCAAGATCCAGCCCCAATATTCCAGTTTCCCAATCAAGTTTAGAATTGCTAGAAAATTGCTGTTTGAAAGACCTACCCATCCTCTACCCTCCATGGTTCTGGGCACCTCACCTTAGAAAGGATATATTGGCCTGTGTATATATCTGTGGAGTGAGCACAGATTCACCAGAATGTCACCAGGCTCCAAGGGTTAGATTATGAGGAGAGATTACATAAACTAGGCTTGTATTCCCTGGAATATAGAAGGTTAAGGGGTGATTTGATTGAGGTTTTTAGGATTTTGAAAGGAATTGACAGGGTAGATGGAGAGAAACTATTTCCGCTGGTGGGGGAGTCTGGGACATGGGGGACATCACTTTAAAATCAGAGCCAGGCCATTCAGGAGAGAAGTTGGGAAACACTTCTTCACGCAGAGGGTGGTAGCAGTGTGGGACTCTCTCCCACAAAGAGCCAGGTGGATGGAGTTAGGATACAGATCAGCCATGATCTCATTGAATGGTGGAACAGGCTCGAGGGGCTGAATGGCCTCCTCTTGTTCCTATGTTACTAACTGCATCTGATCTAAAACACGCTCATACAACATCCTTTCGATAAGGTCCCGCATAAGAGATTAGCGTGTAAAGTTAAGGCACATGGGATCGGGGGCAAGGTATTGACTTGGATAGAGAACTGGTTGGCAGACAGGAAGCAAAGAGTTGGAATAAACGGGTCTTTTTCCGAGTGGCAGGCAGTGACTAGTGGGGTACCACAGGGATCGGTCCTTGGACCCCAGCTATTCACAATATATATTAATGATCTAGACAAGGGAACTAGATGTAATATCTCCAAGTTTGCAGACGACACAAAGCTGGGTGGGCATGTGTGCTGTGAGGAGGATGCCGAGAAACTCCAGTATGATTTGGACAGGTTGGGTGATTGGGCAGAAGCATGGCAGATGCAGTATAATGTGGATAAATGCGAGGTTATCCACTTTGGTGGCAAAAATAGGAAGGCAGATTATTATCTGAATGGCAATAGATTGGGAGAAGGGGAAGTGCAACGAGACCTGGGCGTCCTTGTGCACCAGTCGCTGAAGGTAAGCAAGCAGGTGCAGCAGGCGGTTAAGAAGGCAAATGGTATGTTGGCCTTCGTAGCGAGAGGGTTTGAGTACAGGAACAAGGATGTCTTGTTGCAGTTGTACAGAGCGTTGGTGAGACCACATCTTGAGTATTGTGTGCAGTTTTGGTCGCCTTAGCTGAGGAAGGATGTTCTTGCCATGGAAGGAGTGCAGCGAAGATTCACCAGGCTGATACCTGGGATGGCAGGAATGACATATGAGGAGAGATTGGGTCGATTGGGCTTATACTCGCTGGAGTTTAGAAGAATGAGAGGGGATCTCATTGAAACTTATAAAATTCTAACAGGACTAGACAGACTAGATGCAGGAAGGATGTTCCCGATGGTCGGGGAGTCCAGAACCAGGGGTCACAGTCTAAGGATAAGGGGTAAGCCACTTAGGACAGAGATGAGGAGGAATTTCTTCACCCAGAGAGTGGTGAACCTGTGGAATTCCCCAACAAAGAAGGCAGTAGAGGCCAATTCATTAAATATATTCAAGAAGGAGTTAGATATATTTCTTAAGGCTAAAGGGATCAAGGGATATGGAGAGAAGGCAGGGACAGGGTACTGAATTTGGACGATCAGCCATGATCGCATTGAATGGCGGAGCAGGCTCGAGGGGCCGAATGGCCTACTCCTGCTCCTATCTTCTATGTTTCTATGTTTCTATGTTTCCTGCCCTTGCTGATCGACACTGCCTCTAGTCCTCTAATACATCAAATTTTAAATCCTTGCCCTCATCTTCAAATCCCACGGTGGCTTAACCCCAACTTATCTCTGCAACATCCTCTCATTTTATATCCCCTCTTACACCCTTTGGTCCTCCAACTCTGGGCTTTTTCCACCTCCCTTTGCGCCAGAATTAGTGGCGGATTCTTCAGCTGTTTCAGCCCTATTCTCAGGAACTCTGTCCATAAACTCCTCTGCCCCTCCTTCTCCTCCTCACTTAACATGCTTCTCAAATCGGATCATTTTGACCAACCTTTTGGTTACCCTCCTGCTCTCTCCTTCCATGGATTGATAGAGTACCACCGACTGAACAGGAGATCACGTGGCAGAACGCGCTATAGTCCAGTTAGCCAGAATACACTGACCAGCGCTCTCAGTGCGAACCCTGGGTCTCACTAGATTTACCTGGATGTTGGGCAGCCGAAGGCTCACCCCAGTTCAGAGGACATGATGTAACAACGTGAGGTGGGCATTCCAGATTGATCAACGGCCAGCATAGCCTTGATTGGGTTAGATATCAGCAACCATGTGTGCAGGCATTGTCACAGTCACCGGGCAGTGACCATGTGGAACTGTCTTCACTCTGTCCGAGTCTTCAGAGAGTCTGATACAGAGCTGTGCCATCTGCTGCTAGGGGACCTGGAGCTAAGTTACATGCAGGGCTGGCACAGTCAATCCTGCCCTCCACCCTATCACAGACCTTCCCTTTTGGTCTTTCCTCACCTGGTCTTTTCCCTGGCTCTGTGCTTGCTTATAAAATGTTAAAACTCTAATTTCTTCCAGTTCTGATGAAAGATCATCGACCTTTAACTCTGTTACTCTCTCCACAGGGGTTATGGTGGGATGATTTCTAATCAGAGAGACAGAACATTATGCAGAGGAGCCTCTGCTGGGTGGAAATGCCTACTCTACATCTCTTGTGATGGCTCACTGTTTAAAATGTTCAGGGACATTTTCTGATGGCCGACCTTTTGGTGTCATAGAAACATAGAAACATAGAAGATAGGAGCAGGAGTAGGCCATTCGGCCCCTCGAGCCTGCTCTGCCATTCAATGAGGTCATGGTTGATCATCCAAATTCAGTACCCTGTCCCTGCCTTCTCCCCATATCCCTTGATCCCCTTAGCCTTAAGAAATATATCTAATTCCTTCTTGAATATATTTAATGAATTAGCCTCAACTGCCTTCTGTGGTAGAGAATTCCACAGGTTCACCACTCTCTGGGTGAAGAAATTCCTCCTCATCTCTGTCCTAAGTGGCTTACCCCTTATCCTTAGACTGTGACCCCTGGTTCTGAACTCCCCCGCCATCGGCAACATCCTTCCTGCATCTAGTCTGTCTAGTCCTGTTAGAATTTTATAAGTTTCAATGAGATCCCCTCTCATTCTTCTAAACTCCGGCGAGTATAAGCCCAATCGACCCAATCTCTCTTCATACGTCTTCGCTGCACTCCCTCCATGGCAAGAACATCCTTCCTCAAAGTGTCTGTGCCTTAAGCACCAAATTCCTGCCGGCGTTACTTTAAGACCAGCTTTAACCTGGTCATTTAAGAAATACCTTAAGCACCAAAAGATGGCTCAGTGGAAAACTATCCTGGCCGTCACCACGTGCCGCAGTGTGCTATTCCCAGAGTCAAACAATGGTCAGATTCAGGAGAGGGTTAAAACACCAATATTCAGACCACTTAAATGGTATAAAAAGGTGCAAGTAATACAGGAAAGATGTGATTGCACGAGAGAGGGTACAGAGGAGATTTATGAGGATGTTGCCAGGACTGGGGAATTTTAGCTATGAGGAAAGATTGGATAGGCTGGGGTTGTTTTCTTTGGAACAGAGGAGGCTGAGGGGAGACCAAATTGAGGTGTGTAAAATTATGAGGGGCCTAGATAGAGTGGATAGGAAGGACCTATTTCCCTAGCAGAGGGGTCAATAACCAGGGGGCATAGATTTAAAGTCATTGGTAGAAGGATTAGAGGGGATTTGAGGAGAACTTTTTTCACCCAGAGAGTGGTGGGGGTCTGGGACTCACTGCCTGAAAGCGTGGGAGAGGCAGAAACCCTCATCACATTTAAAAAACAATTGGATATGCACTTGAAGTGCCGTAACCTGCAGGGCTACGGACCAAGAGCTGGAAAGTGGGATTAGGCTGGAGAGCTCTTTGTCGGCCAGCACAGATACGATGGGCCAAATGGCCTCCTTCTATGCTGTAAATTTCTATGATTCTGTTCTGTGATAATGGGTTAAAGCGAGCAATTCTAAGTTAAATAGTAGAAGTAAGAATGACAATCAAAAGGGAAGGGAGATAGATGGAGGTTAGCTACTGGATACCTCAATTTTATGTACTGTGATATATAAGTGATATAGTTGAAACATACAAGATTCTGAGGGTGCTCGACAAGGTAGATGCAGAGAGGATGTTTCCCGTCGTGGGGGAATCTAGAACCTGGGGGCATAGTTTCAGAATAAAGGGTCACCCTTTTAGAACTGAGATGAGGAGGAATTTCTTCTCTCAGAGGGTCGTAAATCTGTGGAATTCTCTGCCCCAGAGAGCCCTGGAGGCTGGGTCATTAAATACATTTAAGGTGGAGATAGACAGATTTTTGCAAGATAAGGGAGTGAAGCGTTATGGGGAGCGGGCGGGGAAGTGGCTTTGAGCCCAAGATCAGCCATGGTCTTATTGAATGGCGGAGCAGGCTCGAGGGGCCAAGTGGCCTATTCCAGCTCCTATTTCTTATGTTCTTATGATATCGGTGTATAATGTGTCACCTGAACAACACCAATTCAGTATTTAGTAAATGAGACAACTGCACTCACTGATAGAGTCCTAGCTAGGGAGATAATATCAGCTTTCCAGGCCTTTGTATAAAGCCAGTTATAGCTTGCTGAGCCACGGCACCAATGTATGGGAATAATGCCATGTCAATATATTAATGTGTACCGTGCCGAGATATGGCCAGCACTCCATGCTGTAACTGTTGCTGCATCGATCATAATTACCTAAGTTTGTTTTTTTGCAGGTTTAAGGTCAAGTGCAAGAATATTATTCATTTCAAATTGGAAAGAGTGAGGCGTTAGGGTATGCATTACACCTTGAAATTAGAAACATGATCCGTTATAGGGCTTGCCGATGACTAATCTCGTCGCAACTTCCACTCAGTGAACAGCATAACCGGTTGTGTTTTATACTGATATAAGTGTTACTTTATACAAACCTCTCTGAATAAACAGCAGCATTTTTTTCCTGAGGAGGGGGATGGGGCGAGGTGGTGGGGTGGAGGATAATCCGTCAGTTTGATAAATTAACCTTAAAATACTAGAAATTAAAAATCAAGAGTTCTGAGCAGTCAATAATGGCCCCCATTAATACCTTGTGATTATGACTGGTGGCTGTTCAGAAGCCAATTATGATTCACCTCATTAACATCCAGGTTAATTATGTAGA
The DNA here is from genome assembly GCF_052327205.1 of Somniosus microcephalus. NCBI lineage: Eukaryota > Metazoa > Chordata > Chondrichthyes > Squaliformes > Somniosidae > Somniosus > Somniosus microcephalus. Next base: position 41,213,144 of record NC_141015.1, on the reverse strand, counting down.
GGACATAGGTATTTCAGCACCCACATTCTGCCCATTGGATCCGCGAAAGGGATTTCAAGCTTTCCTTCACCGGTAATGATTTTTAATGGTTGTCTATTTGTAATGGGCAGACAGGTAGAACAGGGGCAATTTTTCAAATGGTGAACACTGCGACGATTTTAGCGCATCCCAGTACGGCCATAGCTTCTGTACTGCAGACTAACATTGAGCTAGTGGTCAGAAAAAAAACATTCTGTGCTTTCCTTGGCCAACTCTCATCACTTCTTACAAGTATTAAATTCTGTTTATGTTCGGAGTCTGTCTGTGATAAGCACCAATAATATTAAGCAGGTGAAAGAGGAATGAGAGCAAGAAAGATTTGGTAATTTTAACCGCTTCACCATTGGTGGCCGTGCCTTTAGCTTGCTTAGGCCCTAAGCTCTGGAATTCCCACCCTAAACCTCTCCGCCTCGCTACCTCTCTCTCCTCCTTTAAGACGCTCCTTAAAACTTACCTCTTTGACCGAGCCCTGCCCTAATAACTCCTTACGTGGCTCGGTGTCAAATTTTGTTTGATCACACTCCTGTGAAGTGCCTTGGGACGTTTAACTATGTCAATGGCGCTACGTAAATGCAAGTTGTTGTTGTATTTGTAGAGCGAGTCAGACCACATTTCCGAATCGCAAGGCTTCTTTCATACCATGTGACGTAATAAAACTCACTACGCACTTGGTTTGAGTATAAAGCAAGGCTTTAATCAACTTGTTTCAGAACATGGCGGTCTAGTTGTACTTCACTAGTTCCTTGTCTTACAAAATGTCCCTGGGAAAACTGGGCCCACGCCCGAGTATTTATACTCCTTGGACAGCGCCACCAGCTGGCCGTCCAGCGTTGTCCAGCGTTATTTCATGAGTAGTTTCTTCATGATGATGAGATTTATAACACCATGAGCTACTTTTGTTGAGGCCAGACACGATGATGTGAAGCGCAAGATTCCACAGACAGCAATGAGTTGAGCCGATTTTGATTGAGGGAGGGACTTTGACCAGGACACAGGGAGAACGCGTTGCCTTTCTGCAAGAGCCCCGGCTCTTCAACATCGGCCCGAAGCACGGGAATAGACAGGACCTTGGCTCAGTGCCTCATTTGTAGGATGGCACTTTCGACAATGCAGCACACCCTCATCGGTGCAGTGGAGTGGATTGTGTGCTGGAGTGGGTGCTTCAACCTACAACCGTCTGATTCCGAGGCACAGCTGCTGCCAAATAAACCGAGCTGACACTGAAATAATTGCTGAGCTGAAGATGTCCTGTTTGGATAAAGAACAGCACAAGTTTAATGCTTTGCTCCGTGTTCCTCCAGTGCACAGCTATACCTGTCTGATTGCTATCTGGATAAATTTTCATTAACACAGAATGAACATTTTGCCTTTAAGGAATTCATGTACTGAGTTTCTTTCAAATGCTGAAAGTCCTTTATCCATGGACGACGGCAGTATTGCCTGGGTTAAGCACATTTCCATTAAAACGGAGGCATTTTCTCTTTTGCAGTACTTTACAGAAACTACATGTAAAAAGTCTTTTGCGATTGAGGCAAGCGGATGATGAAAGGTTGAGCAGGTTGGGCCGATACTCATTGGAATTTAGAAGAATGAGAGGTGATCTTATTGAAACATATAAGATACCGAGGGGGCTCGACAATGTAGATGCAGAGAGGATGTTTCCCCCTCGTGGGGAAATCTAGAACTCGGGGGGCATAGTTTCAGAATAAAGGGTCACCCTTTTAGAACTGAGATGAGGAGGAATTTCTTCTCTCAGAGGGTCGTAAATCTGTGGAATTCTCTGCCCCACAGAGCCATGGAGGCTGGGTCATTAAATACATTTAAGACAGATTTTTACAAGATAAGGGAGTGAAGGGTTATGGAGAGCGGGCTGGGAAGTGGCTTTGAGCCCAGGATCAACCATGATCTCATTGAATGGCGGAGCAGGCTCGAGGGGCCAAGTGGCCTATTCCTGCTCCTATTATGTTCTTATGGGACAAGACTCCACTCATCAGCTGGAGTGAACATAGAGTGCAGAACTTTTCTCAGAGCCGCCTCTTTGTGCGTGAGTTTTCTGCCTCTCCCATCTTGTTGTGAGGGGGCTGTATACGAATAAGATGAGGTTGATGTCATTCGCAACCAAGGAAATGTGTCCGCAACATAGAAAGTGCCAAATGTGAGGTTTCTGGCGATTGCCTGTTCAAAAAGAAGAGAGACTTGCATTTCTATAGCGCCTTTCACGACCGCAGGACGTCCCAAAGCACTTTACAGCCAATGAAGTACTTTTTGAAGTGTAGTCACTGTTGTAATGTAGGAAACACGGCAGCCAATTTGAGCACAGCAAGCTCCCACAGACAGTGAGATGACTGGCCAATTCAAACAACAATGCGATAATGACCAGATATTCTGTTTTAGTGATGTTGGTTGAGGGATAAATATTGGCCCAGGACACTGGGGAGAACTCCCCTGCTCTTCTTCAAAATAGTGCCGTGGGGTCTTTTACATCCACCTGAGAGAGCAGACGGGGCCTCGGTTTAATGTCTCATCCAAAAGACGGTAAAAGGTAGCGAGTGTATTATGGCTGAAACCACAGTAACTATGGCAAGTCGTGCTTTTTTATTATTAATATTTGTATTTGGCCTGAGGTGGTCAGCTATAAGTTTATTTTTCTATCCAAGGTGTCATTAGGAGGGAGACTTTACAAACTTGCTCTACAGACTCACCTATTGACCAGTGCCTGTGACTACATTACGGGCAACTGCTTGGCAGCAGGATTTCCGTTGTACAGGCATCTTCAATGTTAAATGTTGGATGCAGAGTCTGAGCAGCTGAATAGTTTTAAATGTTATTGAAGCTATGTTTTCAATCAATCTTGGATTTCAACGAGTCCGAAAAGATGTACGATTAAAATCTTGACAGCTACATCGTCATAAGTGCTGCAATGCTGTCATCGCACTTTGGGTTTAGAGAAAGACTCACAAAATTGCCAAATTTCATTACTTCATCTGCTCTGCATGTGATAGAGTGGACTGAACCTCTTGCCTTGTAGATAGAAAGCTCTGGGTTTAGATTCCAGCAGTTCCTCTCCAACATCCAAGAGCTAGTTCCAATTACCGAGGAGAAAACAAAACATTTCTTTGGTAGGCAGAGGGTATAAATTTAGTATCTTCACCAGAAGAACGAAGGGAGGGGTCCTGGAGTTTGTTTTATGTTGTGTGTTTTGTAGGGCATTTAAACGCCCTGCCGTAAACAGTGATGGAAGCACACTCCAGATTCACTTTCAAATGGGGCATTCGAAAAAGAATAAAAGAGAAGAGTGTGGGGAAAGGGCATCGGATGAAATGGATAGCTGTTTCAGAGAGCCAGCCGCCGTCCGTGCTGTAATATTCTATGATCCTGTGTTTCACAAGATAGATACAGATGGAGAAAGTGATTGTGAAACCCTTACTTATGCACAAAGTCTGAATGTTAACAATGCCTCAGTTAAGAGGAACCATGTGGTATTTTATGTTACTACTAATGAAATAGTCAAATCTTTTGTGTCAGGGTGGCTCAGTTGAGACCACCTGTGCCCCAGAGTCACAGGTTGTGGGGCCAAAAAAAAAGAAAGACTTGCATTTCTATAGCGCCTTTCACGACCACCAGACGTCTCAAAGCACTTTACAGCCAATGAAGTACTTTTTGAAGTGTAGTCACTGTTGTAATGTAGGAAATGCGACAGCCAATTTGCACACAGCAAGCTCCCACAAACAGCAGTGTGATACTGACCAGATAATCTGTTTTTAGTGAGTTGATTGAGGGATAAATATTGGTCAGGACACCAGGGAGAACTCCCCTGCTCTTCTTCAAAATAGTGCCGTGGGATCTTTTATGTCTACCTCAGAGACTAGACGGGGCCTCAGTTTAACGTCTCATCTAAAAGACAGCACCTCTGCTAGGCACTGCCCTGGAGTGTCAGCCTAGATTTTTGTGCTCAAGTCCCTGGAGTGGGACTTGAACCCAGAACCTTCTGACTCAGAGGCAAGAGTGCTACCCACTGAGCCACAGCTGACACTGAATTAATGACATTCAAGGGCATGAGCACACAAACTGTTGCTGCGTGCAGTACTGAGGGAGTGCTGTGATGTTCAAGACGTTGTCCATTATATGGGAAATTAAACTGCATCCCCCACCTGCTGTTCCATTGGTTGAAGTTGAAGATTCACTAGCACTGTTTCAAGAAGAGCAGGGAGTTCTCCTGATCTCCTGGTCAATATTCCTCCTCAACCAAAGCAATCAAATAAAAGATGAATTTGTCATTCATCTCACTGTCGGTGGGATCTTGCTGTGTGTCTCCATGCCTTTGTTACCTCCCGAATCGACTATTCCAGTGCTCTCTTAGTTGGTCTCCTATTTTCCACTCTCCATAAACTTGAGGTCATCCAAAACTCTGCTGCCCATGTCCTAACTCGCACCAAGTCCCGTTCGCCCATCACCTGTGTTCGTCCCTGTGTTCGCTGACCTACATTGGCTCCCGGTCCAGCAAAGCTTCGATTTTAAAATCTCAATCCTTGTTTTCAAATCCCTCCATGGCCCTCGCCCCTCCTTATCTCTGTAACCTCCGCCAGCCCCACAACCCCCTGAGATCTCTGCGCTCCTCCAATTCTGGCCTCTTGCGTGTCTTGTTTTGCACACTTTGTACAAAAATAATAAATTGCAGGACAACGGAGTATTACAGTTTAAACTCTTTTATGAAGCATTAGGTCTGATCTTACTCACAGCAGTACAGTGGGGACAAGATGGAGTTAGGACTCCAGGCTGGGTCTTCCAAACAATAGCAGTTCTTATAGATGCCTGCGGGCCAATGACAATTCAATATGCAAATGTTACATCCCCTTTCTTTTAAAAGAAAAATGTTATGCATTACTTTTAAACCTTTCTTCTACATAATGTTCTCGGTAGCATAAACATATAAGTAAACTCAGCATTTAACTAGCGCTGAAAACATCTCAACATTTCAATAATGATGTACAGTTTTTTTTTAGGGCAGCGATCTGCCTACACCCTTTGACAGTTCACAAGTCAAGGATAACTCTAGGCTTGACCTCTCGTCCCGACCTTGTGTGGTATGGAACTGAGCATGCTCCTGAATTGGTCAACAATTCAGGTTCAGGTTTAGGTTCAGGTAAGTATGATGTGTTTTGTGTATTGCTCTGTTCATCACACTCTGTTGAACTGATCCTCTCGTCGGAATGACTGTGTTGTTTCTTGGTGTTCAGGAGGTGCCTGCGATTGCGGCGGTACACCTGTTCTTCTGGGGTGCGGACGTGATACGATCGCTCAGTGTCAGCTGGCTGGATGATGACTGCTGGCTTCCAGTAGTCATGCTCCTGGATTCTGACGGATTCTCCATTGTGCAGCGGCGGCAGTAGTCTAGCTGACCTGTCATAGTATCTCTTTTGGTGTTGCTGTCTCTGTACACATTTTGCATGCACTTGCTTGCAGCTGACGACCCCTCTGACTGCAGCTGCTGGTTGGTGCTTGGAAGGATTGAGCGAAGTCTGCGGCTCATCAACAGCTGTGCTGGTGACTTGAAGTTGTCAACCGGAGTGTTGCGGTACTCAAGGAGACTGATGTAGGGGTCTCTTTTGTCTGCTTTGGCTTTGTCCATGAGTGTTTTTGCAACCTGGACAGTTTTTTCAGCAAGGCCATTACTTTGGGGGTAATGTGGGCTTGATGTGACATGTGTGAAATCCCATGCCTTGGGAAACGACTCGAACTCTTTTGATTTGTATTGGGGGCCATTGTCTGAGACGAAAGTCTCTACTATGCCATGCCTGGCAAAGGCTGCCTTTAGCTTATGGATCACAGCTGCAGATGTGGTGCTGTGAAGCTTGTCCAGTTCAAAAAATCTGCTGTAGTAATCAACAGTCACTATGTAGTCCTCGTTGTTCCATGTGAACAGATCCATTGCCGCGACCTGCCAGGGCCTGTCTGGGATATGGTGAGGTATCATGGGTTCTTTGACATTTGATGGGCAGCGTTCTAGACAAATGGAACATTTTCCGACAATGTCCTCAATGTGTTTGCACATTCCAGGCCGAAACATAATGTCACGTGTGTTGTGTCTGTGTGTTGATAGAGACACTGAAGACAGGAGTTGGTTTCATAGGTGTTTACTAAACAAAGTCTGGAGGGGAACTAACTGATACAACACAATATACAGGCTTATATCGCCCGAGTGGCCATTACCGGCATTACAGTGCACATGGGGCTCTTAAAGGCACATACACTACAATTCCTCCCCTTTTAGCCAACCAGTACATAATATTTTAAGTAATTATTAATTACATGTTACAAGAAAAATAATCTACACATTGCTGCAGTTAATTAATTATAAGTCAGTCTCTCTGGAGGCTTCCTGACTCGGTCCGGATAACGCCTCGGTGGTGTAGTAGTTTCTGGTGGTGTAGTAGGTTCTTTTGGCAAGGCTGTTTCGGCTTGAATGCCAGTGTCGGGTTCATCGGGTTCCAGTATCACCGGATCGGAGGTAGATATGGGTATCTCTACTTCATCGTTAGGCGTATAGAGTTGTGGTGTAGGTTGTCCCTTTTCGGATGACTCTATGATTTGGTCAGCATGGCGCCTTATTATGCTTTCTCCGATGTCCACGGCATACATCAGCGGTCCTAGTCGTGTGCAGATAGTTCCAGGCTGCCATTTCTCGGTACGGTAGTCCCGGGCCAAAACCTGTTGACCTATCTGGAAGGTTCTAGTTGGCCTTTCATTCATGCCTTGAAATTGCTGGTTCTCCACGTCCCTTCTGATGTTGGGCTTGATCAAATCCAGCCGGCATCTTAGGCTTCTATTGAAGAACATCATGGTGGGAGTTTGGTTTGTAACCATATGTGTTGCATTCCTGTATGCGAACAAGAAGTTATCCACCTTGTGCTGAAGTTTTATGTCTTCATTACCCATGGCCTTTATGGCCTTCTTGAAGGTCTGGACAAACCTTTCAGCCAATCCATTGGTGGCGGGATGGTATGGGGCGGACGTGTATTGCTTAACCCCATTGTTTTTTAAGAACTTCCTGAATTCTTCGGACACAAATTGCGGTCCATTATCAGAACAGATCTGTTCCGGCAGCCCATTCCTGGCAAATATGGTCCTTAATACTGTGATGGTTTTTTCCGTGGTGGTGGAGGACATCTTTATTACCTCCGGCCACTTGGAGTGTGCATCAACCGCGATTAAGAACATTGAGTCCATAAATGGACCAGCAAAGTCGATGTGTACCCTTTGCCAGGGAGATGAGGGCCACTCCCATGGATGTAGAGGGGCTTGGGGTGGAGCGTTTTGGACCTTCTGGCATCCTAGGCAGCTCTTGGTCATTTCTTCGATGTCTCCATCGATACCTGGCCACCATACAAACGCCCTGGCTAGGTTCTTCATTTTCACTCCACCCAGATGCCCCTCGTGAAGCTCCTTTAGAACTTTATCCTGGAGTTTGGGTGGAATCACCACTCTGGATCCACACATCAAGGTTCCTCGGCACACTGACAGCTGTTCTCTTCTTTGCGAGAATGCTGGCAACAGTGGTTCGCCATGTGCTGGCCATCCCTTCACTGTTAAATCGTAGACTCGTGAGAGAGTCGGGTCATTTCTAGTTTCCCTTTCAATGGCAGAATTTGTTACTGGTAGACATTCGACTATGGTAGAGTGGAAAATCTCCACTGGGTCTACGGTAGGTGCTTCTTCTACCGTTGGCAATGGTAGGCGCGATAACCCGTCAGCATTCCCATGCTGTTTTGATCCTTTGTATTCTATGTTGTATTGGTGTGCCCCTAGAAAAAGGGACCACCTCTGTAGCCTTTGCGCTGTCATAATGGGAACACCCTTTTTAGGGTTGAATATGGAGATGAGGGGTTGATGGTCAGTCAACAAGGTAAATTTTTGTCCGTGTAGGTAATGGTTGAATTTCTTCACTCCCCATACCAGGCTGAGTGCTTCCCTGTCGATTTGGGCATAGTTACGCTCAGCTGAGTTCAATGAGCGTGACGCAAAAGCTATCGGCCGTTCCGAGCCATCAGGGAATTTATGCGATAATACTGCTCCTACGCCGTAAGGGGATGCATCGCACGCCAGTCTGATTGGCAGTGATGGGTTGTAATGAGCCAAAACTTCTTTGGATGTGATTAAGTCTTTGCATTTATGGAAGGCACGTTTACAGTCTTTGCTCCATTTCCAAATTACTCCTGTTTGTAGCAGTTCATTAAGAGGGTGTAGAAGAGTTGATAAGTTCGGTAAAAATTTATGATAGTAATTTATTAATCCCAGGAACGACCTTAATTGTGAAACATTTTCAGGTGCTGGGGCTTTTATGACCGCTTCAATTTTTTCAGGTGACTTATGCAACCCTTCCTTATTAATTATGTGGCCACAATATGATATTTGATTTTGGAAAAATTCGCACTTGGGGTGATTTGCTCGTAGGCCCCGTTCTCTCAGCCTAGTGAGCACCTGCTCCAAATTGGCAAGGTGCTCGTTGTCGTTTTCTCCTGTTACAAGGATGTCATCTAGGTAGCATTGAGTCCCCGGAATCCCTTGGAGAACTTGCTCCATAGCTCTTTGCCAGATAGCTGGAGCAGATGCTACTCCGAAAACCAGTCGATTGTACTGGTACAGACCTTTGTGTGTATTTATCGTGAGATATTTTTTAGAGGCCTCTTCAACCTCCATCTGTAGATATGCCTGTGCCAAGTCAATTTTGGTGAAACGTTTCCCTCCGGATAGTGAGGCGAAAATATCTTCTATCCTCGGAAGAGGATACTGTACCGTGTGAAGGACCGGGTTTACAGTCACCTTGAAGTCTCCACAGATGCGAATTTTTCCCTGTTCTTCGGATTTATCATTATTCAATGCTTTCTTCATGACTGGAACGATGGGTGTTGCCCACTCGCTCCAATCTATTTTGGATAATACGCCTGCCTTTTCCAAATTCTCCAGCTCTGCCTCGACTGCTGGACGAATTGCGTATGGCACCAGTCTTGCCTTAAAAAACTTGGGAATTGCTGCATCTTCCACTTTTATTGAGGCGGTGATGCCTTTCAAGGTTCCTAGTTTCTCTTGAAACACTTCTTTGGCGTTGGCCAAGATGTCTTTTAATCGTTCAGGTATGGCGTCATCATTGTTTTTTTTCTTACTGGTCACCATCGGTGCCTGAATGGAGTGCCAGTCTAAACGTATTTTCCTGATCCATTCACGTCCCAACAGCGGTGGACCATCATCTTGTAGAATGTATAAATACAACTTTTGTATTTCCTTGCCGTTGTATACAACAGGCACCCTTATTTTTCCTTTGGGGTATACTTTCTGCCCCGTATATGTTTTCAAGATAATGGATGTGTCTTTTAAAGGTATATGCGGAAATAGCCGCTCGTAATCACGTCGATTTATGACGGTCAGAGCTGATCCTGTATCTAGCTCCATTTTAACTGGGGACCCTGCTATCATGAGGGTAACCCAAATGGCCTGGTAATCATCTTTGGCAATTACATTATGTAATTTGAGACAGCTTAGTCTCTTGTTTTCGGAGTCGCTATCGCTCTTCTGGTCTTCGGAGCTACTGTCCGTCATCATTTGTACCTTTCTGTACTTTTCTTTATTGATTTTTTTCTTCCTGTCTGTGGATTTTTTTTGTCCAGATCGGCATACCCGTGCAATGTGTCCAATCTTTCCGCATTGCCTGCATGCTTTGTCCTTGAACCAGCAGTCCCTCTGGTCATGGGTGGATCTGCCGCAGCGATAACATCTCTCGAAACCCTGTGTCATTTCATGGGTGCCGAAGTCCTGTGTCTTTTGTTGTATCTCTGCAGCTCCTCTTGCGGCTGCTTCGTATGATACAGCCATACTGAAAGCCTTGTCCAGTGTTAAATCTTTTTCAGAAAGCAGCCTTTTCTGTGTTCCTTCACTTAAGAGGCCGCAGACGAATTTGTCTCGAAGATAATCTGCTAGTCCTGCCCCGAATTGGCAGTGTTTTGATAGCTTTCTTAATTCGGTGAGGTAATCAGCGTTACTTTCATTCTTGTGTTGATTTCTCTTGAAGAATTTGAATCGTTCCGCTATCAGCAGCGGTGTTGGGTTTAAGTGCTCCTGTAGGGTATCAACAATTTCTTTAAAATTCTTGTCCTTTGGTTTGGCTGGAGTGATTAAATTTCGTAACAGCCCGTATGTCTTTGCGCCCATTAGATTTAGTAGTACTGAAGCTTTTTTTTCATCTTCTATTCCATTTGCGGTGCAATATACCTCCACTCTTTCCACATATGTGGTCCAATCCTCTATCTCGTTATCAAAAACATCAATATTGCCAGACTTAGGCATCCTAGAAATAAAATGGCGCTTCCAGCGCTTTTCTTTCTTTTCTGCAGTAAAGATATGGCGCTTCCCGCGCTTCCCCGCTGCTGCTGCCGATGACAACGCTGTTTCCCGCGGTTTCCGTTCTTTTTATTTATTTATTTACAGTTGGAGACTCGTTCCCGCCGGACTCTCTCTCTAGGTCTGAACGCCGACCTGCTCGCAGCGCCGGCCGTCTCCCGAGTGCTCCCTCCCCGTCTGTTACTGCTTGCCTCCGCTTTCGCTGCTTGGCCCAGCTGTAGAGCCAGCCGCTGGAGCCCCAGCCCGACACCCAGGAAGGATTATTGCAGTACCTGCCACCAGCTTGGCTAGCTGGTGAAACTACAGCTTTTTCTTTTTCTTGATTTTTCTTCAACTTTGGACGCCAGAGGAATCGATGTCCTTGAGGTGCTGCCGAATTGCAGGTAAGTCCGTTTCCAATTCATCGCCACTGTTGTGCCTGTGTGTTGATAGAGACACTGAAGACAGGAGTTGGTTTCATAGGTGTTTACTGAACAAAATCTGGAGGGGAACTAACTGATACAACACAATATACAGGCTTATATAGTCTGAGTGGCCATTACCGGCATTACAGTACACATGGGGCTCTTAAAGGCACATATGTTGTGTATGCACCTTTAAGAGAATAACTGGTCTCAGACTGCAATACCGGCAGTGACCACCCCTGTATAAAAGGCGCTAGTGAGCTTCTGTGTTTTTAGTTTCACTATTGACTTCCACCAGTAAAGACTTATTTTGTTCCACTCCTGCAGTCCGTGTCTCAATCATTCACGGACGTAATACTGGCGACGAGTAACAAACGAACTTACCTGCAACTCGGCAGCACCTCAGACGATGTTATTGAAGGTCGAAGCCAGAAGAAAGAAAAAAAAATAAAATCCAAAGAAACTCGAGAAATGGGCGTCAACCGTGGGCAACCGCCCTCCAAATCGTCGGATTGAAAACTTGCAGGAGAGACTGTCAAGAGCCAGGCTGGGTTCCCCAGTCTGTGGTTTCCCAGCTAATCGGGCTGGTGGCAGGTGGTGCACTGATCCTTCCTGGGCTGCGGCGGGCTAGAGCTCGATCGGGTGGCTTTTCAACGGGGCCGGGCAGCGAGTCGGGAAGCAAAGAGAGAGAGGGTGGAGCACACAGGGCACGGCCGGTGCTTCGAAGCCGGGCAGCGTTCGGACCTAAGAAGAGGGAGGGAAGTGTCCCAGAGGGTCCGCTCCACGACGGGAAAATAATAAAGAAAAAAATATTAAACGCGCAAGAAACCGTGGAAAGCAGCACTAACAACAGCGGGGAAGAAGGCAAAGCGCGGGAGGCGCCATTTTGTTAAATCGGGGAAGAAGGCAAAGCGCGGGAGGCGCCATTTTAGATTTGCAAGATGCCGAAGACTGGCTGTATCACTGCTTTTGATAATGCAATAGAGGACTGGACCACGTATGTGGAAAGAGTCGAGGTATATTTCGAGGCAAACGAAATAGCGGAGGAGAAAAAGGCATCGATATTGCTAAACTTAATGGGCGCTAGAACGTATGGCCTATTGCAGGACCTGATTACTCCAGCCAAACCGAAGGCGAAGAGTTTTAACGAAATTGTTGCTGTCCTACAGGAACACCTAAACCCTGCACCGCTGTTGATAGCAGAAAGATTTAAATTCCACAGGAGAACTCAGCACAAAGATGAGAGCAATGCTGAGTATCTTACGGAACTACGCAAGCTATCAAAGCACTGCCAGTTCGGAGCAGGACTGGCAGATACCCTACGGGACAAATTTGTCTGTGGACTCCTGAGTGAAGGAACACAGAAGAAGTTACTCTCAGAGAAAGAGCTGACGCTAGATAAGGCTTTCAGCGTGGCAGTATCATATGAAGCAGCAGCCAGGGCAGCTGCAGAAATTCAACAAAAACCACAGGAATACGGCACCCACGAAATGACACGGGGATTTGCAAAATGTTATCGCTGCGGCAGAACTAACCATGACCAGAAGGACTGCTGGTCCAAAGACAAAATATGCAGGCAATGCGGGAAGATGGGACACATTGCACGAGTTTGCAGGTCTGGGAAGAAGACCAGCGACAACAAAAAGGTTACTAAGGAACCGTACAAGAAAGTACAAAAGATGACAGACAGTAGTTCCGAAGACCAGATGAGTGATAGTGAATCCGAGAACAGGAGACTAAGCTGTCTCAAACTTCACAATGTAATCGCAAAAGAGGATCACCGAACCATTTGGGTCACCCTCACGATAGCAGGGTCCCAAGTTAAAATGGAATTGGATACAGGATCAGCACTAACCGTCATGAATCGACGAGACTACGAGCGGCTATTTTCACACATACCCTTGAGAGAGACATCCATCGTCTTGATGATGTATACGGGGCAAAAAGTATACCCCAGAGGAAAAATAAGAGTGCCTGTCGAATACAATGGCAAGAAAATATGGAAATTGTATCTCTACAAACTGCCAAATGGTGGACCACCGTTACTGGGACGGGAATGGATCAGGAAGATAAACTTAGATTGGCACTCCATTCATGCAATGACGGTGGACGGTAAAAAAGATGAAGACGTCACTCCTGGATGATTGTCAACAATCTTAGCTAACGCCAAAGAGGTATTTCAATAAGAACTGGGCACGCTTAAAGGTGTAACCGCCTCGATAAAAATAGAAGAGAATGCAGTTCCCAAGTTTTTCAAAGCAAGACCAGTACCATATGCAATTCGCCCAGCCGTCGAGGCAGAGCTGGAGAACCTGGAGAAGGCGGGCGTGTTGTCTAAGGTCGACTGGAGCGAGTGGGCGACACCCATCGTTCCTGTCATGAAGAAAACGTTAAGCAATAAGTCCGGGGAGCCAAGGAAGATTCGCATCTGTGGGGATTTCAAGGTGACGGTGAACCCAGTCCTTCACACAGTACAATATCCTCTTCCAAGGATAGAAGACATCTTCGCCTCACTGTCTGGAGGGAAGCGTTTTACAAAAATTGACCTAGCACAAGCATATTTGCAGATGGAGGTTGAAGAATCCTCTAGGAAGTACCTCACGATAAACATTCACAAAGGTCTTTACCAGTATCATCGATTGGTATTCGGAGTAGCATCGGCTCCGGCGATATGGCAAAGAGCGATGGAACAAGTCCTGCAAGGGATTCTGGGGACTCAGTGTTACTTGGACGACATCCTTATGACAGGTGAAGATAACAGTGAACACCTTAACAACCTAGAACAGGTGCTCACTAGACTACGGGAACATGGGCTGCGAGCCAACCGCCCCAAGTGCGAATTTTTTAAGAAACAGATATCGTATTGTGGCCACGTGATTGATGAAGAGGGGTTACATAAGTCCCCTGACAAAATTGAAGCGGTTGTTAAGGCCCCAGCGCCTGAAAATGTGTCGCAACTGAGGTCATTCCTCGGATTGGTGAATTACTATCATAAGTTTTTGCCGAATTTGTTGACAATTTTGCACCCACTGAACGCCCTGCTACGAACGGGGGTAGCATGGAAATGGAGCGATGATTGTAAGCGTGCTTTTCAGAAGTGTAAGGACTTAATCACTTCAAGGGAAGTATTGGCTCACTACAACCCAGCACTACCGATCAGACTGGCGTGTGATGCGTCTCCCTACGGCATTGGGGTGGTACTGTCACATAAATTCCTTGATGGTTTAGAGAGGCCGATAGCTTTTGCGTCACGCTCGTTAACTTCTGCCGAGCGTAACTACGCTCAGATTGACAGAGAGGCCCTCAGCCTAGTGTGGGGGGTGAAGAAGTTCAATCACTACCTGCATGGTCAAAAATTTACTCTACTAACCGATCATCAACCTCTTGTCTCCATTTTCAACCCTCAGAAGGGCGTACCGATAATGACAGCGCAACGGCTGCAGAGATGGTCCCTTTTCCTAGGGGCACACCAATATGACATCAAGTACAAAGGAACTAAACAGCATGGAAATGCTGATGGATTGTCACGCCTACTGTTGCCGACGGTGGAAGAAGAAGACCTTGCAGTGGATCCAATGGAGTTATTCCACTCGACCATAGTCGAATGTCTCCCTGTGACGAATGTAAACATAGAAATGGAAACACGGAATGACCCGACACTATCACGGGTCTATGATTTAACGGTGAAGGGATGGCCAGCACATGATGAACCACTGCTGCCAGCATTCTCGCCGAGAAGAGAACAGCTGTCAGTGTGCAGAGGAACCTTGATGTGTGGATCCAGAGTAGTAATTCCACCTAAGTTGACGGATAGAGTGCTCAATGAGCTTCATGAGGGTCATCTGGGTGGGGTAAAAATGAAGAACTTAGCCAGAGCATTTGTGTGGTGGCCGGGAATCAATAGAGAAATCGAAGAGATAACCAAGAGCTGTGCAGGATGCCAGAAGGTCCAAAACGCCCCACCACAAGCTCCTCTGCATCCATGAGAGTGGCCCTCATCTCCATGGCAAAGGGTGCACATTGATTTTGCTGGTCCCTTCATGGACTCGATGTTTTTAATTGCGGTGGATGCACATTCAAAGTGGCCAGAGGTAATAAAAATGTCCTCAACCACCACGGAAAAAACTATCACAGTTTTACGAACCATATTCGCCAGCAATGGGCTGCCTGAACAGATTTGCTCTGACAATGGACCACAGTTTGTGTCTGAAGAGTTCCGGAGGTTCTTAAAGAACAATGGTGTTAAGCACTACACATCTGCCCCATATCATCCAGCCACTAATGGATTGGCCGAGAGGTTTGTCCAAACATTCAAGAAGGCTATCAAGGCAATGTGTAATGAAGATATACCCCTACAACACAAGGTGGACAACTTCTTGTTTGCCTACCGGAATGCGACACATGCGGTTACCAACCAAACCCCAGCCATGATGTTCTTCAATCGAAGACTACGATGCCGCTTGGATTTGGTTAAGCCAAACGTCCAAAGAGATGTGGAGAACAGGCAGTTTCAGAATATGAATGAAAGGCCGACCAGGAGTTTTAAGATAGGTCAACCAGTTTTGGCCCGGGACTACCGCACTGAGAAATGGCAGCCAGGAACGATTTGTACATGGCAAGGACCTCTCATGTATACCGTGGACGTTGGAGAGAGCATTGTAAGACACCATGCTGACCAGATTCTAGAGTCACTGGAAAACATCAACTCCACACCACGATCTGATACACCTGGCAATGAAATCGACGTACCAATTGCAGCTACCGCAGAATCGGTGATATTGGAAGCAGATGAACCAAACAACGACATTGATCTCGACTCAACATTGCCAGAAGAACCTGATGCCCCAAAGAGGCGTTATCCAGACAGAATCAGGAAGCTTCCTCAAAGACTGAACTTATAATTGCTTAAACTTAACCAATGTATCTGGCAACCGTAATTGTGATTGTAATTAGTTATCATTTAGTTGTTAAATGAATGTTATGTACTGTTTATCTAAAAGGGGAGGAATTGTTGTGTATGCACCTTTAAGAGAATAACTGGTCTCAGACTGCAATACCGGCAGTGACCACCCCTGTATAAAAGGCGCTAGTGAGCCTCTGTGTTTTTAGTTTCACTATTGACTTCCACCAGTAAAGACTTAATTTGTTCCACTCCTGCTGTCCGTGTCTCAATCATTCACGGACGTAATAACATACACTACAACGTGCTCTTTGTTTGCATTTTTCCATGCCCTTATGTCCAGCATGAATTTTTGTCAACATCTCTTCTCTGAGACTGGTAGGAATGATGATTTTCTCCCCTTTGAAGACAATTCTGTTGATTTGTGACAGTTCGTCTGTGGTTCCAGAATTTAGATATGCTCTGAGGGCATTTCCTCCTTTCCTCAGGCCATCCTTCATGTATGACTTTGCTCAGCAGCGTGAGTTGTGCATCTTTCTCTGTTCCTGCTCGGATCTCCCTCAGTTTTGAGTCACTCACAGGTTAGCTGTTGTACACCATGTGCACCTGCACATCCATGCCTTCACTGAGGCTGCTGTCCTGGTAGCTAAGAGACTTTCTGGAGAGCGTGTCTGCGACAGAAATGTCTTTGCCTGGACGGTGAATGATTGTGAAGTCGTACTTCTGTAGCTGAAGGATCATTCTCTGTAGCCTTGGTGGGGCTGCGGCTAGTGGTTTCCTCATGATTGACTCGAGGGGCTTGTGGTCGGATTCCACAATGACTTGTCGGCCATAGACGTACTTGTGGAAATGCTTACATCCAAACAGAATTGCCTAAATCTCTTTCTCGATTTGAGCATAGTTGATTTCACTGTCTGTGAGAGATCTGGAAGCGTAGCCGATGGGCTTTCCTTCTTGCAGTAATACTGCGCCTAGTCCGTACGTGTCCACTTGTAGTCTGAGCTCTTTGTTGGGGTCAAAGTAGGCAAGAACTGGTCCTGGTTCTCTGGTGATTAGGTCTTTCATTTTCTGAAATGCTGTGTCATGTTGTTTGTCCCACAGGAACTCATTGGATTGTTTGAGCAACTGACGCATGGGTGCGTTGATTTCGGAGAGGCTCGGGGCAAACTTGGCTAAGTAGTTAACCATGCCTAGTCCTGTCTCTAGCTCTGCGCGGTTCTTCGGCGGCTCCATCTTCTTGATGGCGGAGATTTTCTCTGGATCCGGCTTAATGCCATCAGTTGAGAGGCGATGCCCAAAATAACTGATCTCGGTGGATCCGATTATGCTTTTCTCGGGGTTGAGCCGGATACCTTTCTCCCATGATCTTTGTAGCATCGCATGGAGGTTCCTGTCATGTTCCTCTCTATTCCTGCCATAGATGAGGATGTCGTCTACGATTGCCACTACTCCGTCGAGGCCTTCATAGGTTTTGTTGATCTTCCGCTGGAATTCATCCTGAGCTGAGATAAGACCAAATGGTAAACGCAGAAATCGGTAGCGTCCAAATGGTGTGTTGAACGTTGTTAGCTTAGATGACTCTTCCGTGAGCTTGATAGTCCAGTATCCTGATCGTGTGTCCATTACACTGAAGTAACGTGTTCCCACTACCTTGGGTGTGATGTCATCTAGCGTTGGTAGAGGGTAGTGAGGGTGTTTGATAGCCTTGTTCAAATCTCTGGGGTCGAGACAGACTCTGAGCTTGCCTGTACGTGGTTTCTCAACCACTACTAACGCGTTGACCCACCCTGTCGGTTCTGTTTCCCGGACGATGATTTCTGTAATCTCCATGCTCTGCAGCTCCTCCTTCAGGTGACTATGTAGAGCAAGGGGTATCCTTCTCGGTGGGCAAACCACAGGGGTTGCTGCTGGGTCAAGGTGAATAGTGCATTCACCTGGGAATAGTCCGATTCCTTTGAAAACGTCAGCAAACTCCTCCATGACTGTCTGCTTCTCAACTGGTGCTGTCAATGATAGCACTAGCTTGACGAGGTCCATGTCTAAACATGCCTTTAGACCTAGCACTGGAGGTGCTCGAGTGTCAACAATGTAAACGTCCAACATCATGTCGCTTTCTTTGTACTTGCATTTCATCACGCATGTGCCTTTTACAATGAGCTGCTCACCCCCATAGCCGGTCAGTCTGCGTGAGGTGGGCTGTAGCTCACACTCATCCTTCAAGCTGTGATACTCACTCAGAGGAATTACATTAACCTGAGCTCCAGTGTCTAGTTTAAACTTAAGCTCTTTGCCCTGTTTTCCTATCTCAATATTGGCAAAGGCTTGCTCAGTCTCTGAAATCTGTTTTTTCTGTGACACAGAATCAATAAACAGTTCCTCTGCATTTGGCTCTCTATCTGGCATTTGGCTGTCACTCACTGTGTGTACTGATGATCCAAAAACAGTCCTGCAAACTTTAGCAAAGTGGTTCCGTTTACCACATTTAGCACATTGCCTTCCTTTGGCAGGGCATTGCTCCTTTTCTCCATGCATCTTGTTTCCACAATATCCACAGTTTTTGAAGCATTTTATGTCTGTGTCGTTCATTTTTAGAACTCTCTCTGTTCTTTCTGTTCTGAAACACGCTCTCTGGGTGGTGTTCTTTGGTGTGTGTCTATTAACTGCGTGCACTGTCTGTTCATGTGAGCTGCTCGTGGCACCGGTTATGGTTTTCAACTGTGCTTGGGCTATCTCGTGCGATCTAGCTATGTCCATAGCTTTGTCCAGCGTTAGCCCGGACCCAACATTCAAAAGTTTCTCTCTCACTTTAGCTGAATGTATTCCAAACACGATGCGGTCTCTGACCATCTCATCTTTATCTGCATATGCACAGTCTTTTACCAGCAGTTTTAACTCAGTCACGAACTGTTCAAACGACTCACTAGCTCCTTGTACTTTCTCCTGAAACTTGTACCTAGCGAATATCGTATTTGTCTTGGGCATCACATATGATTCAAAACGGTCAAAATAACTTTCCAGTACCTTTGCTTCATCCGCGGTGAGAGACCATGTGTTAAAAATGTCTCTCCTTTTTTCTTCGATCCACAGGAGTAGGTAGCTGCATCTTTCTTCCTCCCCTTTGCTTTTTAGTGGACCCGAGAATATCAACTGCACGTGTTGCTTGAACTTGGACCATTTTCCAGGTAAGTTCAAAGATTCCCAATTCATTCGAGGTAAGGGAGCTCCAACGATGTCCATTTCAAATCCCTGTTCTGACACCATGTCTTGTTTTGCACACTTTGTACAAAAATAATAAATTGCAGGACAACGGAGTATTACAGTTTAAACTCTTTTATGAAGCATTAGGTCTGATCTTACTCACAGCAGTACAGTGGGGACAAGATGGAGTTAGGACCCCAGGCTGGGTCTTCCAAACAATAGCAGTCCTTACAGATGCCTGCAGGCCAATGACAACTCAGCATGTGATCACATGTGAATATAATAGGTATTCCTTACAGATGCCTGCGGGCCAATGACAATTCAATATGCAAATGTTACATTGCGCATCCCCTGATTTTAATCGCTCCACCACTGGTGGCTGTGTCTTCAGCTGCCTGGGCCCTAAACTCTGGATTTCCCTTCCTAAACCTCTCCTCCTTTAAGACGCTCCTTAAAACCTATCTCTTTGACCAAGCTTTTGGTCATCTGCCCTAATATCTCCACACGTGGCTCGGTGTCAAATTTTGTTTGATTATGCTCCCGTGAAGTGCCTTGGGACGGTTTACTACGTTAAAGGCGCTATATAAATGCAAATGCACAATGACCAAACACTTCAGTTTGCTGTTCATGAATTGCTCTGAAATATAATCGATATGTAATTGCTCCTGTTAGGATCCTGCATCAACAAAAGTCTTTCACTGAATTTTAATAGTTTGTTCTCAGCTCCCTGAAGGGTAACACAAGATATGCCAAAAATCATAACTTAGCATTTTTTGCATTATAAGCAAATTACTTTTCCCAAAAGAAAGTCGCTGCTATTGTAATCTTGCAAGAAAAATAACACACACTGTCTGCCTCAATACAGTAAAGTTGCTAATTGCCATTACTTAACCTTCACTGACCAGATGTGGGTGGAGGGCTGTGCAATGCATAATGAAGGCAGGACTCCGCCGCATAGCTTGCTTTTTTCTGCTTTAATTAGCTGGAGTGCTTGCTTTTCCAGTTTCATGTCTGTAATTCTGAAGCAGGATGCCTCCAGGCATGCACAGCCATCTGAAGCATTACCAGGCAGCTGACTGATTAATAGACTCTTTTTCAATCACTAATGTTAAAAGCAGGGCCTTTATTATCTCAGTTAGGAACCCTTTTATGACAAAGGATGCAGAGAAGAGCCTTAATGTACACATTGTGCCCCTATCATTATGCTACAAGCAGTTTCCTGTGTCCTTGGTGCAAAAAACAAGCTACAGTGTTCCTCCATCTGACAACCATTTATTTTCCCCTTCATCCGTGCCCGCTGCCAGACGTCTTTCCCTGGCTGGGTTTCTTCCATTGGAACAGCAGCAGGAGGGGATTGAGAGCTTTATGATTTTTATAAGAATCCCGATCTCCTGGTTTGTATGGTTTACATAAAAATCCGCCCCTCCCCAAGCCCCCAGGAAATTGGCTTTCTGGCTGATTAGTGCGAATGCGGGGCTGCGCCATTTTCGATTTTAACTCCACGCTGTCGTTGAGTTGAAGCAAGCCTGCAGAATGAGCTCGCTGCGTTACTGCACCGCGGTTTGGGGCTGGTTGAATTATTCAATATTATTAGAGGAAATATTTAAAAGCAAAACGACAGTCGGAGCAGAGCGGCTTATATTTAGACAGCAATTCGTCACGTCTCTCACAAACATCCCAACGTGTTTCACTTGCGGTGTATTGCTTTGAGGTGCAGCGGCTGTTGTTAAGCATGCACAGCCTGCGCGCTGTGACATTTTACTACCTTTAAGAAAGGAAAGACTTGCATTTGTATAGCGCCTTTCACGACCACCGGACGTCCCAAAGCGCTTTACGGCCAGTGAAGTACTTTTGGAGTGTAGTCACTGTTGTAATGTAGGAAACGTGGCAGCCAATTTGCGCACAGCAAGCTCCCACAAACAGCAATGAGATAATGACCAGATAATCCTGTTTTTTAGTGATGTTGGTTGAGGGATAAATATTGGCCAGGACACCAGGCATAACTCCCCTGCTCTTCTTCAAATTAGCGCCATGGGAGCTTTTACATCCACCTGAGAGAGCAGACAGAGCCTCGGTTTAACGTCTCATCTGAAAGATGACATCTCAGACAGTGCAGCACTCCCTCAGCAATGCACTGGGAGTGTCAGCCTAGCTTTATGTGCTCAAGACTCTGGAGTGGGGATGTCAACCCACAACCTTCTGACTCCGAGGCGAGGGTGCTACCCACTGAGCCACGGCTGACACAGAAGGCGCTATGTAAATGCAAGTTGTTGTTGACTGGAGTAGATAGATATGACATGTGGGGGACAGGGCGCTACAAGTGCAGGCACAGTGGGGGTGGGGGTAATTTTGACTTTGTGATGTCCAGGACCTCAATGGATGTGAAAATGGGGGGAGACGTATAACGGTCAGCTGATCCGCTATTGCCCATTGCACACTCTCAACCCCCCCCACAAGTCAAAATGACTCCAAATGGGACAAATGTCCGCCTTCTTTGCTGAAAATTCTATGATCCGATCTGTCACTCGGTTATCAACCGAACCAGGTTTCCAGTGTAGATTGTTGCTATAACTCGAGTACAGGAGCAAGGATATCTTGCTGCAGTTGTACAGGGCCTTGGTGAGACCACACCTTGAATATTGTGTGCAGTTTTGGTCACCTTATCTGAGGAAGGACGTTCTTGCCATGGAGAGAGTGCAGCAAAGATTCACCAGACTGATACCTGGGATGGCAGGAATGACGTATGAGGAGAGATTGGGTCGATTGGGCTTATATTCGCTAGAGTTTAGAAGAATGAGAGGGGATCTCATTGAAACTTATAAAATTCTAACAGGACTAGACAGACTAGATGCAGGAAGGATGTTCCCGATGGCGGGGGAGTCCAGAACCAGGGGTCACAGTCTAAGGATAAGGGGTAAGCCATTTAGGACTGAGATGAGGAGGAATTTCTTCACCCAGAGAGTGGTGAACCTGTGGAATTCTCTACCACAGAAGGCAGTAGAGGCCAATTCATGAAATATATTCAAGAAGGAGTTAGATATATTTCTTAAGGCTAAAGGGATCAAGGGATATGGGGAGAAGGCAGGGACAGGGTATTGAATTTGGATGATCAGCCATGATCTCATTAAATGGCGGAACAGGCTCGAGGGGCCGAATGGCCTACTCCTGCTCCTAGCTTCTATGTTTCTATGTTTCTATAACTAACCCTATTGGAGAAACTCCCCAATCTACAAAAGGGATCCCTTTCAGTCCCTTTTCCCACCCAGTAATTATCCATTATAGTTTATCCAGCCCCGGATTTTAACTCCAGGCGGATTCCCCGCTCAGGCCTGAGTTAGAATTACAGTCGGGTCTCAATGATGTCATCAGGCCGTAACATGTAAAGAAGGACCCCTGTTGGCTCCGGGCGCCTGTCCTTGCTGCCTGCTCAGGTGAGCAGGGTAAAAATTGCAGGTGTTGCGATCGTGGCGGCTTTCGGACAGACAAGAGCCCAGGGCGATTTTAACCGCCTGCCCGCCAGGTTTCTGCTGACCGAGTAGGGTTAAAATCGCCCTCAGACCAACTTAGTTGTATTTATTTTAAAGCCCTGCTTTATTTCACTCTCTTCCTCCACCTCCAAGTAGGTGAGTCCAATAAAGATCACTGGAGCAGTGAAAATCCTCTTGACCACAAACAAAATACAGGAAATTCAGATTTGCACTCCCGGTGAACTCTGTCCCCAGTTAAGTTATTGACAGGAGGCATTGAACCCTCTGCATGGCTTAATTCCCAGCAAACCATCGAAACCAACCGATATCCATTTTATTTCACACATGACTGGTTTTTACAAGTTTATTCAGGACAGTGAAACCGGGAAGTTTCCAGGTCCGCTGTGTGGTCTGCGCTGACTTAGCTAAGCTTGGCAAAGATTGATGACCATTGGATTGAGAAGGGGAAAATTCAGCTAGGATTCCGACTCTTGATCACTGTCAGCCGTGGCTCAGTGGGCAGCACTCTCGCCTCTGAGTCAGAAGGTTGTGGGTTCAATCAAGTCCCACTCCAGAGACGTGAGCACATAATCCAGGCCGACACTCCCAGTGCAGTGCTGAGGGAGTGCTGCACTGTCGGAGGAGCCATCCTTTGGATGAGGCGTTAAACTGAGGCCCCGTCTGCTCTCTCAGTTGGACATAAAAGATCCCATGGCCACTATTTCAAAGAAGAACAGGGGAGTTATTCCCGGTGTCCTGGGGCCAATATTTATCCCTCAACCAACATCACCAAAAACAGATTATCTGGTCATTATCACATTGCTGTTTGTGGGAGCTTGCTGTGCGCAAATTGGCTGCCACGTTTCCCACATTACAACAGTGACTACACTTCAAAAGTACTTCATTGGCTGTAAAGCACTTTGGGACGTCCTGAGGTTGTGAAAGGCGCTATAGAAATGCAAGTCTTTCTTTCTATAAAAGTATGGGCAAGGTTGTCACTGGTACAGTTTTGCCAGTTCAGATGGAGATGGGGTGTATGCAATGTTCTATTCTAAGCTGCACGGCCCTGTGTCCACGCAGTAATGGGAAAGGTCCCGCACAGGCCGCTCACCAGCCCCTGCATCGTAAGTAAATTTAAAGGGACCGCGCATTAAACAAAACGTGGCGGGCAGAACAAAGCGCCGCTAACGGGGGACATTGAGTGTATGTCATGCATATCGAAAGGATGAGGAATGACCAAACGCATAAGAAAGTTGCAGCTGAATATGACTCAGAGTTGAATATAGTCACTGTCTCCAAGTCCAGTGAACGGGAATTCTGTTCAGCTTATCAAAGAAGACAATAATTCGACAGTGGATTTGGGGAAACAGCCTTAACTGGGATTTGGATGTGGCGAAGAAGAAATGCAACTGGACCAAGCTGAATGGGACAAATGGAGTTGTTCCTTGTAATTCGAAGTTTTTAATTTGATTCTAACCCCAACAGTTCTCAGCTGGACCACGTTAAGTTAGAACCATGTACAAAACTGACTGCCGAGCTCAGATTTGATTAAGGTTCTTCAAGAAATAAAAATCGGTGTTCTCTTGCTTTATTCAGCACTGCTTCATGTTGGTGGATCTTAAGATGTCGGCTGTGGCTCAGTGGGCAGCGCTCTCGCCTCTGAGTCAGAAGGTGGGGGTTTCAAGTCCCCACTCCAGATACTTGAGCACATTAATCCAGGCTGACACTCCCAGCGCAGTACTGAGGCTGCACTGTCGGAGGTGCCGTCTTTCGGGTGAGACGTTAAACCGAGGCCCCATCTGCTCTCTCAGGTGGACGTAAAAAATCCCACGGCACTATTTTGAAGAAGAGCAGGGGGGAGTTCTCCTCGGTGTCCTGGGGCCAATGTTTATCCCTCAATCAACATCACAAAAACAGATTATCTGGTCATTATCACATTGCTGTTTGTGGGAGCTTGCTGTGCGCAAATTGGCTGTCGCGTTTTCCACATTACAACAGTGACTACACTTCAAAAAGTCCTTCATTGCCTGTAAAGTGCTTTGAGACGTCCAGTGGTCGTGAAAGGCGCTATATAAATGCAAGTCTTTCTTTTTCATACAGCACTGCTACTGTTCGGGGAGATGTTCCATTGAAAGACCTGGAACTAGATATCCAGGTGACCTTGGAACAAGATTAGCCATAAAGCTTCCATTGTAATAAGAACAGAAATTGCCGGAAACACTCAGCCGGTCTGGCAGCATCTGTGGAGAGAGAAACATAGAAACATAGAAGATAGGAGCAGGAGTAGGCCATTCGGCCCCTCGAGCCTGCTCCGCCATTTAATGGGATCATGGCTGATCATCCAAATTCAGTACCCTGTCCCTGCTTTCTCCTCATATCCCCTGATCCTTTTAACCTTAAGAAATATATCTAACTCCTTCTTGAATATATTTAATGAATTGGCCTCAACTGCCTTTTGTGGTAGAGAATTCCACAGGTTCACCACTCTCTGGGTGAAGAAATTCCTCCTCATCTCTGTCATAAAAGGCTTACCCCTTATCTTTAGACTGTGACCCCCTGGTTCTGGACTCCCCCGCCATTGGGAACATCCTTCCTGCATCTAGTCTGTCTACTCCTGTTAGAATTTTATAAGTTTCAATGAGATCCCCTCTCATTCTTCTAAACTCCAGCGAATATAAGTCCAATCGACCCAATCTCTCCTCATACGTCATTTCTGCCATCCCAGGTATCAGTCTGGTGAATCTTCGCTGCACTCCCTCCATGGCAAGAACATCCTTCCTCAGATAAGGCGACCAAAACTGCACACAATACTCAAGGTGTGGTCTCACCAAGGCCTTGTACAACTGCAGCAGGACATCCTTGCTCCTGTACTCGAATCCTCTCGTTATGAAGGCCAACATACCATTTGCCTTCTTAACCGCCTGCTGCACCTGCATGCTTACCTTCAGCGACTGGTGCACAAAGACACCCAGGTCTCGTTGCACTTCCCCTTCTCCCAATCTATTGCTGTTCAGATATTAATCTGCCTTCCTGTTTTTGCCACCAAAGTGGATAACCTCGCATTTATCCACATTATACTGCATCTGCCATGCATCTGCCCAATCACCCAACCTGTCCAAATCGTACTGGAGTTTCTCGGCATCCTCCTCACAGCACACACGCCCACCCAGCTTTGTGTCATCCGCAAACTTGGAGATATTACATCGAATTCCCTCATCTAGATCATTAATCTATATTGTGAATAGCTGGGGTCCGAGGACCGATCCCTGCGGTACCCCACTAGTCACTGCCTGCCACTCAGAAAAAGACCCGTTTATTCCAACTCTTTACTTCCTGTCTGCCAACCAGTTCTCTATCCAAGTCAGTACCTTACCCCCAATCCCGTGAGCTTTAACTTTGCACGCTAATCTCTTATGCGGGACCTTATCGAAAGCCTCCTGAAAGTGCAAATACACCATGTCCACTGGTTCTCCCTTATCTATTCTACCAGTTACATCCTCAAAAAATTCCAGTAGATTAGTCAAGCATGATTTACCTTTTGTAAATCCATGTTGACTTTGTCCGATCCTGTCACTGTTTTCCAAGTGCTCTGCTATTACATCTTTTATAATGGACTCTAGCATTTTCCCCACTACCGATGTCAGGCTTACCGGTCTATAATTCCCCGTTTTCTCTCTACCACCTTTTTAAAATAGTTAACGGAGTTAACGTTTCAAGTCAATGACCCTTCCTCAGAACTAGAAAAATTTAGAGATTGAACAATTTATAAGCAAGTACAGAGCCAGGGAAAAGTGGGGTGGGGGAGGAAAGAACACAGGGGAAGGTCTGTGATAGGGTGGTGGACAGGAGAGATTAAATGACAAAAGGGATGATGATGCAAGGCAAAAGCAGGTGGGTAATGGGACAAGTAAAGCAACAAAGGATGGGTCTAGAGGAGCTGGAAATGGCAACAGCAGAACCATTACCAGCACCTGCTGTCTGAAAAAATGGGAGCTGTGGTTATAATCCAAAGTTATTGAAATCAGTGTTGAGGTCGGAAGAAAGAAAGACTTGCATTTCTATAGCGCCTTTCACGACCACCGGACATCTCAAAGCGCTTTACAGCCAATGAAGTACTTTCGAATTGAAGTCACTGATGAAATGTGGGAAACGCGGCAGCCAATTTGGGCACAGCAAGCTCCCACAAACAGCAATGTGATAATGACCAGATAATCTGGGTTTTTTTGTTATGTTGGTTGAGGGGTTACTATTGGCCCGGACACTGTAAAGTGCCTAATGGAAAGATGAGGTGCTGTTCCTGGAGCTTCCAATGAGCTTCATTAGAACAGTGTTGGATGCCAGGGACAGAGAGGTCAGAGTTTTCATTGAAGGTGGCCATGTTTGAATGACACTTGAAGCGGAGAGACAACCTTTTGGCGGCGGATGGATATTCTACTAATCGTCTAATGGTTTGCCAGTCATGCTTTGGGTGGAAGCACATGACTGAGTTTTACACCGACTGCACCGTTTAAGGGGGTCGAGAGCTCGTTTTGCAGCAACCTACAAGTTCCCACTCTGACGCTGTTGCTGCTGCTTTCTCCGTATGAGTTCTGTTTAGTTACCCAAAGCCCCAAGACGGCGTGCCGTTTTTTTCGCGTGCTGGAGTCAAATTGAGGCGCGGCGTGAGTCTGCGCCCAGTCCCTGCAGAGTCAAGCATGCCCACAGCCAGGAAAGGCATTGCTCTTGGGCAGTCGGCACATTTCCACTCATGGGATGACAGAGAGAGGGAAATAAAAGCAAGCTAAAAATACCCAGAAACATAATTTTCTAAGGCATTTCTTTCCCAGCCTACAATTAATTAGACATACAAAGTAACCCTGAATTCTTGAGGCAACTGAGAATTATGAACTAGCGATCGGAAACATATTAACAGTTTGATGCCAACTATTCATTAAAGCATTGAGGCGGTGCATGGTCCACAACTAATTGCAGGATTCTAATCTTCCCTTGTGCATAGCAGCAATAAATAAGGGCAGGTTATCTGGACGCGATTATGATGCTGAACTTCTGGAAAGGATTAAAACGAGTGGTCAAATATATCAAATGACAGTTTTCAACCATAGCTTGAAATCTTTATTCGGTAGTAAAATCAAAGCTGATAGGATCAGTTGAAATGCGATATTACAAAGAAGAAATTGTATTAAAAGCATAAATTTTGCAAGGGAGATGGTTATTAAAATGAGATTGGCAAAAGCCTCGCATGTTATGCAGCCCCATCAAATCAATTCACGGGGGGAAAAAAAGGAACTGCCTTCAGTACTGTGAGTTTTTTTATGTAGCCAAGCACAGCTGCCATTCGGCGCACAGCAAGATCCCACCAACGCTGATGCGGTCAGTGACCAATTTTAGTGATTGAGGGAGAGAGGTTGGCGGGCACTGCACCAAGAGAATTTCCTGCTCTTCTCGAGCTTTGGCATCGGGCCTTCAGCGTCCACCTGAACCATCAGAGCCGGCAGACGGGGCCTCACTTGAGCAAATGCGAGGTTATCCACTTTGGTGTCAAAAACAGGAAGGCAGATTATTATCTGAACGGCAATAGATTGGGAAAAGGGGAAGTGCAACGAGACCTGGGTGTCCTTGTGCACCAGTCGCTGAAGGTAAGCATGCAGGTGCAGCAGGCGGTTAAGAAGGCAAATGGTATGTTGGCCTTCGTAGCGAGAGGGTTTGAGTACAGGAACAAGGATATCTTGCTGCAGTTGTACAGGGCCTTGCTGAGACCACATCTTGAGTATTGTGTGCAGTTTTGGTCGCCTTATCTGAGGAAGGATGTTCTTGCCATGGAAGGAGTGCAGCGAAGATTCACCAGGCTGATACCTGGGATGGCGGGAATGACGTATGAGGAGAGATTGAGTCGATTGGGCTTGTACTCGCTGGAGTTTAGAAGAATGAGAGGGGATCTCATTGAAACTTATAAAATTCTAACAGGACTAGGCAGACTAGATGCAGGAAGGATGTTCCCAATGGTCGGGGAGTCCAGAACCAGCGGTCACAGTCTAAGGATAAGGGGTTAACCATTTATGACAGAGATGAGGAGGAATTTCTTCACCCAGAGAGTGGTGAACCTGTGGAATTCTCTACCACAGAAGGCAGTGGAGGCCAATTCATTAAATATATTCAAGAAAGAGTTGGATATATTTCTTAAGGCTAAAGGTATCAAGGGATATGGAGAGAAGGCAGGAACAGGGTACTGAGTTTGGATGATCAGCCATGATCGCATTGAATGGCGGAGCAGGCTCGAGGGGCCGAATGGCCTACTCCTGCTCCTATCTTCTATGTTTCTATGGCCTAGAAATTCAGTACAGCCACGTTCGGGGCACTACAGTCGGGCGGCCGCTAAACTTTGCGCCCGGCGCAAGTTCGCGCCACCTTCGCCGATATTCAGTCGCATCGCCCCAAGAGGTTGCTACTGCGCTAAAACAGGCGATGCACGACTATCATTAGGCGCTAAGCCGGCGGTCCGGTGCGATACCCCCGAGGGCGGGCGCAGCGCAGGTGCGGCGAGTTGCTGATTGACAGCAGACACTCTGGCGCCGGTCAGCTCTTAAAGGTGGACGTGTCTGGCTGCCATGCCCTGCGCACTGCAGCCCTGAAGCAAGGCCTGACCAATGCTGGTTCATCAGTTCTACGCCCTGGACCATGGGGAAGCCCGCTATTCTTCCAAATCCCATTGTACGCTCTTGCTGCTTGTCCAGGGTCATGGGGAAGGAGATGTACTGACGTCTCCTTCTGAAAAGGGCATTGTTCACTTGTCAGATGCAGCAATGTACTGCGAACTGGGAGATGTTGGCAATGTCCCCAGTAGCGGATTGGAAGGAGCCAGTGGCATAGAAGTTGAGAGCCACCGTCACCTTCACTGCCACCGACAGAGACGTCCTGCTCCTCAGCTGTGGCTGCAGATCTCTGCAAAGCAGGTGGCAGATCTCAGTGACCACCTCCCTTCTGAATTGCAGCCTCCGAACACACTGCTCCTCAGACATGTTTAGATATGAGAACTGCTGGCGGTATACCCTGGGTGGGTAAGGCCTCCTGTGCCGACACCTGTTGGCCCTTCTCCGTCTGGCCATGACTGGCACTCTTTCACGGCGTCTCTGATCCCTTTGAATGCAATGCAGAAAGCCAACGTTTCCACCCATTGTAGCCCCCATTACAGTATATGTGGCGACTCAAGGCTATGGCACTGAAAGTGAAATCCAAGTGCAAAGCTCTGGCCTGAAGCCAGAAGTACCTGTGCGAGCGCTGAGTCAAAGCAGAAAGCTCTCTGCCTTTGTCTCTCACACAGAAGGATTGGCACAAAATGGCTGTCACTTATAATGCAGGAGGAGTCCCCTTTAAATAGCGCCCCCCGCACCCCGCAGCGACTGGGAACCGTTCCCCTCTACCAGTCGCTGGGGGCGCCAGGCGCAAAGAAGGGCGGCGCCACTGAAGTTCCGGTTTGGGGTGCACAAAGGGCGTTGCACGATGAAATTACGTCAGGATCTGCGCGCGCAGCTGAGCGCGCGCAAAGACTTTGCGCCGACGCTAAATCTCTAGTGAAGTTGGGGAGAGGCGCAGATCGCGCTGCGCCCGGCCGCTAGCCGCCTAGCGCCCAACATCTCCTCCTCCTAAGGCGCTACCGGCTGGCGCAAGCAACTGAATTTCTAGGCCTATGTTTCTAATTCCTCTGAAAGATGGCACCTGCGACAGTGCAGCACTCCCTCAGTACTGCACTGGAGTGCCAGCTCAGATGGTGCGCTCAAGCCTCTGAAAAGAAAGACTTCACGGCATTCCATGACATTTCTTTATTTCCCTTTGGATTTTCCATCACTTTAGAGAGCAAAAGCACCAACCCTGATGGGGGATTGTTACTCAATAGTAGATTCCACCAGCAGATGTTCCTTCTTCATATCTGATTGCTTCCCAAAGTTGTGGGAGCTTGCTGTGCGCAAATTGGCTGCCGTGTTTCCCTACATTACAACACTGACTACACCTCAAAAATACTTCATTGGCTGTAAAGCGCTTTGGATCGTCCTGAGGTCATGAAAAAACATAAGAAATAGGAGCAGGTGTCAGCCATTCGGCCCCTCGAGCCTGCTCCGCCATTCAATAAGATCGTGGCTGAACTTTTACACCAGCTCCACTTTCCCGCCCGATCCCCATATCCCTTGATTCCCTTAGAGTCCAAAAATCTATCGCTCTCCGCCTTGAATATACTCAACGGGGTATACCCTTTGGGGCAGAGAATTCCAAAGATTCACAACCCTCTGAGTGAAGAAATTTCTCCTCATCTCAGTCCTAAAGGCGCGATATAAAAGCAAGTCTATTTGAGATATGCAAGCTTGTGATTTAGATGTTGGACAATATCACTCCTCGCTTCAGTGTGTATGTAGCTCTGAGGGAAATGGACTTTGTTCCTTTAAATGATAAGAATCTTTATTGAACGCGTGTGCGCAGCAGGTGGCTGATCCATTAGCTTCAGGTAATTATGATAGTGTGTCTGACATTTCATTTAATTGAACTTTTCTGTTTCATTCCCAGATCAAGATAAAGCAAGATATTAGTAATCCGCCATGCATTCTCTCAGGTAGATTTAACCTGCTAATGGCCAAGATTATTTGACTTAAAAGTATACATTAATGGCCCAGTAATTCGGGTCCCAACGCATGAGTAAGCACCGTGTACTCACGCGTGTGCCCGATGGAAGTGCCGGTTTTCAGCATGCACAGTGTATGCGCGGAAAACTGGCATTTCCTTTCCTCTGAACCAAGGGGTTCAGAGGTGGAACGTGTGCGCACAGGAGTCTGCGCGTGCGCGCTGAAATTCCTTTTTTTTTTACAGGGTTGCCCGTGCGATAAGGCCTCCAGTTTTTACGCGAGAAAAAAGCAGACGTAAGTACTTAGTTTTAAAAGGTAAGTGGTCTATTAATTAAAGTTAGAATATTTTATCCACAGGCTTATTATTTTTAAAGACTTTACAGTAAGGTAAGTGTATTTTTAGACCCGATTTGTTAAAAAATTATTTTTTTCAAAAATTTGAATAATTGTTTAAATTAGTTTTTTACAGTTATTAATAGTTCATTTAATTAGTGGGATTTTTTTTAACTTTTATTTGAAGTTTAAGTACTGTTTTGGGCGCCCGGAGTTTTCATGAGTTTGACAGTTCTTACGTGATCCCAGCCGGCTCATCGAACTAACTACGCCGCTGGATCACGCAAGCACAGCAAGCCGGGAGCTGAACCGGGCCACTGACAGGAAATCCACGCAGGGCCAGGCTTCAACTGTCGGCATGCTATGTAAGTGTAGGTCGGGGGCTTGCACCCGCGGGAAGCCCCCGACACCAATTTCTGGGCCATTTATTTATTGCAAATTTTGTTCCCTTAGCTTATTGCAAAGAAAGGAGAACAGTTACGATAGCAAAATACTGCAGATGTTGGAAATCCGAAATAACAACAGAAAATGCTGGAAAAACTCAGCAGGTCAGGCAACATCCGTGGAGAGAAATTTGAGTTGACGTTTCGGGTTGGACCCTTCTTCAAAACTGGAAAGAAAAGAAACTAGATCGGAGGCAGGGCTGTGATCGGACAAAAGAATAAAAGAAACAAAAGAAGTAAAAGAGATTAGAAGCTAGACGAGATGGTAATAGGCTGGGATTAGGTGTAAAGTGTACTGGCAGGGCAAAAGATAGCTGCCAGGTGTGAGAGAGAAACAAAAGGAAAGGGGGGGGGAAAGGAGTGGAACAATTACAAGAGAAAATGAAATGGCGGCCGAGCTTATGATCTGAAATTGTTGAACTCGATATTGAGTCCGGAAGGCTGCAGACTGCCTAATCGGAAGATGAGGTGCTGTTCCTCGAGTTTACGTTGAGCTTCCGTGGAACAATACAAGAGGCCAAGGACGGTGAGGTCCGAGTGGGAATGGAGCGGTGAATTAAAATGACAGGCGACCGGAAGCTCGGGGTCACCCTTACGGACTGAACGGAGGTGTTCCGCAAAGCGGTCACCCAATCTGCGTTTGGTCTCCCCAATGTAGAGGAGACCGCATCGTGAGCAGCGAATACAGTATACTAGATTGCGAGAAGTACAAGTAAATCGCTGTTTCACCTGGAAGGGGTGTTTGGGGCCCTGGACAGTGGGAAGGGGGGAGGTATAGGGGCAGGTGTTACATCTCCTCCGCTTGCACGGGAAGGTGCCAGGCGAAGAGGAAGGGCTGTTTGGGGTGATAGAGGAGTGGACTAGGGTGTCTCGGAGGGAGCGGTCCCTGCGGAATGCTGAAAGGGGAGGGGAGGGGAAGATACGTTTGGTGGTGGGATCACTTTGGAGGTAGCGGAAATGCCGGAGGATGATCCGTTGAATGTGGAGGCTGGTGGGGTGAAAGGTGAGGACAAGGGGAACCCTATCGTGGTTCCGGGAGGGAGGGGCAGGGGTGAGGGCAGAAGTGCGGGAGATAGAACTGACACGGTCGAGGGCAGTGTCAACCACAGTAGAGGGGAGTCCTCGGTTGCGGAAAAAGGAAGACATGTCTGAAGCACTGGTGTGGAAGGTGGCGTCGTCGGAGCAGATACGGCGGAGGCGGAGAAACTGGGAGAATGGAATAGAGTCCTTACAGGAAGCGGGGTGGGAGGAAGTGTAGTCCAGGTAGCTGTGGGAGTCAGTGGGCTTGTAGTAAATATTGGTCGATAACCTATCCCCAGAGATGGAGACGGAGAAGTCGAGGAAGGGAAGGGAAGAGTCCGAGATGGACCATGTGAAGGTGAGGGAAGGGTGGAAATTGGAGGCAAAGTGAATGAAATTGTCAAGTTCGGGGCGAGAGCAGGAAACGGCACCGATACAGTCATCAATGTATCGGAAAAAGAGGTGAGGGAGGGGACCCGAGTAGAACTGGAACAAAGATTGTTCCACATAGCCCATGAAAAGGCAGGCATAGCTAGGACCCATGCGGGTACCCATGGCAACACCTTTGATTTGGAGGAAATGAGTGGAGTTAAAGGAGAAGTTGTTCAACGTGAGAACAAGTTCAGCCAGGCGGAGGAGGGTGGTGGTGGATGGGGACTGGACGAGCCTCTGTTCAAGGAAGAAGCGGAGCGCCCTCAGGCCATCCGGGTGGGGGATGGAGGTGTAGAGGGATTGTACATCCATGGTGAAAAGGAAGCGGTTGGGGCCAGGAAACTGGAAACTGTTAAAGTGGCGGAGGGCGTCCGAAGAGTCGCGGATGTAGGTGGGAAGAGACTGGACAAGGGGAGAAAAGATAGAGTCAAGATAGGAAGAGATAAGTTCTGTAGGGCAAGAACGGGCTGAAACGATGGGTCTACCAGGGCAGTCCTGTTTGTGGATCTTGGGAAGGAGGTAGAAGCGGGCTGTGCGGGGTTGGGGAACTATGAGGTTGGTGGCAGCAGGGGGAAGATCTCCAGAGGAGATGAGGTCAGTGACAGTCTTGGAAACGGTGGTTTGATGTTCGGTAGTGGGGTCATGGTCCAGGTGGAGGTAGGAGGAGGTGTCGGAGAGTTGGCGTTCAGCTTCCGCTAGGTAGAGGTCAGTACGCCAAACAACAACAGCACCACCCTTGTCAGCGGGCCTGGTAGACCCATCGTTTCAGCCTGTTCTTGCCCTACAGAACTTATCTCTTCCTATCTTGACTCTATCTTTTCGCCCCTTGTCCAGTCTCTTCCCACCTACATCCGCGACTCTTCGGACGCCCTCCGCCACTTTAACAGTTTCCAGTTTCCTGGCCCCAACCGCTTCCTTTTCACCATGGATGTACAATCCCTCTACACCTCCATCCCCCACCCGGATGGCCTGAGGGCGCTCCGCTTCTTCCTTGAACAGAGGCCCGACCAGTCCCCATCCACCACGACCCTCCTCCGCCTGGCTGAACTTGTTCTCACGTTGAACAACTTCTCCTTTAACTCCACTCATTTCCTCCAAATCAAAGGTGTTGCCATGGGTACCCGCATGGGTCCTAGCTATGCCTGCCTTTTCATGGGCTATGTGGAACAATCTTTGTTCCAGTCCTACTCGGGTCCCCTCCCTCACCTCTTTTTCCGATACATTGATGACTGTATCGGTGCCGTTTCCTGCTCTCGCCCCGAACTTGACAATTTCATTCACTTTGCCTCCAATTTCCACCCTTTCCTCACCTTCACATGGTCCATCTCGGACTCTTCCCTTCCCTTCCTCGACTTCTCCGTCTCCATCTCTGGGGATAGGTTATCGACCAATATTTACTACAAGCCCACTGACTCCCACAGCTACCTGGACTACACTTCCTCCCACCCCGCTTCCTGTAAGGACTCTATTCCATTCTCCCAGTTTCTCCGCCTCCGCCGTATCTGCTCCGACGACGCCACCTTCCACACCAGTGCTTCAGACATGTCTTCCTTTTTCCGCAACCGAGGACTCCCCTCTACTGTGGTTGACACTGCCCTCGACCGTGTCAGTTCTATCTCCCGCACTTCTGCCCTCACCCCTGCCCCTCCCTCCCGGAACCACGATAGGGTTCCCCTTGTCCTCACCTTTCACCCCACCAGCCTCCACATTCAATGGATCATCCTCCGGCATTTCCGCTACCTCCAAAGTGATCCCACCACCAAACGTATCTTCCCCTCCCCTCCCCTTTCAGCATTCCGCAGGGACCGCTCCCTCCGAGACACCCTAGTCCACTCCTCTATCACCCCAAACAGCCCTTCCTCTTCGCCTGGCACCTTCCCGTGCAAGCGGAGGAGATGTAACACCTGCCCCTATACCTCCCCCCTTCCCACTGTCCAGGGCCCCAAACACCCCTTCCAGGTGAAACAGCGATTTACTTGTACTTCTCGCAATCTAGTATACTGTATTCGCTGCTCACGATGCGTTCTCCTCTACATTGGGGAGACCAAACGCAGATTGGGTGACCGCTTTGCGGAACACCTCCGTTCAGTCCGTAAGGGTGACCCCGAGCTTCCGGTCGCCTGTCATTTTAATTCACCGCTCCATTCCCACTCGGACCTCACCGTCCTTGGCCTCTTGTATTGTTCCACGGAAGCTCAACGTAAACTCGAGGAACAGCACCTCATCTTCCGATTAGGCAGTCTGCAGCCTTCCGGACTCACTATCGAGTTCAACAATTTCAGATCATAAGCTCGGCCCCCATTTCATTTTCTCTTGTAATTGTTCCACTCCTTTCCACCCCCCCCCCTTTCCTTTTGTTTCTCTCTCACACCTGGCAGCTATCTTTTGCCCTGCCAGTACACTTTACACCTAATCCCAGCCTATTACCATCTCGTCTAGCTTCTAATCTCTTTTACTTCTTTTGTTTCTTTTATTCTTTTGTCCGATCACAGCCCTGCCTCCGATCTAGTTTCTTTTCTTTCCAGTTTTGAAGAAGGGTCCAACCCGAAACGTCAACTCAAATTTCTCTCCACGGATGTTGCCTGACCTGCTGAGTTTTTCCAGCATTTTCTGTTGTTATTAAGGAGAACAGTTATGTGCTTAAGAAAGAAAGACTTACATTTCTACAGCGCCTTTCACGACCACTGGACATCCCAAAGCGCTTTACAGCCAATGAAGTACTTTTTGAAGTGTGGTCACTGTTGTAATGTAGGAAATGCAGCAGACAATTTGCGCACAGCAAGCTCCTACAGTCAGCAATGTGATAATGACCAGATAATCTGTTTTCAGTGATGTTGATTAAGGGATAAATATTGGCCAGGACACTGGGGATAACTCCCCTGCTCTTCTTCGAAGTAACACCATGGGATCATGTGCAGACAGAGCCTCGGTTTAAGGTCTCATCCGAAAGACAGCACCTCTGACAGTGCAGCACTCCCTCACTACTACTCAGTATCAGCCTTGATTTTTGTGCTCAAGTCTCTGGAGTGGGACTTGAACCACACAAACCATCTGACTCAAAGGCAAGAGTGCTGCCCACTGAGCCACAGCTGACACTAGGTTGCATTTATTAAGATTCTCACATTATGGTGGGATGGGAAATGATTAACAGGCACTTCTAGTGAACAAAAGAATCGTCAACTTTTGGTGGCTAACACCTTAGACTCTAGGTTTGCACCTGTGAATCTGTACATGGTGGGTTCCTGATCTGAGGAAGTCATTAAGTAGAAACAGGTGCTTCCTTACATAGAGACAGGAAAATCAGCATAAGTTAACACAAGCCATCCTCATCGATCGCGCAGTGCTGGCATTTGGGGCAGCTTTAACCGAGCTGGAATACAGAGGTTACATGAGGAGAATATGAATTAATGTTAAGGTACTTTATGAGTGATAATGCTTTACTGTCCTTTCATGAGGGTGAAAGAGCTCAAACTCTTGCAATCACTCATGAGTTCTGAAGGTCATTTTTAGGCTGTTATTCTGACTGACCTGGAACACAGGTCATTGTGGAATATATTGAACTCATATCATAAGGATCAAGTTGTGGCTGGATTCAGGCTGGTGTATACATTAAAGGAATTATGTCAAAGGGGATGAGTGCCACAAAGTTAATATACCTTCCATTCACATCTGGGAAATAGGTTTGAATCTGACAGGAACTGATGAGATGATTTCTCTCTCTTTATCGTTCTCTCTTTCCCTTTCTCCTTTTCTCTCTCCTTTCTTTTTCTCTAATGTGAGAAGTCACACAACACCAGGTTATAGTCCAACAGCTTTATTTGAAATCACAAGCTTTCGGAGCGCTGCTCCTTCGTCAGGTGAAGTGAAGAGATGCATATAGGCACAGCGGGGGTGAAATTGGGTATAGCCCCGCTTGGGGCGCTAGAATTGGCGGTGCGCAAATTCTATCGCCAGGCGCAACTTATCGCCACCTCGAGCGATATTGGGTTGCATCGCCCCTGAAGGTGATTGCGGCGTTAAATCAGGCGCTGCACGGGACTCCTAAGGCGCTAACCTGGCGGCGCTAGTCAATATCTGGGCGGCCGGGCGCAGCGCAGGTGCTGTCAATAATCGATGACCACGAGACATGCTGGCGCCGGCCAGCTCTTAAAGGGGCAGGTCATTTAGGATCAGCAGCCACACTCATCGCCCTGTAGGCCTCAAAATCGGCGCTGTGCATTCTGTGGCGTTACACACTTTGACCAGATGGAGAGGGTGAGGCAGAGAGCGGAGCGCTTTGGATGCTTTGGTTGGCGCAGTGGAGCGCCGGCGAGCAGTGCTGTACCCTAACAATGGCAGGAGGCCTCATCAGAACAAGTACCGCAGAGCTTGGAGGGAAGTTTCGCAAATAGTCAAATCCAGCAGCGTGGTGCCCAGGACTCCTGTGCAATGCAGGAAGAAGTTCAACGATCTCACTCAGGTCGTGAGGGTGAGTGGCTTGTTGGCAATCTTCTTCATCCCTCCATCTGCACCTGACTTTATGGCCAGAGGGTGCGCGATGCCCCAATGGCCATCTGTCAGCCAGCACACATGGCCCTTTCTGGGAACGCACAAGCACATTCAACTCAGGGCATACTGTAAGGGCTGTTCCACCATGGGGGGCATGAGATGACCACTCAGGGCATACTGTAAGGGCTGTTCCACCATGGGGGGCATGAGATGACAACTCAGGGCATACTGTAAGGGCTGTTCCACCATGGGGGGCATGAGATGACAACTCAGGGCATACTGTAAGGGCTGTTCCACCATGGGGGGCATGAGATGACAACTCAGGGCAGACTGTAAGGGCTGTTCCACCATGGGGGGCATGAGATGACAACTCAGGGCATACTGTAAGGGCTGTTCCACCATGGGGGGCATGAGATGACAACTCAGGGCATACTGTAAGGGCTGTTCCACCATGGGGGGCATGAGATGACAACTCAGGGCAGACTGTAAGGGCTGTTCCACCATGGGGGGCATGAGATGACAACTCAGGGCATACTGTAAGGGCTGTTCCACCATGGGGGGCATGAGATGACAACTCAGGGCAGCATGTTTCATCACTTCCCGTCCTTTCTCCTGCAGGCCAAGCTGGCCAGGAACCGGAGGGAACAGATTTGTACCGGAGGAGGCCCTCCTCAGCTGCAGACACTGACGGACCTGGAGGAAAGAGTCCACCAGATTGTTGGAGGCCGGATGAGTGGTCCTGTCACCACTGGAGCTGCCGACCCCATTGTGCACAGCGATGGTAAGGTCATCACCTTTTTGAACTGTCTCCTTCCACTTGTTCCCCCCACCAGCATGCTTTTCCACTCTGGACCCAATTCAGAGCATTGCAGCACTCTTGCATCCCTTGCTGCCACCCTGTCCTTTCACTAAAGCCACTCTTCAACCTCCCTGCTTTCAGATGCTGCATCACCAGCTCGGGAGCCGGACCATCAAGCTGCCAGGGACACTGACTCCGGAGGTGACGAGCAGGAGGAAGCCGGACCATCCGTACCACCCTCAGGCGAGCCAGCCCATCTGCAGACTGGGGATATTGCTTCCCTGGAGGGGAGCGGGGGTGATGGCTCTGAGGAGGAACCAGTTGCAGGAACCAGCGGGCTCCAGCAACGCAAGGGGGGTAGAGAAGCTCGGGAGCCGTCTCCCCGGAGGGCGAGTCAGGCCACGATGACTGCTGCACAGAACACAGAAGAGGTGCGTTCCCTCACAGAAATGAGCGCCCAGGCTCGGCTCAGGCACACTGAGCTGATGGCTGCAGTGGCAAGGATGCCTGAATCCATCGAGACAC
This sequence comes from Somniosus microcephalus, assembly GCF_052327205.1. Lineage (NCBI taxonomy): Eukaryota > Metazoa > Chordata > Chondrichthyes > Squaliformes > Somniosidae > Somniosus > Somniosus microcephalus. The sequence goes on along the minus strand of NC_141015.1, from coordinate 41,174,095 downwards.
TGGCAAGGAGTGTGCAAGACTTCGGGGCAGCACAGGCGAGGAGTGTACAAGACTTCGGGGCAGCACAGGAAAGGAGTGCCCAGGGCTTCGGTACATCACTGGAAAGGACTGTCCAGGGCTTCGGTACATCACTGGAAAGGACTGTCCAGGGCTTCGGAACATCACTGGAAAGGACTGTCCAGGGCTTGACCGAAGCACTGGAAAGGACTGTCCAGGACTTCACCGAAGCACTGGAACCTGCCACGCAAGTGCTGAGTGCTGCCACGCAGTCACTCGCTGGCCTCATGCAGAGGCAGATTGAGGCCACGCAAGCACTGACTGCTGCCACCCTCGATGGATCAGGCCGGATTACCCGGGGCCCTTGCAGCACCACAGCAGGCCAGCAATCTGTGGACCAGCCGATTGGTTCGCATGCTGCGGTGCTGCCCTGTCAGAGTGTCAGTGTGTCGGCCGACCATGGAGCAGGTGTACGCTCTCAGGATGTCAGCATTCCTGATGCCACCGCTGGCATGTCTCCACTGCAGCTGCCATCACCTGCAGGACAGACTGCTTCCACCCATGCCCAGTTGGAGCAGTCAGCATCTGGGCCCTCCAAGCCCAGAGTCCGTCCAGGCCGTCCCTCAGGGGCATCTGCTCTTTTGGACAGTCAGCAGGCCTCCCCCAGCCTTCATGCAGCCACTGGGGTCCCATTATGGAGGAGCTGCAGGGAGGGAAGAGGCCGTTCTCGCAAGAGAAGTAGGTCACCATCAAAGGGGAAAGAGTAGAAGGTGCTGCTGAGACGTCGAGAAATCAAGGCCGTGGATGCTGGCCTGAATGTTAGTAATGTTTTGGATAGTCTCCCGGGTGTGCGAGGCCCTTGGTCTGAATGTTAGTAATGTTTTGGATAGTCTCCCGGGTGTGCGAGTTACTTATGTGTTAGTTTGCTGGTTAAGCTTTCTGGTGCCATTGCTTTGTCATGTTGGAAGGAAGCGCATTTTTCAAAATAAACAAATTATTTTATTGACATTGGCCATGTCTGCTATTTACATTCATACTAGCCTTCATAGGCTTTGGGTTATCCGAATGGTTCCATTCCTGGTCTTCGATTGGCACCAAGCATTCCGTGAGAGGGGCCTAGAACTGACTCCTTATCAGCCTCTGCCGGACGGCCCTTCCAGTTTCTGGGACCCTCCCATCTTGGTCCTCCTCCTCCTCCTCCTCCTGCTCCTCCTCCTCCTCCTCCTCTGCTGGTCCTTCAATGTCTGCTGGCATTGGCTGGGTGCGCAGGGTGGCGAGGTTATGGAGCATGCAGCAGACAACGACGAAGTGGGAGACTCACTCTGGTGAGTGCTGCAAGGCACCTCCCGAATGGTCCAAACAGCGGAACCGCTGCTTCAGCACGCCGATTGTGTGCTCCACAATGTTCCTCGTCGCCTGATGGCTGATGTTGTAGTGCTCTTCTGCAGGGGTGCGGGGTCATCAGCCATGGGCACAGAGGATAGCCCTTGTCACCAAGAAGCCAGCCTTCTGGGTGAGCTGGGGCCTCGAAAAGGTCTGCGACTGAAGTCTGGCACAAGATGAATGCGTCGTAGCTGCTGCCTGGGAACTGAGCATTGATCGCGAGGATCAGCTGCCGGTGGTCACAGACCAGCTGCACATTCAAGGAGTGGAACCCCTTGCGGTTGCGGAAGTCCTCAGGATTCAAAACGGGCGCCCGCAAAGCCACGTGCGTGCAGTCAATGGTGCCCTGCACCATGGGGAAGTCCGCTATTGCCGCGATGCCCTCTGCGCGCTCCCGCTGCTTCTCCGGTGTCGCAGTGAAGGAGATGTACTGCCGCCGCCTTTTAAACAGGGCATCTGTAACTTGCTGGATGCAGCTATGCACTGCAAACTGGGAGATGTTGGCAATGTCCCCAGTTGCTGCCTGAAAGGAGCCGGTCGCACAGAAATTCAGTGCTACTGTAATCTTGACAGCCACCGACAGAGAGGTCCTGCACCTTATCTGCGGCTGAAGATCTGCCTGAAGCAGGTGGCACAGCTCAGTCACCACCTCCTTTCTGAATCGCAGCCTCCTAAGACACTGCTCCTCCGACATGTTGAGGTAAGAGAACTGCTGCCTGAATACCCTGGCAGCGTAAGGTCTGGTGTGGCGACGTCTGTTGGCCCTCCTCCATCTGGCCATTCCTGGCCCTCTCTCCCTCCGTCTCTGTGCCCTTTCCAGATGGTCGAGCAGCAGGACATTCCCCTCCAAAGCAGCCCCCATAATAATAGGCAGCAAGAAATTATACAGGGTGTAAATGCTCACCAGCAGCAGGGTGATGGTCTGAAGGCTGAAGGTCCTCTGGCAGCGCTGGGTCACTAGTGATATGGCTCTCAGAGTGCAACTCTGCAACTCTGTGAAAATCTCAAAGAAGTTGTGCGCCCAAAATGGCTGTCGCTTTTATACCAGTGCAGCCCCCTTTAAAGAGCGCCCCCCTAAGCCCGAGAGCGACTGGGGAACGTTCCAGTAAGCTGTCCTTATTAGCGCCAGGCGGAACGAAGGGGCGCACCACTGAATTTCCGGTCCGGGGCGCCAAAAAGGCGTTGCACACTGAAATAACGTCATGATCTGCCTGCGCCCACAAGCGGACGCTAAGATTTGGCGCCGACGCTAAAACCCACTCAATATGCCAAGAGGCGCTGGGTTCACTGCGCCCGGCCGAAAATTGGCTAACGCCCCACTTCTCGGCCTCTTTAGGCGCGAATCGCTAGCGCTACCAACCGAATTTCTCCCCCAGCATATATAGTCAGAGAACACTGCCAGATGATTACAGGCAGTGTTCTCTGACTATATATGCTGTGCCTATATGCATCTCTTCACTTCACCTGATGAAGGAGCAGCGCTCCGAAAGCTTGTGATTTCAAATAAAGCTGTTGGACTATAACCTGGTGTTGTGTGACTTCTCACATTTGTCCACCCCAGTCTAACACCGGCATCTCCACATCATTTCTTTTTCTCACTGTCTTCCTCTCTCCTTTTCTCTACCTTTCTCCTTTTCACTCTCTCTCTCCTTTTCTCTGTCTCTCCTTTTCTCTATCTATCACCTTTTTCTCTGTATTTCTTTCTCTTCCTCTCTCTCGCTTCCCCTTCCTCCCAGCCATAAGCACCCTATATTAACTGAGCTAAACTATCCCTAATTGTCAATCTTACTCCGAGCCCATAGGGTCTCTCTCTGGCGCGAGTAATGGATATATCAGTGCTATAAGAAGGATACATTTCTAGACACAAAAGGCATCAAGGGGTATGGGGCGAGAGCGGGAATATGGTATTGAGATAGGGGAAGTGCAAAGAGACCTGGGTGTCCTTGTGCACCAGTCGCTGAAGGTAAGCATGCAGGTGCAGCAGGCGGTTAAGAAGGCAAATGGTATGTTGGCCTTCGTAGCAAGAGGGTTCGAGTACAAGAACAAGGATGTCTTGCTGCAGTTGTACAGGGCCTTGGTGAGACCACACCTTGAGTATTGTGTGCAGTTTTGGTCACCTTACTTGAGGAAGGATGTTCTTGCCATGGAGGGAGTACAGCAAAGATTCACCAGACTGATACCTGGGATGGCAGGAATGACGTACGAGGAGAGATTGTGTCGATTGGGCTTATACTCACTGGAGTTTAGAAGATTGAGAGGGGATCTCATCGAAACCTATAAAATTCTGTCAGGTCTGGACAGACTAGATGCAGAAAGGATGTTTCTGATGGCCGGGGAGCCCAGAACCAGGGGTCATAGTCTAAGGATAAGGGGTAAGCCATTTAGGACTGAAATGAGGAGGAATTTCTTCACCCAGAGAGTGGTGAACCTGTGGAATTCTCTACCACAGAAGGCAGTTGAGGCCAATTCATTAAATATATTCAAGAAAGAGTTGGATATATTTCTTAAGGCTAAAGGGATCAAGGGATATGGGGAGAAGGCAGGGACAGGGAACTGAATTTGGATGATCAGCCATGATCTCATTGAATGGCGGAGCAGGCTCGAGGGGCCGAATGGCCTACTCCTGCTCCTATCTTCTATGTTTCTATGATAGGTTGGGAGTGAGATGATTTAAGTGGAGTTAACGGTGCCATATGCAATCATTTGATTTTTACAATAAATATCCAACGGCTCTCACTAGAGGGCACTTCTGCTATCGGGTACTTCCGACTTCTAGTTCAAAGTTTACTATACTGTTCAAACCATTTTCTGTGTGCAGCAATACATTTCAGACTTCAGTTTGTGCTCACGTTACAAGTAGTTTTATTCTTAATAATAATAATAATAGTTTTCAAAAGTATTTGCCAATTGAAGGTTTAAGATGCCAAGAATGAGGTTACTATGCAGGGAGCCAGGAGTCATGAGAAGATAGTTTGTAGAGGCAAAATATTTCAGACACTGTTTGTTTAGTTTCACAGTATGATCATGTTATTTAAACTTTGCCAGGTTGAATAAATATTTAAGTGTTCATTGTATGTTTTCTCTGATGTAAGGAAGTGTGGTTTGCATATTTCTGACATGGGAATGTTCGATGTTGCCGCTGGATTCTTGAACTGAAACGTGTTTTAGTCTCTCGTCTTGATGAGCTGAATAATTCCCCAGAGGAAGCCTCGCAGAGGGACAGTTGGCTTGAGTTTCCCAGCAGCTCAGATTGGATTGGAAGGGGGCATCATTGGAGGGGGGGCCTTGAATCACGGCCTTCTGACTCAGGAGCAAGAATGTGACCCACTGAACCACGGCCGACTCTTCTAGTTGAAGACGGTGTAGGTCTCTGGAGTAGAAGTGGAGGAGGATTAACAATGACCAAACGTCATCGGTTGGCAGAAAGGAGGACAGAGAGGATAAGAATCCCGAACATTGTCCATTGTCTGGCTGTAAAGGGATACCATTTAACAGAATCCTAAATATGATCAGATTCAGTCACTGGGCTTTTCTGAAAGACAACTGGGCTTTCTTCAATTAACAAAAGAGCCTAAAGTTTCTGACAATTCCTGCACTTCCTTTTTGTGCCTGTCCCATTTAAAACTTATCACTTTACAACAAAAGGCAGAGAGCCAAGACTCAACAGGGGTTCGTGTGAAGTAAATGCTTTAAACGTTAATACAAAGAGCTATTGAGAGTTAAATATCACTTGAGTGGAATCTGTTGAAGACTCTGCAAGACTGTAATGTACCTTATCCAAAAATAAATTCCCTTCCTCGGTTCCAAGAAATACTTTTAATATAAAAGTGTTGCTGCGGATTGCAATAAATAGCAGAGCGGGTGACGGCATTTTATTAAAGCAACTCAAGCACTTCTACCTTCAGTGTCACTGATCATTCACTTTGGTGTTTGAACACTTGAGAATAAGAACATTCTCTCGGGAATTCAAGTTCACCTCTTGGGTAGCTTTTTCTAATTGTATAATACTAGCGATCTTGTGTGATGTTTTGTAAGGGTAGTCTGGGGTATGGAGCACAGTGGTGATGACGAACCGTTAATCTGACCTGTCCCTTTAAAGCCACTGCTCACATACTCCCAGTCAGAACTCAGGTTAATCACAGCTACTGGTAAATCAATGAGGTCAATTAGAGGTCACAGTACAGATAAGAGACGCCACTCAGTCCATCCATCCATGCACAATGAAGAATAAGTGGCCTAATGTACTCCGATTCAAGCTCTACCACATACTTCCTGCAGTGTGTACCATCTACAAGATGCACTGCAGCAACTCGCCAAGGCTTCTTTGGCAGCACCTCTCAAACCCGCGACCTCTTCCACCTAGAAGGACAAGGGCAGCAGGCGCATGGGAACACCACCACCTCCAAGTTCCCATCCAAGTCACACACCATCCTGACTTGGAAGTATATCGGCCGATCCTTCATCGTCGCTGGGTCAAAATCCTGGAACTCCCTAACAGCACTGTGGGAGCACCTTCACCACACGGACTGCAGTGGTTCAAGAAGGCGGCTCACCACCACCTTCTCGAGGGCAATTAGGGATGGGTAATAAATGCCCAGGAACAAATAAAAAGAAACTTCCTCCCGAGCTCAGCACCAAAGCCACCTCCTGTAGGTCAGCGCACGCTTGTTGTGAAATGGAGTGAGAGCTGGTGCGGGAAGCACTCGGGAATAGCATGCTCGGGGTGAACAGTGGGGATTGTCTCGGGGTGAACAGTGGGGATTGTCTCGGGGTGAACAGTGGGGATTGTGAGCTCGGGGTGAACAGTGGGGATTGTCTCGGGGTGAACAGTGGGGATTGTCTCGGTGAACAGTGGGGATTGTCTCGGGGTGAACAGTGGGGATTGTCTCGGGGTGAACAGTGGGGATTGTGAGCTCGGGGTGAACAGTGGGGATTGTCTCGGGGTGAACAGTGGGGATTGTCTCGGTGAACAGTGGGGATTGTCTCGGGGTGAACAGTGGGGATTGTCTCGGGGTGAACAGTGGGGATTGTCTCGGGGTGAACAGTGGGGATTGTCTCGGTGAACAGTGGGGATTCTCTCGGTGAACAGTGGGGATTGTCTCGGTGAACAGTGGGGATTGTGAGCTCGGGGTGAACAGTGGGGATTGTCTCGGTGAACAGTGGGGATTGTCTCGGTGAACAGTGGGGATTCTCTCGGTGAACAGTGGGGATTGTCTCGGTGAACAGTGGGGATTGTGAGCTCGGGGTGAACAGTGGGGATTGTCTCGGGGTGAACAGTGGGGATTGTCTCGGGGTGAACAGTGAGGATTGTGAGCTCGGGGTGAACAGTGGGGATTGTCTCGGGGTGAACAGTGGGGATTGTCTCGGAGTGAACAGTGGGGATTGTGAGCTCGGGGTGAACAGTGGGGATTGTCTCGGGGTGAACAGTGGGGATTGTCTCGGGGTGAACAGTGAGGATTGTCTCGGGGTGAACAGTGGGGATTGTCTCGGGGTGAACAGTGGGGATTGTCTCGGGGTGAACAGTGGGGATTGTCTCGGGGTGAACAGTGAGGATTGTCTCGGGGTGAACAGTGGGGATTGTCTCGGGGTGAACAGTGGGGATTGTCTCGGGGTGAACAGTGGGGATTGTCTCGGGGTGAACAGTGGGGATTGTCTCGGGGTGAACAGTGGGGATTGTCTCGGGGTGAACAGTGGGGATTGTCTCGGGGTGAACAGTGGGGATTGTCTCGGGGTGAACAGTGGGGATTGTGAGCTCGGGGTGAACAGTGGGGATTGTCTCGGGGTGAACAGTGGGGATTGTCTCGGGGTGAACAGTGGGGATTGTCTCGGTGAACAGTGGGGATTCTCTCGGGGTGAACAGTGGGGATTGTCTCGGGGTGAACAGTGGGGATTGTCTCGGGGTGAACAGTGGGGATTCTCTCGGGGTGAACAGTGGGGATTGTCTCGGTGAACAGTGGGGATTGTCTCGGTGAACAGTGGGGATTGTCTCGGGGTGAACAGTGGGGATTGTCTCGGTGAACAGTGGGGATTGTCTCGGGGTGAACAGTGGGGATTCTCTCGGGGTGAACAGTGGGGATTGTCTCGGGGTGAACAGTTAGGATTGTCTCGGGGTGAACAGTGAGGATTGTCTCGGGGTGAACAGTGGGGATTGTGAGCTCGGGGTGAACAGTGGGGATTGTCTCGGTGAACAGTGGGGATTGTCTCGGGGTGAACAGTGGGGATTGTCTCGGGGTGAACAGTGGGGATTGTCTCGGGGTGAACAGTGAGGATTGTCTCGGGGTGAACAGTTAGGATTGTCTCGGGGTGAACAGTGGGGATTGTCTCGGGGTGAACAGTGGGGATTGTCTCGGGGTGAACAGTGAGGATTGTCTCGGGGTGAACAGTTAGGATTGTCTCGGGGTGAACAGTGGGGATTGTCTCGGGGTGAACAGTGGGGATTGTCTCGGGATGAACAGTGGGGATTGTGAGCTCGGGGTGAACAGTGGGGATTGTCTCGGGGTGAACAGTGGGGATTGTCTCGGGGTGAACAGTGGGGATTGTCTCGGGGTGAACAGTGGGGATTGTCTCGGGGTGAACAGTGGGGATTGTCTCGGGGTGAACAGTGGGGATTGTCTCGGGGTGAACAGTGGGGATTATGAACTCGGGGTGAACAGAGGACCTGTCTCTTGTCACTGAATTTCTTTTAGACATCACTTCAGAAGCTGATTAATATTCGTTGTGACATTTCCCGACACACTATACCTAGCGTGTCCCACCTGTTAGGTGGCCCCCAAGTCGATGGAATCCAGCCCTTTAAGCCTGGTTAACTCAATCTGACCTGTGCCTATTGTTTTTTATTCGCTGGTTTGTCCTGTTTGAAGTCTGTGGCCGAGAGGTTTGGAAAGCTCTCCTTTTTGCACTAGGTGTCTCACTGATATATAAATCCTATCAAAATCATATTTAGTTCTACTGGGTTGTCTGAGAGTCCCAATAAATCCTCATGGTCATGTCTGGATGAAGAAATGATTCATTGCATTATTTACCACCTGTATTTCAATTCCGTGTACAGCACATTAGTAGACACAGCACACTCTGCTTATGAAGGATGTTAGTTGTTTATTATTTTCCTGAATGGTGCTTATGTTGCTTCCTGCCCAAGGATTATCTCACTTCCCGAGCCCTTGTTCCCATCAAGGCTATTTATATATCATTTAAAAAGTGACCTTGCAGAAATCGCTGTTAGCTGTGTTAATCCATCTGTTTTCACATACATCTGAAAATATAAGAAAGACTTGCATTTCTATAGTGCCTTTCATGACCTCAGGACGACCCAAAGCACTTTACAGCCAATGAAGTACTTTTTGAAGTGGAGTCACTGTTGTAATGTAGGAAACGCGGCAAAACCAATTTGCACACAGCAAGCTCCCACAAACAGCAATGTGATAATGACCAGATAATGGCCTAGAAATTGAGTGGGGTTAGCGCCCAATTAGCGGCGCTGGAGGGCATTGCGCTGGAATTATAGCCGTTTCTGAAATTGACTTGGGCCTTACCATCGGCGTTAGCCGGTAGCGCTGCGCCGGCACCGATGACGCCATCGGTGTGCGCAGCGTCCCGGTTGCCGTGGTAACCCGGCCCCAAGCCCAAATTCAGTTGCGCCCGCCTCGCCCGTGGCAGGCGCAACCAACGATTGTGCAAAGGGTTCTTACACGCCTTTGCGCCGGCGCATAAAGGTGGAGCGGCGGCCGGCCGCGTTCCCGGCGGCCGCCTGCCCGCACCTCCCTTCCCGGACTCCTGCATCACCCCCCCCCGCGGCCCTGATGTGTGTGTGCTGCGAGCCCGGCACTTCCCCGAGGTGCCGGGCTCAGATGTCGGGGGAATCCGCCGGCCAGTTGTCGGCTGCAGGCAGCTCCTCCTTAACAGAAGGAGGAGGCCTGCAGTTCCCCAGCCTGCCGCACCGCATCGGGTGCCGCAGCGGGGGATTAGCGCCGGAAAACCCAATTGAACGCCCGTTTTGAGGCGCTAAAACCCTCCTTTAGCACCCGCCGCCGTCTGGGCCCGGCGCAACCGAATTTTCGTCGGGCGCTGCCGCATTAACGCTGGCGCAAAATTTCTGGCGCTACAGCCCTGGCGAACACACAACCCAATTTCTAGGCCAATCTGTTTTAGTGATGTTGATTGAGGGATAAATATTGGCCCCAGGACACCGGGGAGAACTCTCCTGCTCTTCTTCAATATAGTGCCACGGGATCTTTTACATCCACCTGAGAGGGCAGACAGGGCCTCAGTTTAATGTCTCATCCAAAAGACGGCACCTCTGACAGTGCAGCACTCCCTCAGCACCGCACTGGGAGTGTCCTCCTGGATTATGTGCTCAAGTCTCAACCTGTGACCTTCTGACTTAGAGAGCGAGAGAGAGAGTGTTACCCATTGAGCCATGGTTACATGGGTTTAAAGTTCACCGGGAAGATCTCCTGTCATGTTGCTGGTGGGAAGCCGGAGGGACTGGACCAACACTGCAAAGATTTGCAGCAAGGAGACCGCCAGAGATGGGTGGTCAGCGGAGCAGCTGGCCTGATGCCTGACTCTTGGGTACATTCGGACAGCAGGAGACCATAAGGGTTGGTCAGGGGGCAAGAGATGGAGGTGGACGGCAGGTGTGCGCAACTCACTATTTTAATCATTTCTAGATAAGGCTCCACCTGTGTAGCCCATGAAGTCAAAATGCTTTGAACACCTCAAGTGATTAATGGCTCCTGCTGATTCTTCACTAAAACCAGCCCCTGTTCCTGCGACTGCCCACAAATTATGTTGGAGATTTGCTTCCCAATTACAGCAATAGTGATTTTAGTGTCTTGAAGGAATATCCCTTTAACCTCTATTGGTTACAAGCTTGTTAAATTTAACTCAATAATCAATAGCGGTTGCACCACAGTGCAATTTATTATCCACAAAACGCCCCTATGTAAATACCTTCCACAATCCAAGGAATTCCTTGTTCTGTAAGTGAACAGCTCAGTCCACACATTTACCTTAATTGTGCAATGCATTTCTCAGTCCAGAACACTCCCCTGTGTCCTCCATGGCCTGGTGCTCAATCTATCCTGGGCAATGTGCTGGTCATGCCATTTAGCTCCACTCTTAATTTCTAGAGGGATGGAATTGAAAAGTAGGGAAGTTATGCTAAATCTGTATCGAACCTTGGTTAGACCGCACTTGGAGTACTGTGAACGGTTCTGGTCACCATATTATAAAAAGGATATAGAGACACTGGAGAGGGTGCAGAGAAGATTTACAAGGATGATACCAGAAATGTGAGGGTATACATATCAAGAAAGGATGAACAGGCTGGGTCTCTTTTCTCTTGAAAAAAGAGAAGGCTGAGGGGTGACCTAATAGAGGTTTTTAAAATTATGAAAGGTTTTGTTAGAGTGGATACAAAGAGAATGGGCCGGATTTTCATTGGGCCATGGAGGTGGGATTGGAGGCGTGTGGGGGGTTTAAAACCCCAAAATCGGGGGGCACGAACCCATCCCGCCCCCAACCCGCCTCCATGCCAGTTTCAAAGGAGGCGGGTACCCGCCCCGCACTGGGACCCGCCTCCCCAAGGCGGGAAGGGGATTCGTGCCAATTAACTGCCTGTTAACAGGTAGTTAACAGGCAGTTTTTAGCCTAATCCCTATTTTCATTCTTGAAGTGTGGGATTCCCGGCGGCTCCAAACCACGCCAAGTTAGCGAGGCGGGCCGTCGGGCTGAAGGGCTTGGAGGGTTCGAGATGTCCGGTGTTCAGGTGAGTGATGGGTGCATGAGTGCAGAGGTAAGTGTGTTGGGCGTGTGTAAAGTGTTTGAAGAAGTTTTACTTACCTTTACAGCCTTCCTTCCTTCAGGTCTCGGGAGTCCCTCATCTCACCGGCACAGAAAGCAGAATGGCCGCGAGCTGTCAAAAGTTGCAGCATTCAGCTTTCTGTTCTGGGGAGATCTCTAAATCAGCCTGAGAGGAAGGAATTAACCTGGAGTACAGATTGTCAGTGTTTGACAGCTTCAAACAGCTGTCAAACGCTGATATTTCATCTGTTAAAAGGTCTTGACAGATGAAATATCAATCTGTGACGTCACCTTTTGCCGGGTGACCCTTAATTGGCCTGCTGAGCCCGCTGGGCGGCGCCAACAAGGTCAATCAAGTTAAAATCGCGTGAGTTGGGTACATCTTGATGGAGGCAGGACTACAACCCCGAAAGTTGTAGTCAATGAAAATCCAGCCCAATGTTTCTACTTGTGAGGAAGAGCAAAACTAGAGGCCATCAATATAAGATAGTCACCAAGAAATCCAATAGGGAATTCAGGAGAAACTTCTTTACCCAGAGAGAGGTGAGAATGTGGAACTCGCTACCACAGGGAGTGGCTGAAGCAAATAGTATAGATGCATTTAAGGGGAGGCTGGACAAGCATATGAGGGAGAAGGGAATAGAGGGTTATGCTGATAGAGTTAGATGAGGAAAGACGGGAGGAGGCTCGAGTGGAGCATAAACACCGGCATGGACTGGTTGGGCCGAATGGCCTGTTTCTGTGCCGTATATCCGATGTAATCCGATGTAATCCACTTAACTACTATCCGCTCAGGCCGATGTGCAGTGGGAGAGTTACACGCCACCAACATTTTGCTTGAGAATGTCTGGAAGTGGCTTCCGCGGAATAATAGAAGACTTTCGGGAATTACCTTTGAAGCAGCAGCAGCAGGGATGAAAGAGTGCTTTCGAGCAGAGGTGTGGCACCAATCACAGCTCCTCAGCCCCTACCAGCTAAGGGACAAGCCGCTTTGCTTGGGTACTAACTGAAGATGCGCGACTCACAGCAGCAAAATCTTAGCTACGATCTCGGCCACTTGAGCTGCTGCAGCGTGGGGTTAATGCAGCGATGCTGGCTCGGTGACTGCTGGCCACTCATCTGCTTGTGAAAGCCATTTTGTGTCGTAAAAGCTTGTGTAAGTATCATGTCAGTGGCCCTGTAATTGTTTGCCTAATGACCCATAATTCAGTGAACGCGCTCATTTCACCATTTGCAGCCAATAAGAAACCAATTGAATAATGCAGCAGTTCACAGTAATTGCAACAGGCTTGAAATTCAGCCACAACAGCAGAATCGCTGCATTTGCAAGACATGAACTTTATTCTGCATTTGGCTGTAATCTGCAAGGGAAATCTTTTCATCTACAAGATGCACTGCAGCAACTCGCCACGGCTTCTTCGGCAGCGCCTCCCAAACCCATCCACCACCTTAAACATTCACTCCCTCCACCACCGGCGCACCGTGGCTGCAGTGTGTACCATCTACAAGATGCACTGCAGCAACTCGCCAAGGCTTCTTCGGCAGCACCTCCCAAACCCACGACCTCTGCTGCCTCGAAGGACAAGGGCAGCAGGCGCATGGGAACACCACCACCTCCAAGTTCCCCTCCAAGTCACACACCATCCTGACTTGGAAATATATCGGCCGTTCCTTCATCGTCACTGGGTCAAAATCCTGGAACTCCCTCCCTAACAGTACTGTGGGAGCACGTTCACCACACGGACTGCAGCGGTTCAAGAAGGAAGCTCACCACCACCTTCTCAAGGGGCAACTAGGGATGGGCAATAAATGCTGGCCTTGCCAGCGACGCCCACATCCCATAAACGAATTTTAAAAAAACATGAGACCTGCCCACGTGAGGAAGGTTGCATCTGCCCGATCCCTGTTTGAACTTTTCTTTAATAAAATCGGCATTGGTTTTCCTTAGTAAATTTAAAGGGAATTTTAAAATGGAAAATCACCAAACCTTTTCCGTTTGAAAATATGCAGTAAGAGATTGTATTTACATAGCACTCTCTCTGGCATATCTCTCAACCACAAAGGGCTTCCCATACAATGAATTGCCTTAACGTTCAGCGGCAGTTCTGTGCAGTTGCCTTTGGCAGCCATTTTGCGCACAGCATGATCTCACAAACAGCACTGAGGTGAATGACCACCCAGTGCAGGGACTTCTTTGGTGAGCGCTGGCCCTGGTCACTGGGGAAGAACTCCCTTCTCCTCTTGGAACAATGCCATGGGATTGTCAACATCCATCTGAACCAGAAAGGGCCTTCGTTTAATGCCCCGTCCAAAGTACAGTATCTCCGGACTCAACACAGAGTTCAACAATCTCAGATCATAACCTCGGCCCCTATCACATATATATTTTCTTTTTTTTTTATCCACACTTTTTGTTTGGCCTTTTGTTCTTCTCCCCCACAGGGCAGCTGTCTTTCATTCTGCCAGCGCAATTCACACTTCATCTAGAGCCATCCTTTGTTCCTTAACCTGTCCCATTACCACCTCCTCTTGCCTTCAATATCTCTCAATGCCTCTCAATCTCTCCTGCTTTCTATCCTATCACTGACCTTCCCTTTTGTTCTTTCATCGCTCCCCCTTTTCCCAGCCCCTAAACTTGCTTTCCATTTCCTGCTTTTTTCCAGTTCTGACGAAAGGTCTTCGACCTGAAACGTTAACTCTGTCTCTCTCTCCACGGATGCTGCCTGGCCTGCTGAGTGTTTCCAGCATTTTCTGTTGTTATTTCAGATTTCCAGCACCCGCAGTATTTTGCTATTGTACGGTAGCTCTGGCTCTTTTCGTTTTTCTTTTCTCTTTTCTTTATCTTCGCTCAAGTCCTGGACTGGGGCTTAAACCCACAGTTCCGTGACTGAGTGATACTAACTGAATCACACTGATGCAGATTAGGCAGGGGAGATTTACCAGAACGGTACCGGTGATGATGGACTTCAGTTATGTGGAGAGACTGGAGAAGCTGGATTTTTTCTCCTTGGAGCAGAGAAGGTTGAGGAGATTTGATGGAGGTGCTCAAAATCATGAAGGGTTTTGATAGAGTGAATTGGGAGAAACTGCTTCTGTAGTGTATGTAACCGTTCTACCTTTAAGAGAACTATTGTATGTAACCGTCCACCTTTAAGAGAACTAGTTTAGGTGTTGCACTACTTTATCTTGGCTGCTGTATACTGTAATACCGGGAGTGACCACACTGGTATATAAGTGCTGTGTAAGGATTTATTGGGCAGATTCGCCCTGACCTTCGAATAGTAAAGTCCTGTTAAAGTTACTCTTGTAGTCTGTGTATTAATTCACCATATAACCCACAGACTTTACAGTGACGACGGGTTCGATCTTACCCTGCGGCAGCGACACACCCGAAGCAGTTAACGAGCGTCGAGAAGAGGCACCCGCCCTCGTCATTCGGCTGAGAGAAGACTCGAGTCTGCAGAGCAAGGAAGAAGGAAGGATTCAGACACGAAGCCTTCCATCAGCAACAGGCTGTTATTGTCCCTTCTGCCACGGCGGTGAGTGAGCCGATCAACCAAGAGAAGTAAGTCGGCCACGTTGACTGTGAGTAGGGGGAAAATAAAAAGAAACGGAGGATAAGGGCGGTGAACTCGACCACGGTCGGGGGAAAGGAGCCGGACAGAAGTCGGGCCCAGAGGCGCTGAGACTGGGGCAGCGTAGGGCACGGAAGCCGCGGTACAAGCGGGAACGCAGCCGGTGTGAGAGACCGGGCTACAAGCGGGAACGCAGCCGGTGTGAGAGACCGGGCTACAAGCGGGCTGGGAGACGCAACAGCGTCGTGAGGCAGCTAGACCGCGACCGGCGAAAAAGGCCGGGCAGCTACCGAGGCCACGAGGCGCTGCGACCGGGATCGTAAGGCGCGGGAAGATATAAAAATAAATAAAACCGCGGAGAACTCAGCCGCAGCCAGGGGAGGAAAGGACCGGACTGCGAGAGGGCTGGGAGGCGCGATTGGAAGCCGCTGAGGGAGAGACAGAGCCCGAGTGAAGGGGGAACGGGACCGAGCGAGGGAGACCGAGCGAGATTCCGCCCAGCGGCTGGAACTGTTCACCGCCAACGGGTTGTCCCCAGTGCCGGTTGCCGGCCGAGAAAAGGGAACAAGGAACGCACTGAAGCCGGCGCGCAGGCTGCGAACTCCGAAAGCCAGCAGTCGTTGCCCGAAGGAAAGCTTACCCCTCCCGCCAGGGGAAGAAACGCGGGAAGCCGCCAGTAGGCGGGGAAGAAGACAGAAGCGGGAAACCGCCATTTTGAAAGTGGGCGGGGAAGAAGACAAGCACGGGAAACCGCCATTTTTGGAAAAAAAAAAGTAACGAACAAATTCGTTGTGGTTTCTCAAAAAGATAGTGAAGATGCCTAAGCATGGTAACATCAACAACTTCGATTCCGAGGTGGAAGATTGGGCCACGTACGTAGAACGCATCGAGATATATTGTGAGGCCAATAAAATAGCAGATGATGATAAAGCTCTCACCTTATTAAACGCAATGGGGGCGAAGACATACGGGCTATTGAAGCATCTTCTATCACCAGCTAAACCGGCGGATCAGACTTTCGCTGATATTGTTGCTGTCCTGAAGGATCATTTGAACCCCACACCGCTGATGTTGGCGGAACGATTCAAATTTTATGCGAGAACGCAACGGAAAGAGGAAAGCAACGCGGAATACTTGGTCGAACTGCGTAGACTAGCAAAATACTGCCAGTTTGGGGAAAATCTGACAGAGGCATTGAGAGACAAGTTCGTGTGCGGGTTGTCGAAGGAAGGAACACAAAAACGACTGCTCGAAGAGAACGATCTTACACTTGACAAGGCTGTCCTTATTGCAGCATCACACGAAGCAGCCGCGAGAGGCACTGCGGAAATGCAGCTGAAGGCAGCGGTACTCAGCGTGGATCAAATGACTTCGGGTACAACAAAATGTTATCATTGTGGGAAGACAACACACGACCAGAACCAATGCTGGTTTAAAAACCAGGAATGTAGAAAATGTGGCAAGCTTGGTCACATAGCTAAAGTATGCCGGTCAGGAAAGAAGACCAACAACAGAAAAAAGTCACCGCAGGAAAAGTACAGCAAGGTACACAAGGTGGCTGAGAAGAGTTCAGATGAACAGAATTCGGATTCAGACCCGAACGGCCAGGAACTGGGTAGTCTGAGAATTTACAATGTGAGTAAGGAAGCTGATCTACAAACTATCTGGGTCACACTAAAAGTAGCCGGAGTCCAAGTGAAAATGGAATTGGACACAGGATCAGCCCTATCAGTCATAAATCGAAGGGATTACAACCGGCTATTCTCACATATACCCTTGAGAGATACCAAGATCATATTGCAGACATACACGGGGCATAAAGTATACCCCATGGGAAAGATACAAGTCAAGGTGAGAGACAGGGGCAAAGAACACCAAGGAATGGACTTATATGTACTACCTGAGGGAGGTCCACCACTTCTGGGACGGGAGTGGATCAGGGAAATAAACATGGAATGGCACTACCTAAAAGCAATAACGAGTGAGAACTCGGTGAAGACAATCAGCTCAGACTCTGAAACGGATGACGACAAGACCAGCCCAGGTGCGAAAGACAAGTCTAAAATGGACTTGCTGACTAAAGTTGGAAAAACGAAGGAGTGCATAAATACTGATGCTTCAAAGGAGAACAAAGTTTCAGAACAGAATTCCACTGAACAACAACAACATAGTTTGGCAGAGAATTCTGAGTCTGTCCAGTTTACAGACATGCACAAGTCTGAGGAACACCGGGCTCGAACTCAACTCCATTTCAAATTACAACAGCAATTAGAACAATTGAGTTGCCGTCTCGAGCAAGAGATAAAAGCAATGAAAACGTTCTTTGACACAGAGTGGGAGAATCTGGAAAGACAACAGAAACAGCTGAGGGAGAAAAGGGAGCAGGAGCACACAAACCGTCTGCGCAAGGAGGCCAAACGAATCAAAGCTAATTCGGTTTCTGAAGGTGCGTGCTCTAATCTGGTGGAGCAAGATGTTCAGCAACTGAAGGCGCTTGTTAGCAGATTGCAGGCAGAAAAGGCTGAGTTGGTCGCCATGAATTCCGAGCTCCTACTGAAGTTGGGTGCAGCATCACCGGACGATTCATTTGTGGAAATTCGAATGGTGGAGGCTGCGGATGATGGCGAAGTAGAAACAGCAAAGGAGCCCCAGGGCAAGGTTATAAACAGCCCTGCAGCTACTGGGAAACGGATGAGGTCAGAAGAGTCAACGGTCAGCCAACTCCTTCATATGCTGAGGGACAAGACTCTGAAATGGGAACAATTTGGAACAAAAGCTGGCTAACGTCCAGCTGGGTATGGAGGAAATAGAAGACCCTCTCGCTGGCCTAGCTCAGGATGACACCGAATATTACCATGACCTGTTGGACGACACCGAATATTACGATGACCTGCTCTGCCCAGCTTGTGATGAAAACTCCCAAAGTGCAGAAACCATGAAGAATCACCTAAAGTCTAAGGAACATCGGGAGATGGTGGCGCTACTACGGAAAAAGGAGGACGAGAAGGAGGAACGGTGCATGCAGCTGGCAGCTGACAGTGGAGCCCAGAGAGTCTCCAAGAAGCAGAAAAGGAAAAGACGAAGCAGAAGATGATGACCATCTGAACCATTATCACCTCTACCAGGTCACGCACGTGGTCTCTCCGTACAGCGCCAAATCAGTTTGGAAGTAGAAAAACTTCCCAAGGTACTCAAGCTTTTAGAAGTCAACAATGCTGGTTCAGAAGTGACGGAAGTTCAAGCTGTTAAGTCCAGTGAAGGACTATTGGATGAGTCACTCCAGTAACGTGAACCGACTACACCGAGACTGAATCTGTGAACTGTTTTCTGTAGAGACTGAATCTGTGAACTGTTTCCCGCAGAGACTGAATCTGTGAACTGTTTCCGCAGAGACTACATCTGTGAACTGTTTTTACATGAAGTTGGATATATGTTATGTTTAATGGGGAATAAGTATGTTGTAAGCTAAAAAGGGAGGATTGTAGTGTATGTAACCGTTCTACCTTTAAGAGAACTATTGTATGTAACCGTCCACCTTTAAGAGAACTATTTTAGGTGTTGCACTACTTTATCTTGGCTGCTGTATACTGTAATACCGGGAGTGACCACACCGGTATATAAGTGCTGTGTAAGGATTTATTGGGCAGATTCGCCCTGACCTTCGAATAGTAAAGTCCTGTTAAAGTTACTCTTGTAGTCTGTGTATTAATTCACCATATAACCCACAGACTTTACAGCTTCCATAGGCAGGAGAGTCGAGAACCAGAGGACACCGATTTAAGATAATTGGTAAAAGAACCAGAGGGGAGATGAGGAGAATTTTTTTTACGCAGCAAGTTGTTGTGATCTGGGATATGCGCTGCCTTAAAGGGCGGTGGATACAGATTGAATCGTAACTTTCAAAAGGGAATTGGATATAGAGTTGAAAAGGAAACATTTGCAGGGCTATGGGGAAAGAGCAGGAGAGTGGGACTAATTGGAGATCTTTCTCAAAGAGCCGGCACAGGCACGATGGGCCGAATGGCCTCCTTCTGTGCTTTATGATTCTGTGACACCCCTGCAATGGAACGCTGGAATTCTGGTGATGTCAACAAGCTGCCATTTGCAATACTGCTCTTCCCATCTATTTATAAAGGGAGTGAAGTAAATTAACCTTTAAAAATATTCACATTCGCTCTCTGCACTTTTCCAAAGGGAAAAAAAAGCCCAAAAAGCTTTCAAAAACGATGATTTCATATTTTCTATTGGGAGAAATTGAGGGGAGTGGGATTAGTTGGAGAGCTCTTTCAAAGGGCTGGGACAGGCACGACGGGCCGAATAGACTCCTGTGCTGTATGATTCTATGATTACATCAAAAAGCATTAATTGCATGTTAGGTGGCAATGAGAAAAATAACGCCTCGTTCTGTACCCTCCCCAGACAATGAATAAAGATTTGCCAAACATTTTTTCCCCCAGTAAGACTACGTCCCTTTAAATAAATGGAGACATAAGTACTTTGTTGATAATGATGGGAAAGAAAATATACTGTAGAAAATGTGCGAATGAAACTCATTGTGTGATTTCCTGTTTATCGAACCAGACTGAATTGGAAAATGACACACCATAGATGGAAATTGGTGGTAAGGGAAACAGTTTCTCTGTGCAGTCAAAGACGTGAATGAGGTTGGAGGGGAAAATGATTGGAAACTGATGCTGAAGCGATCTGGTCATTTCCTTTTTGTGAGGCGAAGATGACTTTTTAAAGATTATCCTAATGCTTTATGTCACCGAATGATTGAAAAGTGTAAAGTTATTGGCAACACAAAGATATGGTAGGAGGAATGCGATCAAAGATTTCAGTTTCCTTTCAGCGAGAGTCTGCATGTCCCACTGGAGCAAAGCGAAAGAAGGAACCAATATTCTGAGGTGTCGCGTTTATATAAGGCAACAAAACTCCAAAGACTGTCTTGAAGTTAATAAATGGTTGGGAAAGGAGAAAGACCTTGATTCACTGGATACTTTTTCAATGTCTCTTCTTCACAAAGCTAAATACATTAGAGGGAAGCTATTCATCCCACCTAGCTCACCCTTCTCTAGAAACCTATGGTTCCACCCCCTCCCTAAGAGCAGCATTCTACCTCATGAATGATTGTGTTTTTTTTTGCCGGCTCAGTTGGTCGCACTCTCTCGCCTCAGTCGGAAGGTTGTGGGTTCAAGTCCCACTCCAGAGACTTGAGCACAAAAATCTAGGCTAACACTCCAGTGCAGTGCTGAGGGAGTGCCGCACTGTCGGAGGTGGTGTCTTTTGGATGAGGCGATAAACCGAGGCCCTGTCTGCTCTCTCAGGTGAATGTAAAAGATCCCATGGCACTATTTCGAAGAAGAGCAGGGGAGTTCTCCCTGGTGTCCCGGCCATTATTTATCCCTCAATCAACATAACAATAACAGATTATCTGGTCATTATCACATTGCTGTTTGTGGGAGCTTGCTGTGCACAAATTGGCTGCTGTGTTTCCTACATTACAACAGTGACTACACTTCAAAAAGCACTTCATTGGCTGTGAAGTACTTTGGGTCGTCCTGAGGCTGTGACAGGCGCCGTATAAATGCAAGTCTTTTTCTTTTCGATTCTCTGACCCAGGGACCAGGCAGTTGTGTGAGGAGCTGCTTCCTGACAGCAGTCAGGTTAATAAGGCCATCAAAAAGCAAACCAAGCACTGGGGTCCATTTCTAGAGGGATAGAATTGAAAAGCAGAGAAGTGATGTTAAACTTGTATTGAACCTTGGTTAGATCACACTTGGAGCATGGTGCACAGTTCTGGTCTCTATATTATAAAAAGGACACAGAGGCACTGGAGAAGGTGCAAAAAAGATTTGCTAGAATGATAGCAGAACTGATAAAAGATTGAACAGGCTGGGGCTCTTTTCTCTAGAAAAGAGAAGACTGAGGGGTGACCTGATCGAGGTCTTTAAAATTATGAAGGGGTTCGATAGGGTAGACGTAGAGAAGATGTTTTCACTTGTGGGAGAGACCAGAACTAGGGGCCATAAATATAAGATAGTCACTAATAAATCCAATAGGGGATTCAGGAGAAACTTCTTTACCCAGAGAGGGGTGAGGATGTGGAACTCGCTACCACAGGGAGTGGTTGAGGCGAATCGTATAGATGCATTTAAAGGAAGCTCGATAAACACAGAGGGAGAAAGGAATAGAGGGATACGTTGATGGGGTTAGATGAAGATAAGATCATGGCTGATCTGATCTTGGCCTCAACTCCACTTCCCTGCCCGCTCCCCATAACCCTCGATTCCCTTATCATTCAAAAATCTGTCAATCTCCACCTTAAATATATTCAATGACCCGACCTCCACAGCTCTCTGGGGAAGAGGATTCAAAGATTCACCACCCTCTGAGAGAAGAAATTCCTCCTTGAGAAGGTGGCGGTGAGCCGCCTTCTTGAACCGCTGCAGTCCGTGTGGTGAAGGTGCTCCCACAGTGCTGTCAGGGAGGGAGTTCCAGGATTTTGACCCAGCGACAATGAAGGAACGGTCGATATATTTCCAAGTCAGGATGATGTGTGACTTGGAGGAGAACTTGGAGGTGGTGGTGTTCCCATGCTCCTGCTGCCCTTGTCCTTCTAGGTGGTAGAGGTCGCGGGTTTGGGAGGTGCTGCCGAAGAAGTCTTGGCGAGTTGCTGCAGTGCATCTTGTAGATGGTACACACTGCAGCCACGGTGTGCCGGTGGTGGAGGGAGTGAATGTTTAAGGTGGTGGATGGGGCGCCAATCAAGCGGGCTGCTTTGTCCTGGATGGTGTCAAGCTTCTTGAGTGTTGTTGGAGCTGCACTCATCCAGGCAAGTGGAGAGTATTCCATCACACTCCTGACTTGTGCCTTGTAGATGGTGGAAAGGCTTTGTGGAATCAGGAGGTGCTGCCCTTGTCCTTCTTGGTGGAAGAGGTCGCGGGTTTGGGAGGTGCTGCCAAAGAAGCCTTGGCGAGTTGCTCCATAACTTCACTTGTGATCGCTTCCTCCTCCTGCTCGTCATTAATCAACAAATGCTTCCCTGGCGAGGTGTTCCTCTCCCACATCCAGAACTTCCCCCTACCTCCGTCTTTCCACAGCTTCCCACCGCTCGCACCGCCAAGCCAGTGTCTATCAGCCTTGCCTGGAGAACGAGTTCGAATCATAACATTCGCCAAAAATAAACCCCACATTGACTGGTCACTCCTCTCAGTGCTGTTTGTGGGATCTTGTTGTGTGTATAATGGCAGCCAAAGCAGAATTAATGACGGATTTAAAAGGGAAGTCAATAAATATTAGAAAAAGATCAATTTTAAATGGTATTGGGGTGGGGGAGGAGGACGGACAAGGGGAATGGGGTTGAATGGTAGCTTTTTCAGAGAGCTGGCACAGACAGATTGGGCTGAAGGGCCTCCCTCTATTGATTTCATGCCTATTGCCCAGGCGCTATCTGAATATTCCATGGTGTACAAACCTAAACACATCCAATCTTCACAGATTCACCTAAGCCCTGCATAATCTCTTCGTATCGCAGCCACTGATGCAGAAAGTCTGTTACACCTCACTTCACACAATCACTTCTCAATTTATCTCCTGACCATCAAAATGATTTCCCATAGTTGCCAAGTTTAGGAGGTGATCGGGTTGATATTTTCTTTTTTCATACAAGGTGAGGAGTCTCCCGGGAGCAAAGGGTTCAGCCGGCAGCAATTGACCTTCCTACGTGCCAGCGTCGGTTTTTGACAACGAGTTAGTCCCCGGCCCTGCCGCAGGCCGCGCACTGTTTGACGTATTGATTCGCTGGCGCCGTGAGGCCGATGAATTTCCCCACTCTACACAAACTAGCTGCTTGCTACATTGATTGAGGGCCGTGACTCTATCCAATGATAGGGCCCAGACCATTATCATTCACAAAATGATCCTCCTCCTCTTCCTCATCCTCTTCTTCTTCCCCCTTCACTTTTCCCTTCGCCTTCTCCTTCCTCGCCTTCCCACTCCTCCTCCTCCTCTTTCCTCTTCCTCCTCCTCTTCCTCTTCCATTGCTCCCTATTCTCTTCCTCATCCTCTTCCTCTTTCCCCTTCCCCTTCTCCATCTTCTCCCTCCTGCTCCTCCTCTTCCTCATCTTCCTCTTCATCCTCCTCCTGCTCCTCCTCTTCCTCGTCTTCCTCTTCATCCTCCTCCTGCTCCTCCTCTTCCTATACCTCCTACTCTTCTCCTTCCTCCCTCTTGCTCCTCCATTTCCACTTCTCTTCCTTCTCCTTCCTCCTCTGTGGTTAACTGGCCTCGGTGACATGGCCTGAAATGACAGGCCGCCAAAGGCAGGCCGAGCAAGAGTTGGGTTATTGACCAGAGCCAGGAGGTGACAGGTCAGGCTTCAGTTTTGTTGAAGGCGAAAGGCATGCATCTCATCAGCAGGTGCACTGACATCCTACTCTGCGATACTTATTAGCTTTGATGATTGAACGACTGCCGGACAAATGATCTAACATCAGGACGAGACTGACATGAATCAGTCATTCATGAAAGAAAGACTTATGAAATAATACTGAGCGGCCTGCGGGTGGCGCTGTCCAGGGAGAGTATAAATACTCGGGCATGGGCCCAGCTTGCGCAGGACATTCTTAACAGGAACTAGTGAAGGACACAACTAGACCTCCATGTTGTAAAACAGTTGATTAAAGCTTTGTTTAACGCTTAGACCAAGTGTCGAGTGTATTGATTTGTATGTGGGTTCAATGACGACACATTGATGAAAGAGAATGTCTTTTAATCTAAAGTATGTTCAACTCAGTTAACAGCATTACAGGAGACACCATCTTAGAGATCCATCTAAAACGAAACTAAAACTAAACCGCTTGTCTCTCATATGCCCTCTGCTGGTCAGGCATAAATAATCAAACAGGCAAATATGCTGGTAAGGCATCATAATCAAACAGGCAAATACCATCACTATTTGCTGATATCATTACGCCGAGTAGTTTTCTTACGTCAAAGATGAAATTTATGGTGAAGTAAACTAAAGTGGGAAGCATGAGTCAGACAACGTCAGTTTGACATAAAATGAATGCTTTGTGCCATTGTACAGGGCAGACAGTTTGCCAAGCAGGGCTCTTTTCCTCAATTGAAATCCATTCCTTTTGACAAACTGTGTAGAAAAGTCTTCTTCTTAGGCAGTCCCTCGGAACTGAGGATGACTTGTTTCCACATTAAAAATGAGTTCTCAGGTGACTGATGAGTCCAATGCAGGACCTACAGTCTCTGTCACAGGTGGGGCAGACGGTGGTTGAAGGGGCGGGTGGGTGGGGTGCTTGGGTTGACGGCGCTCCTTCTGCTGTTTGCGCTTGGCTTCCGCTTGCTCCCGGCGAAGAGACTCGAGATGTGCGGCGCCTTCCCGGATGCTTCTCCTCCACTTTGTGCGGTCTTGGGCCAACGGTTCCCAGGTGTCGGTGGGGATGTTACACTTTTTCAAGGAGGCTTTGTAGAAAAGTATCTGCAGATTAATAGCATCACCCAGTAGCAGGCTTTTAGAAGCAGCACCAACAATCATTAAATACAATACAGAGCACTACCTGGACCACCAGAGAGACCAGGGGACAAGTCGCCTGATCCGACACGGTCAGTCCGGGATCTAACCTGAAATGTTTGTGCAACAATTTGCATTTTTTTAAAAGTTTGTTTATGGGATGTGGGCGTCGCTGGCAAGGCCAGCATTTATTGCCCACCCCTAATTGCCCTTGAGAAGGTGGTGGTGAGCCGCCTTCTTGAACCGCTGCAGTCCCATGTGGTGAAGGTGCTCCCACAGTACTATTAGGGAGGGAGTTCCAGGTTTTTGACCCAGCGACGATGAAGGATCGGCCGATATATTTCCAAGTCGGGATGGTGTGTGACTTGGAGGGGAACTTGGAGGTGGTGGTGTTCCCATGCGCCTGCTGCCCTTGTCCTTCTAGGTGGAAGAGGTCGCAGGTTTGGGAGGTGCTGCCGAAGAAGCCTTGGCGAGTTGCTGCAGTGCATCTTGTAGATGGTACACACTGCAGCCACGGTGCGCCGGTGGTGAAGGGATTGAATGTTTAAGGTGGTGGACGGGGTGCCGATCAAGTGGGCTGCTTTGTCCTGGATGGTGTCGAGCTTCTTGAGTGTTGTTGGAGCTGCACTCATCCAGGCAAGTGGAGAGTACTCTATCACATTCCTTACTTGTGCCTTGTAGATGGTGGAAAGGCTTTGGGGAGTCAGGAGGTGAGACACTATTTATTACCCATCCCTAATTGCCCTTGAGAAGGTGGTGGTGAGCTGCAGTCCTTATATTGCTCCTTTTATGTAGTAGAACGCCCCAAGGCGCTTCACAGGAGCGTAATCAGTCAAAATTTTGATACCGAGCCACGTAAGGAGATAATTAGGACAGGTGACCAAAAGCATCTTCAAGGAGGAGAGAGAGAAAGGTAGAGAGGCGGAGAGGTTTAGGGAGGGAGTTCCAGAGTTTAGGGCCCAGGCGGTTGAAGGCGCGGTGCTGACGTCGCACGGCAATCAGTAACACCACGCGGTGGAGAGGCACCATGATTGTTTTACATGTTTGTTAGGTCGCTAGGAGGCTGACACAATGGGCAAGATTTTCATTGGGCCATGGAGGTGGGATTGGAGACGTGCGGGGGGTTAAAATCTCAAAATCGGGGGGCACGAACCCATCCCGCCCCCAACCTGCCTCCATGCCAGTTTCAAAGCGGATACCCGCCCTGCGCGGGGACCCGCCTCCCCAAGGTGGGAAGGGGATTAGTGCCAATTAACTGCCTGTTAACAGGTAGTTAACAGGCAGTTTTTAGCCTAATCCCTATTTTTATTCCTGAAATGTGGGATTCCCGGCGGCTCCAAACCACGCCAAGTTAGCGAGGCGGACCGTCGGGCTGAAGGGCTTGGAGGGTTCGAGATGTCCGGTGTTCAGGTGAGTGATGGGTGCATGAGTGCAGAGGTAAGTGTGTTTGGCGTGTGTATAGTGTTTAAGGAAGTTTTACTTACATTTACTTACCTTTATAGCCTTCCTTCCTTCAGGTCTCAGGAGTCCCTCATCTCACCGGCACAGAAATCCGAATGGCCGCGAGCTGTCAAAAGTTGTAGCATTCAGCTTTCTGTTCTGGAGAGATCTCTAAATCAGCCTGAGAGGAAGGAATTAACTTAGAGTACAGATTGTCGGTATTTGACAGCTTCAAAGAGCTGTCAAACGCTGATATTTCATCTGTCAAAAGCTCTTGACAGATGAAATTTCAGTCTGTGACATCACCTGTTGCCGGGTGGCCCTTAATTGGCCTGCTGAGCTCGCTGGGCGGACTCAACAAGGTCAATCAAGTGAAAATCGCGTGGGTTGGCCACAACTCGATGGAGGCGGGACTACAACCCCAAAAGTTGTAGTCCCACCTCCTACTCGCCTCCTCAATGAAAATCCAGCCAGATAAGTAGCAATACATAAGCTGGCTGAACAAATTCAATCCTGGAAATACTGTTAACAGGCACCAAACAGGCTCCCAACCAGAACAAAACCAAATCAGAATGGAGCTGACTGCAAACCCATCCACTCTTGCTCGGACTTCCCTTTCCAATTCATTCATTTTTTTTTACACGGTATTTACAGCACAGAAACAGGCCATTCGGCCCAACTGGTCCGTGCCGGTGTTCATGCTCCACACGGGCCTCCTCCCACCCCTCTTCATCTCACCCTATCAGCATATCCTTCCATTCCTTTCTCCCTCATGTGTTTATCTAGCTTCCCCTTAAACGCATTATAAGTTTTGCACCCCTCCCTATCTCTGTGACCTCCTCCAGCCCTGCAACCCTCCGAGATCTCTGCGCTCCTCCAATTCTGGCCTCTTGCGCATCCCCCGATTTTAAACACTCCACCATTGGCGGCCGCGCCTTCAGCTGCCTGGGCCCTAAGCTCTGGAATTCCCTCCCTAAACCCCTTGGGTGGAACAGAGGTGGAAACAGAGGGAAATCCAGCGAAGATTGAAGCCCTGCCCACTCACCACCATCCCTAGGCTGTGGGACAGGCCAATAGGTGGACAACAGCAGTGATCACCCACTTAAGGGAGATATATTTGACAAACCCGCCGCCCCGGCCACTTTACTACAATCTTGCCCTCGGATTGCTCATTGTCGGGCGGTATTACAGAGGAAGATCCAAGACCATTACTATGCCACCAGGGACACTTGAGTTCTTCCTCCCTCCCTCTCTCGCTCTCCACTTCTACGACAAGGAGATATCCTGAAGCCAGGACTGTTTCGCAGGTCCACAGTTAATCTATGTTCAATGCAACCCTGCAATCAATTATTCCCAAAACGGGAATCTAGACAAGTGAAAAGTTTCAAATCAATCGCCCTGATGGGATTAATTGCTGTACAGGCTTGGCTGTCACTGGTATCAGCTCTCGGACGGTTAGATATTTGCTGACCCCAGTCTAATTACGCCAATCACAATCGATTGTTCATTAATTACCCTGAGGACCCTGGCTAAAGACTAGCAACAAATACTTGTTATTAATTTTGCTCTATAAATAATCCCCCCAAAACTTTTCTGCAACCATGACACTACTTTCCTTTTGGGTAAGTGATATTGTTCTTAAAGTTAGGACACAGGTCCCTGAGTGTGTCAGCATGTACAGGGATCCTGAAAGTGTGTCAGTATTTACAGGGGGTCCCCGGGAGTGTGTCAGTATTTACAGGGAGTCCCCGGGAGTGTGTCAGTATTTACAGGGAGTCCCCGGGAGTGTGTCAGTATTTACAGGGGGTCCCCGGGAGTGTGTCAGTATTTACAGGGGGTCCCCGGGAGTGTGTCAGTATTTACAGGGAGTCCTTGGGAGTGTGTCAGTATTTACAGGGGGTCCCCGGGAGTGTGTCAGTATTTACAGGGGGCCCCCGGGAGTGAGTCAGTATTTACAGGAGTCCCGGGGAATGTGTCAGTTTTTACAGGGAGTCTCCGGGAGTGTGTCAGTATTTACAGGGAGTTCCCGGAAGTGTGTCAGTATTTACAGGTGGTCCCGGGGGTGTGTCAGTACTTACAGGGGGTCCCGGGGAGTGTGTCTGTATTTACAGGGGGTCCCCAGGAGTGTGACAGTATTTACAAGGGGTCCCTGGGAGTGTGTCAGTATTTACAGGGGGTCCCCGGGAGTGTGTCAGTATTTACAGGGAGTCCCCGGGAGTGTGTCAGGACACAGGTCCCTGAGTGTGTCAGCATGTACAGGGATCCTGAAAGTGTGTCAGTATTTACAGGGGGTCCCCGGGAGTCTGCCAGTATTTACAGGGGGTCCCCGGGAGTGTGTCAGTATTTACAGGGAGTCCCCGGGAGTGTGTCATTCTTTACAGGGGGTCCCCAGGAGTGTGTCAGTATTTACAGGGGGTCCCCGGGAGTGTGTCAGTGTTTACAGGGGGTCCCGGGGAGTGTGTCAGTGTTTACCGGGGGTCCCCAGGAGTGTGCCAGCATTTACAGGGGGTCCCCAGGTGTGTGTCAGTGTTCACAGGGGGTCCCCGGGAGTGTGTCAGTATTTACAGGAGGTCCCCGGGAGTGTGTCAGTATTTACAGGGGGTCCCCAGGAGTGTGTCAGTATTTACAGGGGGTCCCCGGGAGTGTGTCAGTATTTACAGGGAGTCCCCGGGAGTGTGTCAGGACACAGGTCCCTGAGTGTGTCAGCATGTACAGGGATCCTGAAAGTGTGTCAGTATTTACAGGGGGTCCCCGGGAGTCTGCCAGTATTTACAGGGGGTCCCCGGGAGTGTGTCAGTATTTACAGGGAGTCCCTGGGAGTGTGTCAGTATTTACAGGGGGTCCCCGGGAGTGTGTCAGTATTTACAGGGGGTCCCCGGGAGTGTGTCAGTATTTACAGGAGGTCCCTGGGAGTGTGTCAGGATTTACAGGGGGTCCCCGGGAGTGTGTCAGTATTTACAGTGGGTCCCCGGGAGTGTGTCAGTATTTACAGGGAGTCCCCGGGAGTGTGTCAGGACACAGGTCCCTGAGTGTGTCAGCATGTACAGGGATCCTGAAAGTGTGTCAGTATTTACAGGGGGTCCCCGGGAGTCTGCCAGTATTTACAGGGGGTCCCCGGGAGTGTGTCAGTATTTACAGGGAGTCCCTGGGAGTGTGTCAGTATTTACAGGGGGTCCCCGGGAGTGTGTCAGTAGTTGCAGGGGGCCCCCGGGAGTGTGTCAGTATTAACAGGAGTCCCCGGGAATGTGTCAGTATTTACAGGGGGTCCCGGGGGTGTGTCAGTACTTACAGGGGGTCCCGGGGAGTGTGTCTGTATTTACAGGGGGTCCCCAGGAGTGTGACAGTAT
Organism: Somniosus microcephalus; assembly: GCF_052327205.1. NCBI lineage: Eukaryota > Metazoa > Chordata > Chondrichthyes > Squaliformes > Somniosidae > Somniosus > Somniosus microcephalus. Next base: position 41,145,022 of record NC_141015.1, on the reverse strand, counting down.
TTACAAGGGGTCCCTGGGAGTGTGTCAGTATTTACAGGGGGTCCCCGGGAGTGTGTCAGTATTTACAGGGAGTCCCCGGGAGTGTGTCAGGACACAGGTCCCTGAGTGTGTCAGCATGTACAGGGATCCTGAAAGTGTGTCAGTATTTACAGGGGGTCCCCGGGAGCCTGCCAGTATTTACAGGGGGTCCCTGGGAGTGTGTCAGTATTTACAGGGGGTCCCCGGGAGTGTGTCATTCTTTACAGGGGGTCCCCAGGAGTGTGTCAGTATTTACAGGGGGTCCCCGGGAGTGTGTCAGTGTTTACAGGGGGTCCCGGGGAGTGTGTCAGTGTTTACCGGGGGTCCCCAGGAGTGTGCCAGCATTTACAGGGGGTCCCCGGGGGTGTGTCAGTGTTCACAGGGGGTCCCCGGGAGTGTGTCAGTATTTACAGGAGGTCCCCGGGAGTGTGTCAGTATTTACAGGGGGTCCCCAGGAGTGTGTCAGTATTTACAGGGGGTCCCCGGGAGTGTGTCAGTATTTACAGGGGGTCCCCGGGAGTGTGTCAGTATTTACAGGGGGTCCCCGGGAAAGTGTCAGTATTTACAGGGGGTCCCCGGGAGTGTGTCAGTATTTACAGGGGGTCCCCGGGAGTGTGTCAGTATTTACAGGGTTCCCCGGGAGTGTGTCAGTATTTACAGGGGGTCCCTGGGAGTGTGTCAGTATTTACAGGGGGTCCCTGGGAGTGTGTCAATATTTACAGGGGGTTAACCCAGTGACATTCAAGGTCTAAGAACAGACCGTTAATTCCATGAGGTGAACTAATCTAATTCTGCTTTTTAACAATTTTCTAAAATGATTTCAACGCCCAGCTTTGCAGAAGCCGACTCGACACTGAATTGTTCGCACAATCCATTCCCGTCAGTGTCAAAGGCACACTTGGAAATCCGCCTGTGGTGAGCAGTGCTGAGAATCATCAACTCCTGCTCAAGCCTCTATGTGGTAAACCACTGTTATACCTGTCTGTATGTGTATGTGTATTCCACTAGGTACAGGTCTGGAAATGCCTCGGCTGACTCCTCCCACTATTCCAGGTATATAAGTGACTACCTCCCAGTCCCTTAGTATTCTGGACAGGTCGACCACTCGAGACTAGACCTTCATTCTTTAGTTAATAAAAGCCTGGTTGTTACTCGCTTAACCTCAGTCTTTTGAGTAATTGATGGCGCATCAATTTTATTAACTAAATTTTTTATAATGGAGAAGATCCTCACACCAGCATACCTGGACCTGGACAGTCGGGAAGCGGACGCTTCCACCAAGTTTGCTCACTGGCTCATGTGCTTCGAGGCATTCCTGACTGCCTCCACTGCGGTCGTAACGGATGCGAACAAACTGTCTGTCCTGATCTCTAAGGTGAACCACCGAGTGTACTCAGTCATCCGGGACGCGACCTCGTACACAGCCGCCCTTCAGCTCCTCAAGACCCAGTACACGCGCCCTGTGAACGAAGTTTACGCCAGGCACCTCCTGGGGAGTCGCAAGCAACAACCTGGGGAATCGACTGAGGAATACCTCCAAGCACTGTCCATGCTTGGCCGGGCCTGTGGGTGTAAGGCGGTAACGCCCACTAAGTACACGGAGGAACTTATCCGGGATGCCTTCGTAGTGGGCCACAGGTCCAACTACACCCGACAGCGACTGCTGGAGCAGAGTGACCTCACCCTCGACAAAGCCTCCGAAATCGCACTGACGCTGGACGCAGCCTACCGGGGCATGGATGCCTACTCCTCTGCACCGTGGACGCCGCGGGGAACGACAACCTGGGACACGGTAGGACAGCCCCATAGCACCGTGCCACCCCAGCCACAGCCCAACAACGGCCCAACCACCGCAGCAGTGTCCCAAAGCCAGACAGCAGTGTCCCAAGGCCAGAAATGCTACTTCTGTGGCCAGGCCAAACACCCCAGAGCGCGCTGCCCGGCGAAGAATGTGACCTGCTCGGGCTGCGGGAAAAAGGGACACTACGCTAGCGTCTGCAAGGCCAAAGCCACCCCGAACGCCAGCAGCGCCGCGTGTGGGCCGTGCGAGCCGCCATCTTGGGCCCCCAACAGCGCCGCGTGTGGGCCGTGCGGGCCGTGCGGGCCGCCATCTTGGGCCTCCCCAGCCATGTGCGAACCACCGGAACAGCAGCCATCTTGGACGACTCCAGCCACATGGGAATCATGGACGCCGCCATCTTGGACATCAGCCGGGACGCAGCAGGCCGCCAACCCCCCCCCATCTGATACCCGCAGCGACACACCGACCCCTACGCTGGCCTCTGTTACGCTGGACCAAATGAGACTGCACCAACTAGCTCGGTCCAAAATGGACGTTAAGGTAAACGGCCATGCAATAAACTGCCTTTTTGACTCCGGGAGCACAGAGAGCTTCATCCACCCCGACACAGTGCGGCGTTGCTCTCTCCCAGTCCTGCCTGCGCACCAGCGGATTTCTATGGCCGCCGAGTCCCAGTCAGCGGACATTGGCGGCTACTGCGTGGTGACACTAGTAGTAGACGGGACTGTGTTCAATAATTTTAAACTCCTGGTCCTGCCCCCACTTTGCGCTGCCGTTCTACTGGGGTTGGATTTCCAGTGCCACCTCAAAAGCGTTACGATGGCGTACGGTGGCCCCCTCCCCCCACTCACAGTCTGCAGCCAGCAGCCTCCAAATTGCCCGCCGCGCACCAGATGCAACCTCTCCACACTCAGAGTCCCACCCCCCCCCACTGTTTGCTAACCTCACCCCCGACTGTAAGCCCATCGCCACAAAGAGCAGGCGATACAGTGCCGGGGACAGGGTTTTCATCAAAACCGAAGTGGAGCGGCTCCTGAAGGAGGGGATTATTGAGGGCAGCTCCAGCCCCTGGCGAACCCAGGTTGTGGTCGTTAAGACCGGCAAGAAACAACACCTGGTCATCGACTACAGCCAAACAATAAACCGCTACACCCTGCTGGACGCCTACCCACTCCCCCGCATAGCTGACATGGTCAACCAGATCGCGCAGTACCGCGTCTTTTCGACCATTGACCTGAAATCAGCGTACCACCAGCTCCCCATCCGCCCCGAAGACCGCCAGTATACTGCTTTTGAGGCAAACGGCCGCCTCTATCACTTCCTTAGGGTTCCCTTTGGCGTTACCAATGGGGTCTCCGTCTTCCAAAGGGAGATGGATCGGATGGTCGATCAAAACGCGCTGCAGGCCACTTTCCCTTACCTAGACAATGTGACCATCTGCGGCCATGACTTGCAGGACCATGACGCAAACCTCGAGAAATTCCTCCGCACCGCCCAACTCCTGAACCTGACATATAACAAGGAGAAGTGCATATTCCGCACAGACCGCCTCGCCATCCTTGGCTGTGTTGTGGAACACGGGGTCATCGGTCCCGACCCGGAACGGATGCGTCCCCTTATGGAACTCCCACTGCCCCACTGCCTAAAAGCTCTGAAGAGGTGCCTAGGGTTTTTTTCCTACTACGCCCAGTGGGTCCCCTACTATGCAGACAAAGCCCGTCCGCTGATCAAATCCACCTCTTTTCCCCTGATGGCAGAGGCCCGCTCGGCCTTCCACCGTATCAAGGCGGACATTGCCAAAGCCACCATGCACGCAGTGGATGAATCCATCCCCTTCCAGGTGGAAAGCGATGCGTCCGACTTCGCTCTGGCCGCCACCCTTAATCAGGCGGGGAGACCTGTGGCATTCTTCTCACGAACCCTCCAGGGCCCGGAGACCAGACACTCCGCGGTCGAGAAGGAGGCCCAGGCTATTGTGGAGACTGTGCGTCATTGGAGGCACTACCTGGCCGGAAAACGATTTACCCTGCTCACTGACCAGCGTTCAGTTGCTTTTATGTTCAACAACAAGCAGAGGGGCAAAATCAAAAATGACAAGATCTTGAGGTGGAGAATCGAACTTTCCACCTACAATTACGAGATCTTGTACCGGCCTGGGAAGCTCAATGAACCCCCAGATGCCCTATCGCGTGGCACCTGCGCCAGCGCGTAGATCGATAGACTGCGGGCCCTCCACAACGACCTCTGCCATCCGGGGGTCACCAGGTTCTTCCACTTCATCAAGGCCCGCAACCTGCCTTACTCCATTGAGGAGGTCAGGACCATGACCAAGAACTGCCAAGTCTGCGCTGAGTGCAAACCGCACTTTTATAGACCAGACAGAGCCCACCTGATAAAAGCCACTCGCCCTTTCGAACGCCTGAGCGTCGATTTTAAAGGGCCTCTCCCCTCCTCCGACCGCAATGTGTACTTCCTCAACATCATTGACGAGTACTCCCATTTCCCGTTCGCTATCCCCTGCCCGGACATGACCAGTGCCACGGTCATTAAATGTCTGAACAGCCTCTTCACCCTGTTCGGTTTCCCCAGCTATATCCATAGCGACCGGGGCTCATCGTTTATGAGCGACGAACTCCGCCAGTACCTGCTCGCTAGGGGTATAGCCACAAGCAGGACCACCAGTTACAACCCCCGGGGGAACGGGCAGGTGGAAAGAGAGAATGCAACAGTTTGGAAGGCCGCCCTACTAGCCTTAAAGTCTAGGGGCCTTCCGACCTCCCGCTGGCAGGAGGTGCTCCCCGATGCGCTCCACTCGATTCGGTCACTGCTCTGCACTGCCACCAATGCCACCCCTCACGAGAAAATGTTTGCTTCCCAAGGAAGTCCACATCGGGGACAGCGTTACCGCCATGGCTGACGTCCCCAGGGCTGGTACTACTGAGAAGACACGTGAGGACCAATAAAACGGACCCCCTGGTCGAGAGGGTCGACCTCCTCCACGCCAACCCCCAGTACGCTTACATTGCGTACCCGGACGGGCGGGAGGACACAGTCTCCATACGAGACCTCGCACCCTCGGGGACCGCAGTAACCCACTACCCATTACCACCCCCCCCACGACCCGATATCCAACCCCAGCAGCCGGCTCGCCTTGGACCGTAACCCACGAGGACTACACTCCAGTGCCCCAGCCTACACGGGACGCGACGCCGGAAGCTCCACCACCCCTGCCGTCGCCACGTCGATCACAGCGGCAGACAAGACCTCCGGAGAGACTCCAATACACGAACTTTTAAATACACTTCACCCCGCCGGACTCATTTTTAAACAAGGGGTGAATGTGGTAAACCACTGTTATACCTTGTAAAGTCTGTGGGTTGTGCAGTTAATAAATACACAGACTTCAGAAATAACAACAAACAGGTCTTAACTATTCGAAGGTCCGGGCGAATCTGCCCCAGTTATCCTGTCACAACACTTATATACTGGTGTGGTCACTGTCGGTATTACAGTATACAGAAGCCAAACAAGTAGTGCCACACTTAAAGTAGTTCCCTTAAAGGTGAACGGTTACATACAATAATTTCCTTAAGGGTAGACGGGTACATACACTACAATCCTCCCTTTTTAGCTTTCAACATACTGAGTCCATAGTGGACATACATTATCACATATATATATATACAGATTTATTTAAGACAGTTCATAGATTCAGTCTTTCGGGAGGTTTCCGGATTCTGTCCGGGTAACGCCGCAGTGGTGTCGTCATTCCAAGCGGGCTAGTAGGTGTTTCTGGTAAAGTTGAATCGGCTTGAAGCACAGTGTCAGGTTCCTCTGACTCCAGAACTACCAGATCGGACGTAGGTGTTCTGGGTAACTCAGTCTCAACCTTATCCGGGTAAGGTGGTGAAGTCGGGGGCCCATTTGTGGCGGACCCTATGATCTGGTCAACATGGCGCCTTATTATATTGTCTCCAATGTCCACAGTGTACATCAACGGCCCTAGCCTTTTTCCAATCGTTCCAGGCTGCCATTTCTCAGTACGATAGTCCCGGGCCAAAACTCGTTGACCGGTCTGGAAGGATCTAGTGGCCCTTTCGTTCATGCCCTGGAATTGCCGGTTCTCTACGTCCCTTCTGACGTTTGGTTTGAGTAAATCCAGCCGACATCGTAGGCGTCTATTACAAAACATCATCGCGGGAGTTTGATTTGTGACCGCATGGGTTGCATTTCGGTATGCCAACAAAAAACTATCCACCTTATGCTGTAAACTTATGTCTTCATTACTCATGGCCTTTACGGCCTTCTTGAAGGTCTGGACAAACCTTTCAGCCAATCCATTGGAGGCGGGATGGTATGGGGCTGACGTGTAATGTTTAACTCCATTGCTCTTTAAGAATTTCTTAAATTCCTCAGATACAAATTGCGGTCCATTGTCAGAACAGATCTGTTCTGGCAGGCCATTCCGAGCAAACATAGTCCTTAACACCGTGATGGTTTTTTCCGTCGTGGTGGTGGTCATCTTAATTACTTCTGGCCACTTGGAGTGGGCATCTACCGCTATTAGGAACATCGAGTCCATAAATGGACCAGCAAAGTCGATGTGTACTCTTTGCCAGGGAGATGAGGGCCACTCCCATGGGTGCAGAGGAGCCTGTGGTGGCGCATTCTGAACCCTCTGACATCCTAGGCAATTCTTCGTGATCTCCTCTATGTCCCCATCGATGCCTGGCCACCACACAAACGCCCTTGCTAGATTCTTCATCTTTATGCCACCCAGGTGTCCTTCGTGCAGCTCCTTGAGTACCTTCTTTTGGAGTTTGGGTGGAATCACCACTCTAGACCCACACATCAGGGTTCCTCGACACACTGACAGTTGTTCTTTCCTCTGTGAGAATGCTTGCAGTGTTGGTTCGCACTGTGCTGGCCATCCCTCCACCGTTAAATCATAGACTCGTGAAAGAGTCGGGTCATTCCTTGTCTCATTCTCAATCATTGAGTTTGTTATCGGCAGACACTCCACTATTGATGAGTGGAACAACTCTACTGGGTCCACTGTCCTCGCTTCTTCTACCATCGGCAATGGCAAGCGTGATAGCCCATCAGCGTTTCCATGCTGTTTGGACCGTTTGTATTCAATATCATACTGGTGTGCCCCAAGTAAAACTGACCATCTTTGTAACCTTTGTGCCGTCATGGTAGAAACGGCCTTGTTTGGGTTGAATATGGACACCAACGGCTGGTGGTCCGTCAGCAATGTGAACCTCTTACACTGCAGGTAATGGTTGAATTTCTTCACGCCCCACACAAGACTGAGGGCCTCCCTATCTATCTGGGCGTAATTTCGTTCCGCTGGTGTCAATGATCGGGACGCGAATGCCACCGGCCTTTCCGAGCCATTTGGTAGTCTGTGCGAAAGTACTGCCCCAATTCCGTACGGGGAAGCATCACAAGCTAGCCGAAGGGGTAATGCTGGGTTGAAATGAGCCAACACTTCTTCAGAGGTAATCAACTCCTTGCTCCTGCGAAAAGCCTTTTTGCATTCTTCACTCCACCTCCATGGTGTTTCTTTCCGCAACAGCTCATTTAGCGGATGCAGCACCGTAGATAAATTTGGCAGAAACTTGTGATAATAATTAATCAACCCCAAGAATGACCTTAGCTGTGACACGTTTCCTGGAGCGGGGGCCTTCACGACCGCTTCTATCTTTTCCGGTGACTTATGTAGTCCCTCTCGGTCAATGACATGCCCGCAGTATGAGATCCGTTTTTGGAAGAACTCACACTTCTTGCGATTAACCCGAAGGCCATACTCCTTCAACCTGGTGAGTACCAGTTTCAAATTCGTGAGGTGTTCTTCCTCATCTTTTCCCGTGATTAGAATATCACCTAAGTAGCACTGCGTGCTTGGAATTCCTTGTAACACCTGTTCCATGGCCCTCTGCCAAATTGCTGGCGCCGAAGCTACTCCAAAGACCAGTCTATTATAGCGATACAAGCCTCTGTGAGTGTTGATGGTGAGGTATTGGCGTGACTCTTCCTCAACCTCCATCTGTAAATATGCCTGAGCCAAGTCTATCTTCGTGAAGTGCTTCCCTCCAGCCAATGAAGCAAAAATATCTTCAATCCGCGGAAGTGGGTATTGTACCGTGTGAAGTACCGGATTCACTGTGATCTTGAAATCTCCGCAGATACGGACCTTCCCCGGTCCCCCTGGCTTATTACTTGGTGAGGATTTCATGACGGGAACAATGGGCGTGGCCCACTCACTCCAGTCTACTTTTGACAGAACCCCTGATCGTTCAAGTTCTTCTAGTTCTGCCTCTACTGCTGGTCGTATTGCGTACGGTACCGATCTGGCCTTAAAAAACTTTGGACTTGCATGTTCTGCAATCTTGACCTTTGCTTTAATACCTCGCAGCGTTCCCAGTCCTTGCTGGAATACCTCTTTAGCTTCGTCTAATATTCTGGACAACCGTTCAGGTTTGACATCCTCTTTTTCGGACTCCACTGTCATGGTGTTTAGTGCATGCCAGTCCATCTTTATTTTTCGGATCCACTCTCGTCCCAGAAGTGGTGGACCTCCCTCAGGCAACACATACAGATCTAACCGGTGGTGAACTTTATCCTGGTATCTCACCTTAACCTCTAGTTTTCCGATGGGGAATACTTTGTGCCCCGTGTATGTCTGCAGCACTAGATCCTTATTCCGTAGTGGAATATGCTTGAAAAACTTTTTATAGTCATGCTTATTCATGACAGTCAACGCCGATCCGGTGTCTACTTCCATTTTTACTTGGACCTTCTCAATCTGTAATGTTATCCAAATAGTTTGTCGGTCGGCTTCATTGCTCACGTTGTGGATTCTCAGACTGTCCAGTCCTTTGCGTTTGGAGTGTGAGTCCGACTTCTGTTCCTTCAGACTCTTCCTAGTCGCCTCTTGTACCTTTCTGTACCATTTTTGTGAGGACTCGTTATTGTTGTACGTCGTTCCTGACCGGCACACTTTAGCTATGTGCCCGATCTTGCCACATTTCCGGCATTCTTGGTTTTTACCCCAGCAACGCTTCTGGTCGTGTGTTGTCTTCCCACAACAATAGCATTTCGTAGTCCTCGAGGTGATGTGGTCCACCCCTAGTGCCACCGCCTTCCGCTGCATTACCGCCGTTCCTTTTGCTGCGGCTTCGTATGATGCGGCTATAAGGACAGCCCTGTCAAGTGTGAGGTTGTTCTCTTCCAGTAGTCGCTTTTGCGTCCCTTCTTTGGACAATCCACATACGAACTTGTCTCGCAGTGCCTCTGTCAGATTCCCTCCGAACTGGCAGTGTTTCGCTAGCCTCCGCAGTTCGACCAAGTATTCCGCGTTGCTTTCGTCTTTCTTCTGCGTTCTCGCATAGAATCTGAATCGTTCAGCCAGCTTCAACGGTGTGGGGTTCAAGTGATCCTTCAGCACCGCTACTATATCCTCGAAAGTCTGATCCGCCGGTTTAGTTGGAGAGAGAAGATGTTTCAACAACCCGAATGTTTTCGCACCCATCATGTTAAGTAAGGTTACAGCTTTTTCCTCCTTAGCTATTTTGTTAGCCTTACAATGTATCTCAATACGTTCCACGTACGTGGGCCAGTCTTCTATTTCGGAGTTAAAATCGTTGCTGTCCCCATGCTTAGGCATCTTCCTTTCTTTGGGTACAACACAAATATTTCTTTAAATTCTTATGTATTTTTTTTCTAAGATGGCGGCTTTTCCCGCGAATTTGGCGGTTTCCCGCTCTTCCTTTCTCTCCCCGCCCACTTCAGTGGCGGTTTCCCGCTTCTGTCGGCTCCACCGCCTAATGGCGGCTTCCCGCGTTTCTTCCTGGTGGAAGGGGTACGCTTTCCCCGCAGCGGACAGGTTCAGCCGCTGGGCTGGCTCTCGCACAGCTCCCCCTACTCGGCTCTGTCTTCTCCTCCCGCCCGCACGGCTCTACCGGCGCTGGGTACACCCCGTTAACGGAGGACAGTTCAGCCGCTGGACTGGCTTTCGCGCAGTCTCTCACCCGTTTTCGGCTGTGTCTCTCTCCCACTCCCGCACGTTCGGTTTTGCCGGCTCTGAGTACCCCGTTGGTGGAGAACAGCTCAGCCGCTGGACTGGCTCCTCGCAGTCTCTCTCTCTGCCCCCCGGCTCTCACCCGCACGGTTCCCGTTCGCCTCCCCAGCCCTCTCGCAGACCGGTGTTTCCCTCCCCGGCTGCGGCTGGGTTTCTCTTCCCGCGCCTACTCGCAGGCTCAGCGCTTCGTGGCTGCGGTCGCTGCCCGGATTTTTCCCGCCGATCGCGGACCGGCTGTCACCCGACGCCGTTGGACCCGACTTTTGACCGGCTCAGCTCCCCCTCGACCGAGGTCGAGTGCTCTGCCCTTATCCTCCGGATATTCTCTACACCTTCCCCTACTCACAGTCTCTTCGGCCGCCTTGTTCCCTGCTGATCGGCTCACTCTGTACCGTGGCAGAAGGGTAGTCAGTGCCTGTTGCAGACGGAAGCTTTTGTTGCTAAAGTCTTCCACCTTTCTCCTGCTGCAGCCTCGTGTTTTCTTCCAGCAGCACGACGAGGGCGGTTGCCTCTCTTCGACGCTCTTCTTGCTTTGGTAATCTTGCCACAGGGTACGATCGGACTCGTCGCCACTGTAAAGTCTGTGGGTTGTGCAGTTAATAAATACACAGACTTCAGAAATAACAACAAACAGGTCTTTACTATTCGAAGGTCCGGGCGAATCTGCCCCAGTTATCCTGTCACAACACTTATATACTGGTGTGGTCACTGTCGGTATTACAGTATACAGAAGCCAAACAAGTAGTGCCACACTTAAAGTAGTTCCCTTAAAGGTGAACGGTTACATACAATAATTTCCTTAAGGGTAGACGGGTACATACACTACATACCTGTCTGTATGTGTATGTGTATTCCACTAGGTACAGGTCTGGACATGCCTCGGCTGGCTCCTCCCACTATTCCAGGTATATAAGTGACTACCTCCCAGTCCCTTAGTATTCTGGACGGGTCGACCACTCGAGACTAGACCTTCATTCTTTAGTTAATAAAAGCCTGATTGTTACTCGCTCAACCTCAGTCTTTTGAGTAATTGATGGCGCATCACTTTACATCTGGCCAGCTGCCAAGGGGTACACGAGACATTATTAGATGATTACGAGGTGATTGAACCTGATCTTTGCTGAGGTCGCAAGCTCTGGTCCCCTCTGAAGCTCTGAGAGGACGAAGAAAAAATATCTTTGATCCAATCAACGAGTTTTCTTGATCCGTCCGTGTGCCTTAAAGGTGTCTGTGGGCTAAAGAAACCCTGGGTTTTTCAGGCATGTTACGGGATCTCAGTGATGTCACTGCGGTGTTGCATGACACATGCACAATGCATTTTATCACCTTGGTTCGCCATTCGGACTCCAGTCCCCTCTTTAATCGCAGCCCTTCCATTGCATGTCCTCCTTTAAGCTGCTTAATTACAGGCAAAGTATTGATCGCAATTCATTTGCAGTAAATCTTTATTGACAGCCTTCCTCATTAAATCAGAAGAAAGAGTTTATTAATCCCCGCGCCTTGCATAAGGTGCTCGCTGTGTCACGCTGGCAATCTCCATCCTTCCATTAATCTGTTATTGCAGCTTGTGTTTAGAGGAGAGATGGCTCTTTGACTATAATTTACAAGGCAGCCAGGAGAGTACATTGAGCCACGCTGATGAGATTAGATTCACTGGCCCTGGATTCATTCTCGGCTGCTATGGTGCAAATGCTAATGACCCATTGCTAAAGTAACATTGGCTCAAATTGCGTGTAAATTATTTAGACTTTTCCCCTCATCCTTCAGCTCGAAAACGTTTTTGCACCGTAACTTGCTGGGAGTGCGAGGCTGATAACAGAGCTCCGACACGGCAAGAGAGCCCCAGGTGGGCAGAGGAAACGCTTCAAGGACACCCGCAAAGCTTCCTTGAAAAAGTGCAACATCCCCACCGACACCTGGGAATCCCTGGCCCAAGACTGCACAAAGTGGAGGAGAAGCATCCGGGAAGGTGCCGAACACCTCGAGTCTCTTCGCCGGGAGCAAGCAGAAGCCAAGCGCAGGCAGCGCAAGGAGCGCACGTCAACCCAAGCACCCCACCCACCCACCCCTTCAACTACCGTCTGCCCCACCTGTGACAGAGACTGTCGGTCCCGCATTGGACTCATCAGTCACCTGAGAACTCATTTTTAATGTGGAAGCAAGTCATCCTCGGTTCCGAGGGACTGCCTAAGAAGAGAAGGATGGGCTCCATTGATAATGTGAGTTGAATATTCGAATTTGGTTTGGGTATTGTTGCAGATAACGAGCTGACGTTTGAACAATGCTATATTTGTACTACTGCTTCAAAATTGTCATATTTTCCACTTCACAGAGATACTAAAGTTGCCTCCTGTACATTCCTCCCTCCCTTCACCCCACCATTGGCGGCCGTGCCTTCAGCAGCCAAGGCCCCACACTCTGGAATTCCCTCCCTAAACCCTTCTGACTCTCCACCTTCCTCTCTTCCTTTAAGACGCTCCTTCAAACCCATCATTTTGAGCAAGTTTTGGTCAACTCTCCTAATATCTCCTTATATTGCCTCAGTACCCATTAGTGTCTTGATGACACCTTGGGGTGTTCTTCCACATTAAAGACGCCATATAAATGCAAGTTGTTGTTGTTGGGTCTTGTAAAACAAATTGACACGCTCAAGATTTGTCCATGATTCCATGACCTCAAGTTGGGAAACAACAAGAACAAGAACAGCAATGTGCATTTATATAGCGCCCCTAAAGTAACAAAATGTCCCAAGGTGCTTCACAAGAACGTTATCATTCAACATTTGACACCGAGCCACAGAAGGAGATATCAGGGCAGGTGACCAAAAGCTTGGTCAAAGAGGTAGGTTTTAAGGAGCGTCTTAAAGCAGAATAAAGAGGCGGAGAGGTTTAGGGAGGGAATTCCAGAGCTTAGGGTCCAGGCAGCTGAAGGAACGGCCGCCAATGGCAGAGCGATTAAAATCGGGGCATGTGCAAGAGGCCAGAATTGGAGGAGCGCAGAGATCTCAGAGGGTTGTGGGGCTGGAGGAGGTTACAGAGATAGGGAGAAGCGAGGCTTATCTCAAGGTCAGAAGAACCAGCAGGAAATGACAGACATTCTTTCCCTTTTTTTTAAAGGGATATTTCTCACAATCTGATGTGCAATGGATACATGTTAGCTGCACAAGATACAATACTTTTGATGTATACTAGCGTAGAAAATGCGGCAGCAAGCTCCCACAAACAGCAATGTGATGATAATCTGTTTTAGTTATGTTGATTGAGGGATAAATATTGGCCCCAGGACACCGGGGAGAACTCCCCTGCTCTTCTTCGAAATAGTGACATGGGATCTTTTACGTCCACCTGAGAGGGCAGACGGGGCCTTGGTTTACATAAAAACATAGAAGATAGGAGCAGGAGTAGGCCATTCGGCCCCTCGAGCCTGCTCCGCCATTCAATGCGATCATGGCTGATCATTCAAATTCAGTACCCTGTCCCTGCTTTCTCCCCATATCCCTTGATCCCTTTAGCCTTAAGAAATATATCCAACTCCTTCTTGAATATATTTAATGAACTGGCCTCAACTGCCTTGTGTGGTAGAAAATTCCACAGATTCACCACTCTCTGGGTGAAGAAATTCCTCCTCATCTCTGTCCTAAATGGCTTACCCCTTATCTTTAGACTGTGACCCCTGGTTCTGGACTCCCCCGCCATCGGGAACATCCTTCCTGCATCTAGTCTGTCTAGTCCTGTTAGAATTTTATAAGTTTCAATGAGATCCCCTCTCATTCTTCTAAACTCCAGCGAGTATAAGCCTAATCGACCCAATCTCTCCTCATACGTCATTCCTGCCATCCCAGGTATCAGTCTGGTGAATCTTCGCTGCACTCCCTCCATGGCAAGAACATCCTTCCTCAGATAAGGTGACCAAAACTGCACACAATACTCAAGGTGTGGTCTCACCAAGGCCCTGTACAACTGCAGCAAGACATCCTTGTTCTTGTACTCAAGCCCTATCGCTACGAAGGCCAACATACTATTTGCCTTCTTAACCACCTGCTGCACCTGCATGCTTACATTCAGCGACTGGTGCACAAGGACACCCAGGTCTCGTTGCACTTCCCCTTCTCCCAATCTATTGCCGTTCAGATAATAATCTGTCTTCCTGTTTTTGCCACCAAAGTGGATAACCTTGCATTTATCCACATTATACTGCATCTGCCATGCATCTGCCCAATCACCCAACCTGTCCAAATCATACTGAAGTTTCTCGGCATCCTCCTCACAGCACACACGCCCACCCAGCTTTGTGTCATCTGCAAACTTGGAGATATTACATCTAGTTCCCTCGTCTAGATCATTAATAAATATTGTGAATAGCTGGGGTCCTAGCACCGTCCCTGCGGTACCCCACTGGTCACTGCCTGCCACTCGGAAAAAGACCCGTTTATTCCAACTCTTTGCTTCTTGCCTGCCAACCAGTTCTCTATTCAAGTCAGTACCTTGCCCCCAATCCCATGTGCCTTAACTTTACACGCTAATCTCTTATGCGGGACCTTATCGAAAGCCTTCTGAAAGTCCAAATACACCACATCCACTGGTTCTCCCTTATCTATTCTACCAGTTACATCCTCAAAAAATTCCAGTAGATTAGTCAAGCACGATTTACCTTTTGTAAATCCATGTTGACTTTGTCCGATCCTGTCACTGTTTTCCAAGTGCTCTGCTATTACATCTTTTATAATGGACTCTAGCATTTTCCCCACTACCGATGTCAGGCTTACCGGTCTATAATTCCCCGTTTTCTCTCTACCACCTTTTTTGAATAGTGGGGTAACATTAGCTACCCTCCAATCCATGGGAACTGTTCCAGAATCTATAGAATTTTGGAAGATGACCAGCAATGCATCTACTATTTAACGCCTCATCCGAAAGACGGCACCTCTGACAGTGCAGCGCTCCCTCAGTACTGGGAGTGTCAGCCTAGATTTTTGTGCTCCAGTCTCTGGAGCGGGACTTGAACCCACGACCTTCTGACTCAATGACGAGAGAGTGCGGCCCACTGAGCCACAGCTGACACTTCTGAAGTTATATGAAAGTTAACTGTATAGACTTTCAAATAGAGGGAATTTCAATTAACGGCCGTGATTGGAGAACTGCATCTTGCTGCAGGCTTGCTGGGACTCAGTTATTTCCATATCACACCTCTACGCTCAATTAAGTCTCTGGAGAATTTTTTTTTTGAACAATTAGCAATGGCAGCAGCTGGAAGATGGCTGGAAGCAACAGAGTTTGCTCCAAGGCTAGCGATGCTGGCACCAACCAACAGACCTGCAGCTGTGCCGTGCCAGCTGAAAATGTTGGTGTCTTTGGCACTAAAGGGGATGTGACAGTGGTGAGCGGCAATGGGGAACAAAGCGTCAAAAAAATTGATCAGCACCCAGCCCACCTGAGGCCCATTCCTGTGGCACTGGGAGTTGTAGGCCGAGATTTTGCGTTGGGTATGACGGCGGTCTCTGAGAGTACTGAAAATTATTATATTAAATATATGGCTGGGAATCTCTTTTTGAAGTTCAACAACATTAATTGTAGGAGTGCTCGACCTTTACTGAGTATGAGAACAGGAAGTTGTGTATTAGAGGGATTAATAAATTGTGAGTTTGGATGAAAAACACAAAACAAAATGCTGATATACGAAATAAGTACCGGTTTAATTAGAAGTTTTTAAAGTTTTCTAAATGAAATTTCAATGCAAGAGACTGAAAGACGTTTCTCTGGGCGTGTCTTAGTTTCGACAGATTTTGCGGCCGTGTCTTCCCTGACTTCTCCCTGACTGTACGCTGCGCTCCTGGCCTCGCTGATGTCATACGCTGCGCTGAACTCTGCAGCGCCGAAGAGGGAGTCTGTGTTCCGGGCCTCGCTCAAGGTAAGCCCGTGTTCTTTTCGAAGGTCAGCGGGGTACTGCGGAGCTACGCCACCGACCGCTATTTTTGGGACATTATCTTTCTGTGTGTGTGTGTGTGTGAGAGAGTGTGTGTGAGTGTGAGTGTGAGTGTGTGAGAGTGTGTGTGTGTGTGTGTGTGTGTGTGTGTGAGAGTGTGAGAGTGTGTGTGTGTGTGTGTGTGTGAGAGAGTGTGTGTGAGTGTGAGTGTGAGAGTGTGTGTGTGTGTGTCTTTACTTCACTCTTTCCTTTTTCTCCCCCTTTCTCGTGCTTTTGTTTCTCACACTTTAGGAAGGATGTGAAGGCCCTTGAGAGGGTGCAGAGGAGATTTACCAGAATGGTTCCGGGGATGGGGGATCTTAGCTACAAGGACAGGTTGGAGAAGCTGGATTTGTTTTCATTAGAACAAAGGTGGTTGAGGGGTGATTTGATAGAGGTGTACAAGATTATGATGGGTTTGGATATGCTAGACGGGGAAAGGCTGTTCCCACTAGTTGATGGTACAAGGACTAGGGGACACAGATTTAAGGTTTTGGGCAAGAGATACAGGGGGGATGTGAGGAAAATCTTTTTTATGCAGCAAGTGGTGGTGACCTGGAACTCGCTGCCGACGGAAGTGGTGGAAGCGGAGACACTCAATGTTTTCAAGGGGAGACTGGATAGGCACTTGAGGGAAATAAACTCGCAGGGCTACAGGGATAGAGCGGGGGAATGGGACTGACTGGATTGCTCCACAGAGAGCCGGCACGGACTCGATGGGCCGAATGGCCTCCTTCTGTGCCTCTGTGACTCTATGGCTCTATCATATGCTAATCTATCATTGATTTTTTTTTGTTTCTCTCTCTGCTTCCTTCTTTCTCTTTTCCTTTCCTGTTTCTCAGAGAGTGGGAAGTCCGGGTGAGGGGTGCAGAAGGTTGTAACCGCTATGTAAACTCTGGGATAAAAACAGACAATGCTGGAAACACTCAGCAGGTCAGGCAGCACCCGTGGAGAGAGAAACAGCGTTAACGTGTCAGTTCGATGACCTCTGGTCAGATCTGGAAAAAAAGTTGGAGATGTAACAGGTTTTAAGCAAGCAGAGGCTGGGGAAGGCGGGAGAGCAACGTTCCCCCTAAGGTGCGTGGGCGCGCATTGATCGGGAGGCCCCGCGCAGGCCGCTCACTCGCTGTTGCTGCCAGAAAAGATACCGCGCAGCAGATTTAAAGGGACTGCGTACGGGGAAATAAAAATAGAGGGAACAAAAGGGAAGGTCCGTAAACTCTGGGTCCTGGGCTCAAACCCGATGTGATAAAGTTGTTGAAGGTTATGGAGATGGTCCTCCCACTTAAAGAAATAGTTGGGCATAATTTTACCCTGGGGAGTGGAGAATTTCCTCTGCTCTCTAAGTAATGAAATCATAAATACATCTTTTCAAGAGGTTTTAAAATGTTGCTACATTTGGCAAATCGAAGTAATATCCATTTCTCTGACAAACTCACTCAGAGAAACCGTAATTATAGCAGATGCAAGGAATCAGTTTGTATCAACCGGTCTTTGTAAGACATTAAAGAGTAATTTTCTAATACAAAAGCCAAATACTACGGCTGCGGGAAATCTGCTTGTTAAATTCTTTAGGATTCTATCAAGAATCATAGATGTTTACGGCACAGAAGGAGGCCATTCGGCCCATCTCTCCGGTTGAACCCCTTTGCCATTTTTTCTATAACAGAAAATGAGCTTTAATGAAAGACTCCCCACGGCAAACGACACAAGCTGCTTCCTTTCATTCCACGGTGCCTCATTTTTCGCTGCAAGTGTCAGCCTTTTATAGACGTTCCCTTACTTCAGCGAATCAATGTTCATATCCGTTTAAGTCAGCACTTTAGAGATGTCCCCTTAATGATCAGCAGCTGCTAATTGACCAGGAGACAAATAGTTGCTGTCCCTGATACTGTTTATAAAGCCGTACCTTTTTCATTCAGTGTCGGATTGCAATTAACTGTGAAACAAGTTCAAATACAAACTTTAATCTCTGATTTCATATGTATGAGATCTGGAGTATGTCCATGAATACAGTTAGATCTTTATCACTGTAAACCTTATTATTCCAAGGCAGGCACTTTCCCTTGTTCAGGCAGAAACTCCACAACAGTTAATGTAGATATTCAGCTCCTAATTTATTCAACTAAGGGCCTCCATTGCTGCATTTTAATGGTAAGGTTTGACCACCTGATTTTACAACCTATCCAAAGAATGATCTTTGGGTGTGTTTGGTTGGTGAAATGAACTCCAGTTAATGTCCTTCTAACTGGGAGGGAATGTATTCTTCTTCTCCTCTCTTAGGCAGTCCCTCGGAACCGAGGCTGACTTGCTTCCACATTAAAAATGAGTTCTCAGGTGACTGATGAGTCCAATGCGGGACCTACAGTCTCTGTCACAGGTGGGGCAGACGGTGGTTGAAGGGGCGGGTGGGTGGGGTGCTTGGGTTGACGTGTGCTCCTTGCGCTGCCTGCACTTGGCTTCCGCTTGCTCCCGGCGAAGAGACTCGAGGTGTTCGGCGCCATCCCGGATGCTTCTCCTCCACTTTGTGCGGTCTTGGGCCAGGGATTCCCAGGTGTCGGTGGGGATGTTGCACTTTTTCAAGGAGGCTTTGAGGGTGTCCTTGAAGCGTTTCCTCTGCCCACCTGGGGCTCTCTTGCCGTGCCGGGGCTCCGAGTAGAGCGCTTGTTTTGGGAGTCTCCTATCGGGCATGCGGACGATGTGACCCGTCCATCGGAGCTGATCGAGCGTGGGCAAAGCTTCGATGCTGGGGGTGTTGGCCTGAGCGAGAACACTGACGTTGGTGCGACTATCCTGCCAATGGATTTGCAGGATCTTGCGGAGGCAGCGTTGGTGGTACCTCTCCAGTGCTTTGAGGTGGGAGGGAATGTATAGATATTTCATGAGACTCAAGTCTTTCATGCACAGTGTACAAAGGGGCTGTGTCTATTTGATTAACTTGGTTAACAAGGGCCTTGTTGAGTGAAGGTGCACATGGCATGATTCTCGTTACTTTTCTCTAGTCGGTTTACCATCACAGTTTAGTATTGAAACCTTAGGTCACCGGGACGGTGCGAGAGCGAAGGTGCTCGGACTCCCGCTTTCAAAAAAAATGGTAATCCTGGATATAATAGCAAGACGTGAATTTCAGAAGCAAAACTCCCGCAAGGAATGAAAATTAATACATAAGAACATAAGAACATAAGGAATAGGAGCAGGAGTAGGCCAATCGGCCCCTCGAGCCTGCTCCGCCATTCAATAAGATCATGGCTGATCTGATCCTAACCGCCAATCTACTATCACAGAACCATCTCCTGAATCTAACAGAATTAGACACACGAAATAGGAGCAGGATCAGGCTACACGGCCCCTGGGCCTGCTCCACTACCCACAGGGCCACGACCGATCCAAACCTAGACTCATGTCCAAATTCCTGCCCGCTCCCCGTAACCCTTAATTCCCTTTACTTCAAGGAAACTGTCTATTTCTGTTTTAAATTTATGTAATGATGTAGCTTCTACAGCTTTTTGGGGCAGCATATTCCATGGACCTACCACCCTCTGAGTGAAGTAGTTCCTCCTCATCTCAGTTTTGAAAGAGCAGCCCCTTATTCTAAGACTATGCCCCCTAGTTCTAGTTTCACCCATCATCGGAAACATCCTCCCCGCATCCACCCGATCCAACCCCTTCACAATCTTATATGTTTCAATAAGATCGCCTCTCATTCTTCTGAACTCCAATGAGTAGAGTCCCAATCTACTCAACCTCTCCTCATATGTCCATCCCCTCATCCCCGGGATTAACCGAGTGAACCTTCTTTGTACTGACTCGAGAGCAAGTATGTCTTTTCTTAAGTATGGACACCAAAACTGTATGCAGTATTCCAGGTGCGGTCTCACCAATACCTTGTACAACTGAAGCAATACCTCCCTATTTTTATATTCTATCCCCCTAGCAATGAAAGCCAACATTCCATTGGCCTTCTTAATCACTTGCTGCACCTGCATACTAACCCTTTGAGTTTCGTGCACCAGGACCCCCAGATCCCTTTGTACTTCTGTACTTTCCAGTTTCTTGCCATTAAGATAATAACTTGCTCTATGATTTTTCCTGCCAAAGTGCATAACCTCACACTTTCCAGTATTGTATTCCATCTGCCAAATCTCTGCCCACTTACTTAGCCTGTCTATGTCCCCTTGCAGGTTTTTTATGTCCTCCTCACTCACTACTTTCCCTCCCATCTTAGTATCATCTGCAAACTTTGATATGTTACACTCGGTCCCCTCCTCCAAATTGTTAATATAGATTGTAAAGAGTTGGGGACCCAGCACTGACCCCTGCGGAACACCACTAGTTACTGATTGCCAGTCTGAGAATGAACCATTTATCCCAACTCTCTGCCTTCTGTTAGATAGCCAATCCTCTATCCATGCCAGAATATTACCCCCAATCCCGTGATTTTTTATCTTAAGCAATAATCTTTTGTGTGGCACCTTGTCAAATGCCTTTTGGAAGTCTAAATACACTACATCCACTGGTTCCCCTTTATCCACCCTATATGTTACTTCCTCAAAGAACTCCAGCAAATTTGTCAAACATGACTTCCCCTTCATAAAACCATGCTGACTTTGTCCTATTAAATTATGATTATCCAAATGTCCTGTTACTGTCTCCTTAATAATGGACTCCAATATTTTACCTACCACAGATGTTAGGCTAACCAGTCTATAGTTTCCAGCCTTCTGTCTACTGCCCTTTTTAAATAAGGGCGTTACATTAGCAGTTTTCCAGTCTGCCGGGACCTTTGCTGAGTCCAGGGAGTTTTGGAAAATTATTACCAATGCATCCACAATCCCTACCGCCACTTCCCTCAAGACCTTAGGATGTAAGCCATCAGGTCCAGGTGATTTATCCGCCTTGAGTCCCATTATTTTACCGAGTACCACTTCCTTAGTGATTTTGATCGTGTTTAGCTCCTCCCCTCCTATAGCCCCCTGTTTGTCCAGTGTTGGGATATTCTTAGTGTCTTCTACTGTAAAGACTGATACAAAATATTCATTCAGTGTTTTTGCCATCTCCATGTTTCCCACCATTAATTTCCCGGTCTCATCCTCTAAGGGACCAACATTTACTTTAGCCACCCTTTTTCTTTTGATATAACTATAAAAACTCTTACTATCTGTTTTTATATTTTTTGCTCATTTACTTTCATAATATATCTTCCCTTTCTTAATCAATCTTTTTGTTATTTTTTGCTGTCTTTTAAAGTTTTCCCAATCCTCTATCCTCCCACTAGATTTGGCTACCTTATATGCCCTTGTTTTTAGTCGAATACTATCCTTAATTTCTTTACTTAGCCACGGATGGCTGTCTTTTCTTTTACACCCTTTTCTTCTCAGTGGAATATATTTTTTTTGGAAGTTGTAAAATAACTCCTTAAATGTACACCACTGATCATGTATCGTCTTACCCTTTAATCTATTTTCCCAATCCACTCTACTCAATTCCACTCTCATACCTTCATAGTCTCCTTTATTCAAGCTTAGCACGCTTGTTTGAGATCCAACCTTCTCACCCTCTAATTGAATATGGAATTCAACCATGTTATGGTCACTCATTCCAAGGGGATCCTTTACTAGGACATTTTTAATTAATCCTGTCTCGTTACACAGGACCAGATCTAAGGTTGCTTGCCCCCTGGTCGGTTCAGTTACATACTGCTCAAGAAACCCATCCCTAATACACTCAATGAACTCATCCTCAAGGCAGCCCTGCCCAATTTGATTTGTCCAATTAATATGATAGTTAAAATCCCCCATAATTATAGATGTTCCCTTATTACAAGCCTCAACTATTTCCTGATTGATACTCCGTCCAACAGAGTTGCAACTGTTTGGAGGCCTATAGACTACGCCCACTAGTGTTTTTTCCCCTTATTATTCCTTACCTCCACCCAAACTGTTTCATTATCCTGATCTTTTGACCCAATATCATTTCTCTGTATTACAGTGATTCCTTCCTTTATTAACATAGACACCCCACCTCCCCTTCCTTCCTGCCTGTCCTTCCTGATTTTTAAATAACCTGGTATGTTTAATTCCCAGGCATTATCACCCTGCAGCCATGTTTCTGTAATGGCCACAAGATCATACCCATATGTAGTTATTTGTGCCATTAACTCGTCTATTTTGTTACGAATGCTACGTGCATTCAGATAGAGAACTTTCAAATATGTTTTGTGACACTTAGTTCCTGCTTTTGCCCTTTTTATTACTTTACCTTTTACTCCATACCTTCTGCCCCTTCCTGACACGCTCTGGTTTTTAATTTCCCCACTGCTACCTAAGTCTATGACCTTCTCTGTTGTCATTTTTATTATTTGCTCTCTAGGAACCTCCCCCCCACTAGTTAGTTTACAGCCCTCTCTACAGCCCTAGTTATATGATCCGCCAGGACTCTCGTCCCAGCACTGGCCAAGTGAAGCCCGTCCCAACAGAACAGCTCCCTCCTGCCCCAGTACTGGTGCCAGTGTCCCAGGAAGCAAAACCCATTTCTCCCACACCAGTCTTTGAGCCACGCATTTAACTCTCTAATTTTATTTGTCCTAGCCAAATTCACTCGTGGCTCAGATTATTACCCTTGAGGTTCTGTTTTTTAATTTGACCCCTAGCTGCTCATACTCCTTTAACAGAACCGGCTTCCTAGTCCTATCTACGTCGTTTGTACCAACATGGACCACGACAACTGGATCCACCCCCTCCCACTGCAATTTTCTTTCCAGCCCAGAGGAGATGTCCTTAACCCTGGCACCGGGTAGGCAACACAGCCTTTGGGACTCTCGCTCTCAGCTGCACAGAACTCTATCTATCCCCCTAATAATACTATCCCCTACCACTACAACATTTCTATTTACTCCCCCCTCTTGAATGGCCCCTCATTCTATGGTGCTGTGGCCAGGTTGCTCATCCTCCCCGCAGTCCCTGCTCCTGTCCCCACAGGGAGTAAGAACCTCGAACCTGTTGGTCAAGAGCAAGGGCTGCGTCTCCTCCAGCTCTACCTCCTGGATCCCCGTACCTGCCTCACTCGTAGTCACACCGTCCTGTCCCTGACCATGGGCTACATCTGAATTACTTAACTTCATAGGTGTGACCACCTCCTGATACACAGAGTCCAGGTACTTCTTCCCCACCCTGAGGTGTCGCAGTGTCTGAAGCTCAGACTCCAGCTCATCAACACGGAGCTGGAGTTCCTGTAGCAGCAGACACTTGTCACAGACATAATCACCGTGAGCCTCAATGGGGTTCACCGGCTCCCACATCTCGCAACAGTAACACATCACCTGCTCCATTCTATGTAATTAATTAAATTTTTTATTGTTAGTTATGGACACCCTCTGCCCGATTTTAGATGCTAGTATCCCCTTTAATTAATTGGATTTAAATTAAATCAATCCCTCTAGTTACACCAGTTAAATGGTTTACCAACAGTCACTCTGCACCAGAAAGGCCTTATTAACTACAACCCACAGAGTTAAAGTTTGAAAAGAGCACCTAACACCCCACTTACCCTAACTCACAGCACTCTTTGATGACTTGCACTCAGTGCTTGCTCGCACTAGGACTGGTCTTTTTAAACTGTTTGTTTGTTTACAGCCAAATGAGTCACCCCTGCTGATTGGTTAGAAAACTGGTTTCCCCTGCCTGCTGTGCCAATTTACTCCTTCTGCAGTGTAACCTTGGTGTCAAGACTGCAACTGAACGTCAGAACAATTACTGCATATGAGAAGGTACAGCTTTTGTAGTGAAGTGGTGATGGGGGGCGGGGGGATGGAGAGGAGGGAGGGATTGAATGAAAGGATACCTAGCGGCAAGGTTCCCATCAATTTTTTTCTGTTGTGCAGCCCATTCACATTTCCGCGCGTGTGCGGTTTTACAATTGAAAAGTTGGCAACCGGCCTGCGCGGGGACCTCTAGAGCGCTGGGCGGCCGTGCAGCTTAATGGGAACATTCCCTAGAAAAGCAGTAAGGTGCTCATCCAAAAAAGTGCGTGAGAACGTGGAAATCCGGGCCGTTCTCATGCACGGGCAGCATTTGTAATATAGCGTGAGGCATTATAGATGTTCCATAACATCATTCGCGTATCGATGGGGTTTATTTTTGCACCACCTTGATGACGAGCATTAATGAGCAGTGCCTGGACAATCCGCCTCGGTCAATTAGGCAGGTCCAGCTACAGTTCGACTGGTAATGTCAGTTCATCAGTCTATAAGGTGGAGGTTGTAAGCAGAGAGCGAAAAGCCTTCTGCGCAATTGTTTTGTCAGCTGACTGAATCTTTTCCTTCATCTTGAATATTAATGAGTCCTTTAAAGAAGTTTAGCATAACAGTAAGCGTGGAGTTAGTCACTGCCCCCAGCCTTTCAAGCAGAAAGTGATGTACAGTATGTTGTTGGAGAGGTCGGGGCAGGAACGGCGTATCAATAAAACTATGCATTTCCATCGCCCCCCCCCCCAGTAAAATTTGCCATCAGGCGCTAATTATATGCAGTAAATTTAGTTGAAGATGTGCCCACAGTAGGGACATGACGGAGAAATGCTAATCAAGCTGGTTCCAATTTCGCTGCATTGAAATAATCACATAAGTAAATGGGAAATTTAATTTTATCAAACGTTGTACATTAGGGAAGATTGAAATATTCTCCTAGGCTCTGTGCGGTACCCATCAGCATTTGTGCAAATTAATATTTTATTAAAATTAAATTTCCATGATGGTTTTAGAAGACTTTTTTTTGAAGATAATATTGGATTTAAAATAAAATTCGAAATGATGCATCAACTCTCAGCAATTCTTGTATCTTTAAACACAGATCTTGGCGGTGAGTTTCCTCCACTAACGAGGTAGCTGGAAGCAATAAACTGCCTTTCCCATTCTGTTCTTGCAACGATTTTTTGTTAAGAGGATGAATTTTGTTCGCAAAATGTTGGCTAACCAATCGAAAATGTTCTAATTTAAAAAACATCCATGCTCCTGTACGTGGGTATGGAGCGTACTCTCCCGTGGATTCCTGGGATGTGGGCGTCGCTGGCGAGGCCAGCATTTATTGCCCATCCCTAATTGCCCTTGAGAAGGTGGTGGTGAGCCGCCTTCTTGAGCCACTGCAGTCCGTGTGGTGAAGGTGCTCCCACAGTGTTGTTAGGGAGGGAGTTCCAGGATTTTGACCCAGCGACGATGAAGGAATGGCCGATATATTTCCAAGTCAGGATGGTGTGCGACTTGGAGGGGAACTTGGAGGTGGTGGTGTTCCCATGCGGCTGCTGCCCTTGTCCTTCTAGATGGTAGCAGGCACCTCAATGCACTGGAGAGGTACCACCAACGCTGCCTCCGCAAGATCCTGCAAATCCATTGGCAGGATAGGCGCACCAACGTCAGTGTTCTCGCTCAGACCAACACCCCCAGCATCGAAGCTTTGACCACGCTCGATCAGCTCCGATGGACAGGCCGCATCGTCCTCATGCCCGATACGAGACTCCCAAAACAAGCGCTCTACTCAGATCTCCGACACGGCAGGGGAGCCCCAGGTGGGCAGAGGAAACGCTTCAAGGACACCCTCAAAGCCTCCTTGAAAAAGTGCAACATCCCCACTGACACCTGGGAATCTCTGGCCCAAGACCGCACAAAGTGGAGGAGAAGCACCCGGGAAGGCGCCGAACACCTTGAGTCTCTTCACCGGGAGCAAGCGGAAGCCAAGCGCAAACAGCGGAAGGAGCGCACGTCAACCTAAGCACCCCACCCACCCACCCCTTCAACCACCTTCTGTCCCACCTGTGACAGAGACTGTAGGTCCCGCATTGGACTCATCAGTCACCTGAGAACTCATTTTTAGCGTGGAAGCAAGTCATTCTCAGGGACTGCCAGAGAAGAAGAGATGGTAGAGGTCGCAGGTTTGGGAGGTGCTGACGGAGAAGTTACCACGTACACTCCTGTTTGTTCAACCTCCAGCAAGTCTCTTTGTTCAGCGGCTACACTGAACAATCACGGCATAGCACCATTCAAGGTATAAATTTCCCGGTCCTCCGGTACTTGTCTTTAGTGGCTCATCTGGAAAACTTTCAGGAACTGCAGCTGAAAACTTCTTATTAATTCTCTTATCAGCTCAACACACTAACTAAGCATTATAGACATTTTCCAGTGTTCAGTCAATTGTAACTTTGATGGCGCGAGATATCTTTGAACAATTACACAGTTTCTCAGAATAAGCGATCCAGTCGAGCTTTTAGCCTGACAGACGGAGTGGCAGAATGCAATTAATTCAAATGTTTCTAATTTAACTCAATAATTTGGCAAGTCTGGACGGAATGTAAATGCTAAAATTGCTTTAACAGTCTACGGGTGGAAATTGCACTCGGTGAAATACATGCACAAACGACTCGCACAT
Source organism: Somniosus microcephalus (assembly GCF_052327205.1). Taxonomy (NCBI): domain Eukaryota; kingdom Metazoa; phylum Chordata; class Chondrichthyes; order Squaliformes; family Somniosidae; genus Somniosus; species Somniosus microcephalus. The sequence goes on along the minus strand of NC_141015.1, from coordinate 41,118,744 downwards.
GTGGACCACATATGTTTGTGGGCGGCACGTTTACACAGACACTAACCCGAGCGAATGTGATTAACAGTTGCGTAAAAAAAATAGTGTACACAAGAACGTAGCGTGAACACAGTAAACATTTGTTCGTAAGCTTCAGCAATCAGGATCCCTGTCCTGTCGGGTTTTTAATAAGTTTAACTTTGCAGGGTGTGGTAAGAGTTGAAGGAGGGGGTAAGTGCTGGCAGGAAGATTTCAGTGTGAAGTTTTCTCGTCTCTTTTTCTGGGCGTTTGCTTTCTCCAGGCTGAGAGATTTAGAATGATAGAATCATAGAACAGTACAGGAGTAAAGAAGTCTTACTGCAACTATATAGGGCCTTGGTGAGAGCACACTTGGAGTACTGTGTACAATTTTGGTCTCCTTACCTAAGGAAGGATATACTTGCCATAGAGGGAGTGCAACAAAGGTTCACCAGATTGATTCTTGGGATGGCGGGACTGTCGTATGAGAAGAGATTGATGAAACTAGGCCTGTATTCTCCTGAATTCAGAAGAATGAGAGGGGATCTCATTGAAGCATACAAAATTATTACAGGACTAGATAGGGTGGATGCTGGGAGAATGTTTCCCTTGGCTGGGGAGTCTAGAACCAGGGGACACAGCCTCAGGATAAAGGGTAGGCCATTCGGGACTGAGATGAGAAGAAATTTCTTCACACAGAGGTTGGTGAATCTTTGGAGTTCTCTAACCCAGAGGGCTGTGGAGGCTCAGTCATTGGGTGTATTCAAAACAGAAGGCAATAGATTTCTGACGAGTAAGGGCATCAAGGGATATGGTGACAGGGCCGGTGAATGGAGTTGAGGCAGAAGATCAGCCATGATCTCATTGAATGGTGGAGCAGGCTCGAATGGCCGACTCCTGCTCCTATTTCTTATGTACAGAACAGAAGGAGGCCATTCAGCCCATCGAGTCTGCGCCGGCTCTTTCGAAGATCAATCCAGTTAGTCCCACTCCCCCGCTCTTTTCCCGTAGCAGTGCAAATTTTTCTCCAACTCCCTTTTGAAAGCTACTATTGAATCTATATCCCCCACCCTGTTAGGATTTGTTTCCCTGTCCACAAAGGCCGTCCTTCTTTTTGGACCTCTTCTCTCTGCTGGGAGCCAGGCTCTGCTGAGGTCGGTGCTGTTCGGGGGGTTCTTTAGGTGAACCCTGGTCTTGGATGGTAAATAGGGATCGACAACAGCCAGAATTGGCCGAGCATGCAGCAGTTTTTTGTCAGTGTGAGCGCGTGTATTAAACCGTAGCTCACAATCCCCTCCTGAAGGCAGTGATTGGCTCTATGCATGACTTACATTGGAATGACTTAAATTTATATAGCGCCTTTCATGACCACCGGACGTCTCAAAGCGCTTTTGGAGTGCAGTCACTGTTGTAATGAGGGAAACGCAGCAGACAATTTGCGCACAGCAAGCTCCCACAAACAGTAATGTGATAATGACCCAGATAATCTGTTTCTTTTTGTTATGTTGATTGAGGGATAAATATTGGTCAGGACACCAGGGAGAACTCCCCTGCTCTTCTTCGAAATAGTGCCACGGGATCTTTTACATCCACCTGAGAGAGTAAGCGGGGCCTCGGTTTAACCCCTCATCCGAAAGACGACACCTCCGACAGTGCAGCACTTCCTCCGTACTGCACTGGGAGTGTCGGCCTAGAATTTTTTATGTGCTCAAGTCCCTGGAGTGGGAACATGAACCCACAACCTTCTGACTCAGAGACGAGGGTGCTACCCACTGACCCACAGCTGACACTATGACCATCCTCTACAGTGACAGGATCGGACAAAGTCAACATGGATTTACAAAAGGTAAATCGTGCTTGACTAATCTATTGGAATTTTTTGAGGATGTAACTGGTAGAATAGATAAGGGAGAACCAGTGGATGTGGTGTTTTTGGACTTTCAGAAGGCTTTCGATAAGGTCCCGCATAAGAGATTAGCGTGTAAAGTTAAAGCACATGGGATTGGGCGTAAGGTACTGTCTTGGATAGAGAACTGGTTGGCAGACAGAAAGCAAAGAGTTGGAATAAACGGGTCTTTTTCCGAGTGGCAGGCAGTGACTGGTGGGGTACCGCAGGGATCGGTGCTCGGACCCCAGCTATTCACAATATATATTAATGATCTAGACGAGGGAACTAGATGTAATATCTCCAAGTTTGCAGACAACACAAAGCTGGGTGGGCATGTGTGCTGTGAGGAGGATGCCGAGAAACTCCAGTATGATTTGGATAGATTGGGTGATTGGGCAGATGCATGGCAGATGCAGTGTAATGTGGATAAATGCGAGGTTATCCACTTTGGTGGAAAAAACAGGAAGACAGATTATTATCTGAACGGCAATAGATTGGGAGAAGGGGAAGTGCAACGAGACCTGGGTGTCCTTGTGCACCAGTCGCTGAATGTAAGCATGCAGGTGCAGCAGGCGGTTAAGAAGGCAAATGGTATGTTGGCCTTCATAGCGAGAGGATTTGAGTACAGGAGCAAGGATGTCTTGCTGCAGTTGTACAGGGCCTTGGTGAGACCACACCTTGAGTATTGTGTGCAGTTTTGGTCGCCTTATCTGAGGAAGGATGTTCTTGCCATGGAGGGAGTGCAGCGAAGATTCACCAGACTGATACCTGGGATGGCAGGAATGATGTATGAGGAGAGATTGGGTCGATTGGGCTTATATTCGCTGGAGTTTAGAAGAATGAGAGGCGATCGCATTGAAACTTATAAAATTCTAACAGGACAAGACAGACTAGATGCAGGAAGGATGTTCCCGATGGTCGGGGCAGTCCAGAACCAGGGGTCACAGTCTAAAGATAAGGGGTAAGCCATTTAGGACTGAGATGAGGAGGAATTTCTTCACCCAGAGAGTGGTGAACCTGTGGAATTCTCTACCACACAAGGCAGTAGAGGCCAATTCATTAAATATATTCAAGAAGGAGTTGGATATATTTCTTAAGGCTAAAGGGATCAGGACTGTCGTACGAGGAGAGATTGGGTCGACTAGGCCTGTATTCACTAGAGTTTAGAAGAATGAGCGGGGATCTCATTGAAAAGTATAAAATTCTGACAGGATGCAGAGAGGATGTTTCCCCTGGCTTGGGGGGTCTAGAACGAGGGGACACAGTCTCAGGATGCAGGGTAGGACATTTAGGACTGGGATGAGGAGACATTTCTTCACTCAGAGGGTGGTGAACCTGTGGAATTCTCTACCACAAAAGGCTGTGGAGGTCAAGTCACTGAATATATTTAAGAAGGAGATCGATAGATTTCTAGACACAAAAGGCATCAAGTGGTATGGGGAGAGAGCGGGAATATGGTATTGAGATAGAGGATCAGCCATGATCATATTGAATGGCGGAGCAGGCTCAAAGGGCCAAATGGCCTACTCCTGCTCCTATGTTTCTATGTTTCTATGTCCCACACAATGTTTAATTGCTCATTCCCTCTTTGCTTTATATTTTGTGGAAAGGATTGGTGAAAAATGGAAGCAATTTTGCATGCTGCCAAATTTGAAATGCTGCCATTGTTCACCTGATTTGTTCTTTTATAGTTTGTGAAACAAGCTACAATGGATTCAAAATAAGGAAAGTCCCTACATGACATGCCCTTCAATTATGTTTAAATTATAAAACTCCAAGGTCCTCTGGTGAAGTATAAATTACAAGCGAGCAAGGTTTTTATTGCCTTGCTTGGCAGTGATACAAGATGGAGGTTTGTTTTTGTACAACGGAGACCATAGCCTGTTGATGTTCTTGTATGTTTGACCAGGCGCAACCCTACTTTACAAAAATAAAACGCAAATGCTGACCATATAGTAGAAGCCCCATCTCGTAGGTCATGCGGGTATCCTGTCAGAATGTTCAAATAGCATTTTTAATTGTCCAACTTTTTTTTTGTCATGTGTTTCTGCTTCTCAGGATATGGGAGGTCATTGCTGAGGAATGGAATATTTCCCCCCAATTTATGTGCCTGTTTTATTACCTCGGTCAGGTACGTCTACAAGAGGCACTGCAGCAACTCGCCAAGGCTTCTTCAGCAGCACCTCCCAAACCCGTGGGCTCTACCACCTAGAAGGACAAGGGCAGCAGGCGCATGGGAACACCACCACCTCCAAGTTCCCCTCCAAGTCACACACCATCCTGACTTAGAAGTATATCGGCCGATCCTTCATCGTCACTGGGTCAAAATCCTGGAACTCCCTCCCTAACAGCACTGTGGGAGTATCATCACCACACGGACTGCAGCGGTTCAAGAAGGCGGCTCACCACCACCTTCTCAAGGGCAATTAGGGATGGGCAATAAATGCTGGCCTTGCCAGTGACGTCCATGTCCCATAAATGAATAAAAAAGCAGGGCTGGAGATGAGCAAGGTACCTCTACAAGGAGCCTAAATGCAGAGTCAGTGTTGTTTTCAGTCACCTCTGAGTCGCAAAGTTGACGGTTCAAGTCCCGCTCCAGATCTCAAAGATGACTGACAGTCCAGTGCAGTAGAACATAAGAACATAAGAAATAGGAGCAGGAGTCGGCCATTTGGCCCTTCGAGCCTGCTCTGCCATTCAATAAGATCATTGCTGACCTTCTACCCCTGTGAGGGAGTGCCACATTGTCAGAGGTGCCATTGTTCAAATGAGACAATTATCTTAAGTCCAGTCTGCCTACTCCATTGACTCAGGTAGATATCGTAGCATCATATCGTAGAATCAGCACAGAAGGAGGCAATTCGGCCTGTTCTGGCTCTTTGAAAGAGCTATCCAATTAGTCCCACTCCACGATAGCAAAATACTGCAGATGCTGGAAATCCGAAATAACAACAGAAAATGCTGGAAAAACTCAGCAGGCCCGGCAACATCCGTGGAGAGAGAAACAGAGTCAACGTTTCAGGTCGAAACCCTTCGTCAAGACTAAAGAAGCACAGGAAATGAAATAGATTAAGAGGCCAGGCTGGGAGAGCAAACACGAGAAGGGAAACTGAAAGTAATGAAGATGAACAAGGTCCTACTCCATCTCTCTTTCCCCATAGACCTGGAAAGTTTTCCATTTCCTCGTAAAGATCCCACAGTACTGTTCAATCTCTGTTCCTGAGATTAACTTGTGTAAGTACTGCCTCTAACCTGATAGCTTCTTTCAGTGGTACCAAGCCACGCTCCCCCAGTACAAGCAACACCACATCCCTGTTCCTAAGCCTCGCATTAAGCCAGCAGAGACTCGTTGGGCTGAATGGCCTGTTTCTGTGCTGTATATTCTATATAATTACCACTATTCCCATTGCAAAAGACCCTGGCCATCCATTTAATGGGACTATGACAGCTGGTGCAGTCGGGAGAGCAGGAGGCCAGTAACTCTTATATAGGTGGAGCTGTTGCTAAACCCGAAACACTACAGTGTAGTGTCTCCCACCCTTCCACCTCCTCTAACCTTTTAGGGGTTAGGGGAAGTTGAAAAGGTAGGTTCAATTTATTTTATTTCAGGAGCCTAACCTAGGTGGAGAAGGTTCCAGGACAGGAGGCGGCAGTGAAAATACAACACCAGAAGACAGGTAGGTGACTGGTTGGTGAGTACTTTCACAAACTTATTCTAAGTAGAATTCAATAATTAAGCTAAATCGTAGTAAATAAAAGGGTATTGTAAGGGTTAAGTCATGGAAGGGCAGCTCGGACCCGTGTCATGCTTCTCCTGTGCCATGTGGGAAATCAGGGACACTGTCCCTGACAACTATGTGTGCAGGAAGTGTGTCCAGCTGCAGCTCCTAGCGGACCGCATGGCGGCGCTGGAGCTGCGAATGGACTCACTCTGGAGCATACGCGATGCTGAGGATGTTGTGGATAGCACATTCAGTGAGTTGGTCACACCGCAGGTAAAGGCTAGCTCAGACAGTAAATGGGTGACCAAAAGGCAGGGTAAAGGCAGGAAGGTAGTGCAGGAGTCACCTGCGGTCATCTCCCTCCAAAACAGGTTTACCGTTTTGGGTACTGTTGGGGGAGATGACTTATCAGGGGAAGGCACCAGCAGCCAGGTTCAGGGCACCATGACTGGCTCTGCTGCACAGAAGGGCGGGAAAAAGAGGGATAGGGCTATAGTGATAGGGGATTCAATTGTAAGGGGGATAGATAGGAGTTTCTGTGGCCGAGACCGAGACTCCAAGATGGTATGTTGCCTCCCTGGTGCAAGGGTCAAGGATGTCTCGGAGCGGGTGCAGAGCATTCTGAAGGGGGAGGGGGATCAGCCAGTTGTCGTGGTACATGTAGGTACCAACGATGTAGGTAAAAAGAGGGAGGAGGTCCTACAAGCTGAATTTAGGGAGTTAGGAGCTAAATTGAAAAGTAGGACCTCAAAGGTAGTAATCTCTGGATTGCTACCAGTGCCACGAGCTAATAAGTTTAGAGGGAGTAAGATAGATAAGCTAAATACGTGGCTTGAGCAGTGGTGCAAGGGAGAGGGATTTAAATTCTTGAGGCATTGGAACCAGTTCTTGGGGAGGAGTGACCTGTACCAAGGGGACGGTCTACACCTGAACTGTGAGGGAGCCGATGTCCTTGGGGTAATATTTTCTAGGGCGGTTCGGGAGGATTTAAACTAATTTGGCAGGGGGATGGGAACCTAGGTAGTGGAAAAGAGGGAAGTCATATGAAGTTAGAAATAGATGGTAGAAAGGTGAGAAGCAATAAGCAAAGGAGAGAAACACAAAGGGCCAAACTAATTCATAATGAGAGTGTGAAAAAAGCAAGCCTGAAGGCTTTGTATCTTAATGCTAGAAGCATTAGGAACAAGGTGGATGAATTAGTTGTGGAAATAGAGGTAAACAAGTATGATTTGATTGGGATTACAGAAACGTGGCTGCAGGGTGGGCAAGGCTGGGAACTTAACATCCAGGGATATACAATATTTAGGAAGGATCGGCAAAAAGGTAGGGGAGGTGGGGTAGCATTGCTGGTAAAGGAGGGGATTAATGCAATGGGAAGGAAGGATATTAACTCGGATGAAACGGAATCTGTATGGGTAGAAATGAGAAATAGCAAGGGGAGGAAAACGTTAGTGGGTGTGATATATAGGCCTCCAAATAGTAATATGGAGGTGAGGGAAGGCATAAAAAGGGAAATTAGAGAAGCGTGCGATAAGAGCACAGCTGTCATCATGGGTGACTTTAATTTACATATTGATTGGACTACCCAAATTAGTAAAAATTCTGAGGAGGAGGAATTCCTGGAATGTTTTCGGGACGGTTATCTGGACCAATATGTCGAGGAGCCGACTCGAGATCAGGCCATTTTAGACTGGGTATTGTGCAATGAGAAGGGGCTTATCAGCAATCTTCTTGTACGAGGCCCCTTGGGTCAGAGCGATCATAATATGATCGAGCTCTCAGTCGAGATGGAGAGTGAGGAAATTGAATCAGAGACTAAGGTCCAGAACTTAAATAAAGGGAATTACGAGGGTATGAGACGGGAATTGGGTAAGATTGATTGGGTGATGTTTCTGGGGGGATTGACAGTGGATAGACAATGGCAAGCATTCAAAGATAGAATGGAAGAATTCCAGAACATGTTTATACCGGTTTGGCATAAAAATAAACCTAAAAAGGTGACTCAACCGTGGATAACGAGGGAAATTAGGGACAGCATAAAATCAAAAAAAAGGGCATATCAACTGGCAAAAAAAAGCACCAGACCGGAAGATTGGGGGCAGTACAGGATACAGCAAAAGAGGACAAAGGGATTAATCAGGAAGGGGAAAATAGAATACGAAAGTAAACTTGCAGCAAACATAAAGACAGACTGCAAAAGCTTTTATCGGTATATCAGGAGGAAAAGACTGGTAAAATCCCAAGTCGGTCCCTTGCAGTCCGATTCGGGAGAATATATAATGGAGAATAAGGAAATGGCAGACCAATTAAACTCATACTTTGGTTCTGTATTCACAAAGGAGGACACAAATAACCTCCCAGGAATATCGACAAACATAGGGACTAATGAGAGGGAGGAGCTGACAGAAATTAGTATCTCTAGGGATATGGTGTTGGGTAAGTTGAGGGGACTGAAGGCCGACAAATCCCCGGGGCCTGATAAACTACATCCTAGGGTACTTAAGGAGGTGGCCCTGGAGATAGCAGATGCTCTAAGGATCATCTTCCGGAACTCCATTGACTCGGGAACAGTACCCGTGGATTGGAGGGTAGCTAATGTTACCCCAATATTTAAAAAGGGGGGTAGAGAGAAAGCAGGGAATTATAGACCAGTAAGCCTTACATCGGTTGTGGGCAAAATGCTAGAGTCCATTATTAAGGATAAAATAGCGGAGCACTTGACAAATGGGGAAAGGATCGGACAGAGTCAACATGGATTTACAAAGGGTAAATCGTGTTTGACTAATCTGCTGGAATTTTTTGAGGAAGTAACTGGTAAAATAGATGGGGGAGAGCCAGTGGATGTGGTGTACCTTGACTTCCAGAAAGCCTTCGATAAGGTTCCACACAAAAGATTATCATGCAAAATTAAGGCTCATGGGATTGGGGGCAAAGTATTAACGTGGATAGAGAACTGGCTGGCGGATAGAAAACAGAGAGTTGGAATAAACGGCTCGTTTTCGGAGTGGCAGGCAGTGACCAGCGGGGTGCCGCAAGGATCTGTCCTGGGACCCCAGCTGTTCACAATATATATAAATGATCTGGATCAGGGAATTGGATGCAATATTTCCAAATTTGCTGACGACACTAAACTAGGAGGAGGGGTGGGCTCTGATGAGGATGTCAGGAGGCTACAGTGCGATTTGGACAGGTTGGGGGAATGGGCGGATACGTGGCAGATGCACTATAATGTGGATAAATGCGAGGTTATCCACTTTGGGGGTAAAAACAGGAGGGTGGATTATTATCTAAATGGCAATAGATTGGGAGATGGGGAAGTGCAGAGGGACCTGGGTGTTCTTGTGCACCAGTCACTGAAGGAGAGCATGCAGGTGCAACAGGCGATTAAGAAGGCAAATGGTATGTTGGCCTTCATATCAAGGGGGTTCGAGTATAGGAATAGGGATACCTTACTACAGCTGTACAAGGTGCTGGTGAGACCGCATCTGGAGTATTGTGTACAGTTTTGGTCGCCCCATCTGCGGAAGGATGTTCTTGCCATGGAAAGAGTGCAGCGGCGATTCACCAGGCTGATACCTGGAATGGCGGGAATGACCTACGAGGAGAGATTGAATAGTTTGGGCTTGTACTCACTGGAGTTTAGAAGATTGAGAGGGGATCTCATCGAAACATATAAAATTATGGCAGGCCTGGACAGGCTGAATTCAGAGAGAATGTTTCCAATGGCAGGGGAGCACAGAACCAGGGGCCACAGTCTAAAAATAGCGGGCAAATCATTTAAAACAGAGATGAGGAAGAATTTCTTCACTCAAAGAGTGGTGAGCCTGTGGAATTCCCTGCCACAGAGGGCTGTGAAGGCTAATTCAATAAATATTTTCAAGAGAGAATTGGATATATTTCTGAAGGCTAAGGGGATTAAGGGTTACGGAGAAAAGGCGGGGACGGGGTACTGAACTGGTAAGATCAGCTATGATCTCAGACGAAGATCAGCCATGATCTCATTGAATGGCGGAGCAGGCTCGAAGGGCCGAATGGCCTACTCCTGTTCCTATCTCTATGTTTCTATGAGCCCTTGGCCTCTGTCATGCCAAATAATATGATTGAAAACACAATGGAATCCTGTTCCATTGATTCCTGTTTGTAGAGATCAGTCACTTGTAGCAATCAGAACCGCAACCCATCCCGTCCAGTTATTGCAATTATCTACAGCCTATGGCGATCTAAGTGGCAGTTTCCACTTGTTGAAAGACACTTATTAAATTGCACGATCTAGCATATGAATGGCTAATGCCGTTACTAATAGCCGGCTGATGGTCTTTAGCTGGTCCTCAACAAAGCGTCTCAAGCAGAGCGCGTTGCTGCGCCGCTTCCGTCGGCGCTCGGAGCAGCCGAGTAGGGTGGCCCCTTTCAGACTGGGAGCAACTGACGCGACAAAATTAGTAACATTCTTTTCGCACGGCGCTAACGTTCTGAGCGGCCATTTACTCCGGAGCGCTGGGCTGTGCAACAACAACAACAATAACTTGCGTTTATATTGCACCTCTAACGTGGCCAAACTTCCTGCGGCGCTTCACAGGAGCGATTATCAGAGAAAAGATTGACACCGAGCCACTTAACGAGATGTTGGGACAGGTGGCCAACAGCCTGGTCACTGTACGATAGCAAAATACTGCAGATGTTGGAAATCCGAAATAACAACAGAAAATGCTGGAAAAACTCAGCAGGTCAGGCAACATCCGTGGAGAGAAATTTGAGTTGACGTTTCGGGTCGAACCCTTCTTCAAAACTGGAAAGAAAAGAAAATAGATCGAAGGCAGGGCTGCGATCGGACAAAAGACGTGAAAGAAACAAAAGAGCTAGACGAGATGGTAATAGGCTGAGATTAGGTGTAAAGTGTACTGGCAGGGCAAGAGATAGCTGCCAGGTGTGAGAGAGAAACAAAAGGAAAGGGGGGGGGGGAAAGGAGTGGAAAAATTACAAGAAAAAATGTGTAATAGGGGCCGAGGTTATGATCTGAAATTGTTGAACTCGATGTTGAGTCCGGAAGGCTGCAGAGTGCCTAATCGGAAGATGAGGTGCTGTTCCTCGAGTTTACGTTGAGCTTCCAGGATCACTGTGGTTGGTCCACACTGTATCATGGGATCTGCATTCCTTGGGGAATTCTCCCTTCTGATCAGTCGGGTCTTTGGCCAGGTCGATCACTAAAATAGGATTCCACTGTACGTAGTTTTCAGAACTATTTTCTGCCCCAAACACATCACTGACAAATGTGCCCAAACTTAACAATGTAGCAGCCAGTGTTTAAATCACTTCACGACCTCATCTCTCTCTATCTTTTTAACCTCCTCTAGTCTTGCAAACCCCCCTTTTCCCCACGTTTCACAACATTACAACAGTGACCACACTTCAAATGCAATTCATTGGCCGTAAAGCGCATTGGGGGAGGCGTCCCGAGGTCGCGAAAGGCGTTGCAGAAATGCCAGTTCTTTCTTCCTTTACCTGGAAGTCTATTCCAGATATTGGTCTCTCTTTGCCTGAAGAAAGGCCTCCAGACATCAGCCCTGATCTTGCCTTTTACCAGTTTGCACTCCTGTCCCCTTGATCTGCAGTCGCGGTTTAACATAAAACAGCACTCGGCATTAACCTTAGCAGATGCTGGGTAAATTGCAACACTTTTCATTACCAAGTACGGAAGGCACGCTGAGCGTAGTTAGCTGCTCCAGCGGAGGCTTCTCGATGATAGAAAATCGGACATCTACGAGTACGACGGGACAGGTGCCATGCTGGAGCATAATTGACAATAAACATAATACAATACAGAGAGCTAACAAATCAAATACTTTCATTTCATGCATGAGGGCATCTTCATTTCCTGGTTGGTGTCCTATTTTGTTGTAAGAGCTGCGTCCCTGAACCTGGCGATACCTTCCAGTCTCTCTCACATCCCAACCCATTCTATTCTCTTGCTGCTATACGCTTTCTCCCAGAGAATGAGGACAGCAGAATGCAGACCCAGATGTAACAGGTTTTATCATGTCCAGGTCACTTATCCGTAGTCGGCTGGCCTACAAGTTTGTAGCCAAATTCATAAAGAAATGGTAAGTTCCTCCTGCATAACTCCTTTCCCAAAGTAACTTAAAGATTTTGGGCTGTATTTTCCGATGCCTACGGGTGGGTACGGGCTGAGTACACACCCGTAGGGACATCGGAAATGCCGGTTTCAGGCATGCCAAGCGTATGCACTGAAAGCGGGCATTTCCGATCTGTCGAGAATCCTCTTGCCAGATCAGACGCCTGCCCTGGAGAAGGGCCTCTGGGGGGGAGAGTTCCGCTTTCTGCACAACCTCCGCCCGCTGAAAACCTTAAAAAGCTTACGCCTGGTAAAAGCATAAGAGTTTAAAAAGTAAAACAAATCATTTATAATTAAAAAAAACTTTTAAAAAAGGTAAGTTTATTTTTAGCCCAGTAAAAAACTAATTTTTTAAAATAAAATTTTTGTTTAAAATATTTAATTTAATGTAATTTTAACTCATTTTAAAAACATGATGGTTTAAAAAAAAATTATTTAATGTTTTAGTGTCTTTTTTCAGTGATCTCCATTCATACTTTTGGCAGGTCTATCTATGAAGGGAGATTCCCTTCTCCCATTGGCTGACCTGGCCCACGTGATCCCTGGGACACTTGCGAACCGCCTGCGCCCCGGGATACGTGGGTCCTGCGCACTTTGACTGTGGAGAGGCCCAGGAGCGGAGGTATACGCACCTCGAGAGCCCTCGGGTAAGTGTATAGATTTTTTCCCGATCGGAGGCATCCGCACACAGGAAGCCTCCCATCGGAAATTACGGGCCTACAAAAGGGTTTGATAGGGCAGGACTAGAGAAGATGTGTCTTCTTGTGGCGGAGACCAAAACTAGGGGCCATAAATATAAGATTACACAGAATATACAGCACAGAAACAGGCCATTCGGTGTAATGATATCAGCAAATAGTGATGATATTTGTCTGTGTTTGATTACTTATGCCTTACAGCATATTTGTCTGTGTTTTTGATTGCTTGTGCCTGAGCATCAGAGGTCATGTGACACAGACAAGCAGGCTGACAAGCTTTTACTTTTAGTTTGATTCTAGATGCATCACAGCATAGTGTGTTCTGTAAAGGCTGTTAAAAAGAGTTGAATAGACTTTAGATTAAAACAACTTTCTCTTTCATAAATGAGTCGTTATTGAACCCACAAAGAAATCAATACATTCGGCCCAACTGTTCTGGTGTTTATGCTCCACACGAGCCTCCTCCCATTCCATCCACCTCATCTCAGCCTTTCAGCGTATCTTTCTATTCCTTTTCTCTCATGTACTCGTCTAACTTCCTTTTGAAAGCATCTAAGCTATTTGCCTCAACCACTCCCTGTGGGAGTGAGTTCCACATTCTAACCACTCTCTCTGAGTAAAGAAATCTCTCCTCATTTCCCTATTGGATTTATTAGTAACTATCTTGTATTTATGGCCCGTGATTTTAGATTCTCCCTCAAGTGGAATCATTCTCTCCACATCTACCCTGTCCAACCCATTCACACTGTTAAAGACCTCGATCAGGTCTCCTCGAAGTCTTCTCTTTTCTAAAGAAAAAAAGCCCCAACCCGTTCAATCTTTCCCGAAAGCTGTAATCTCTCACAGTTCTGGAACCATCCTTGTAAACCTTTTTTGCACTTTCTCCAGTGCTTCTATGTCCTATTTCTAGCATGGAGACCAGAACTGTGCGCAGTACGCTAAGTGTGGCCTGACCCAGGTCCTATCCAGGTTTAACGTAACTTCACTACTTTTGAATTCTATACCCCTAGAAATAAATCTCCCAGAAATATACCAAAACACTTAACACACGATGAATTACTTTGAGGTGCAGTGACTGCTGTAAAAAAAAAGGCAATATATTCTGCACACAGCATGATCCCGCAACCAATGAAATTAACCAGTTACTCAGCTTTTGGTGGTGTTGGATGAGGGTGGAATGATGATTGGAGGTGATTCCAGCCTGCATTTCAAATGGTATTGTGGAATCTTTAATGTTCACTTGAATGGGACCACAGCCACATTTAATGTCCCATCTGAGGGACAGCATCTCCCACAGTGTAGCACTCCATCTGTATTACACTGGAGTGTCAGCCTAGATTAGCGATAGGATTGCGGGAGGCTTGGGAGTGGAACTGCCGAACTGCGCCCTTCCCATGCTTCACAGGAGCGATTATCAAACAAAATTTGACACCAAGCCACATAAGGAGATATTAGGACAGGGAACTTGGTCAAAGAGGTAGGTTTTAAGGAGCGTCTTAGATATTGGAGTGGGGCTTGAGCCTACAACCTTCTGACTCAGAGGCGAGAATGCTGCCCACTGCATTATAATGCAAACATCTGAAGATCCTTTGTAATTTGTAAAGTGCAGACATGGTTATTGATATAACAACATCACTTTTCTGTTGATATTGCACGACTGACTAAAAATTTGGGATAGTGTCAGTGGCAGCTGAGTGGGTTAGCAGATAGTGGTGTGAGACGGACGAGATATTGATGCGGTCTGTTCATAAACAGCAGACTTATTGGCAGTTTAACTCCATAAAAATTATGTCTGCAGCCCAGCTGAACTGCTGCTGATCTTTTCCCCAGAGGGTATTCAGATCAATCTTTTTTTGTCTGCTAAAATATTTAAATATCTTTAAAAAAAATCTCGAGTATAATTGAACCACAACAATAGATTTTTTGACATCCGGTGCATTGTCATGAGGAAAACTGTTTAACTGAAGGGCATGTGTGTCGTTAAGGACAATACTTACAGGATGACCAGTTGACTACTTTGAGCGAGAGCAGTACCTCCTAAAAGAGGTTTGAAAAGATACTGAGAGGACACATAGGTCTGCTGTGCTAGTAGTCCATGCTTTTTTTTATTCACTCATGGGATGTGGATGTCGCTGGCAAGGCCAGCATTTATTCCCCATCACTAATTGCCCTTGAGAAGGTGGTGGTGAGCCTCCTTCTTGAACCGCTGCAGTCCGTGTGGTGAAGGTGCTCCCACAGTGCTGTTAGGGAGGGAGTTCCAGGATTTTGACCCAGCGACGATGAAGGAACGGCCGATATACTTCCAAGTCTGGATGGTGTGTGACTTGGAGGGGAACTTGGAGGTGGTGGTGTTCCCATGCGCCTGCTGCCCTTGTCCTTCTAGGCGGTAGAGGCCACAGGTTTGGGAGGTGCTGGTGAAGAAGCCTTGGTGAGTTGCTGCAGTGCATCTTGTAGATGGTACACACTGCAGCCACGGTGCGCCAGTGGTGGAGGGAGTGAATGTTTAAGGTGGTGGATGGGGTGCCAATCAAGCTGGCTGCTTTGTCCTGGATGGTGTCTGTGATGTTCATAAATAAATAGACGTTTTCATTATGAACAGCTAGCTTGAGCTAGTCATTTATTCTGCCATGTGGACTAGTGTGCAGGCATCCATCTTGACTACTGCCTTGTGGGTAGCCCACTACTAAACATACCGCTCCACCTTGTGTACCATTCTAGAATGACATGTTACTGATCATTACATTCCCCTTCCTTAGAGGTTAAACAAAATCAATATCAATCAATCATAATGACATAAACATCTTCACAACAGTCAACACATTTTCAAAGCTTTACTTTATGAACTCTAAGCTTTTCATTCTTTTATTATACTTTTCTTTGTGCTCAAAGATTAAGTCTATCAGGCTTCTTTACTTCACGTGTGGATCTTCTCAGCACAGGTAAGTCTGATGTGTTTTCATGAGAGCCTGTATGTGTGTTTGTGTTAGATTGTTCTGGTGGTGAGTGACAAGATTCAGTTGCGGCATTGTCATCGATTTGCTCTTGGATAGTTTCTTGTGTTTTCAGGAGGGAACGGCGGTTCCTCCTGAGAATCTGTCCTTCCTCAGTTCTAACGGTGTATGACCTTGGTCCTACTTCCTCAAGAACTGTAGCTTTCCTGTTCCATGCATTTGGATCCTCAATCCTGACAACATCATCCCTTGTGAATGGTTTCAGAGTTTTGGATGACTTGTCATAGTGTGATTTCTGTTTCAGCTTTAACAGTTGAAGTCTCTGTCTTAGTTCCTTACTCTGCTTTTCTTTTGCACAGCAGGGTAGCGTGGTGCGCAAATTGTTAAGTCCGTGAATGATTGAGACACGGACCAGCAGGAGTGAAAACAAACAAGTCTTTACTGGTGGAAGTCAATAGTGAAAACTAACAAACAGAGGCTCTCTAGCGCCAGTACTGCAGTCTGAGACCAGTTATGCTCTTAAAGGTACATACACAACAATTCCTCCCCTTTTAGATAAACAGTACATAACATTCAGTTAACACTAATGATAACGAATTACAATCACAATTACTGTTGCTAGGTACATTGGTTAAGTTTAAGCAATTATAAGTTCAGTCTTTGAGGAGGCTTCCTGATTCTGTCTGGATAACGCCTCTTTGGGGTATCAGGTTCTTCTGGCAATGTTGCGTCGGGATCAATGTCTTTGTTTGGTTCATCTGCTTCCAATATTACCGGTTCTGCGGCAGCTGCAATTGGAACGTCAATTTCATTACCAGGTGTATCAGATCGTGGTGTGGAGTTGACGTTTTCCAGTGACTCTAGAATCTGGTCAGCATGGCGTCTTACAATGCTCTCCCCAATGTCCACGGTATACATGAGAGGTCCTTGTCGTGTACAAATCGTTCCTGGCTGCCATTTCTCAGTGCGGTAGTCCCGGGCCAAAACTGGTTGACCTATCTTAAAACTCCTGGTCAGCCTTTCATTCATATTCTGAAACTGCCTGTTCTCCACATCTCTTCGGACGTTTGGCTTAACCAAATCCAAGCGGCATCATAGTCTTCGATTGAAGAACATCATGGCTGGAGTTTGGTTGGTAACCGCATGTGTCGCATTCCGGTAGGCAAACAAGAAGTTGTCCATCTTGTGTTGTAGGGGTATATCTTCATTACACATTGCCTTGATAGCCTTCTTGAAAGTTTGGACAAACCTCTCGGCCAATCCATTAGTGGCTGGATGATATGGGGCAGATGTGTAATGCTTAACGCCATTGTTCTTTAAGAACCTCCGGAATTCTTCAGACACAAACTGTGGTCCATTGTCAGAGCAAATCTGTTCAGGCAGCCCATTCCTGGCGAATATGTTTCGCAAAACTGTGATAGTTTTTTCCGTGGTGGTTGAGGACATTTTTATTACCTCTGGCCACTTTGAATGTGCATCCACCGCAATTAAAAACATCGAGTCCATGAAGGGATCAGCAAAATCAATGTGCACCCGTTGCCATGGAGAGGAGGGCCACTCCCATGGATGCAGAGGAGCTTGTGGTGGGGCGTTTTGGACCTTCTGGCATCCTGCACAGCTCTTGGTCATCTCTTCGATTTCTCTATCGATTCCCGGCCACCACACAAACGCTCTGGCTAAATTCTTCATTTTTACCCCACCCAGATGACCCTCATGAAGCTCAATGAGTACTCTATCCGTCAACTTAAATGGAATTACTACTCTGGATCCACACATCAAGGTCCCTCTGCACACTGACAGCTGTTCTCTTCTCGGCGAGAATGCTGGCAGCAGTGGTTCGCCATGTGCTGGCCATCCCTTCACCGTTAAATCATAGACCCGTGATAGTGTCGGGTCATTCCGTGTTTTTTTTTCTATGTTTGCATTCGTCACAGGGAGACATTCGACTATGGTCGAGTGGAATAACTCCATTGGATCCACTGCAAGGTTTTCTTCTTCCACTGTCGGCAACGGTAGGCGTGACAATCCATCAGCATTTCCATGCTGTTTAGTTCCTTTGTACTCGATGTCATATTGGTGTGCCCCTAGGAAAAGGGACCATCTCTGCAGCCGTTGTGCCGTCATTATCGGTACGCCCTTCTGAGGGTTGAAAATGGAGACAAGAGGTTGATGATCGGTTAGTAGAGTACATTTTTGACCGTGCAGGTAGTGATTGAACTTCTTCACCCCCCACACTAGGCTGAGGGCCTCTCTGTCAACCTGAGCGTAGTTACGCTCAGCAGAAGTTAACGAGCGTGACGCAAAAGCTATCGGCCTCTCTAACCCATCATGGAACTTATGTGACAGTACCGCCCCAATGCCGTAGGGAGACGCATCACACGCCAGTCTGATCGGCAGTGCTGGGTTGTAGTGAGCCAATACTTCCCTTGAGGTGATTAAGTCCTTACTCTTCTGAAAAGCACGCTTACAATCATCGCTCCATTTCCATGCTACCCCCGTTCGTAGCAGGGCGTTCAGTGGGTGCAAAATTGTCGACAAATTCGGCAAAAACTTATGATAGTAATTCACCAATCCGAGGAATGACCTCAGTTGCGACACATTTTCAGGCGCTGGGGCCTTAACAACCGCTTCAATTTTGTCAGGGGACTTATGTAACCCCTCTTCATCAATCATGTGGCCACAATACGATATCTGTTTCTTAAAAAATTCGCACTTGGGGCGGTTGGCTCGCAGCCCATGTTCCCGTAGTCTAGTGAGCACCTGTTCTAGGTTGTTAAGGTGTTCACTGTCATCTTCACCTGTTACAAGGATGTCGTCCAAGTAACACCGAGTCCCCGGAATCCCTTGCAGGACTTGTTCCATCGCTCTTTGCCATATCGCCGGAGCCGATACTACTCCGAACACCAATCGATGATACTGGTAAAGACCTTTGTGAGTGTTTATCGTGAGATACTTCCTAGAGGACTCTTCAACCTCCATCTGCAAATATGCTTGTGCTAGGTCAATTTTTGTAAAATGCTTCCCTCCAGACAGTGAGGCAAAGATGTCTTCTATCCTTGGAAGAGGATATTGTACTGTGTGAAGGACAGGGTTCACCGTCACCTTGAAATCCCCACAGATGCGAATCTTCCTTGGCTCTCCAGACTTATTGCTTAACGTTTTCTTCATGACAGGAACGATGGATGTCGCCCACTCGCTCCAGTCGACCTTAGACAACACGCCCGCCTTCTCCAGATTCTTCAGCTCTGCCTCGACGGCTGGGCGAATTGCATCTGGTACCGGTCTTGCTTTGAAAAACTTGGGAACTGCATTCTCTTCTATTTTTATCGAGGCGGTTACACCTTTAAGCGTGCCCAGTTCTTGTTGAAATACCTCTTTGGCGTTCGCTAAGATTGTTGACAATCGTCCAGGAGTGACGTCTTCATCTTTTTTACCGTCCACCGTCATTGCATGAATGGAATGCCAATCCAAGTTTATCTTCCTGATCCATTCCCGTCCCAATAACGGTGGTCCACCATTTGGCAGTATGTAGAGATACAATTTCCGTATTTTCTTGCCATTGTATTCGACAGGCACCCTTATTTTTCCTCTGGGGTATACTTTTGCCCCGTATACATCGTCAAGACGATGGATGTCTCTCTCAAGGGTATGTGTGAAAATAGCCGCTCGTAGTCTCGTCGATTCATGACGGTTAGCGCTGATCCTGTATCCAATTCCATTTTAACTTGGGACCCGCTATCGTGAGGGTGACCCAAATGGTTCGGTGATCCTCTTTTGCGATTACATTGTGAAGTTTGAGACAGCTTAGTCTCCTGTTCTCGGATTCACTATCGCTATTCTGGTCTTCGGAACTACTGTCCGTCATCTTTTGTAATTTCTTGTACGGTTCCTTAGTAGCCTTTTTGTTGTTGCTGGTCTTCTTACTAGACCTGCAAACTCGTGCAATGTGTCCAATCTTCCCGCATTGTCTGCATATTTTGTCTTTGGACCAGCAGTCCTTCTGGTCATGGTTAGTTCTGCCGCAGCGATAACATTTTGCAAATCCCCGTGTCATTTCGTGGGTGCCGTATTCCTGTGGCTTTTGTTGAATTTCTGCAGCTCCCCTGGCTGCTGCTTCATACGATACTGCCACGCTGAAAGCCTTATCTAGCGTCAGCTCTTTTTCTGCGAGTAACTTCTTCTGTGTTCCTTCACTCAGGAGTCCACAGACAAATTTGTCCCGTAGGGTATCTGCCAGTCCTGCTCTGAACTGGCAGTGCTTTGATAGCTTGCGTAGTTCCGTAAGATACTCAGCATTGCTCTCATCTTTGTGCTGAGTTCTCCTGTGGAATTTAAATCTTTCTGCTATCAACAGCGGTGCAGGGTTTAAGTGTTCCTGTAGAACAGCAACAATTTTGTTAAAACTCTTCGCCTTCGGTTTGGCTGGAGTAATCAGGTCCCGCAATAGGCCGTACGTTCTAGCGCCCATTAAGTTTAGCAATATCGATGCCTTTTTTCCCTCCGCTATTTCGTTTGCCTCGAAATATACCCCGACTCTTTCCACATACGTGGTCCAGTCCTCTAATGTATTATCAAAAGCAGTGATACAGCCAGTCTTCGGCATCTTGCAAATCTAAAATGGCACCTCCTGCGCTTTGCCTTCTTCCCCGATTTAACAAAATGGCGCCTCCCGCGCTTTGCCGTCTTCCCCGCTGTTGTTAGCACTGCTTTCCACGGTTTCTTGCACGTTAAATATTGATTCTTTTTCTTTTATTATTTTCCCATCGTGGAGTGGACCCTCTGGGACACTTCCCTCCCTCTTCTTAGGTCCAAACGCTGCCCGGCTTCGAAGCACCGGCTGCGCCCTGTGTGCTCCACCCTCTCTCTCTCTCTTTGCCTCCCGACTCGCTGCCCGGCCCCGTTGAAAAGCCACCCGATCGAGCTTCAGCCCGCCGCAGCCCAGGAAGGATCAGAGCACTACCTGCCACCAGCCCGACTAGCTGGGAAACCACAGACTCGTGAACCGAACCTGGCTCTTGACAGTCTCTCCTGCAAGTTTTCAAACCGATGATTGACGGTCGACGCCCGTTTCTCGAGTTTCTTTGGACTTTTTTTTTCTTTCTTCTGGCTCTGACCTTCAACAACGTCGTCTGAGGTGCTGCCGAGTTGCAGGTAAGTTCGTTTCTTACTCGTCGCCAGTGTTAAGTCCGTGAATGATTGAGACACGGACCAGCAGGAGTGAAAACAAACAAGTCTTTACTGGTGGAAGTCAATAGTGAAAACTAACAAACAGAGGCTCTCTAGCACCTTTTATGCAGGGGTGGTCACTGCCGGTACTGCAGTCTGAGACCAGTTATTCTCTTAAAGGTACATACACAACACAACTTGCGACCCATTAGGAGTTCAGCAGGTGAAGAACCACAGTCTAAAGGGGAGGCTCGGTAGCTCAGCAGGGCGAGATAAGGATCAGGCTTGCTTTCTGTTGCTTTCTTCAGTAGCTGTTTGAGAACTTGAACACCTTTCTCTGCCTTACCATTCGACTGAGCATACAGAGGACTGGATGTGATGTGTTGAAAGTCATAATGTGCTGCAAACTGTTGCCACTCCTTACAGTTGAAGCACGGACCATTGTCGCTAACGGCAATCCTGGGAATTCCATGTCTGGCGAAGATCGATTTAACATGCATTATGACACTGCTTGCTGATGTGCTTGAGAGCATCACCATCTCAGGATAGTTAGAATAGTAGTCAATCACGAATAGATAGTCTTTACCATTCAAATGAAAAAGGTCCATACCAAACTTTTGCCATGGTGCTGTTGGTAAGTCAGCTACTATCATTGGTTCCTTTGCTTGTTTGTTTTGGTGTTTCTGACATGTCTCACATATGCCTATCATGTTCTCAATGTCTTTATTTATGCCAGGCCAATAAACAGTGTCTCTTGCTCTCCTTTTG
Organism: Somniosus microcephalus; assembly: GCF_052327205.1. NCBI lineage: Eukaryota > Metazoa > Chordata > Chondrichthyes > Squaliformes > Somniosidae > Somniosus > Somniosus microcephalus. The sequence goes on along the minus strand of NC_141015.1, from coordinate 41,097,424 downwards.
CATTTTTCAATTCTGAGGTGTCCCTCATGAATCCTTTTGAGCATGTCTTGACGTAGAGCCTGTGGAATGACTATTCTGTTCTGTTTTAGTAATAGTCCACTTGCGACACTTAACTCTGACCTGATGTGATAGTACTTTGGACAGGAACCTTTTGGCCAACCATGATGAATGTTCTCTATTACTGTTTGTAACACTGTATCTTTTACTGTTTCTTCTGCTATTTGCTTTGATTTCATGTCTGACACGGGCAGCGCAGCAGTGACCATACTCACATGAACATCCACGTCTTCCTCAGTAGAGCTCACATGACTCATTGTGGGTGCTCGGGATAGTGCATCTGCTAACACTATGTATTTGTCTGGTGTGTAGATCAGTTCAAAGTCATATCTTTGCAGCTTCATCATGAGTCGTTGAATCCTTGGAGACATCTCATTCAGGTTTTTTTTTATGATGGCAACCAGTGGGCAGTGGTCTGTCTCAACTGTGAAGGTGGGAAGTCCATATATGTAGCCATGAAACTTTTCTAGTCCAACGACCAAGCCTAGACATTCCTTTTCAATCTGGGCGTATCGACACTCAGAGTCAGTCATAGACCTGGAGGCATAGGCAACAGGCTTCCAGTCTTCACCCTCTGCTTGTAGCAAGACCGCGCCTAGGCCATCTTTTGATGCATCCGTTGACACTTTGATTCTCTTTGTTGGGTCAAAGAAGGTGAGTACAGGTGTGGTTGTCAGCACTGATTTAAGGTTCATCCACTCTTGTTCATGTCTTTCTGTCCATGCGAACTCATTTGTTTTATGTAGCAGGTCTCGCAGACAGGCTGTCTTGGCTGACAAGTTAGGAATGAACTTTCCAATGAAGTTTATCATCCCCATGATGCGTAGCACTCCTTTTTTGTCAGTGGGTCGGGGCATTTTGAGCATGGTGTTTACTTTTTCCATATCTGGCTCTATTCCTTTACCAGATAGATTATCTCCTAGGAAAGTGACTTCCTGGACGCCAAACTGACACTTGGCTTTGTTGAGCTTCAGTCCATTCCGGCGTATGCTCTGTAGCACTTTAGTCAGTCTCTCATTGTGTTCTTTCAGTGTGGAGCCCCAGATGATGATGTCATCAACATAGACCATAACTCCTTCCAGACCTTCAATTATGTGTTCCATCGCTCTATGAAAGATTTCAGATGCAGATATTATCCCGAAAGGCATTCTGAGGAAACAATACCTGCCAAATGGTGTGTTGAAGGTACAGTATTTAGTGCGCTCTTCATCCAGTTTTAGTTGCCAAAATCCATGTGAGGCATCGAGCTTTGTGAAGTATCTGGCACCTGACATTTCACTGGTGATTTCTTCTCGCTTGGGAATCTGGTAGTGTTCACGTTTTATGTTTGCATTTAAGTCCTTTGGATCCATGCATACTCTTAGATCATTGTTCTTTTTCTTTACACATACCATGGAGTTAACCCAGTCTGTTGGCTCTTCGACTTTCCTGATGACTCCTAGTGTGGTCATTCTGTCCAGTTCTTCCTTGAGCTGGTCACGCAGGCGTGCTGGAACTCTCCGTGGAGCATGTACCACTGGCTGAGCATCCTCCTTTAGCTGGATCTTGTAAGTGAATGGTAGAACTCCAAATCCTTTGAACACATCCTGGAAATTACTCACTACAGAATCCACCGAGTCATCTGGTCTGCTTATGGCACAGTTTATACGGTAGACTCTCTTGACCAGTTCTAAGTCCTCACAAGCGTTGTCACCTAGTAGTGAATCAAGTCCTTCAGCTACAACAGAAAACATGAGATGATGCACTTTGTCTTTGACTGTCACTTTAAGTCTGCATACACCTAAGCTATCTATTTTCTGTCCATTATAGTTCTTCAGTAGTACTGACTTTTTCTGTATTTTGTGCTTTTCTTTCATATTTTTAATGGCACTCATACTGATTAAGTTTGCTTTTGCACCAGTGTCTAGTTTCAATGTAACTAATGCTCCATTTACCTGCAGTGGCATCATCCATTTGTCCTCTTTTACTGCATTAACTTTATGTTCAGCATTGTCAATTCCTGAGGGCTGCACATTTTCTGTATCCTTTTCGATATTGTCACATGACACCATTCCTACAAAAAATGTCTCACTTAAATCAGTGTCCTCAATCACATTGACTTGTTGCCCTTTCTTTGTTTTTACTTTTGAAAAGCATTGTTTGGCAAAGTGATTCTTTCCATTACATTTTGTGCACATTTTTCCAAACGCTGGGCATTGTCTTGGCTGGTGCTGGTAACCACAGCGTTTACAATTAAAAATTCCATCCTCCGATTGCTTTGCATTTCTGTTCTGCCCATGTTTCTTCCCTTTGTAGGACACAGCACCGACAGCAGCACAGTCACTCATTACAGTCGCATCATTATTAATTTCACTGAAAGTCTTTGCGTGCTGTTGAGCTAGCTCACTGGCACGGCATATTTTCACAGCATCCTCCAATGTTAGTTCGGTTTCTCTCAACAAATGTTCCCTGACTTTTTTATCATGAATACCAAACACAATCTGGTCACGAATCATGGATGATTTCAGTTCAGAGAAATTACATGTCTGTGCTTTCAGTTTCAAATCGGTCACAAAGCTATCAAAAGTCTCATTTTGCTGCTGTGTCCATGAACGGAACACGTACCTCTCATAGGTCTCGTTCTTTTTGGGAGAACAATGCGTATCAAACTTCTTTAGCACATCGTCCATTTTTTTTCTGTCCTCCTCTTGATCAAATACAAACATATTAAATACCTCTATCGCCTGCGGGCCTGCAACCATGAGCAGTAACGCTATTTTCCTTGCGTCTGGCATCGTACCGAACCTGATGGCAGCAATATAGAGTTCGAATTGTTGTTTGAAGGTCCAAGTCCACCAATTGCAGTCGACATTCCCCGTGAGTTTCAAACCCTCTGGTGGCTTCAAATTCTCCATGTCACGTTTCACAATATTCAGCAGATATTACCAATCCTGGTACCATGTTATGTTCATAAATAAATAGATGTTTTCATTATGAACAACTAGCTTGAGCTAGTCATTTATTCAGCCATGTGGACTAGTGTGCAGGCATCCATCTTGACTACTGCCTTGTGGGTAGCCCACTACTAAACATACAGCTCCACCTAGTGTACCATTCTAGAATGACATGTTACTGATCATTACAGTGTCGAGCTCCTTGAGTGTTGTTGGAGCTGCACTCATCCAGGCAAGTGGACAGTATTCCATCACACTCCTTACTTGTGTCTTGTAGATGGTGGAAAGGCGTTGGGGAGTCAGGAGGTGAGACACTCGCTGCAGAATACCTAGCCTCTGACCTGCTCTTGTAGCCACAGTACTGGTGATGGTGTTTCCAGGCACCTGCTGCCCTTGACCTTCATGATTTGAGAGGTGTTGTCAATAGAACGAAAATCAGGTGTGTTCCACAGTAAAAAAGCAATCCGCTCTTCTAGGTTATAATCCAGGTAGTGGGGTTGAAAATGACCCCCAGGATCTACTGAAGTAAAGTTAAACTGGAATGAGCAGAGGTCAATCAATGTAATGAAAAGAGACTCACTTTATTGAAGTCCTGTGCTAGCTGAAATGCATGGCAAAGCATATTTTGATGTTCATTATTCCTATTAGATTGTAAAACAGCACCTAATATTGCATTCATCACTCCACCATTGGTGGCCGTGCCTTCAGCTGCCTGGGCCCTAAGCTCTGGAATTCCCTCCCTAAACCTCTCCGCATCTCTCTCCTCCTTTAAGACGCTCCTTAAAACCTACCTCTTTGACCAAGCTTTTGGTCGCCTGTCCTAACGTGGCTTGGTATCAAATTTTGTCTGACTACACTCCTGTGAAGCGCCTAGGGACGTCTTACTACGTTAAAGTGCTATCTAAATACAAGTCGTTGTCTTGGATGTGTAAACCTGCAAAGTAGGTGAGACCTGTGCTGCTTTAAAACATATCTCAACCATTTTTTTAAGCACTAAATCTTTCTCGGGCTGTTGAGTTCCCTTTCCTCAGTGTTGTATCCGTGTGTTAATGGAGACACGGAATGCAGGAGTTGGTTTAACAGGTGTTTACTGAACAAAGTCTGGAGGTGAACTAAAAGATACAAGACACTATACAGGCTTATATACCCGAGTGGTCACTACCGGTATTACAGTACACAGGGGCTCTTAAAGGTACATACACTACAATTCCTCCCCTTTTAGATAATTGGTACATAACATTTTAAGTAATCATTAATTAACATGTTTACAAGAACAATAATCTACACATTTGCTGCAGTTAATCAATTATAAGTCAGTCTCTCTGGAGGCTTCCTGACTCGGTCCGGATAACGCCTCGGTGGTGTAGTAGTTTTCGGTGGTGTAGTAGGTTCTTTTCGCAAGGTCGATTCGGCTTGAATGCCAGTGTCGGGTTCATCTGGTTCCAGTATCACCGGATCGGAGGTAGATACTATGGGTATCTCTGCTTCATCATTAGGCATATAGAGTTGTGGTGTAGGTTGTCCCTTTTCGGATGACTCTATGATCTGGTCAGCATGGTGCCTTATTATACTTTCTCCAATGTCCACGGTATACATCAGCGGTCCTAGTCGTGTGCAAATAGTTCCAGGCTGCCATTTCTCGGTACGGTAGTCCCGGGCCAAAACTTGTTGACCTATCTGGAAGGTTCTAGTTGGCCTTTCATTCATGCCTTGAAATTGCTGGTTCTCTACGTCCCTTCTGATGTTTGGCTTGATCAAATCCAGCCGGCATCTTAGTCTTCTATTGAAAAACATCATGGCGGGAGTTTGGTTTGTAACCACATGTGTTGCATTCCTGTATGCAAAAAAGAAGTTATCTACCTTATGTTGTAGATTTATGTCTTCATTACCCATGGCCTTTATGGCCTTCTTGAAGGTCTGGAGAAACCTTTCAGCTAATCCATTGGTGGCGGGATGGTATGGGGCGGACGTGTAGTGCTTAACCCCATTGTTTTTTAAGAACTTCCTGAATTCTTTGGACACAAATTGTGGTCCATTATCAGAACAGATCTGTTCAGGCAGCCCATTCCTGGCAAATATGGTCCTCAATACTGTGATGGTTTTTTCCGTGGTGGTGGAGGACATCTTTATTACCTCCGGCCACTTGGAGTGTGCATCAACTGCGATTAAGAACATTGAGTCCATAAATGGACCAGCAAAGTCGATGTGTACCCTTTGCCATGGAGATGAGGGCCACTCCCATGGATGTAGAGGGGCTTGTGGTGGGGCGTTTTGGACCTTCTGGCACCCTAGACAGCTCTTGGTCATTTCTTCGATGTCTCCATCGATACCTGGCCACCACACAAACGCTCTGGCTAGGTTCTTCATTTTCACTCCACCCAGATGCCCCTCGTGAAGCTCCTTTAGCACTTTATCCTGGAGTTTGGGTGGAATCACCACTCTGGATCCACACATCAAGGTTCCTCGGTACACTGACAGCTGTTCTCTTCTTTGCGAGAATGCTGGCAACAGTGGTTCGCCATGCGCTGGCCATCCCTTCACCGTTAAATCGTAGACTCGTGAGAGAGTCGGGTCATTTCTCGTTTCCTTTTCAATGGTAGAATTTGTTACTGGTAGACATTCCACTATGGTTGAGTGGAACATCTCCACTGGGTCCACTGTAGGTGCCTCTTCTACTGTTGGCAATGGTAGGCGCGATAAACCGTCAGCATTCCCATGCTGTTTTGATCCTTTGTATTCTATGTCATATTGGTGTGCCCCTAGGAAAAGGGACCACCTCTGTAGCCTTTGTGCTGTCATAATGGGAACGCCCTTTTTAGGGTTGAATATGGAGACGAGGGGTTGATGGTCAGTCAACAAGGTAAATTTCTGTCCGTGTTGGTAATGGTTGAATTTCTTCACTCCCCACACCAGGCTGAGTGCTTCCCTGTCGATCTGGGCATAGTTATGCTCAGCTGAGTTCAATGAGCGTGACGCAAAAGCTATCGGCCGCTCCGAGCCATCAGGGAATCTATGCGATAATACCGCTCCTATGCCGTAAGGGGATGCATCGCACGCCAGTCTGATTGGCAGTGATGGGTTGTAATGAGCCAACACTTCCTTGGACGTGATCAAGCCTTTGCATTTATGGAAGGCACGTTTACAGTCTTCGCTCCATTTCCAGATTACTCCCGTTTGTAGCAGTGCGTTAAGAGGGTGCAGAACAGTTGACAAGTTCGGTAAAAATTTATGATAGTAATTTATCAATCCCAGGAACGACCTTAATTGTGAGACATTTTCAGGTGCTGGGGCTTTTATGACCGCTTCAATTTTTTCAGGTGACTTATGCAAACCTTCTTCGTTAATTATATGGCCACAATATGATATTTGTTTCTGGAAAAATTCGCACTTGGGGCGATTTGCTTGTAGGCCCCGTTCTCTCAGCCTAGTGAGCACCTGCTCCAAATTGGCAAGGTGCTCGTTGTCGTTTTCTCCTGTTACAAGGATGTCGTCTAGGTAGCATTGAGTCCCTGGAATCCCTTGCAGGACTTGCTCCATAGCTCTTTGCCAGATAGCTGGAGCTGATGCTACTCCGAAAACCAGTCGATTGTACTGGTACAGGCCTTTGTGTGTGTTTATCGTGAGATACTTTTTAGAGGCCTCCTCAACCTCCATCTGCAGATATGTCTGTGCCAAGTCAATTTTGGTGAAATGTTTCCCTCCGGACAGTGAGGCGAAAATATCTTCTATCCTCGGAAGAGGATACTGTACCATGTGAAGGATCGGGTTTACAGTCACCTTGAAGTCCCCACAGATGCGAATTTTTCTCTGTTCTTCAGATTTATCATTATTCAACGTTTTCTTCATGACCGGGACGATGGGTGTTGCCCACTCGCTCCAATCTACCTTGGATAACATGCCTGCCTTTTCCAAATTCTCCAGCTCTGCCTCGACTGCTGGACAAATTGCGTATGGCACCGGCCTTGCCTTTAAAAACTTGGGAATTGCCGCATCTTCCACTTTTATTGAGGCGGTGACGCCTTTCAAGGTTCCTAGTTCCTGTTGAAACACTTCTTTGGCGTAGGCCAAGGTGTCTTTTAATCGTTCAGGTATGACGTCATCATCATTTTTTTTCTTACTGGTCACCGTCAGTGCCTGAATGGAGTGCCAGTCTAAATGTATCTTCCTGATCCATTCATGTCCCAACAGCGGTGGACCACCATCTTGCAGAACGTATAAATACAACTTCTGTATTTCCTTGCCGTTGTATACAACAGGCACCCTTATTTTCCCTCTGGGGTATACTTTCTGCCCCGTATATGTCTTCAAGATAGTGGATGTGTCTTTCAAAGGTATATGCGGAAATAGCCGCTCGTAATCCCGTCGACTTATGATGGTCAGAGCTGATCCTGTATCTAGCTCCATTTTAACTGGGGACCCCGCTATCGTGAGGGTAACCCAAATGGTCTGGTAATCTTCTTTGGCAATTACATTATGTAATTTGAGACAGCTTAGTCTCTTGTTTCCGGAGTCGCTATCGCTCTTCTGGTCTTCGGAGCTACTGTCCATCATCATTTGTACCTTTCTGTACTTTTCCTTATTGATTTTTTTTCTGTCAGTGGATTTTTTGTTTCCAGATCGGCATACACGTGCAATGTGTCCCATCTTTCTGCATTGCCTGCATGCTTTGTCCTTGAACCAGCAGTCCCTCTGGTCATGGGTGGATCTGCCGCAGCAATAACATCTCTCGAAACCCCGTGTCATTTCATGGGTGCCGAAGTCCTGTGGCTTTTGCTGTATCTCTGCAGCTCCTCTTGCTGCTGCTTCGTATGATACAGCCACACTGAAAGCCTTGTCCAGTGTCAAATCTTTCTCAGAAAGTAGCCTTTTCTGTGTTCCTTCACTTAGGAGACCGCAGACGAATTTGTCTCGTAGAGAATCTGCCAGTCCTGCCCCGAATTGGCAGTGCTTTGACAGTTTTCTTAATTCGGTGAGGTAATCAGCGTTACTTTCATTCTTGTGCTGATTCCTCCTGAAGAATTTGAATCGTTCCGCTATCAGCAGCGGTGTTGGGTTTAAGTGCTCCTGTAGGGTATCAACAATCTCCTTAAAATTCTTGTCCATCGGTTTGGCTGGAGTGATTAAGTTTCGTAACAGCCCGTATGTCCTTGCGCCCATCACATTTAGAAGTACCGATGCCTTTTTATCATCCTCTACTTCATTCGCTGTGCAATATACCTCCACTCTTTCCACATATGTGGTCCAAGCCTCTATATCACTATCGAAAGCAGTAATATTGCCAGTCTTAGGCATCCTGAAAATCAAAAATGGCGCCTCCCGTGCTTTCCTTTCTTCCCTGCCGAGAAAAAAATGGCGCCTCCCGCGCTTTCCTGCCGCTGCCGCTGATGACAACGCTGTTCTCCGCGGTTTTTATTTACACAGATATTTTTAATAGTTGGAGACTTGTTCCCGCCGGACTCTCTGGGACTTTTCCCTCCCTCTGCTTGGTCCAAACGCCGACCTGCTTTGCAGCGCCGGCCGTCTCCCGAGTGCTCCACTCTCCATCTCTGTTTGCCTCCGCCTTCCGACTCGCTGCTCGGCCCCGCTGCAGAGCCACCCGATCGAGCCCCAGCCCGCCGACCAGGAAGGATTAGTGCAGTACCTGCCACCAGCCCGGCTAGCTGGTGAAACCACAGTTTTTCTTTTTTTTTCTTTTTTTCTTCGACCTTCGTCTGAGGAATCGATCTCCTTGAGGTGCTGCCGAATTGCAGGTAAGTCCGTTTCCAATTCGTCGCCACTGTTGTATCCGTGTGTTAATGAAGACACGGAATGCAGGTGTTGGTTTAACAGGTGTTTACTGAACAAAGTCTGGAGGTGAACTAAAAGATACAAGACACTATACAGGCTTATATACCCGAGTGGTCACTACCGGTATTACAGTACACAGGGGCTCTTAAAGGTACATACACTACACTCAGAGCTCCAGCTTGATGTAAATTTATAAAGTTTCTAAATAAAATGAATGTGGTCGCTCCACGGCAGTGTGACGGGGTTCTTGATGGGCTTGGTTGATTTTAGTGTACTTCTATACTCTGCTTCTCACCCAGTAAATGTACAGGTGTCTTCACATCGATATTTAGAAGCTGTCATGGTCGTGCGAAGTCCCTTGGATATTGATGTGCAAGATTTCTATAATTAATTCTTCAAGAGTAAAGAACGACACAAATGTATGATTTTTATTGATTTCCACCAACAACCCCGGTAAGGATATGACAAAAAGAAGTTCAAATTTTTTTGTCTTGTTTGGAGAGTGCCTCAGGTTAACGTCTTTGGGATGAGGTGTTAAACCGAGGCCCCGTCTGCTCTCTCAGGTGGACGTAAAAGATCCCACGGCCACTATTTCGAAGAAGAGCAGGGGAGTTCTCCCCAGTGTCCTGGGGCCAATATTTATCCCTCAACCAACATAACAAAAACAGATGATCTGGTCATTATCTCATTGCTGTGTGTGGGCGCTTGCTGTGCGCAAATTGTCTGCCGTGTTTCCCACATTACAGCAGTGACTACACTTCAAAAATTACTTCATTGGCTGTAAAGCGCTTTGGGACGTCCTGAGGTAGTGAAAGGCGCTATAGAAATGCAAGTCCTTCCTTCCTTGCTTTTCCTTTTCCTCTTCCTCTTCCTTTCTCTCCCAATTCCAGTCACTGTGTGTGAAAGAAAGACGGAAGGAAAAGTTGGGCAGATAAGCTGAGCAAGCAAAGGAACTTTCTATTAGAAACTATCTGTTATCAAGTGTGCTGCGCTAAATTGGGTGTTCAGAAGTACCACGTACAGATGAGTCTTCATTTCAATCCTGCTTGGTGCAGAGATCAGGTGGATCTCGTTCAAATGCTGCAGTCTTTGTCACATGAATTGATTTCCTAGTGTTTCATTAGAAGTGTGTTGTTTGGCTTTCCTTTCTCATTCTGATTGAATGCGCACATTGTGTGAATCGGCACTCGGCGGGTGAGCGATGACAACACTTGGAAATGGAAATCATTTCAACTTCACACCAAATGATGCAAAGACATTGAAAATCCCCAGATCACCAGGCAAGAGACAATCACAGCTCCCAATCTCCCCCCTCCCCAAATCTTCTGACAAGGTCCCTCAACCCTGTCTCAAAAATGCACCTCTGATGTGTCCGCTGGCAAAAACATTAATGTTCAGGTGCAGACACCCTCCTGTTTCTGCCTGTGTTCCCATTGCCATACAGTTGGGGACATCAACAGACAAATGCTTAAAACAGTTTTGTCTCGTAGCTCTAGCCAGTATTTTAATGCAGGTGTTAGTATGTTTCTTTACCAAAAAAATGTATAATTATTCCAAGTACCAGAGTGAGTCTAAGGATACGGTAGAAGACCCCGTCCGCCATCCTAAACATTCACTCCCTCCACCACCGGCGCACCATGGCTGCAGTGTGTACCATCTACAAGATGCACTGCAGCAACTCGCCAAGGCTTCTTCGGCAGCACCTCCCAAAACCTCGACTTCTACCACCTAGAAGGACAAGGGCAGCAGGCGCATGGGAACACCACCACCTCCAAGTTCCCCTCCAAGTCACACACCATCCTGACTTGGAAATATATCGGCCGTTCCTTCATCGTCGCTGGGTCAAAATCCTGGAACTCCCTCCCTAACAGCACAGTGGGAGTACCTTCACCACACGGACTGCAGCGGTTCAAGAAGGCGGCTCACCACCACCTTCTCAAGGGCAACTAGGGATGGGCAATAAATGCTGGCCTTGCCAACATGTGGGGGATTCGACGATGGTAATGTCATTGAATGCTAACGGGAGGTGGTTAGACCCTGTTGTTGGAGATAGTCATTGCCTGGTACTTGTGTGGCGCAAATGTTACCTGCCACTTGCCAGTCGGAAGATTGTTTTTGGAGTAAGGAGACTTGTATTTGCACAGCACTTCATCATGTCTCCCAGAAATGTCTCTCACACACGATGAATAAATTTGAAGTGCAGCGACTGTTGTATATGAACAACTGTGACAACCATTTTTCACACAGCAAGATCTCACAAACAGCAAAGGGATGAACGAGCAACTAATCAGTTGCAAAAACAGAAAATGGTAGAAATAGACAGCAGATACATCAGCACTGGGAAAGGAAAAATAGGCTAATGTTTCACCTCTGGAACCTCCATTAGAATTGCTTTGTCAGAATCTGTTTTTGGTGATGGATACTTTTACGTTGCAGCTATTGTAAGAATTATAACATTGTTTATCAGTTACACGAGCTTTTCAAGCCCCAGAGATCTCTACTTTTGATAATAAAGTGCAGTAGCTCCTTACTATAAACATTCATTGCAACAGCAGATGCTCCTAGTGGCTCTCTGTCTCAGAGAAACTGCGCACGACTCCTCAGTATAATCCATCTTCCATGAGTCCCAAGATAGGGACAGTCTACGACAGAGATGTCCTCACTCTGGCCTGTATCTCTTGTCTTTTTTTTTATTCGTTTATGGGATGTGGGCGTCGCTGGCAAGGCCAGCATTTATTGCCCATCCCTAATTGCCCTTGAGAAGGTGGTGATGAGCCGGCTTCTTGAACCGCTGTTGTCCTTGAGGTGAAGGTACTCCCACAGTGCTGTTAGGGAGGGAATTCCAGGAGTTTGACCCAGCGACGATGAAGAAACGGCCGATATATTTCTAAGCCAGGATGGTGTGTGACTTGGAGGGGAACTTGGAGGTGGTGGTGTTCCCATGTGCCTGCTGCCCTTGTCCTTCTAGGGGGAAGAGGCCGCGGGTTTGGGAGGTGCTGCCGAAGAAGCCTTGGCGAGTTGCTGCAGTGCATCTTGTAGATGGTACACACTGCAGCCACGGTACGCCGGTGGTGGAGGGAGTGAATGTTTAAGGTGGTGGATGGGGTGCCAATCAAACAGGCTGCTTTGGCCTGGATGGTGTCGAGCTTCTTGAGTGTTGTTGGAGCTGCACTCATCCAGGCAAGTGGAGAATATTCCATCACACTCCTGACTTGTGCCTTGTAGATGGTGGAAAGGCTTTGGGGAGTCAGGAGGTGAGACACTCGCCGCAGAATACCCAGCCTCTGACCTCCTATTGTGGATACGGTAGCGCTGTGGTTATGTTACCGGGCTAATAATCCGGAGGACGCGAGTTCAAATCCCACCATGGCAGTTGCCGAACTTGAATTCAGTTTATTAAATAAATCTGGAATAAAAAGCTAATATGAGGAATGGTGACTACGAAGCCGTCGGATTGACTTAAAAACCCAACTGGTTCACTGGGGAAGGAAATCTGCCATCCTTACCCGGTCTGGCCTATATGTGACTCCAGACCCACAGCAATGTGGTTGGCTCTTAACTTCCCTCTGAAATGGCCTAGCGAGCCACTCGGTTGTATCAAGCCGTTACAAAAAAGTATAATAAGAATAAAACTGGACGGATCAACCAAGGCACCACACGGACTGTAGCGATTCAAGAAGGCGACCCACCACCACCTTCTCATTCTACAATTTCACTCGACACGTTCCCCAGTTTCTCTCTCGGGATTATTGCAGTGCATAGGCACAATTCACTGTGGCTAACAAGCCTGAAATCAACCTTTAAAGTTGCCTGTAAAGCGACCTGAGGTCGTAAAAGGCGCTGTATAAATGCAATTCTTTCCTTCCACCTGATGATGGCAGACGGGGCCTCGGGTTTAACGTCTCACCCAAAAGACGGCACCTCCGACAGTGCAGCACTCCCTCAGAGTGTCAGGCTGGATTTTGCGCTCCAGTCTCTGGAGTGGGACTTGAACCCACAACCTTCTGACTCCGAGGTGAGAGAGTGCTGCCCACTGAGCCACGGCTGAATAAGTAGCAGCCAGACATGCTGTACTGTAGCAAATAGAGAATTAATGTTGGCATCTTTCTCCAGTCAGGTGCTACCTTAATCGTTATATTCTGAAATGCATGATAAAACACAGTTTCATCTTCGTGATTCCTATTAGATTATAAAAATCCTCTGTGTACTTAAATTCTTTTACAGCTCACAGCTTATTTATATGATGTCTATCACATAATAGCTTTTTCTGTGTTCTTTTTGAAGTTATCACTGTAATTTCCATGTTGGTAAGATTATCTGAGACTGTAGAGAATGCACAAAACAGCCCATTGTTATTGTAAAACAGATAACGGTAACCTCAGGGTTGTGATGTGAGCGTGAATGGGCCAGTACAGGCTGGAAATAAATGTTGGCAGTAACAGTGGATGTACTCATTCATATCTCGGCTTGCTGCTTTAGAGCGGTGGTATTAACCCGTTAACGTGGCTGAGTGGGTAGCACTCTCTCTCTCTCGCCTCTGAGCCAGAGGTTTGTGGGTTCACGGTCCCATGCCAGGGACTTGAGCACAAAATCTCGGCTGAGAGTCTCAGGGTGGGTGGCGGCTGTGGGGCTGGAGGGGGCAATGGGGATAGGGCCATGGAGGGATTGAAACGCACGAGTAAGAATTTTAAATTTGAAGCACTGGGGAACCAGGAGCCAATGGAGGCCGGTGGGAATCGGGATGATGGGCAAGTGGGACTTGGTGCGGGATTGGAGATGGGCCACAGAGTTTTGGATAAGCTGATGCTTAGAAAGGGTGGATGATGGAAGACTGTCTAGCTGGTTAAACAGCTTAGGGCTTTACAGCCTTCCAGACTCAATATCGAGTTCAACAATTTCAGATCATAACCTCGGCCCCTATTACATTTTTACTTATATTTTTTATCCACACCTTTGTTTTGGCCCTTCCCCCCCTCTCTTTTTTTCTCTCTCCCACATGGCAGCTGTCTCCCATTCTGCCGGCGCATTTCACACCTAATCTAGAGCCGTCTTTTGTCTCCACTAGTCCTATCACCATCTCGTCTGGTTTTGAATACCTGTTAATGTCTCTTCACTTCTCTTTTGTTCTCTCCCAGCCTGGCCTCTTAATCTATTTCATTTCCTGTGCTTCTTTAGTCTTGACAAAGGGTTTACCCGAAACATTGACTCTATTTCTCTCTCCACGGACGTTGCCTGGTCTGCTGAGTTTTTCCAGCATTTTCTGTTGTTATTAGGGCTTCCTCTGCTTGTCTATGTTAGATTTCTCACTTGCGATTTAATGAGGTACAGCTGCCATGGTTAATAATAACACAGCAGGACCGATGGGCTGAATGGCCAGTTCCCGTGCCTACCAATCCATGGTAAATGCAATTCTTTATACATAATTTACAAGGGTATTAAAAGGGAATTCATTCTGCTCGGCCAGCCCAGCCTGTGTCCTGGGACTAATATCATCCAGGTCGAAACCATGCTGTTGATATTAATAATGAACAAGTTAAGGAAATTGTACGAAATTCTTCTGCCCATTAATTTAACTCAGGCCTTGATTAAAATAATGAGCAAAATAAATGTATGCAAATCTATTAATTATTCACCTCGTGCAGCACAACCTCAATCCAATAGTCTTGTAAAACAATCCAGCTTCCTGTCACCTGATAGGAAACCACGACACAAAACGCAGGTGCCACAGTGCTGGGTGTCAGCAGCAAGTGGCGAATACTGGAGAGCTCTTTCAAAGAGCTGGCACAGGTACGATGGGCCGAATGGCCTCCTCCTGCGCTGTCTCATTCTATGAGCACTCGAAAGCCAACAGCACTGATGTAAGAAAACTACTAGGCACTTGGTCTAAGCGTTAAACAAAGCTTTAATCAACTGTTTTACAACATGGAGGTTTAGTTGTGTCCTTCACTAGTTCCTGTTAAGAATGTCCTGCGCAAGCTGGGCCCGTGCCCGAGTATTTATACTCTCCCTGGACAGCGCCACCCGCAGGCCGCTCAGTATTATTTCATAAGTCTTTCTTTCATGAATGACTGATTCATGTCAAGCACCACACAAATCGAGGAACTCGAAGCTGTCAGAAGTGTTCATCATCTGTAAATTCTAACTGAGAGGCTGCGTCTCTAGGAACTGCAGGGATGCCGATGAAATCGGTGAAGTGCTCGAGCTTGTCTCCAGCAGATCACCATGTCGCTGAGCCCCTCGAGCGCACTTCGCTGTTGTGTATTCTCTCCCTTTTACTACCGGAGAAAGTAGCACGCAGTGGGCTCCGATATTACGCCGCCGCGCACACACCAGCATCGGAATTCTTAATGCAATGTTTCTTGCCGCACCTGCTTAACACAAACAGCTTAAATAGTGGAGACATGTTTGGAAGCTGGTCTCCTGGGGTGTCATTTCAGGGACCATGGCATCAAGGAACTCGAGATGGGACCCACAGTGCGACAGCTGACTGACAATCCAAGTTGGGTTTTTTTGTGTGACTAAGAAGACTGAATTATGTGAGCATTTGAATTACACAACTTTGAATTAAGAATTGACTGCCTTTAACCGGCTCAGCAATAGTTTAGTCTTTTCCCACATTCCAACAGTGACTCCACTTCAAAAGTAGTTCATTGGCTGTAAAGCGCTTTGAGACGTTCGGTGGTCGTGAAAGGCGCTATAGAAATGCAAGTCTTTCTTTCTTTAGTTTTGAATTTATCAAAGCCATTGCTGTCAGAGCCCTTTGTATTCACAATGTTTTCGCACTCATTTTTTGCTGACTTAAGTATTTTGTTTTCCTTCCCTGATTATTTGTAACCAGCAAATTCATAAAATATACAGCAAAGTTTAAGATCAAGTTAACAAAAAAGGCCTCAATTTCTCATTTATTCAAGCCCCAGGCTTTTTCCCTCCCGCTTTATCGATAAATATTAATGTTTTTTCGTCTCTCCCCACAGTATTATCTTGAAGCGTAGCAACATTAACACTAATTGTAGACTTTCTTCACTGCGTGGCCCTCTTGCATCTGACTCTCTCGCTCCCCTTTTTCAATTTTTTTCCTCTAAAATCTCTCCTCGGAGTCTGTGGGGACCTAATTAAAAGGGTGGAAAAAAAAAGTTAAATGTTTCTCTTCAAAAAGAAATCTTGAGGATTATCACTACCTGGATAAAATAAAGATTTGCGAGTCCGTGTCACTGTGTGCCAGCTTGGCTAAGTCGGTTGTTCTTGTCTCCAAGGGAGGAGGGTTATGGGTTCAGGTACACATACTGGGCCGGCACTCTGGTGCAGTACTGAATGAGAGCGGCTTTAAAAAAGAAAGACTCACATCTATACAGTGCCTTTCACAACCTCAGGACTTCCCAAAGCGCTTCACGGCCAATGAAGTACTTTTTGAAGTGTAGTCACTGCTGTAATGTGGGAAACGCGGCAGCCAAATTGCGCACAGCAAGCTCCCACAAACAGCGATGTGATAATGACCAGATAATCTGTTTTAGTGATGTTGATTGAGGGATAAATATTGCCCAGGACACTGGGGAGAACTCCCCTGCTCTTCTTCGAAATAGTGCCGCGGGATCTTTTACATCCACCTGAGAGAGCAGACGGGGCTCTTTAATGTTTCATGCGAAAGACGGCACCTCTGACAGTGCAGCACTCCCTCAGCACTGCACCGGGAGCGTCAGCCTAGATTTTTGTGCTCAAGTCCCTGGAGTGGGACTATGAACCCACAACCTTCTGACTCAGAGGCGAGGGTGCTGCCCACTGAGCCACGGCTGACACCCAACTTGCCCTCATCTGGTGTCAATACAGGTAGACTATCCTTTATCCGAAAACCTCGGGTCCAGCCGAGTTTCGGATAAAGGAGAATTTCGGATTTCGGAAGGTGGGTCGGCGGGGGTCCGCGGGGGGGTCGGCGGGGGGTCGTGCGCACGACTTACGCTGACGCTCAGCGTAAGTCAGTCGGGGTCGGGGCCGGGGGGGTCGGCGGTTGTCGGGGCCGGCGGGGTCCGCGGGGGGGTCGGCGGTTGTCGGGGCCGGCGGGGTCCGCGGGGGGGTCGGCGGTTGTCGGGGCCGGCGGGGTCCGCGGGGGGGTCGGCGGTTGTCGGTGCCGGCGGGGTCGGCGGTTGTCGGGGCCGGCGGGGTCCGCGGGGGGGTCGGCGGTTGTCGGGGCCGGCGGGGTCCGCGGGGGGGTCGGCGGTTGTCGGGGCCGGCGGGGTCCGCGGGGGGGTCGGCGGTTGTCGGGGCCGGGGGGGTCGGCGGTTGTCGGGGCCGGCAGGGTCCGCGGGGGGGTCGGCGGTTGTCGGGGCCGGCGGGGTCCGCGGGGGGGTCGGCGGTTGTCGGGGCCGGCGGGGTCCGCGGGGGGGTCGGCGGTTGTCGGGGCCGGCGGGGTCCGCGGGGGGGTCGGCGGTTGTCGGGGCCGGCGGGGGGGGTCGTGCGCACGACTTACCCTTTATCCGAACTTCCAAAACTGGAACCCTCTAAAAACCGAAGGTTTTTTCGTTCGTACGCACGACTTACGCTGAACGAAAAAACCTTCGGTTTTTAGAGGGTTTCGGTTTTCGGAAGTCCGGATAAAGGGTAGTCTACCTGTACTGGGCAATAAAACACCCCTGCAGCATCCAGCATCCAGCTTTCCCAGGTCCTAATCTTGTCTTTACATTACGGGAGTTGGTTTTAGGAACGGAGACACAGAGAACCAACGCAGGTGCAGCAGGTGATCAGGAAGGCCAATGGAATCTTGGCTTTTATTGCAAGGGGGATGGAGTATAAAAACAGGGAAGTCTTGCTGCAGTTATACAGGGTATTGGTGAGGCCACACCTGGAATACTGCGTGCAGTTTTGGTTTCCATATTTAAGAAAAGATATACTTGCTCTCGAGGCAGTTCAGAGAAGGTTCACTCGGTTGATTCCGGAGATGAGGGGGTTGACGTATGAGGAAAGGTTGAGTAGGTTGGGACTCTACTCATTGGAGTTCAGAAGAATGAGAGGCGATCTTATCAAAACATATAAGATTGTGAGGGGGCTTGATCGGGTGGATGCGGGGAGGATGTTTCCACTGATGGGTGAGACTAGAACTAGGGGGCATAATCTAAGAATAAGGGGCTGCCCTTTCAAAACTGAGATGAGGAGAAACTACTTCACTCAGAGGGTAGTAAATCTATGGAATTTGCTACCCCAGAGAGCTGTGGAAGCTGCAACATTAAATAAATTTAAAACGGAGATAGACAGTTTCCTAGCAGATAAGGGAATTAGGGGTTACGGGGAGAGGGCAGGGAAGTGGACGTGAGTCTAGATTCGGATCAGCCATG
The DNA here is from genome assembly GCF_052327205.1 of Somniosus microcephalus. Taxonomy (NCBI): domain Eukaryota; kingdom Metazoa; phylum Chordata; class Chondrichthyes; order Squaliformes; family Somniosidae; genus Somniosus; species Somniosus microcephalus. The sequence goes on along the minus strand of NC_141015.1, from coordinate 41,079,324 downwards.
ATCCTATTGAATGGCGGAGCAGGCCCGAGGGGCCGTATGGCCTACTCCTGCTCCTACTTCTTATGTTCTTATGTTCTTATGTTTACTCTCCCACAGTCCAAACTGCACAAATGTGAAAAGAAACATCTTTAATGTAACTGAGGAAAAGCAGTGGCAAGAAAAATCCTTGGACCTGCTTTAGAAAAACAAAAAGCCCATTTGCAAATTCAGTTATTGCATCATCATCCCCTCAGTCCAGAGAGCATGTATGAACACAACTTCAATTAAAATATTACATTATTTTTATTAGGCTTGTTATTTCGGTAGTGCTATCATAACCCTCATTGATGAAACAGGAGGCATTTGAAGAGGTGCTGCATTTAATATCTGTGGAGACGAAGAACTTGAACACCATGAAGTGTTTGGACTTGTTGCTGTAACATGTTGGGAGGAAGATTGTCGCTGGATGCTTTATATTCTTTCTTCTCTCAGAGGGTGGTGAACCTTTGGAATTCTCTACCCCAGAGAGCTGTGGAGGCTGGACCATTGAATATATTTAAGGTGGAGATAGAGAGATTTTTGAACGATAGGGGAGTCGAGGGTTATGGGGAGCGGGCAGGGAAGTGGAGTTGAGGCCAAGGTCAGGTCAGCCATGAATTATTGAACGGCGGAGCAGGCTCGAGGGGCCAAATGGCCGACTCCTGCTCCTACGTCTTATGTTATGTTCTTATTAGTGAGTGTAAACTAAGTGCGGAAATTTCGTATGTTCACTATTTTCTAATTAAAATTGTAGGAACTTCTTGAAAAGGCAGGCTTTTGATTTCACGAGAAACACCGACCAGAGGGAAATTTCCCACGAGAGAATCATAGAATGATACAGAGCAGAAGGAGGCCATTCGGCCCACCGTGCCTGTGCTGGCCCTTTGGTAGAGCTCTCCAATTAGTCCCACTCCCTGGCTCTTGCCCCATAGCCCTGTCATTTTTTTTCCCCTTAAAGTATTTCTCCAATTCCCTTTTGAAAGTTACTATTGAATCTGCTTCCACCGCCCTTTCAGGCAGCGCGTTCCAGATCACAACAACTCGCTGCGTAAAATAAATAATTTCTCCTCATCTCCCCCCCCGGTTCTTTTTGCCAATTATCTTAAATCTGTGTCCTCTGGTCACCGACCCTCCTGCCACTGGAAACAGTTTCTCCTTATTTACTCTATCAAAACCCCTCATGATTTTGAATCCCCCTTCTCCTTCTCTGCTCTAAGGAGAACAATCCCAATTTCTCGTCTCTCCACATAACTGAAGTCCCTCATCCCTGGCACCATTCTAGTAAATCTCTTCCGCACCCTTGCCAAGGCCTTGACATCCTTCCTAAAGTGTGATGCTCAGAGTTAGACACAATACTCCAGCTGAGGCCTAACCAATGATTTATAAAGGTTTAGCAGAACTTCCTTCCTTTTCTACTCTATGCCTCTATTTATGAAGCCCAGGATGCCATATGCCTTTTTGAACAGCCCACTCAACCTGTCCTACCACCTTCAATGATTTGTGTTCAAACACCCCCAGGTCTCTCTGTTCGTGCACCCCCTTTAAAATTGTACCATTTAGTTCATGTTGCCTCTCCTCATTCTTCCTACCAAAATCTATCTCGGTGTGACCAACATATTACAATTCAGTAGAGCCCACTGATGCCCATTTAATTATTCACACACTGTTGCAAAATACATAACCTTTTATCCGTTCTGTCGAATGAGACGTTAAACCGAGGCCCCGCCTGCCCTCTCAGGTGGACGTAAACGATCCCACGGCCACTATTCAAAGAAGAGCAGCGGAGTTCTCCCCAGTCAATATTTATCCCTCAATCAACATCACACAGACAGATTATCCGGTCATTATCACATTGCTGTTTGTGAGAGCTTGCTGTGCGCAAATTGGCTGCCGCGTTTCCTACATTACAACAGTGACTACAAAAGAACTTCGTTGGCTGTAAAGCGCTTTGGGACATCCTGTGGTCGTGAAAGGCGCTATAGAAATGCACGTCTTTCTGTCTTTTTTATTTATCCCTTTTAAAAAGATACTTGCCAAAAATATCAAAACAAATACAATTGGAAGTGGGATTAAAAATGTCGCTCAACAATTATTAATCCTCATAATCATTATTCTTGGTTAAGCCCGATGTCACAAGTCTTGTGTATGTGGTCCTGTTTACTGAATTCTTCAGAAAGTGACTTCCACAATATTGAATCGACTGTAGTATAATTTACTGACGCGATTTTTTTCTTTTTTGTTAAAAGTGTATTCATCAAACGTGATGGCAGTGGCTGTATCTTCCTCTGATAATTCAGCAAAAAATCATTACCTCATTTGACAGAATTCAAGATCGTTTTGAATTAATCTGATGAATTATTGAACGAGAAAGAGCCGATTTCAGCTCTGCTGTCATTTAACCCTCCCCTCCAACTACAATTTTAGGGCTAAAGTAATTTGACAAAAGTTCAACGGATGCACTCGAAGGTGAATTCAGCAATGTCACACTCCTGGAGTGGAGCCCGCTAGATGGGGGCGCAAATCCGACTAGATTGTTGTAGCTTGACTTCTAACGCTCACTCCCATCGACGAAGGCCGTGCTTCAGGAATGCAGCCTCACTCAATTTGCTCTCCAGTCTTCTCTCTGCTTTCTTTACCTCCCCCCGGACCATAAGAACATTAGAATTAGGAGCAGGAGTAGGCCCCATGGCCCCTCGAGCCTGCTCCGCCATTCAATAAGATCATGGCTGATCTTCCACCTCAACTCCACCTTCCTGCCATATCCCTTAGAGTCCAAAAATCTATCGAGCTCAGTCTTGAATATCCTCAATGACAGAGTGCCCACAGCCATATCCCTGCCAATTTTCCGGTCTGTATACTGACCTGATGCGAGGTGGGCTCAGTGGGATTAGCACCTGTTCCCCTTTGGATGCGAACTGACCTCGGCAATATTTCTGGAGTCGGCCTCATTTTAATAATTGAAGCGTGCGCCCGACAAGAAGAAAACTTCCGATTGGGCGGTTGCTGTTTGTAGGAGCGGGGTCTGCTGCAAGTTTTAAAGGGCTGCAGCAGCACCTTTTATAAATGAGAGGTGTTTATTTTTGCTGCTGATGAAAATATTCCATTAACCTTTTGCATTTAGAGCAGAAAAGTAACCTCACCTTTGAAGAGCAGTAGCGCCAAGCGGCTGCAGATTTACAGATGCTTCAGCGGTGGTCTTGCTCGAGCAAGTGCGCCAGAGTGAGGGTGGGAATCTTTGTAACATAGAAACATAGAAGATAGGAGCAGGAGTAGGCCATTCGGCCCTTCGAGCCTGTTCCGCCATTCAATGAGATCATGGCTGATCATCCAAATTCAGTACCCCATCCCTGCTTTCTCCCCATATCCCTTGATCCCTTTAGCCTTAAGAAATATACCTAACTCCTTCTTGAATATATTTAATGAATTGGCCTCAACTGTCTTCTGTGGTAGAGAATTCCACAGGTTCACCGCTCTCTGGGTGAAGAAATTCCTCCTCATGTCTGTCCTAAATGGCTTACCCCTTATCCTTAGACTGTGACCCCTGGTTCTGGATTCCCCCACCATCGGGAACAGCCTTCCTGCATCTAGTCTGTCTAGTCCTGTTAGAATTTTATAAGTTTCAATGAGATCCCCTCTCATTCTTCTAAACTCCAGCGAGTATAAGCCCAATCGACCCAATCTCTCCTCATACATCATTCCTGCCATCCCAGGTATCAGTCTGGTGAATCTTCGCTGCACTCCCTCCATGGCAAGAACATCCTCCCTCAGATAAGGTAGTCGCTGAGCGCCAACCTCACAGAGGCCCGTTTGCAGAGTGTCTGCCAGGAAGTTGTAATGCCCATCGGTGCCGAGCCTAACTCTCCAAGGACATGACGATAAGTCAGGCAGAAGTTTCCAGACCTCACCTGCTTAGCTAAGGTTTTCCGTCATTACCCATACATTCATTAGCTGTGTAAAGCACGCGTGGCACAGATGTTGTCACTAGGCTGCTCGGTCCCCGCCACAGGCGAGTTCGTGCTGACGCGGTGGGCGATGAAACCTTCATGGGTTGCAGCAATTGAATCACTCCTGTCGTTGTTAACCGTGTAAACCGCTGATTGAAGGCACAGGAGTGAGAAAGGAATGGAAGGAGATGCTGATGGGGTGAGATGAAGCGGGGTGGGAGGAGGCTCGTGAGCCGCATAAAAACACCAGCATAGACCAGTTGGGACGAGTGGCCTGTTTCTGTGTTGTAAGAGGGTAGAGTAGCATAATCGTTATGTTACTGGGCTAGTAATCCACAGGTCTGGAATAAATGATCAGGGAATATGAATTCAAATCCCACCACGACAGCTGGGGAATTTAAATTCAGTTAATTAAAGTACCAGATTGTCCCATAAAACCCATCTAGTTCACTAATGTCCCTTTAGGGAAGGAAATCTGCCGTCCTTACCCGGTCTGGCCGGGTATATGTGACTCCAGACCCACAGTAATGTGGTTGACTCTTAACTGCCCTCTGAAATGGCCCCCAGCAAGTCACTCATTTGTATCAAAGGGCAATTAGGGATGGGCAATAAATGTTGGTGCCCACATCCTCTGGAAAGGAAAAAATGCTTTGACATAAGAAAACTACTAGGCACTTGGTCAGAGTATTAAACAAGGCTTTAATCGACTGTTTCACAACATGGAAGTCTAATTATCCTTCACTAGTTCCTGTTTACAAAATGTCCCTGAGCAAGCTGGGCCCATGCCCGAGTATTTATACTCTCCCTGGACAGCGCCACCAGCAGGCCACCCAGTGTATTTCATAAGTCCTTTCTACATAAATGGCACGATTTATGTCAAGTTTCTTTGCCTGAAATCAGCGGTGCTTTTAAATCGGTAAGTACCGAAATAGTCGGCGCGCTTAATATGTTCTAATACCATTTGTAATTGACTCCTATGGTGATGGCAAATGGTCATTTGCCCGCTATAGGTCAGCCACTCGTGATGAGTATGGACAGTGTAAGTGGTGGGGACTGCAGTCCCAAGAAGGATTACCGTGCACAACAGGGCACACTTCACACTCACCCGAGTATTCCTTCAGTCACCTTTCTTTCGATCCAGAAGCAATCCTTCCAACTCAATGCAGCTGCGATGATGCATGAACACGTCATCATATCCATAATTCACCCCTCCACCTGTGTTTACTTCGCAACTGCTGATTAGCAAAGCGGAAAATTCACCCATCAGATGCTCCTCCAACAGAAAATAATGTAGATTCAATTGACTGCTGTAAATAAGACTGGCTCGACCTGCCCATCGGGGCTGCTCCTTAAACGGCTGAATTTCTTCACGACTTTAAACCGGTCGGGATAGTAATTGCCCAGAACGATCTTGATGATCTTGGAAATTAAAGGGGGGGGGGCCCTGCAAATGTCTGGGGAGGGGAAGAGCGAGGAAGAAACTTCTTTCAGTGACGAGCCACCTTTCTGTTTAACATCTTTCCAAACACACACGAATACAGGTGCAGGAGACAGAATCCAAACACCTCATTCACATAGAGCAAAGGATTAAATTGAACAGTGGAACTCCTTGACATTCCTTGTAAAATGGAAGCCAAGGAACGAGGTGTAAATGGGGCACTCATTTAAATAAAACCCTCCCTATCTCTGTTTCCAGCCCTACGACCCTCCGAGATCTCTGCGTTTCCTCAATTCTGGTCTCTTGCTCATCTCCAGTTTCCTTCGCCCCATCATTGACGGCCGTGCCTTCAGCTGTCGACGGCCTAAGCTCTGAAATTTCCTTCACTAAGCATCTCCGCCTCTCTCTCCTCCTTTTAAGACGCTAGACCAATTGTTAATTTTAAATTTGAGATTGATAGGCTTTTGTTAACCAAAGGTATTAAAGGATATGGGCCAAAGGCGGGTACATGGAGTTAGGTCGCAGATCAGCCATGATCTCATTGAATGACAGAACAGGCTCGAGGGGCTGAATGGCCTCCTCCTAACATAGAAATATAGAAGATAGGAGCAGGAGTAGGCCATTCGGCCCCTCGAGCCTGTTCTGCCATTTAATGCGATCATGGCTGATCATCCAAATTAAGTACCCTGTCCCTGCTTTCTCCCCATATCCCTTAATCCCTTTAGCCTTAAGAAATATATCTAACTCCTTCTTGAATATATTTAATGAATTGGCCTCCACTGCCTTGTGTGGTAGAGAATTCCACAGATTCACCACTCTCTGGGTGAAGAAATTCCTCCTCACCTCTGCCCTGTTCCTATGTTCCTTAAAACCGACCTCTTGTCCTATGTGGCTTATCTCCTTATGTGGCTCGGTGTCAAGGTTTGCTGGGTTACGCTCCTGTGGAGCACCTTGGGCCGTTTTACTACGTTAAAGGCGCTGCACTAATGCAAGTTGTTGTTGTACAGATCTCGGAAACTTCTGGTCACAGTCTCTTTATTTGCAGCAGCACCTCGCGTTAGATAGGTTCTGTTGCAACATCGATTGGTCACGCTGAGGAACAGCCTGATTCAGAGAGAAGAGTAGAGAGGTGGCAAAGAAGAAAGAAAGAAAAAAAAGGAGAGAAACCACCAAAAAGAATCAGTCTAGATTGTTCTTTTGAATAGCCAGGTATCGAACTCATCACCGTGCACAAGAGTCTCAAACTGAGCAACTAACAAATCCATACAGGTCGAATTTCTGTTGGCTCAATATGAAATGTACACTTTCCGTCCCTGTAGAGACAAACTCCACTTACCTATGTCGAGAGAACTTGTGGTTTGGCAATGGTTAAGGTTTATGGATCCTTAAGTATGTGGATGGAGATACTCCTGGCCAGAAGTGAACAGCTTACCAGCGCAGACCACGAGCAGGGCCCCTGCATCTGGTTCAGGGAAGGTCCACCCTACGCTTTCGGACACTTACTGCTGGGTTATTTTTGATCCAAAATGGGGGAAAGAAATTCCAGCTCTAGTGTCAAGTCGACCCCCCCCTGTTCAGGCCCCATTAATAAGTCAGCTATTCAACTCAAATCACCTTGAGCTGTGAGAAACCAGTGGAGACTGAGAGGCCAGGAGATTGTGGAGTTTAGACTTAGAAGGGAGTTGAGTATTGAGACACAGCTGAACAGAGTTTTTTTAATGCTATATTTAATGGGCCGGATATTCCAATCCCTACGGGTGTGTACGCGCTGTGTACACACCCGTAGGGACATCGGAAATGCCGGTTTGAGGAATGCACAGCGCATGCGCTGAAAACCGGCATTTCCGATCTGTCAAGACTTGACAGATCCTCCACCTGCCCGGGAGAAGGGCCTCTGCGGGCGGAGTGTTCCACTTTCTGGAGACCCTCCGCCCATTGAAAACCTTTAGAAATCTTACGCCTGGTAAGGCCTGCTTTTACCAGGATAAGAGTTAAAAAAGGTAAGTTTATTTTTAGCCCTGTAAAATACTTTAATTATTTTTTTCCAAAAATTTAATTTTTGTTTAAAATATTTCATTTATTGTAATTTCAACTAATTTTAAAAAGGTGATTTAAATTTTTTTTTTAAACTTTTACTATCTTTTTTCATTGATCTCCATTCATATATTTGACGGGTCTATCTGTCAAGTGTATGAAGGGAGATTCTCTTCTCCTATTGGCTGGCCTGGCCCACGTGATCCCAGGGATGCTCGCGAACCATCTGCGCCCCTGGGATATGTGGGCCCTGCACATTCCGACTGTGGCGAGGCCCAGGAGCGGAAGTGTAGGCACCCCGGGAGCCCTCAGGTAAGTTTGTAGATTTTTCCAGATCGGAGTCCCATTACTTGTATGAAGTGAGTAAGCTTAGTTTGATTCTCTCAAGGATTTGCTGCTAATGGGAGTTCAGGCTACCTTTGCCTACAGTTTGAAGTTGGACAGCTGGCCGTGCAGGGGAATGCTTGTGATGTGTGCAGTGCAATATGGTGGGGGCCATTGTTGGCCTTCACTTTATCAAAGAATTGTACATTGGCCTTAAGTGTCGGAAGTGTAATCCTTTTTAAAATTCATTCCTGGGATGTGGGCGCCGCTGGCAAGGCCAGCATTAATTGCCCATCTCTAGTTGCCCTTGAGAAGGTGGTGGTGAGCCTCCTTCTTGAACCGCTGCAGTCCGTGTGGGGAAGGTGCTCCCACAGTGCTGTTAGGGAGGGAGTTCCAGGATTTTGACCCAGCGACGATGAAGGAACGGCCGATATATTTCCAAGCCAGAATGGTGTGTGACTTGAAGGGGAACGTGGAGGTGGTGGTGTTCCCATGCGCCTGCTGCCCTTGTCCTTCTAAGTGGTAGAGGTCGCGGGTTTGGGAGGTGCTGTCTTAGAGCCTGCAGAAAGATACAAGACTCGAGGGTGCAGATGGAGATACTCCAGTCACGTGATACCTCCTACCTGTTACTCAAAGGGGCACTGGCAATAATCCGTGACCGAGCTTCCCACATGCTTTCTGCCAAGCTTCCCACTCTGCTTCGAGCAGAGAAGGTTAAGGGGAGATTTAATAGAGGTGTTCAAAATTGTGAAGTGTTTTTATAGAGTAGACAGGAAGAAACTATTACCACTGGCAGGAGGGTCAGTAACCAGAGGACACAGATTTAAGATAATTGGCAAAAGAGCCAGAGGGGAGTTGAGGAGAATTTTTTTCACTCAGCGAGTCGTTATGATCTGGAACGCGCTGTCTGAAAGGGCGGTGGAAGCAGATTCAATAGAAACTTTCAAAAAGAAATTAGATAAATACTTGCTGGGGAGAAAATTGCAGGGCTATGGGGAAAGAGCGGGACTAATTGGACAACTCTTTCAAAGTGCCAGCGCAGGCATGAAGGGCCGAATGGCCTCCTTCTGTGCTGTAAGAAGCTGTGATTCTAAGAGTCAGGAGACCACACACCGTAAAAAGGCTGAAGTTAAATTATACATTAAAAAAAAAATAGATTACGTCAAAAATAGACCAAAAAGGAGACCTACACATCGAGACAGAGGGCATGGCTGACGTGCTAAATGAGTACTTTGCATCTGTCTTCACCATGGAAGATGATGCTGCCATAGACATAGTAAAGGAGCAGGGAGTGGAGATACTGGATGGGATAAAAATTGATAATGAGGAGGTACTAGAAAGGCTGTCTGTACTTAAAGTAGATAAGTCACCAGGACCGGATGGGATGCATCCTAGGACGCCGAGGGAAGTGAAGGAAGAAATCGCGAGGTCCTGGCCATAATCTTCCAATCCTCCTTAGATACGGGGGTGGTGCCAGAGGACTGGAAAATTGCAAATGTTACACCCTTGTTCAAAAAAGGTGCAAAGATAAACCCAGCAACTACAGGCCAGTCAGTTTAACCTTGGTAGTGGGGAAGCTTTTAGAAACTATAATCAGGGACAAAATTAACAGTCACTTGGACAAGTGTGGATTAATTAAGGAAAGCCAGCATGTATTTGTTAAAGGCAAATCGTGTTTAACTAACTTGATCAAGTTTTTTGATGAGGTAACAGAGAGGGTTGATGAGGGCAATACGGTTGACATGGTGTACGTGGATTTCCAAAAGGCGTTCGACAAAGTGCCACATAATAGGCTTGCCAGCAAAGTTGAAGCCCATGGAATAAAAGGGACAGTGGCAGCATGGATATGGAATTAGCTAAGTGACAGGAAACAGAGAGTAGTGGTGAACGGTTGTTTTTCAGACTGGAGGAAGGTATACACTGGTGTTCCCTAGGGGTCGGTTCTTGGACCACTGCTTTTCTTGATATATATTAATGACTTGGATGTGGGTGTACGGGGCACAATTTCAAAATTTACAGATGACACAAAACTTGGAAGTATAGTGAACAGTGAGGAGGAGAGTGATAGACTTCAAGAGGACATGGACAGGCTGGTGGAATGGGCGGACACATGGCAGATGAAATTTAATGCAGATAAATGTGAAGTGATATATTTTGGTAGGAAGAACGAGGAGAGGCAATATGAACTAAAGGGTACAATTCTAAAGGGAGTGCAGGAACAGAGAGACCTGGGGGTATGTGTGCACAAATCGTTGAAGGTGGCAGGGCAGGTTGAGAAAGCAGTTAAAAAACTTACAGGATTCTGGGCTTCATAAATAGAGGCATAGAGTACAAAAGCAAGGAAGTTATGACAAACCTTTATAAAACACTGGTTTGGCCTCAACTGGAGTATTGTGTCCAATTTGGGGCACCACACTTTAGGAAGGATGTGAAGACCTTAGAGAGGGTGCAGAAAAGATTTACGATAATGATTGCAGGGGTGAAGGACTTCAGTTATGTGGATAGACTGGAGAAGCTGGGGTTGTTCTCCTTGGAGCAGAAAAGACTGAGAGGAGATTTGATAAAGGTGATCAAAATCATGAGGGGTCTGGACAGAGTAGATAGAGAGAAACTGTTCCCATTGGCAGAAGGATTGAGAACCAGAGGACCCAGATTTAAGGTGATTAGCAGAAGAACCAAAGGCGACATGAGGAATAACTTTTTTACGCAGCGAGTGGTTCGGATCTGGAATGCACTGCCTGAGAGGGTGGTGGAGGCAGATTCAATCGTGGCTTTCAAAAGGGAATTGGATAAGTGCCTGAAGGAAAAACATTTGTAAAGCTATGGGGAAAGGGCGGGGGAGTGGGACTAGCTGAAGTGCTCTGGCAGAGAGCCGGCACGGGCTCGACGGGCCGAATGGCCTTGTTCCATGCTGTAACCATTCTATGATTCTATAAAAGTAGTTCCCTCAGCAGCCTTCCTGTGAAAATAAGCAGAGCCCTTGGTTTACTGTGACAGAGTTAAATTCCAATTTAGTTACATGAAATTTCAAGATTTGTACCAAGGTTTTGTGGACTGCACTTCACAAATCTGTCCATTTAGAATCAAGGCCATTGGCTGCTGGGGACTGAGAAAATCAATTCTTTGATTACACTGGGTTCTTACATTTTTACCAGTGTTTTGCAAATTGCATTTTGAGATTCTGTACATGCTTTTTTTTATTGTGAAAACCACAAGCTAATAACTTTAACACTATGTTCCCAGGTGTGTTTTGAGCTGGGTGAGCGTGCAGGAAAAGGATCAGGCACTTTCAGCTTAATACAGGGAAAAGTGCCTTGTGTTGAGGAAATTTGGTCATGGACCAATAGGGGTCAAGCTCACTATCCACAGTTCGAATTGCTTTGTCAACGTTGTTTTTCCTAGAACATCATCGGGCAGATGTCACCAATTGTTCATGTGCTTGGCAAGGCAATGATCTGCACCGGGCTCGTGGAGCAGAAAGTGCCACCCAACCTGTGTGACCTGCTCTTCTAACTGGGAGTAGGAACATAGCAACAGGAGGAGGCCACTCCGCCCCTCGAGCCTGTTCCGCCATTCAATGAGATCATGGCTGATCTGCACCTTAACCCCATCTACCCGCCTTGGTTCCGTCATCCTTGATACTCTTAACCGCTAAACTTGATAATCCAAGGACCAAAAGTACAGGAGAAGGGGAGGGATGATGCAGGGTGTTTTCATTGTTGCTAACACTGAAATCTCTTTAGAGTAATCTAGATACTGTCATGACTGTGACTGAATTATGTAGCTTGGAAGATTGGGTAAGTACTGTTGAGGCATACTCAGTGGAACTTTTTATTGTCCATTACTGCAGCATAATAATTTTCACAATAAAAGCACTTAGGAAGAACTTGCGTTGTGGTAAAGTCTCGATAGAATTGCTTTATGATTTACAAATGGGTTCGACTAATTCCGCGAAACAATGCTAATTGTCTGGGTGTCTTTATTATGCCAATTAACCCTTTACAATAAGACCATTAAATGGCCTTTCCTTTCCCATAGGAAATAAAGGCGCTTGGCTCCACTTTGAGACAAGCATGGAGGCAGCTCTACAATTGCTTCCTGTACACTCATTTATCTCCGCACCTGCTGTACGTTTGCAAACTGTGCCTGGCAAAGTAGATTTTAAGGAGCATCTTAAAGGAGGAGAGAGAGGCAGGGAGGTTTCGGGAGGGAATTCCAGAGCTCAGGGCCTTAGCAGCAGGAAGTCAGGGAGGCACAAGAGGTCAGAATTGGAGGAACGCTGAGTTCTCGGAGGGTTGTGGGGCTGGAGGAGGTTCCAGAGATAGGGAGAGGGCGAGGCCACGGAGGGGCTTGAACACAAGGATGAGAATTTTAAACACAGGGGTGATGGGTGAACGGGACATGGCGTAAGTTCGGATACGGGCAGCAGAGTTTGTGGAGGGTTGGTAGGTGCAAGGCCGGCCAGGAGAGTATTGGAATAGTCGAGTCTGCAGGTGACAACGTGAACGGCTGAGGTAACATTGCACTTTTAAATGCAGACGCTGATGTTCGGATGTGTGGCGTTGTCGCTTGGAAAAAAAGAGCCATCTGTAATATGCAGGGCAAATCTATAGGGAACTGAGGAAGACTTTCAAAGACTGATGGTAGCATTAAAGGAGCTCCCTGTGGATGCTGAATGGAAGGAGTAATCAGATGTTTATTTAATCCTATTGCACTGTTTCACACTGATAGCACTGCACCTGCCGTTCACTAACCTTAGCAGCTTTGATAATCGGGCATTTTAATATTATAGAACTGTCCACCGCACTTCAGTCTCTCGCACTGAGCAGTGCTAATTATCTTTCCTGTTGGGTTCCAGACTGCCTCAGCCTGAACCCAAGGCTCTTGCCACTCGCTCTATTATCTGCCATCATCCAGCTCAGTGCCACCAGAGAGCGATAAACTCACCTCCGGGAGCCCCGACCAGCAACGAGCTGTCCAGGTGCTCGCGATAAGCGAGCTCATCGGGGGGGGGGGGGATCGCACAGGACTGAGCTGCAATAGACCCCCTGAACCCTGCTCGCGGCTGTTGTGTCTTCACATTCAGCGTTGTGAAACTCCCTGCAAGTGTCAGGTTAGTCAGTGAATAAAGACATGTTATTCGATCAATGCCAGAAGCAATGTGGTAATGAATCCCAGAGAGATTCTGATTTCAGTATCAATACCTGTTTCCAATCAATACTGTAGGTAGTCATTTTTCTATTTTCCACATCATTCAAACCATGTGACATATAAGATATGGATCTCTCAAACAACTACATTAGTGGTTTGACAGTAACATCATTGTATTTTTATATATATATAATTATAATTGACGTAAGAAAACTACGAGGCACTCGGTCTGAGTATTAAACAAAGCTTTAATCAACTGTTTTACAACATGGAGGTCTAGTTGTGTCCTTCACTAGTTCCTGTTAAGAATGTCCTGAGCAAGCTGGGCCCGTGCCCGAGTATTTATACTCTCCCTGGACAGCGCCACCAGCAGGCCGCCCAGTATTATTACATAAGTCATTTTCACATGAATGACAAGATTCATGTCATTATATATATAGATAAAATATTCCTACGTGTCTGCCGCATCATATCGACATGGTGCTGTTGAAGAAGAATATGAATCAAATCAAAATCAAATCAAATCAACTTTTATTGTCATTGTTAGTGCACAAGTGCAGTACAACGAAATGTAGGCTTGCGGCTCCCGAGAGTGTACATTTGGATTAAGACATTTAAACATTCAACATACATTTGGCTTGTAATACATTAACATAAACATAACCATAATAAAGTGCATTGGCAGATGTGCAGGCTTTAGAGTTTATTTGTGGAGGCTCTCCCATTATCTCCTGTTGAGAGAAGGAGAATGTTCTCTGGTGTGAATGTAGTGACTGGCTTTATTGGAGCTTTCCTCTGATTGCACTTCAGGAATTACCGTGGTTTGGAAATAAAACGGGGATTGGGGTTGGAGTGCTAACGATTGCTACTTACATTTTTTAAAATCTGAATTACACAGAGATTCCCATATAAGGATTCTACTGCTGTGTATGACTGTGGCCAATGAGGGTGTTGGCTGCTGCATCTGCCACTTTGTCAAGTTTATTTTGTTGTATTTGTATTCCCTCTCGCATCGTGAATCTGCACCATACCCTCTCTATTGCCTAAACCCCTTTCCTATAGCGTGGAGCCCAAAAACTACGCACAGAACTCCAACTGTGATCTTGCTAAGGTTTTATATAGATTCACCATTGCATCTCAAATTTTATATTCTACAACTCTTGCCATAAAATCCAATATTCCATATATTATTTATGGCCTTATCCACTTGAGGTGCTGCATTTAATGTCTTATGAAACGGAACCCCCAAATCCTTCTGCTCTTCCCTCCCCATTCAAAGTATAATTGTTGCTTTTATTTGTTTACCAAAATGGACCACCTACTTGCATTTATATAGCACCATTCATGACCACCTTTGCAGCCAATGAAATACTTTGAAGTGTAGTCACTGTTGTAATGTAGGAAAGACACCAGCCAATTTGCACACAGTAAGCTCCCAGCAATGTGATAATCTGTTTTTTTAGTGAGGGATAAATATTGGCCCCAGGACACCAGGGGAGAACTCCCCTGCTCTTTTTTGAAATAATGCCATGGGATCTTTTACATTCACCTGAAAGAGCAGACGGGGCATCTCATCTGAAAGATGGCACCTCTGACAGTGCAGCACTCCCTCAGCACTGTAATGGAGTGGTCAGCCTGGATTATGTGCTCGAGTCTCTGGAGTGGGATTTGAACCCACAACTTTCAGACTCAAAGGCGAGAGTGCTACCCACTGAGCCCCAGCTGACGCTGCCATTTTCTGCCATTAACTGTTTGTTGGCATCATGCAGTCTCATCAAGGACCTGCTCACCCAGATCCTGGATGCTTTGGCTGTGCTGGTGAGACCAGACAATGGGAGGTAACTGTAACTGTCAGCATAGATCAGTTGGTAGCACTCTTGCCCCCCCAAGTCAGAAGGCTATAGGTTCATGTTGTGCTCCGGGATAGATGTGCCACTGTAATAGCAAAGGGGTTGCTGCATTTTGGAAAATGTCCTTCTTCCAATCAGATGTCATCAGTTCAGTGACCATTGTGTATTGATTTCTTTGTGGGTTCAATGACGAGACATTTATGAAAGAGAATGACTTTTAATCTAAAGCTTGTTCAACTCTTTTATACAGCTTTTACAGGAGACACGATGCTTGTGATGCATCTAGAACGAAACTGAAACTAAACTAAACTCCCTTGCTTGTCTCGGTCACATGCCCTCTGCTGCTCAGGCACAAGCAATCAATACATGCAAACATGCTATTAAGGTATCATAATTGAACAGGCAAATACCATCTCTATTTGCTGATATCATTACATCTCCTTTTCTTAAAACAAAAGTAATTTACTTTAACTAACAACATGTTTTCTTTGTATTAATCTGCATTTTAACTGTAACACTTAAGGAACTTACATTATCATTATCATGATCAAGGTTTTTTAACCTTGCTTTGTGTGTTCACATGAAATATGTCAATACACTAGAACTTGAAGAAAGAATAAGATAACATTACTTCCTTCTATAACAATAGTCCTTAAATTTGCTCAATGAGTCTCTCAGGAGGCTTCACGTGTCTTGAGGATTTTCTGATTGATTGTCCTTGAATTTGAGTTGTTGCCTCAGATGATTGGTTCTCAGCTGTGTGATCAGGTTGTTCAACAGTATCAGTCTCTTGACCTGCTGTGGCTGGTCCCATGAGAAGATCTCGACGATTTCTTCTCAGAACAGCACCCTCATCTGTCTGAATGATGTATGATCTTGGTTGAACTTCACTCAGGACAGTTCCCTTCTGAGTCCATGTGTTTGTTTTGTCTTTGAACCTTACTTGGTCACCAGTGTGGAGTTCAGGTAGGTTTTGTGTTCCTCTGTCATAGTAGTACTTTTGCTTTTCTTTCTGTTGTTCTTTGAACTTCCTCACTTTCTCCCCCTCTTGTTTTCAGGAGGTTCTCCGGGATGGGTAGGTTTGACCTTAGCCGACGTCCCATCAGGAGTTGGGCTGGTGACTTACCACACTCGAGCGGCGTTGTGCGGTATACAAGCATGCTCTGGTAGAAGTCAGTTCCACTGTCTTTTGCCTTGTACTTCAGTCTTTTCACTGTGTTTGCGGGCTCTCCTGGGTCAACAGCTCTGGACAACGTGTCTGCTGTATACATCAGCTTACCCGGTGTGTACGCAACATTCAGTTCATCATAGACTGTCTCTCCTTCGCTTTCCACAACGAGGACTCTCTTTACCAGGTTCAGTCTCTCACAGGCTTTTAAACCTAGTATGGCTTGCACATCCTTTGGCACCACGATTAATGTTAGCGTGTGCTCTCTGTCCTTGTGTGTTACTTTGACAATGCATCTTCCTTTCACTGGTATATCAGTACCTGAGTATCCTGTCACTTTCACTTTGATTCCATGTATCTTTGGTCTGGGTCTAATTTTCTTCAAATCAGTCTCTGATATCACATTAACTTGTGCTCCAGTATCCAATTTAAATGGAATGTGTATGTCATTCACTTTTAGTGTCAACATCCAGTCTCTTTCTTCTTTTTTGTTTTCAGACACAACATCTACATTGAACTCCTCTATCTCGCTTTCATCTACTGTATGGACCTTGCTTTGTTGCGCTTGGTTCTTGCAGCAACGGGCATAATGGTTGTTTTTGTTGCAACTATTGCATTTTTTACCATATGCTGGACACTCTTTTGGTGGATGCTGTGTACCGCATCGACTACATGTCTTTCGATTGTCCCTTTCATTTTCGTTTGCTGGCCACGCCTCTTTTTTCACATTGGCGCTCTTTTTGTTAACCGGTTTGTGTCCGTTCATTCTCACTGCATCCACGTTGCAGCTATTGTCACTGAACAGCTCCTTTGCCTGCGACTTCACAGTCTCTGTAGCCTTACACAGTGCTATGGCTTTTCCCAGGTCTAGATCTTGCTCTCTTAACAGTCTTTCCCTTAGACCATTATCCGGAATGCCACACACCAGTCTGTCTTTTATCAGCGAGTCTGTCAGTCCCCCAAATTCACACGATTTGCTTCTGTTTCTCAGTTCAGTCACATACTGATCAATAGTCTTACCCATTTTCTGTACACATGTGAAAAATCTGTGCCTCTCAAACGTCACGTTACGTTTAGGTATGCAGTAGGCCTCAAACTGTTCCATTATTTTATCTAACTTCATTTTGTCTCCATCAGCAGCGAATGTGAAGTTATTATACACCTCCAGCGCTTCATCACCCACGACATGTAAGAACACTGACGATTTCTTATTATCACTTTTCTCGTCAGCTCCGATTGCTGATAAATACAACCCCACACGTTGTTTGAACCTTCTCCAATTTTCAGCCACATTACCTGTCAACTGAAGCGTCGCCGGTGGGAGTAAACCTTCCATTTTTTAACTTCGTTAGCTATTCTCCAATGGTAAGCAACGATGTTCTCTTTTGGCTTGCTAATTTGTGGAGAGCTGATTTAACTTCAGATTTTTTCTCTTCATCTCTTTCAGCCACTTCTGACACCATGTATTGATTTCTTTGTGGGTTCAATGACGAGACATTTATGAAAGAAGATGTCTTTTAATCTAAGTCTGTTCAACTCTTTATACAGCATTTACAGGAGACACGATGCTAGTGATGCATCTAGAATGAAACTGAAACTAAACTAAACTCCCTTGCTTGTCTCGGTCACATGCCCTCTGCTGCTCAGGCACAAGCAATCAATACATGCAAACATGCTATTAAGGCATCATAATCGAACAGGCAAATACCATCTCTATTTGCTGATATCATTACACATTGGAGATCCCCTGGTTGATCTAGAGGGTCCAGAGCTTCTCCCGATGTTCTGGCCACTATCTCCCTCAACTGACACCACCAAGTCATTCGCCTCACCGTTGTTTGTTTGCCCATCACCCCCCCCCCCCCGCCCCCCACCCCGTGCTCACTGACCTACATTGGCTCCCGGTTAAGCAGTGCCTCGATTTCAAAATTCTCAGCCTTGTTTTCAAATCCCTCCATGGTCTCGCCCCTTCCTATCTCTGTAATCTCCTCCAGCCCCACAACCCCCCGAGATATCTGCGCTCCTCTAATTCTGCCCTCTTGAGCATCCCTGATTATAATCGCTCCACCATTGGTGGCCGTGCCTTCTGTTGCCTGGGCCCTAAGCTCTGGAATTCCCTGCCTAACCTGTCCACCTCTCTCTTTCCTCCTTTAAGACGCTCATTAAAACCTACCGCTTTGACCAAGCTGTTGGTCACCTGCCCTCATTTATCCTTATGTGGCGCGGTGTCAAATTTTTTGTCTTAAAATACTCCTGTGCAGCACCTTGGGAAGTTTTACTATGTTAAAGGCGCTATATAAATACAAGTTCTTGTTGTTGGATCTTGCTGTGTGCAATTTGTCAGCTGCATAATAACAGTCAATGCGCGTCAATACAATCTATTGTACCAGGTGCAACCTGAACTCAACTCTAATAGCAAAATACTGCGGATGCTGGAAATCTGAAATAACAACAGAAAATGCTGGAAATACTCAGCAGGTCAGGCAGCATCCGTGGAGAGAGGAACAGAGTCACTTTAATTCTCTGCTTCACTCCCACTCTGATCTCTCGGTCCTCGGCCTATTACATTTGTTCCAATGAAGCTCAACGTAAGCTCGAGGAACAGCACCTCATCTTTCGATTAGGCACTTTACAGCCTTCTGGACTCAACATTGAGTTCAACAATTTCAGATAATTATCCCTGCCCCCATTTTTCATGCAGTATGATTTTGCCATTCCCATTTGCAACATTTTATCTTTCCTACCTGTTACAAAAGTACAGGATGTTCTTTCAATTCCTTCCTCCCCTCCTAAACCCCCCCCTCCCCACCCCGTCTCTGCGCCTGAAGGGTCCCAGACCTGAAACTATGGCCCAGAAATTCGGGTCTCCACGGGTGAGTACGCACGGGGTACTCACCCGTAGGCCGAATGGAAGTGCGGGTTTCCTGCATGCACTGCGCATGCGCGGGAAACCGGCACTTCTGATCCTCTGAACGAAGGGGTTCAGAGGTCGAACGCGTGCGCGGGGGGAGGCTGCGCGTGCGCTTTGAACTTAGGTTTTTTTTGCAGGTTTTCACGCGAGGTTAAGCCTGCAGGATTTACACATTTAAAAAGCAGGCGTAAGGCCTGCATTTTACAAGGTAAGTGGTCAATGAATTAAAATTAAAACATTTTTCCCACAGGTTTATTATTTTTAAATACTTTAAAGCAAGATAAGTTTATTTTTAGCCCCGTTTCTTTATAAAATTATTTTTTCAGAAATTTAAATTATTGTTTAAAATAGTTATTTAATGTAATTTGTAGTTTATTGAAAAAGTGTGATTTAAAAAAAAAATTATTTGAAGGTTTAATGCTATTTTGAGGCCCGTAGTATTCATAAGTTTAGCCAGGTCTTCCTGTCAGTCTTATGAATGGGCTTTTCCCTCCTCCGATTGGCTGCCCACGGCTCACGTGATCCCAGGGGACGCATCGCACTAACTACGCCCCTGGGACACACAAGCACTGCGCGCCGGCAGCTGGGCCAGGCCCCGGAGCGGAATTCCACGGGGCCCTACAGCTCAACTGCCGGCGCGCAAGGTAAGTGCAGGTCGGTGGCTTACACCCGCGGGAAGCCCCCGACCCGAATTTCTGGGCCGTTTACTCTGTTTCTCTCTCCACGGATGCTGCCTGGCCTGCTGAGTATTTCCAGCATTTTCTGTTGTTATTTCTGAACTCAACTCTTCCTTTCTTTAAACTAGAGCAACCTGAAATAAGTATACATGGATATAACAGCAGCTGCCCTGTCAACAAATCTTTTTTTCTTTGTACTGATCTCCTTGCCTTTTCCCTGTCCCGTCCGCTTCTCCTGCCTGTCCGTTCACACACTTTCCATCGTGGCACCCAACTGCAGCAACACAGGATTGCTCCGTAAGCAAGCCTTGTTGCATATTAATCACAATTCATATTCAGCGTAACCCGCACGCAGTTGCGTTTAAGCGCCACCACTTTGTCTGCACAGACGATAAAAGTATCGACAGTAAAATATGCATTATAAAAATAAAATACTGATGAAAGAGATGGCTCTTGTTACCAAAATGCTATCAATTATGTGGTTTTTTAAAAAATCCCACTGGAGGAAGCCAAGCTTTGAGATCGCTGCTGAAGACACAGTCCAGCTATTTTGTGATTGAATGAGACATCGCCGCCGTGAAAGGATTTGCCCAGAAACAGGTAGAGCAGGCGGAGACGAGGAAATAGTTCCCCCGCCTCATCATTCTTCTTGCTTCCTGACAAGCAGGCATTGATTTTTCTATAAGCATCTCTCTTAGTCCTTTTTTTCATCTGCCATTTCGATGGAGAGGGCCTGACACATCCAGCACAAATAGTCAATTAGAAAGAAATTTTATTCTTTCGTGACTGATGCCTCGAGTCAAAACTTTTAAAGGCATTAAAAAAAATGACTTAACAGCATCCCTTACAATTGGTTTCCAGTTAACTTTGTCTGAATCTGTAGATGTGGTAGTTTCTTTTTATCCATCTCTCTACCCACCTACATACTTACATCTGTCTGTCTGTTTATCGGTGTGTCTACCTATCCATCTTTATCTATCTGTCTGTCTGTCCGTCTATCTTTTTATCTATCTACAACTGTCTATCTATATCTGTCTATCTATCTATCACTCTATCTATCTATATGTCTATCTCTCTCTGCCTCTCTGTCTATCTATCTGTCTGTCTCTCTATCTATCTATGTCTATCTATCTATGTCTTTCTATCTCTCTATCTCGCTCTATTTCTCTATCTCTCCATCTGCCTCTCTATCTGTATCTGTCTTTCTGTCTAGGTCTTTCTATCTAGATCTTTCTATCTATCTATCTATCTATCTATCTCTCTTTCTATCTATCTCTATCTCTCTATCTATATGACTTTCTATCACTATCTATCTATATGTCTATCAACTGTCTATCTATCTACCTCTCTTTCTCTATCCTTCTATCTCTCTATCTCTGTCTGTATGGAATCTCATGGAGAGCGCATGCATCATATCCTAATTTGCGCTCCCGGGAGGTGAGGCTCCACGCAGGGAGCGCACATTCGGAAATGTCAAAAATCTTTCTTAAAAAAAAATTGTGAAAAGAAAGCCAGTCAATTCGCTGGTTTCTTCCTACCTGGAGCTCGGAATATCCAAGTAGCCGCCCGTCTGCAAACGCCCCTCGCTAATGGTAATTGGCCTCGGGATGCGCTAATGTGTAGCAGGTAGACTGTGTGACTGTCAAGGCACAGGTCATCTACAACACCGCGATACCTTAGCAGCAGAATAATCCACTGTGCATCACATGGTGTTTGGCAGTGATTGTTGTCTCGCTTCACTTTGAGCAATGCCACAGGAGATTGACGAGTGTTACAAACTATGCTGCAATTGCATTTTACCTTGTGTGATGTCTTTCTACACAAATGGATATTCAGCAACTGTAAACCCTGCCGTAAAATACAATATATAAGTTACATCTCCGTATAAGTTGCACGTTTATTATATGACTTTTTTTTGTTTTAAAAACACATACAAAGGCTGGTTGAGGCCAGGATTCTGCCCTCATTTATGATGCTGACATCTCCCTTTCTTTATTCTATCTCTCACTTTTTCTCTGTCTCTCTCTCTGTATTTCTTTCTCTCTATCTTTCTCATTCTCTCCTCACTTTCCTTCTTTCTTTCCATTTAATTTCTTTTCTCTATCCCTTTCATTCTGACTATTTCTTCTTCTTTTCTTCCTGCAATAGCTTTTTACGTAAAATATTACCTTGAATTTACAGCACAGAAACAGAAAGTTGATTTTTATTTGTTCCTGGGATGTGGGCATCGCTGGCAAGGCCAGCATTTATTGCCCATCCCTAGTTGCCCTTGAGAAGGTGGTGGTGAGCCGCCTTCTTGAACCACTGCAGTCCGTGTGGTGAAGGTGCTCCCACAGTGCTGTTAGGGGGGGAGTTTCAGGATTTTGACCCAGCGACGATGAAGGAACGGCCGATATATTTCCAAGTCAGGATGGTGTGTGACTTGGTGGGGAACTTGGAGGTGGTGGTGTTCCCATGCGCCTGCTGCCCTTGTCCTTCTAGGTGGTAGAGGTCGTGGGTTTGGGAGGTGCTGCCGAAGAAGCCTTGGCAAGTTGCTGCAGTGCATCTTGTAGATGGTACACACTGCAGCCACGGTGCGCCGGTGGTGGAGGGAGTGAATGTTTAAGGTGGTGGATGCGGTGCCAATCAAATGGGCTGCTTTGTCCTGGATGGTGTTGAGCATCTTGAGTGTTGTTGAAATACTGGACTCATCTGAAACAATAAATATATTTTTATCTTAATAAATTTATTTTGAAATATATCTATTGTATAAGCTATTGCATCATGTTGCAAGGTACTTGTTGAAATTGCATTACGACTACTTGTATTTATACAGCGCCTTTAACATAGTAAAACGCCTCAAGGCACTTTACAGGAACGATTATCAAACAAAATTTGACACCGAGGGCATATTAGGACAGGTGACCAAAAACTTTGTCAAAGAGGTAGGTTTTAAGGAGTGCCTTTAGGGAGGAGAGAGAGCTGGAGAGGCGGAGAAGTTTAGAGGCAGAATTCCAGAGTTTAGGGCCCAGGCAGCTGAAGGCACGGCCGCCAATGGTGGAGCGATTAAAATCGGGAAAGCGCAAGAGGCCAGAATTGGAGGAGCGCAGAGATCTCAGAGGGTTGTAAAGCTGGAGGAGGTTGGAGAGATAGGGAGGGGCGAGGAGGCCATGGAGGGATCTGAAAACAAGGGTGAGAATTTTAAAATGAAGGTGTTGCCGGACCGGGAGACAAGGTAGGCCAGTGAGCACATGGGGTGAAGGGTGAACGGGGCTTGGTGCGAGCTAGGATACGGACAGCAGAGTTTTGGATGTGTTGTGTATGTACCTTTAAGAGAATAACTGGTCTCAGACTGCAATACCGGCAGTGACCACCCCTGTATAAAAGGCGCTAGAGAGCCTCTGTTGGTTAGTTTCGTTTATGCCTTTCACCAGTAAAGACTTGTTTGTTTCTCTCCTGCTAGTCCGTGTCTCAATCATTCATGGACTTAACACTGGTGACGAGTTAGAAAGAACTTACCTGCAACTCAGCAGCAGCTCCGATGACGTTGAAGGTCGGAAGAAAAAAAAAGAGTCCATTGAAACTCGAGGAACGGGCGTCGACCGTCAATCATCGGGTTCAAGGCTTTGCAGGAGCGACGTTCCAGAGCCAGGCTGGGTTTCTCGGTCCGTGGTTTCCCAGCTAATCGGGCTAGTGGCAGGTAGTGCTCTGATCCTTCTTGGGCTGCAACGGGGCCGGGCAGCGACTCTGGGAGCAAGGAGAGAGAGAGAGAGGGTGGAGCATACAGGGCGCGGCTGGTGTTTCGAAGCTGGGCAGCGTTCGGACCTCAGAAGAGGGAGGGAAGTGTTCCAGAGGGTCCGCTCCACGATGGGAAAATAATAAAAGAAAAAGAATACGCGCAAGAAACCGTGGAAAGCAGCGCTAACAACAGCGGGGAAGAAGGAAAAGCGCAGGAGGTGCCATTTTGTTAAATCAGAGAAGAAGGCAAAGCGCGGGAGGCGCCATTTTAGATTTGCAAGATGCCGAAGACTGGCTGTATCACTGCTTTTGATAATACATTAGAGGACTGGACCACGTATGTGGAAAGAGTCGAGGTATATTTCGAGGCAAATGAAATAGCGGAGGGGAAAAAGGCATCAATATTGCTAAACGTAATGGGCGCTAGAACGTACGGCCTATTGCGGGATCTGATTACTCCAGCCAAACCGAAGGCGAAGAGTTTTAATGAAATTGTTGCTGTTCTACAGGAGCACTTAAACCCTGCACCGCTGTTGATAGCAGAAAGATTTAAATTCCACAGGAGAACTCAGCACAAAGATGAGAGCAATGCTGAGTATCTTACAGAACTACGCAAGCTATCAAAGCACTGCCAGTTCGGAGCAGGACTGGCAGATACCCTACGGGACAAATTTGTCTGTGGACTCCTGAGTGAAGGAACACAGAAGAAGTTACTCGCAGAAAAAGAGCTGATGCTAGATAAGGCTTTCAGTGTGGCAGTATCGTATGAAGCAGCAGCCAGGGGAGCTGCAGAAGTTCAACAAAAACCACAGGAATACGGCACCCACGAAATGACACGGGGATTTGCAAAATGTTATCGCTGCGGCAGAACTAACCATGACCAGAAGGACTGCTGGTCCAAAGACAAAATATGCAGACAATGCGGGAAGATTGGACACATTGCACGAGTTTGTAGGTCTGGGAAGAAGACCAGCGACAACAAAAAGGCTACTAAGGAACCGTACAAGAAAGTACAAAAGATGACGGACAGTAGTTCCGAAGACCAGATGAGCGATAGTGAATCCGAGAACAGGAGACTAAGCTGTCTCAAACTTCACAATGTAATCGCAAAAGAGGATCACCGAACCATTTGGGTCACCCTCACGATAGCAGGGTCCCAAGTTAAAATGGAATTGGATACAGGATCAGCGCTAACCGTCATGAATCGACGAGACTATGAGCGGCTATTTTCACACATATCCTTGAGAGAGACATCCATCGTCTTGACGACGTATACGGGGCAAAAAGTATACCCCAGAGGAAAATTAAGGGTGCCTGTCGAATACAATGGCAAGAAAAAATGGAAATTGTATCTCTACATACTGCCAAATGGTGGACCACCGTTATTGGGACGGTAATGGATCAGGAAGATAAACTTAGATTGGCATTCCATTCATGCAATGACAGTGGACGGTAAAAAAGATGAAGACGTCACTCCTGGACGATTGTCAACAATCTTAGCTAACGCCAAAGGGGTATTTCAACAAGAACTGGGCACGCTTAAAGGCGTAACCGTCTCGTTAAAAATAGAAGAGAATGCAGTTCCCAAGTTTTTCAAAGCGAGACCGGTACCATATGCAATTCATCCAGCCGTCGAGGCAGAGCTGGAGAATCTGGAGAAGGCGGGCGTGTTGTCTAAGGTTGACTGGAGCGAGTGGGCGACATCCATCGTTCCTGTCATGAAAAAAACGTTAAGCAATAAGTCCGGAGAGCCAAGGAAGATTCACATCTGTGGGGATTTCAAGGTGACGGTGAACCCTGTCCTTCGCACAGTACAATATCCTCTTCCAAGGATAGAAGACATCTTCGTCTCACTGTCTGGAGGGAAGCGTTTTACAAAAATTGACCTAGCACAAGCATATTTGCAGATGGAGGTTGAAGAGTCCTCCAGGAAGTATCTCACGATAAACACTCACAAAGGTCTTTACCAATATCATCGATTGGTATTCGGAGTAGCATCGGCTCCGGCGATATGACAAAGAGCGATGGAACAAGTCCTGCAAGGGATTCCGGGGACTCAGTGTTACTTGGACGACATCCTTGTAACAGGTGAAGATGACAGTGAACACCTTAACAACCGAGAACAGGTGCTCACTAGACTACGGGAACATGGGCTGCAAGCCAACCGCCCCAAGTGCGAATTTTTTAAGAAACAGATATCGTATTGTGGCCACATGATTGATGAAGAGGGGTTACATAAGTCCCCTGACAAAATTGAAGCGGTTGTTAAGGCCCCAGCGCCTGAAAATGTGTCGCAACTGAGGTCATTCCTTGGGTTGGTGAATTACTATCATAAGTTTTTGCCGAATTTGTCGACAATTCTGCATCCACTGAACGCCCTGCTACGAACGGGGGTAGCATGGAAATGGAGCGATGATTGTAAATGTGCTTTTCAGAAGAGTAAGGACTTAATCACTTCAAAGGAAGTATTGGCTCACTACAACCCAGCACTGCCAATCAGGCTGGCGTGTGATGCGTCTCTCTATGGCATTGGGGCGGTACTGTCACATAAATTCCTTGATGGTTTGGAGAGACCGATAGCTTTTGCGTCACGCTCGTTAACTTCTGCCGAGCGTAACTACGCCCAGATTGACAGAGAGGCCCTCAGCCTAGTGTGGGGGGTGAAGAAGTTCAATCACTATCTGCACGGTCAAAAATTTACTCTACTAACCGATCATCAACCTCTTGTCTCCATTTTCAACCCTCAGAAGGGCGTACCGATAATGACGGCGCAACGGCTGCAGAGATGGTCCCTTTTCCTAGGGGCACACCAATATGACATCGAGTACAGGGGAACTAAACAGCATGGAAATGCTGATGGATTGTCATGTCTACCGTTGCCGACGGTGGAAGAAGAAGACCTTGCAGTGAATCCAATGGAGTTATTCCACTCGACCATAGTCGAATGTCTCCCTGTGACGAATGCAAACATAGAAAAGGAAACACGGAATGACCCGACACTATCACGGGTCTATGATTTAGCGGTGAAGGGATGGCCAGCACATGGCGAACCACTGCTGCCAGCATTTTTGCCAAGAAGAGAATAGCTGTCAGTGTGCAGAGGAACCTTGATGTGTGGATCCAGAGTAGTAATTCCACCTAAGTTGACGGATAGAGTGCTCAATGAGCTTCATGAGGGTCATCTGGGTGGGGTAAAAATGAAGAGCTTAGCCAGAGCGTTTGTGTGGTGGCCGGGAATCGATAGAGAAATCAAAGAGATGACCAAGAGCTGTGCAGGATGCCAGAAGGTCCAAAACGCCCCACCACAAGCTCCTCTGCATCCATGGGAGTGGCCCTCATCTCCATGGCAAAGGGTGCACATTGATTTTGCTGGTCCCTTCATGGACTCGATGTTTTTAATTGCGGTGGATGCACATTCAAAGTGGCCAGAGGTAATAAAAATGTCCTCAACCACCACGGAAAAAACTATCGCAGTTTTACGAACCATATTCGCCAGGAATGGGCTGCCTGAACAGATTTGCTCTGACAATGGACCACAGTTTGTGTCTGAAGAGTTCCGGAGGTTCTTAAAGAACAATGGTGTTAAGCATTACACATCTGCCCCATATCATCCAGCCACTAATGGATTGGCCGAGAGGTTTGTCCAAACATTCAAGAA
The DNA here is from genome assembly GCF_052327205.1 of Somniosus microcephalus. Lineage (NCBI taxonomy): Eukaryota > Metazoa > Chordata > Chondrichthyes > Squaliformes > Somniosidae > Somniosus > Somniosus microcephalus. The sequence goes on along the minus strand of NC_141015.1, from coordinate 41,052,434 downwards.
GGCTATCAAGGCAATGTGTAATGAAGATATACCCCTACAACACAAGGTGGACAACTTCTTGTTTGCCTACCGGAATGCGACACATGCGGTTACCAACCAAACTCCAGCCACGATGTTCTTCAATCGAAGACTACGATGCCGCTTGGATTTGGTTCAGCCAAACGTCCGAAGAGATGTGGAGAACAGGCAGTTTCAGAATATGAATGAAAGGCCGACCAGGAGTTTTAAGATAGGTCAACCAGTTTTGGCCCGGGACTACCGCACTGAGAAATGGCAGCCAGGAACGATTTGTACACGACAAGGACCTCTCATGTATACCGTGGACGTTGGAGAGAGCATTGTAAGATGCCATGCTGACCAGATTCTAGAGTCACTGGAAAACGTCAACTCCACACCACAATCTGATACACCTGGTAATGAAATCGACGTTCCAATTGCAGCTACCGCAGAACCGGTAATATTGGAAGCAGATGAACCAAACAACGACATTGATTCCGACTCAACATTGCCAGAAGAACCTGATACTCCAAAGAGGCGTTATCCAGACAGAATCAGGAAGCCTCCTCAAAGACTGAACTTATAATTGCTTAAACTTAACCAATGTATCTAGCAACAGTAATTGTGATTGTAATTCGTTATCATTAGTGTTAACTGAATGTTATGTACTGTTTATCTAAAAGGGGAGGAATTGTTGTGTATGTACCTTTAAGAGAATAACTGGTCTCAGACTGCAGTACCGGCAGTGACCACCCCTGTATAAAAGGCGCTAGAGAGCCTCTGTTGGTTAGTTTCGTTTATGCCTTTCACCAGTAAAGACTTGTTTGTTTCTCTCCTGCTAGTCCGTGTTTCAATCATTCACGGACTTAACAGGATGAGCTCAAATTTACGGAGGGTGCAAGGTGGGAGACCAGCCGGCCAGGACAGCGTTGGAATAGCCGAATCTATTTGTTAAGGCAATAATGCATCCTTGTGAAATGACACTGTCCACTCCTTTAATGGTCTGTCTAAAATAAATGCACCCACCTTAATTTAAAGGGCAGATCGAGATATTTCAGATGGACAGGCTAACTCGTTTCCTTCTGATATCATGCATTTGGATTCCAACACTTGGGTTCATCTGCTTCACAATCACAAGCAGTGATTCCGCCAGAACTGTCATTGAAATGGGTGGGCTTTGCAGACAAGAGCATTGTATGGTTTTCAGAGGGCGTATTGGAGATTGTGGAGCTTCAGTGTGTCACAGTGAGGTGAGTGTTATTAAGAGGGTATTGGAAAAGGTTGTTGCAGTCTTCTTCTTCTTCTTCTTAGGCAGTCCCTCGGAACCGAGGATGACTTGCTTCCACATTAAAAATGAGTTCTCAGGTGACTGATGAGTCCAATGCGGGACCGACAGTCTCTGTCACAGGTGGGGCAGACGGTGGTTGAAGGGGCGGGTGGGTGGGGCGGTGTTGCAGTACACCAGAATTGGGAGTTGAGGGGTTTTATGTAGTTTTTAAAGCCGGTGGCAGATTGGAGAATTTTATCTGAAGACACAGTGACTAAACTGAATAGTCACACTGCTCGGAGAGTTCATTTTGTTTACGTCAAAGTGAGTTCACTGGGATCAGATTGAAAGTATGTGCAGCCCACTCAGTCACTGGACACAAGGGACTTTCCATTCTTGCCGTTGCTTTATAACACAATTACACTTTATCGCTCGATACCCTAAGTTGGAATCTAATTAGTGCAAAAGCAATCACAAACCAAATTGGAATCTGAATTATTCAAATTTGGCTATTTGTTTTCTTTGTTTTACTCTAATTTTACAGGATTCTTTTCTCATCTCTAACTGATTGGATAGACCTGAAGGAAGAACATTCTAGATTACCAAGCATGCAGCCTTTGCAGTATAGATTTTAACATCCAGTTAAGCAGGCAGACACAGCCTCACTTCAACATCAATTTGCATTTATATAGCACCTGTCTTCTTCTTAGGCAGTCCCTCAGAACCGAGGCTGACTTGCTTCCACATTAAAAATGAGTTCTCAGGTGACTGATGAGTCCAATGCAGGACCTACAGTCTCTGTCACAGGTGGGGCAGACGGTGGTTGAAGGGGCGGGTGGGTGAGGTGCTTGGGTTGACGTGCGCTCCTTCCGCTGTTTGCGCTTGGCTTCCGCTTGCTCCCGGTGAAGAGACTCGAGGTGTTCGGCGCCTTCCCGGATGCTTCTCCTCCACTTTGTGCGGTCTTGGGCCAGGGATTCCCAGGTGTCGGTGGGGTTGTTGCACTTTTTCAAGGAGGCTTTGAGAGTGTCCTTGAAGCGTTTCCTCTGCCCACCTGGGGCTCTCTTGCCGTGCCGGAGCTCCGAGTAGAGCGCTTGTTTTGGGAGTCTCGTATCAGGCATGCGGACAATGTGACCCGTCCATCGGAGCTGATCGAGCGTGGTCAAAGCTTCGATGCTGGGGATGTTGGCCTGAGCAAGAACACTGACGTTGGTGCGCCTATCCTGCCAATGGATTTGCAGGATCTTGTGGAGGCAGCGTTGGTGGTACTTCTCCAGTGCTTTGAGGTGCCTGCTGTACATGGTCCATGTCTCTGAGGCATACAGCAGGGCGGGTATCACTGCTGCTCTGTAGACCATGAGCTTAGTGCCCGGTTTGAGGTCCTGGTCTTCAAACACTCTCTTCCTCAGGTGACCGAAGGCTGCAACACCTGTAACTCAGTAATAGCGTCCCACGGCGCTTCACAGGAACGATTATCAAACAGAATTTGACACCGAGCCACATAAGATGTTAGAACTTGTGGCCAAAAGCTTGGTCAAAGAGGTAGGTTTTAAGAAACGTCTTAAAGGAGGAGAGAGAGGCGGAGCGGTTTAGGGAGGGAATTCCAGAGTTTAGGGCCCAGGCAGCTGAAGGCACGGCTGCCAATGATGGAGTGATTAATATCGGGGGATGCTCAAGAGGCCAGAATTGGAGGCGCGCAGAGATCTCGGAGGGTTGTAGGACTGAAGGAGGTTACAGAGATAGGGAGGGGGCAAGGCCATGGAGGGATTGTAAAACAAGGATGAGAATTTTAAAATCGAGGCGTTGCCGGACGGGGAGCCAATGTAGGTCAGTGAGCACAGGGGGTGATGGGTGAACTGCCTCATCTGAAGGAGACAATTAGAATCATACGGCACAGAAGGAGGTCATTCGGCCCATCGTGCCTCTGACACTGCAGCGCACCTTGAGTACTGAAGTGTCAGCATAGGGAGCACTCCCTGCTTCCCTTTTTAAAATAGTGCCCTCATGAATCTGTCATTCATGAAAGAAAGACTTATGAAATAGTACTGAGCGGCCTGTGGGTGGCGCTGTCCAGGGAGAGTATAAATACTCGGGCACGGGCCCAGCTTGCGCAGGACATTCTTAACAGGAACTAGTGAAGGACACAACTAGACCTCCATGTTGTAAAACAGTTGATTAAAGCTTTGTTTCATGCTTAGACCAAGTGCCTAGTAGTTTTCTTACGTCGAGTGCCATGGTATCTTCGAATCTCCTGAACAGGTACCTGTCACTGCCTGAAAGATGGCACCTCCAACAATGCAACAAGTGCCGTCCAACATATATCGATACCACCGCTTTAAGAATGTTGTGGGAGTGTTGCATCCCGTGGAGCTGCTACAGACGTAACCTACGTACAACAAAACCGGTCTGCAGCAATTTACCATGTCTGTGCACACCATGTTTCCCCTCTGCTGGTTAGTTTATACGTACCAGACGCATGCAAGATGCAAATGCTAGTAATGATGCAGATATAAATTCTGGTTAATTGAGTGTAGGTCTGTTCATGGTGTGTACCTGAGACTCCCTCGCAGGAGACCGGGTTACGGGGTGGAAACGCACTTTTTGTGTCCTTTTGTCTCTGAGATGAATTGCTGAGTTTAGATGTAATTACATTCCTCAGTTTAATTCCCGTCATTAGGGTGAGAAGCAGCAGCAGCAGCTGTTAAGAAGGTAACATTATCACATATATATCAGACTGCACCTACAGACAATTGCTTTAGTGCTGTCGGAACAGAGCAAAGCTTTACATGATAATCCTCTGGAAGTAATAAGATGTGACTTTTCTCATTTGTTTCTTAACTCACTTGAACATAAATTAGCCTCCAAAGACCGGATTAATCCATGTTTTATCAGCTTGATCTGGTGAAATGAATTAATTTTCTTTCTCTCGGCATGTAATAAGGTTGACTTACTTGATTGTTCCTTTTTATTTGGCCTGCTTTTGTTTGCGTTTTCTCTGACTGGTTCCCTGGAGTTCTATCCAATAAAGATTTGCTTTCTGTGAATGCGCTGATGGTGTTCTTACTCTGGGCTGGGGACAGTTCCTTAATTAAAGGTCCAGAACAGTGGGACCCAGGAGGTTGCTTTGTATGTCTCTCTGTCTATCAAGCAAATAGCGAAATGAAGTCCAGATTGACTTACAACTTCCCAGTCTGAGATTTCATTAGTTAAAGCTATGCTGTGGAACTCATTCTTTTTCAATCCCAGCACAAAGAGAGAGAAAATACTGAGGTTCCTCTGGCCCAGGTGATGCCATTCTTGCTGGTGAGTCAGACTGTTATTGGTCCAACTCTGCTCCAGGTACTGAGTGCATAATCCAGGTGGACAGTCCAGTGCAGTGATGAGGGAGGATTACCTTAATGGAGATGTCGAGACATTAAATTAAGGCTGCCATTATCAAAGTGGTTCAGTTGAATATTGATGATCTTGTGGTGCTATTTATTGTGTATTAGCTAACTAGAAATGAATACTAGCAACAAATGCCATTTGTTGGTGCTCCCTTATTAAGAAGAGCCACCACTGCAACATCAACCTGCATTTATATAGCGTCTTTAAACACCCCAAGGTGCTTCACAGGAGCGTTCTAAAACAAAATTTGACACCGAGCTAAAGAAGGAGACATTAAGAGAGATGACCAACAGCTTGGTCAAAGAGGTAGGTTTTAAAGAGCGTCTTAAAGGAGGAGAGAGAGAGGCAGAGAGGTTTGGGGAGGGTGGTTGAGAGCTTAAGACCAAGGACTGAAGACACGACCTTGGTCATAAGCGAAGGAAGACGGGGATGCACAAGAGGCCAGAGATGGAGGAACGCAGAGTTCTTGGAGGGTTGTAGGGCTAATGTTATGGTTCCAAGTTTCCTCCTCTTAAGATTTGGTGCAACACCAATGGTCAGCTAGTTGGCTAATTACCTGACAGAATTCCCAAAACAGACAACACTGGTGGCCTGTTAGATTGATACGGTAGTGCACCAAAGGCCTACAGTCCAGGTGGGTTCTGCCTGGAATTTCCTACAAGGCAAGTCCCTGATTACTGCTGGGATGACATTGCTATTCACAATACATATTAATTGTAGTGTATGTACCTTTAAGGGGAGAACTACTTTTTACAGCTCCTGTATACTGTAGTACCGGCAGTGACCACACCTGTATATAAACCCTGAGTAGGGATCTGTACTTTAGTTTTAGAGCAACCCTCATCCAGTAAACACCTGTTGATTGTTCCTCTGCAGTCTCTGTCGATTTATTGAAGGACACCATACATCAAAATTCACAGATTTAACATTGGCGACGAGTCGATTCGAACCTACCTGCAACTCTGTAGAAGAAGGCCGATTCCACCAGTGCGGGCGTCGACCATCCAGAGAGGACTTGAACATCGCAGAGGAGGCTGTGGAGAGCTGGGCTTGGTTCCCCAGTCGCAACGATCCAGCGCAGCGGGCTGGCAGCAGGTACGGCGCAGACCCTTCCTGGACGGCGGCGGCTGGAGCCGACCGACGGCACAGAAAAAGGCCGAGCAGCGTCGACGGGGTAAGAGAGAGGGTAAAGCGCACAGGGCGCAGCTGGGGTTGAAGACCGAGCGGCGTCAAAGAGAGAGGGGAAAACGCGCAGAGCGCAGCCGAGGTTTCAAGGGCTGAGCAGCGTCCGCGGGGGAAGAAAGGAAGTGCGGGAGACACCATTTTGAGCTAGCGGAGAAGAAGGGAGAGCGCGGAAGAAAGGAAAGCGCGGGAGACGCCATTTTTAGCCAGTCTAACCACACCCAGGGATGCCGAAGAGTGGCAGTGTCACAGCGTTTGACAATGAAGTCGAAGATTGGGCAACATATATAGAACGCATAGAAGTGTACTGCAAGGCGAATGAAGTGCCAGATGCCAGGAAAGCACTGGTATTGTTGAATTCCATGGGTGCAAAAACGTACGGCTTACTGCGAAACCTAGTAACCCCAGAGAAGCCAGTAGAAAAGGATTTTGAAAGCATAGTGGCAATCCTACAGGACCACTTAAACCCCACACCGCTGCTGATAGCAGAAAGATTTAAGTTTCACAAAAGGAACCAGCATAAAGACGAAAGTAATGCTGAGTATTTAACGGAACTGTGCAAGCTATTGAAACACTGCCAGTTTGGAACGGGACTAGCAGATACTTTAAGGGACAAGTTTGTGTGTGGGCTTCAAAGTGAAGGAACCCAGAAACGGCTTCTATCAGAAAAGGATCTTATGCTGGACAAGGCTTTCAGCATGGCAGTATCACACGAAGCAGCCGCACGGGGCGCTGCAGAGATACAATGGAGACCGCAAGAATATGGCACAAATGAAATGTCATATGGAGCAGTGAAGTGTTATCGCTGTGGCAGAACAACACACGACCATAAGGATTGTTGGTTCAAGGACCAAGTGTGCAGACAGTGTGGAAAAGTAGGACACATAGCAAGTGTCTGCAGGTCGGGAAAGAAAACCAGCAGCAAGAAATCTCCACAGGAGAAGTACAAAAAGGTACATAAGGTGACGGAGAGTAGTTCAGATGAACAGGAAAGTGATACAGAATCCGAAAGCAAGGAGCTGGGTTGTCTGAAACTACATAATGTAATCAAAATGGAGGATCACCAAACTATCTGGGTCACGCTCAAGATAGACAGAGTCCAAGTGAAAATGGAATAGGACACAGGATCAGCCCTAACAGTCATAAACCGAAGGGACTACAAGCGGCTATTCTCACATATACCCTTGAGAGATACAGAGATTGTCTTGAAGACGTACACGGGGCAAAAAGTCTACCCCAAAGGAAAACTCAGGGTGAACGTGATATACAACGGCAAGGAAACACCAAAAATGGACCTATATGTATTGCCAGATGGAGGACCACCACTACTAGGGCGTGAATGGATCCGGAAGATACAGCTAGATTGGCATTCCATACAAGCACTGACTGTAGATGCCAAAAAGGATGATGACATCACACCTGGACGACTGTCAAAAATGCTAACTGACGCACAAGAAGTGTTCCAGGAGGGACTCGGAACACTAAAAGGCATAACAGCAATGATCGAAATAGAGGAAAATGCAAGCCCAAAGTTTTTTAAGTCCAGACCTTATGCAATCCGCCCAGCCGTCGAAGCAGAGCTGGAAGGTTTGGAACGTTCAGGAGTACAATCCAAAGTGGACTGGAGCGAGTGGGCTACACCCATCGTTCCTGTAATGAAGAGGTCGTTGAGTAATACGCCTGGGGAACCAAAGAAGGTTCGCATCTGTGTGGACTTTAAGGTGACAGTGAACCCAATCCTTCACACTGTACAATATCTGCTTCCGCGGATTGAAGATATTTTCGCCTCGCTATCTGGAGGGAAATGCTTCACTAAGATTGATCTGGCCCAGGCGTACCTGCAAATGGAGGTAGAAGAAGCCTCGAAACAGTACCTCACGATCAACACTCATAAAGGTCTCTACCAATACAACCGGCTGGTGTTCGGGGTAGCTTCAGCTTTGGCTCTTTGGCAAAGGGCAATGGATCAAGTCCTGCAAGGGATTCCACAGACCCAGTGTTATTTGGACAACATCCTGGTCACGGGCGAAAATGACAGTGATCACCTCGCCAACCTGGAGCAGGTGCTCACTAGATTGAAGGATTATGGGCTCCGAGCTAATCGCCACAAATGCGAGTTTTTCCAGAAGCAGATCTCGTATTGTGGCCACGTTATTGATGAAGAGGGGTTACATAAGTCCCCTGAAAAGACTGAGGCAGTAGTCAAGGCTCCAGCACCGGAAAATGTGTCACAACTGAGGTCGTTCCTCGGGTTGGTGAACTACTACCATAAGTTCTTGCCGAATTTGTCTACAGTACTACACCCACTGAACACCCTACTGCAAACGGGGGCACCATGGAAGTGGAAGGACGAATGTAAACGAGCTTTCCAGAAGTGCAAAGAATTGATCACATCAAAAGAGGTGTTGGCTCATTTCAACCCAGCACTACCAATTCGGTTGGCGTGTGATGCATCACCCTATGGCATTGGAGCGGTGCTGTCGCACAAATTCCCGGATGGCTCGGAGAGGCCAGTAGCCTTTGCATCTCGGTCACTAGCCTCAGCCGAGCGTAACTACGCCCAGATTGACAGGGAGGCCCTCAGCCTAGTGTGGGGAGTGAAAAAGTTCAACCACTATTTGCACGGGCAGAAGTTCACCTTGCTGACTGACCACCAACCACTTGTCTCCATCTTTAATCCAAAGAAGGGCGTTCCGGTGATGACTGCGCAATGGCTACAAAGATGGTCCCTTTTTCTAGGGACGAACCAATATGAAATCGAGTATAAGGGCACGAAACAGCATGGAAACGCTGATGGGCTATCACGCCTGCCATTGCCTACTGCGGAGGAAGCACCAGCAGTGGACCCTGTCGAAATATTTTATTCGACTATAATTGAACGCTTGCCAGTAACTAACGCTGATATAGAGAAGGAGACCCGAAATGACCCGACACTGTCTCGGGTATATGACTTGACGGTGAAGGGATGGCCAACACATGGCGACTCACTGTTGCCAGCATTCTCATCCAGAAGAGAACAGCTGTCAGTATGCCAGGGAACCTTGATGTGTGGATCCCGAGTGGTAATTCCACCCAAGTTAAGGGAGAGAGTGCTCAATGAGCTTCACGAAGGCCATCTGGGAGGGGTGAAAATGAAAAGCCTTGCTAGGGCTTATGTGTGGTGGCCGGGGATCGATCAGCAAATCGAGGACCTGACAAAGAGCTGCTCAGGATGCCAGAAGGTCCAAAATGCACCACCACATGCCCCTCTACACCCATGGGAGTGGCCCTCATCTCCATGGCAACGGGTGCATATTGATTTTGCTGGTCCATTCATGGACTCAATGTTTTTAATAGCCGTGGATGCGCACTCGAAATGGCCTGAGGTGATCAAAATGTCCTCCACCACCACGGAGAAAACTATTGCAGTCCTACGGACCATATTTGCCAGGAACGGCTTGCCAGAGCAGATTTGCTCTGATAACGGACCACAGTTTGTGTCCAAAGAGTTTCGAAGATTTATGAAAAGGAATGGGATAAGGCATTACACATCCGTCCCGTATCATCCAGCCACAAATGGATTGGCTGAGAGGTTCGTACAAACCTTTAAAAAAGCAGTAAGGGCCATGTGCGATGACAACATTTCACTGCAGCATAAGGTGGACAATTTCCTGTTAGCCTACAGAAATGCGACACATGCAGTCACCAACCAGACCCCGGCCATGATGTTCTTTAACCGAACGTTGAGATCTCGTCTGGATTTGCTCAGACCAAATGTACGAAGAGATGTTGAGAATAAGCAATTCCAGAACATCAATGAGAAGCCGACAAGGAGCTTCAATGTAGGGCAACCAGTCTTGGCCCGCGACTACCGAACAGAGAAATGGCAACCAGGAACGATATGCACACAGCAGGGGCCACTAATTTACACAGTGGATGTTGGGGAGAACATTGTGAGACGCCATGTCGACCAGATCCTAGAGTCACAGGAACGAGTCAACCCCAGGTCTCGCATACCTGGTGATGAACCCGACATACAGGTAGCATCTACCCCAGAAACAGTAGCATCGGAAGCTGATGAACCAACCGACGACAGGGGGCCAGAATCGCCTCCGCACCAAGAGCAAGACACTCAGGAAAGGCGCTATCCAGAAAGGATCAGGAAGCCGCCCCAAAGACTGAAATTATAAATGGACTATTTGCAGTTAATGTTGCATGTTAAAAGTATTAATTGTTAAATGAATGTTATGGTACTGCTAATCTAAAAGGGGAGGAATTGTAGTGTATGTACCTTTAAGGGGAGAACTACTTTTTACAGCTCCTGTATACTGTAGTACCGGCAGTGACCACACCTGTATATAAACCCTGAGCAGGGATCTGTACTTTAGTTTTAGAGCAACCCTCATCCAGTAAACACCTGTTGATTGTTCCTCTGCAGTCTCTGTCGATTTATTGAAGGACACCATACATCAAAATTTACGGTTTTAACATTAATGATCTAAACAAGGGAACTCGATGTAATATCTCCAAATTTGCAGACGACACAAAGCTGGGTGGGCGTGTGTGCTGTGAGGAGGATGCCGAGAAACTCCAGGATGATTTGGACAGGTTGGGTGATTGGGCAGAAGCATGGCAGATGCAATATAACGTGGATAAATGTGAGGTTATCCACTTTGGTGGCAAAAACAGGAAGGCAGATTATTGTCTGAATGGCAATAGATTGGGAGAAGGGGAAGTGCAACGAGACCTGGGTGTCCTTGTGCACCAGTCGCTGAAGGTAAGCATGCAGGTGCAGCAGGCGGTTAAGAAGGCAAATGGTATGTTGGCCTTCGTAGCGAGAGGATTCGAGTACAGGAGCAAGGATGTCTTGCTGCAGTTGTACAGGGCCTTGGTGAGGCCACATCTTGAATATTGTGTGCAGTTTTGGTCGCCTTATCTGAGGAAGGATGTTCTTGCCATGGAGAGAGTGTAACGAAGATTCACCAGGCTGATACCTGGGATAGCAGGAATGACGTACGAGGAGAGATTGGGTCGATTGGGCTTATACTCGCTGGCGTTTAGAAGAATGAGAGGGGATCTCATTGAAACTTATAAAATTCTGACAGGACTGGACAGACTAGATGCAGGAAGGATGTTCCCAATGGTCGGGGAGTCCAGAACCAGGGGTCACAGTCTAAGGATAAGGGGTAAGCCATTTAGGACAGAAATGAGGAGGAATTTCTTCACCCAGAGAGTGGTGAACCTATGGAATTCTCTACCACAGAAGGCAGTAGACGCCAATTCATTAAATATATTCAAGAAGGAGTTGGATATATTTCTTAAGGCTAAAGGGATCAAGGGGTATGGGGAGAAAGCAGGGACAGGGTACTGAGTTTGGATGATCAGCCATGATAGCATTGAATGGCGGAGCAGGCTTGAAGGGCCGAATGGCCGACTCCTGCTCCTATCTTCTATGTTTCTATGTTTCTATGAATGGGGACAAAAAACTTCAACACAGGCGAGGCAACTCGGGTAAAGAAAGGAGGATCCAAATCAGGCACATTCTAGTGACTAGGGTAGAGAGAGAGAAACTATTTCCTCTGGTGGGGGGGAGTCCAGAACAAGGGGGCGCAACCTTAAAATTAGAGCCAGGCCGATCAGGGGTGATGTCAGGAAGCACTTCTTCACACAAAGGGTGGTGGAAATCTGGAACTCTCTTCCCCCCAAAAATTGTTGAGGCTGAGGGCCAACTGAGAATTTTCAAACTGAGATTGATAGATTTTTGTTAGGTAAGGCTATGAAGCGATATAGAACCAAGGCAGGTAAATGGAATTAAGATACAGATCAGCCATGACCTAATTGAATGACGGAACAGGCTCGAGGGGCTGAATGGCCTCCTCCTGTTCCTATGATTAGTGAAATAGCAACACTGAATCTCCTCCTCTCAGTATTGTACGGCAAATGTCCTGGAACCAGCTAAAGATTGAATAAAAACAGAATTTTGAAATGGCGGAAAAATATGATTTAATCTTGTTCGCAACCCTGGTGTCATATTCGACCCTGAAATAAGCTTCCGACCACATATCCGCAGCATAACTAACAATGCCTATTTCCACCTCCATAACATCGCCCGTCTCCACCCTTGCCTCAGCTCATCCACTACTGAATACCTCACCCATGCCTTTATTACCTCTAGACTTGACTATTCCAACGCACTCCTGGCTGGCCTCCCACATTCCACCCTACGTAAACTTGAGTTCAACCAAAACTCGGCTGCCCGTGTCCTAACTCACACCAAGTCCTGTTCGCCCATCACCCCTGTGCTCGCTGGCCTACATTGGCTCCCGGTTAAGCAGCGCCTTGATTTCAAAATTCTCATCCTTGTGTTCAAACCTCTCCATGGCCTCGCCCCCTCCCTGTCTCTGTAATCTCCAGCCCCACAACCTCCCGGGATATCTGCGCTCTTCTAATTCTGCTCTCTTAAGCATCCCTGATTATAATCGCTCGACCATTGGCGACCATGCCTTCTGTTGCCTGGGCACTAAGCTCTGGAATTCCCTGCCTAAACTCTCCACCTCGCTACCTCTCTTTCATCCTTTAGGATGCCCCTTAGAACCTACCTCTTTGACCAAGCTTTTGGTCACCTGTCCTAATTTATCCTTATGTGGCTCGGTGTCAAATTTTTTGTCTTAAAATACTCCTGTGAAGCACCTTGGGATGTTTTACTACATTAAAGGTGCCATATAAATACAAGTTGTTGTTGTTTTATTCAGTGTGGTGTGCAGGTGTTATTCAGGATGTTCTGGTAATGTGCAAACAGATTCCTGAGCATGCTGTGGACGGTGGAGTGTTAAGCGTCAAGTGATTTATCATTTTAACTCACTGGCGTGAATTATCAGTTGAGGACAGTGAGATTGTCACTAATGACCATGGGATAAATAAGCATCAATCTTTATTCATAGGTCCATTAAAAAAAACTGCTTCATAACATGCAAATTGACTTGAGTCAAATTGCATTGAACATTTAGGAGAAAGTGAGATGATTTAAAATATGTCTGTTGTGAGATTTTCAGAGGCTTGAATTAAAACCCTGGAAGATGACTAATAAGGAGATATTTTAAAATTAAAAAATGTAATTAATTTAGAGGTTTATCATTTTGATAACTAGATTTCCACATCACTCACTTGCCATTATTTTACTATTTTACTTATAGTATTATCTCCACTTTAAAAAAAATCCAATTGGGTTAATTATGTGTTTTTTAAATATTTATAATATCTGTCCCGATAATTAAGGCTAAATTTCTTGCATATAGCACAGGCCTATTGCCAAGAATTTGCATTTAATTACTTCATCCCATCAGGCTATTTCCACCATACCAAGGTGTCACACCCGTCTGTCACACCTACATTTTACCGACCAATTAAAAACAAGCGTTGATTGAGTCTTCCCAACTCCAAGATAGGTGGCGCTGTGCTGAGTGTTCAGCGCCCTCCCAGCTCCTGTCTCCAAGGTATGTGCCATTGTCAGTCCCTGGAAGTCCTCTTGGTTTTGGTCACAGGACTGAGTGTCACTGTGATCAGGAGCTGGCTTTTATATTCTATTGAGCATTTAAAAACATTTTAAAGTTACGGGTATTTGTTTTAAAGTGCCATGCATCTGGTAGAAAGCCCAAGATGATATGCTACAAAAAGTTGGCTCTTAAGTGGTTCCACATTTATGCCAAGCCTTCACACAAATCTACACCTATTTTAATTGTATTTGATGCATACCCATACCTGGGTACAGCACACATTCCGAATGCAATGTATAATTGAGAACTTTACCATATCCGCATCCTTCTAGTTTATCACCGTCGCTGGGTCAAAATCCTGGAACTCCCTACCTAACAGCATGTGATGAAATATGTCATTCATCAGACTCTGTAGTTAACTACATATATTGTATTGCCTGCTCCGATGTTTTACCTTGTATTGTGTATAGTGCACCGCCCCCTTTGTGTGTCGGCTCCGCCCATACCTGGCCCTACTTAAGACAAGCCCAGGCTTGTCTTGCAGCAGAACAGCAGCATGCTAGGTGAAGCTAGGTGAAGACACAGGCATCTTTCCTTTGCTAATAAAAGCCTTGTTTTATTCAGTTAACTTTGAGTCTTGAAGTCATTGAGGCGCATCACAGCACTGTGGGAGTACCTGCACCACACGGACTGCAGCGGTTCAAGGAGAAGGCGGCTCACCACCACCTTCTCAAGGGCGATTAGGGATGGACGATAAATGCCACCGATGCCCACATCTCAAGAATGAATAATAATTAAAACAGCACAAAAATATAGGCTGACATTCCCAGTACAGTGCTGAGGGAGTGCTGCACTGTCGGAGGTGCCGTCTTTTGGATGAAATGTCAAACTGACCTGCACACAACAAGATCCCATTTAAAAAAAATATAACCCGATAAATGACTAGTTAATCTGTTTGTCATGATGTTGGTTGAGGAAAGAATGTTGGCCGTGAGAACTCCCTGTTCTTCGACGCGTAGCATGGGATCTTTAACATTCCCCTGAACCACCAGAATGGGTATCTAAAAGACAGCACCTCTGACAATGCCGCACTCCCTCACTACTGTGCTATCAGCTTAGATTATGAGCACAAAATCGGCGTTGGGACTCACACACACAACCTTCTGATCCAGAGGGCAGGATACTACCAACTAGGCCGAGCGGACACCTGGTTGTAACTTTGGAAAACCTGTCTTGTATGGCCGAAACTAACTTTGGAGAGCTTGATCATTTGTCAATTCGTTGTTAAGTCCTGCTCTTTCTGCTAACAAAAGCATTGATAATGATATCGGGCTAAATAGTTAGATGATTCATTGCAGTCTGGGCGAGACTAATTATGTAGATAATTTGAGCAGAACAATAACAATTCAAAGACCTGTAGCTAGTGGAAAAGCATTTTCTTGTCGGAAGGGAGGTCATTGCTTAGCAGCCTGAGGTGTGGACAGCTGGCCAGTTTGTCAATGCCTGGGGGGGGGGGTCATTTTAACCGAATGCCCCACCCCCTCCGCCGGGGGGGGGGAAACTGAACGGATTGGGTTGAAAGCCAGATTTACAGCCCGTGCGATTTTTACCGTCCATTTGAAGAATCTTACAGCACAGCAGGAGGCCATTCGGCCCGTCACGGCCATGCCAGCAATGGAGAGCATGTTCGGGTAGGGTGTGAAACCAACAGTCGACGCGATTTGGTCAGTTTCCCACCTGGCGGCTTAGGTTAAAATGGCCGAGTCTCCAAACCATACACAAAAGCTGCTGGGTCAACAGAGAAAGCCACTACGAGTACCCTCGAGAACTCAGCAGACTTAGGTAGTAACTAGCTCAGGGAGACACCAGTTTTATTGCTTAATCCACACTGAGCTGGCTGATATCAACCGAAGGCAGGAGTAGGTCACCATAATCGGCTGAGTTTTTTAAAAATTTGTTTTATGGGATGTGGGCGTCGCTGACAAGACCAGCATTTATTGCCCATCCCTAATTGCCCTCGAGAAGGTGGTGAGCCGCCTTCTTGAACCGCTGCAGTCACATCTCCGTATAAGTTGCACATTTATTATGTGATTTTTTTTTGTTTTAAAAACACACACAAAGGCTGTTTGAGGCCAGGATTCTGCCCTCATTTATGATGCTGACATCTCCCTTTCTTTATTCTATCTCTCACTTTTTCTCTGTCTTTCTCTCTATTTTTCTTTCTCTCTATCTTTCTCATTCTCTTCTCACTTTCCTTCTTTCTTTCCATTTCGTTTCTTTTCTCTATCCCTTTCATTCTGACTATTTCTTCTTCTTTTCTTCCTGCAATAGCTTTTTACGTAAAATATTACCTTGAATTTACAGCACAGAAACAGAAAGTTGATTTTTATTCGTTCCTGGGATGTGGGCGTCGCTGGCAAGGCCAGCATTTATTGCCCATCCCTAGTTGCCCTTGAGAATGTGGTGGTGAGCCGCCTTCTTGAACCGCTGCAGTCCGTGTGATGAAGGTGCTCCCACAGTGCTGTTAGGGTGGGAGTTCCAGGATTTTGACCCAGCGACGATGAAGGAACGACCGATATATTTCCAAGTCAGGATGGTGTGTGACTTGGAGAGGAACTTGGAGGTGGTGGTGTTCCCATGCGTTTGCTGCCCTTGTCCTTCTAGGTGGAAGAGGTCGCGGATTTGGGAGGTGCTGCCAAAGAAGCCTTGGCGAGTTGCTGCAGTGCATCTTGTAGATGGTACACACTGCAGCCACGGTACGCCGGTGGTGGAGGGAGTGAATGTTTAAGGTGGTGGATGGGGTACCAATCAAGTGGGCTGCTTTGTCTTGGATGGTGTCGAGCTTCTTGAGTGTTATTGGAGCTGCACTCATCCAGGCAAGTGGAGAGTATTCCATCAAACTCCTTACTTGTGCCTTGTAGATGGTGGAAAGGCTTTGGGGAGTCAGGAGATGAGGCACTCGCCACAGAATACGTAGCCTCTGACCTGCTCTTGTTGCCACAGTATTTATGTGGCTGGTCCAGTTAAGTTTCTGGTCAATATTGACCCCCAGGATGTTGATGGTGGGGGATTCGGCAATGGTAATGCCATTGAATGTCAAGGGGCGGTGGTTAGACTCTCGCTTGTTGGAGATAGTCATTGCCTGGCACTTCTGTGGCGCGAATGTTACCTGCCACTTATCGTCCCAAGCCTGAACATCGTCCAGGTCTTGTTGCATGCGGGCATGGACTGATTCATTATCTGAGGAGTTGTGAATGGCACTGAACACTGCAGTCATCAGCGAACATCCCCATTTCTGACATTATGTTGGAGGAAGGTCATTGATGAAGCAGCTGAAGATGGTTGGGCCTAGGACACTGCCTTGAGGAACTCCTGCAGCGATGTCCTGGGGCTGTGATGATTGACTTTCAATCACCACAACCATCTTCCTTTGTGCTAGGTATGACTCCAGCCAGTGGAGAGTTTTCCCCCCTGATTCCCATTGACTTCAGTTTTACTAGGGCTCCTTCATGCCAGACTCGGTCAAATGCTGCCTTGATGTCAAGGGCAGTCACTGTATGAATGGGGATCACTCAAAAAACACACTAAAACATTCAATACATTTTTTTTTAAATCAAGTATTTAAAATTAGTTAAAATTACATTAAATTAAATATTTTAAACAAAAATTTAATTTTTTGAAAAAAATAATTAAAGTTTTTTACAGGGCTAAAAATAAACTTACCTTTTTTAAAAGTATTTTAAAAATATAAATGAGAGAATTTAAAAAAAAACTTTTTTAAAACTCTTATGCTGGTAAAAGCAGGCCTTACGCTGCTTTTGCCAGGTGTAAGATTTCTACGGGTTTTCAGCGGGCGGAGGTTGTGCAGAAAGCGGAACTCTCCCCCCGCAGAGACCCTTCTCCAGGGCAGGCGTGCAATCTGTCGAGGATTCTTGACAGATCAGAAGTGCCGGTTTTCAGCGCATGCGCTTGGCATGCCTGGAACCGGCACTTGCGAGGCCCCTACGGGTGTGTACACAGCCCACACACACCCATAGCGATCGGAAAATATGGGCCATAGTGTTTATTCATTAAATATATCAATTCATTAAATATGTTCAAGAAGGAGTTAGATATATTTCTTAAGGCTAAAGGGATCAAGGGATATGGGGTGAAAGCAGGGACAGGGTACTGAGTTTGGATGATCAGCCATGATCTCATTAAATGGCGGAACAGGCTCAAGGGGCTGAATGGCCTACTCCTGCTCCTATCTTCTATGTTTCTATGCTATGCTTATGCTGCCCTGGCTCTGGATTTGAGCTGGCAAGAGGCACATCTTGAATCTGGAGCCTGTGCGTGATCATTTTAATCCTGGATTTAAACCCATCTCAACTTTCTTCTGAACAAAAGGTTGAGCGCCAACACAGTAGCTCCCTCGCTGCAAAGTACAGCCTCCAGAATCCCGCAGAATGGGCGGGCAGGCCATCCCACGAACTGTTCAGTGTGCGACGCACTATTCAAAATATCTTCAGACTCTTGCGTTCCATTCAAAGACAAAGGAAGTGCTCGCTCGCTTTAAAGAGGCTCAAATTAAAAGGAGACAAGCTAAGTTCTTTGGAGAAACATAATAAACCCCCTAAATATGAAGTGTCCAACACAGGCGGAACAAAAATCGTATCCCTGTTGAACTAATGAAACTCTATTGTGTGTTTCCTCTCTCTAATGCTTGCCTGGCATAATCTTATTTACTGGGAAGATGACAGTGTGCGACAACATTAATCGAAGGGGCCTCTCACTCCTCAGAATCTTGTGACTGTCTGGAGAGTGACTGATTTCAATTGCGGTAGCTGGAGATTAAGAGATATTGTATCATGGCCAGGGCAGACTCAGTCTTTTCAGGCACAGACATCTAATTAATGATAATCCCTTAATCTTGGGTTTGTAATACACCGCCATTTCCCTCCTGAACTGATCATTGTCCGAAGCACATTGTCCAAAGCGAGACACATTTGCTTATTTTGTTCTGACTGAATGCGCACCTCTTTGCCCTGAATAGATTATCCTCGCTGATTTTTTTTTAAAAACAACTAATAACTTCAGTTTTCCACCGTATCGTCACCTCAGAGTCCAGGAGGATTAATGGTTTGGCTGCAGGCAATGGACAGGTCACAGCAGAAAATGAAAGTGCGCTCTGGCACAGTCTAATTATAACCACGCCAACATTCTTTATTAAAAATAGTTTGGGCAGAATTCAGTGAGCTGAATACTCGGAAGAACTTCAGGTGATTATTAAGACTGACGCCTAATCCGAACTCTTAATATAAATGTTCGTATGATATTTTATGATCAATGTCACACTTGATGTCTGAACCCGCCTTTGTTACAGCCCCTTTAATATTCTGTTTGATAAACGAGAATAAAATGACTACATCTAAAAGTGGACAACATGGTCGGAGTGACTGTAAATGTCATTTGCAATTTTCTACAGCATTTGAGATGTGGCAATTATAGAGACACATGGCTCCCTTTGACACTAACAGCATCAGGCAACGCCAAATGAAGTCTCATTACTGACACAGGGCTGTCGGAATATGTTTTAATTGAAACAATACAAGTTTAAAGAAACCAAATCACAATATTAGGACCATTTCAGGATGCAGATGAGCGAATTTTAATGTCGGTTCCTTTTCTGCTACCTCCGAAACAAAGCTTCTTCCTACTCTACAAATGGTCTTGGCCAGGTGCTGAGCTGTGAAGACAACCTCTTTTCACTCTGCTGCCTCACAATCATTTCCATATTAATGGATGTCATGAGCTCACTTCCTGATGCTCATTATGCTCCCTTGCACCAATTGCAGCCTTGTCTCCATGGACCAAATTGAAATGACCTGATGTGCTCTCAATCAGGTTGGAGCGCTGCTTTGGCATTCGCACAATCCGATCTACATATTGCGTTTGTGCATCGGGTAGAAGCAGAAAGAAAAGTCATGTAACTGGCATCAATATTAGTTAAGAGAAACAAACTCTTGGGTGGCAGTTTGACCTAGAAACATAGAAACATAGAAGATAGGAGCAGGAGTCGGCCATTCGGCCCCTCGAGCCTGTTCCGCCATTCAATGCGATCATGGCTGATCATCCAAACTCAGTCCCTGCTTTCTCCCCATATCCCTTGATCCCTTTAGCCTTAAGAAATATATCTAACTCCTTCTCGAATATATTTTAATGAATTGGCCTCTACTGCCTTCTGTGGTAGAGAATTCCACAGGTTCACCACTCTCTGGGTGAAGAAATTCCTCCTCATCTCTGTCCTAAATGGCTTACCCCTTATCCTTAGACTGTGACCCCTGGTTCTGGACTCCCCCGCCATCGGGAACATCCTTCCTGCATCTAGTCTGTCTAGTCCTGTTAGAATTTTATAAGTTTCAATGAGATTCCCTCTCATTCTTTTAAGCTCCAGCAAGTATAAGCCCAATCGACCCAATCTCTCCTCATACGTCATTCCTATCAGCCTGGTGACTTGTGTTCCACAGGTGGGCAGTTGTGACAGGTTTTTTTTGTCCAGTTTGCTTGACCATGTCCCTCACACTTGAGGTTTAACTTGAAATTAAATTTATACAGCGCCTTTCACGACCTCAGGACGCTTTACAGCCACTGAATTACTTTTGAAGTGTGGTCACTGTTGTAATGTAGGAAACGCAGCAGCCAATTTATGCACAGCAAGCTCCCACACACACAGCAATGTGATAATGGTCATATAATCTGTTTTTACATTGTTTGAGGGATAAGTGTTGGCCAGGACACTGAGGAGAACTCCCCTGCTCTTCTTTTGAATAGTGCCATGGGAGCTTTTACGTCCACCTGAGAGAGCAGACGGGGCCACGATTTAATATTTCATCCGAAAGACGGCACCTCCAACAGTGCAGCACCTCCCTCAGCACTGCACTGGGAGTGTCAGCCTAGATTGTTGTGCTCAAATCTCTGGAGTGGGACTTGAGCCCACAACCTTCTGACTCAGAGGCGAGGGTGTTGCCCACAGAGCCAGGATACCATTACAAGCAGGGTCTGTGGTATTGGGCAATTCTGGGATGGATATAAATTATTTATCCTGAAAAAACAGAAAAATCATAGCAGAAAGAACGAGGTAACTCGGGGGAGAAATTTGGTATCGCCTCATTTCAGCCGCTAACTTTTAAAAGTTAAAAAAATTAGCCCCAGGCGCGAATGTTTTTCAACTAACATTAGGGGGCTTGCGCTCCAGGAATGAAGTGGAGCGTTAAATCAAGCGTCCACTTCCTTCCTGGAGCGCGACAGGCAGCAGGCGGGGCGGGGCGTGGCGGGGCGGTGAGCAGCTGCACACTGGGCTGTGCAGCGCTGCCCCGTTGGAAGGCTCCTTCCCTCCCTTAAAGGGAAAGGCCATCGCTGCCGGCTCTGCAAAGGGCAAAACTTACCTGGTCCCCGACGACAGCCGCGATCTGGCCCGATCAGCCCGATGCCCCGCAGCAGAGTGCCGGGCTGATCGATTGCTGGCGAAGACAGATGAGAAAAACGGAAAGAGCATTTCAGAATTTTTTTCCACTTACCTTGGCCACCTGGCCTTTAAGTATCGCCCCCGAAGCGCCCGGCCTCCCGATGAACGCCTCCTGCAGCTGCCGGTGTTGTCACCCAGCGATGCTATGCAAGGGGCGGACCCGAAGTCCGGGTCCGGGGCGCTACCGGGCGATGCGCACGCCGATGACGTCGCGATCTCCGGACGAAGGAAATCGGGGCGCAACGCCATACCACCGCCGCGAGCCTCCCGCCGAATATAGCGGGAGGCGATCTGCTCGACGCGCCCGGGCGGTAAGTCCTTCGCGCCCCCCGAAGGCGATAACGGGAGGTTCTAAGGTGCCCAATTTCTCGGCCTCAGACTCTGGTTTGAGAAGATATTTTTTGGTTTTGATTTGGCCATCTGCAATAACACGGCCGTGAGGTCCCACAAAGGCTGCTCACCCGCTGTCACCGCCGGAAGAGATACCGCACGTACACAACTCATTTAAAGGGACCGCGCATGGAAAAGACAATTAAAAGGGAACATTGCTGCCGACATAACCAGGTTATTTTCAAAATAATTCATTGCACATGAATCACTTCAAGATGTTTCTGAGACACTTTTCTAAGATGCTACATAAATTAAAAACTTTTTTTAAGTATTGTTCCTAATTTGACACTCGGACCCCACAAGTTTTGCCCAGTCCGCCTTCTGCCCTGTTTTTTGACCAGAATCCGCTCTGAGCTCCTTTGTACAACAACGTCTTAAACATTGTTTCTGACGAAGGGTCATCGACATGAAACGTTAACTCTGTTTCTCTCTCCGCAGATGCTGCCTGACCTGATGAGCGTTGACAACATTTTCTGCTGATATTTCAGATTTCCTGCATCCGCAGTATTTTTTGATTTTGTGCACTGGCATTTCAACAACCTGACTACAACACCACCCCCCCCCCCCCACCGATAACGTGCGAGTGTTTTCATCGGTGGTGACATGAATCAGTCATTCATGAAAGAAAGACTTATGAAATAATACTGAATGGCCTACGGGTGGCGCTGTCCAGGGAGAGTATAAATACTCGGGCACGAGCCCAGCTTGCGCAGGACATTCTTAACAGGAACTAGTGAAGGACACAACTAGACCTCCATGTTGTAAAATAGTTGATTAAAGCTTTGTTTAACGCTTAGACCAAGTGCCGAGTACTTTTCTTACGTTAGGTTGCATTCTGGTATGTTTTTTGCATTGGTCCAGGTGGTGGAATCGAACACTTTGCACCCAGGATCAGTATCACTCTGGGACAGGTTTGTCTCTTTCTACCCCTCCCCAACAATGACCCTCAGCACTGGTACCCAGCGTTGTCTGCTCGGCGTAAACACAAGCCAAGCCAAGCCATTGAGGTCTCGTAAACAATAATCCAATTCAATTTTCCAGGTGCGTTGTTGTGTAAGAGTTGGGTGGCAGCCAGAGTAAGGACCACCACAGCCCGACATCTTAAACCAGACTACGGTGATCAAAGCCAACATCGACTTTCTCCTGTAACGGTTAGTACAAGTGTCACTCTGCTACGCTTCCATTCATTGCTTATCTCTTACTATTCGCTCTTACTGTTCGCTCTGCAAAGCTGTGACTCCTTTCATTAAATCTCAGGGAAGGACTGAAGTTTAGAACAATGCCAGTGTCTGACTGAAGTTGACGGGGCCTTTCTTGTGTTTGACAATCTTTGGGGAGCGAGATTACCTGGCAGCCGTAATTGGCATGAAATTCAGCAAAGGTTAAAATAAATTATCTAACACCTGCATGCACAATCTACTTCACTTTTCCCTTTCAAAAGTCCAAACCTTCTGAGGGAAAGAGACAAGAGAATGTTGAACTGACATCCACCATCATCAACGAATTGCCGAGATTGAACACCCCGTTCTAGTTCTCTACATACACGCCCACACTTTATCGTACACGTGTACACATACTAGATATATATATAATGGGGTCATTTTATTCCAGTAGTGTAAAACGGGTGATATTGGATCAGCCGCCTGTTATACACCTCTCCCAATTTAACGGGAGATGTATTGCGGTCAGCCCATCTGATATCGGCCGTTATACAATATTGAATACAGTATTGAGATAGAGGATCAGCCACGATCATATTGAATGGCGGAGCAGGCTCGAAGAGCCGAATGGCCGACTCCTGCTCCTATTTTTCTATGTTTCTATTGCCAAAGGTTAAAGTTACCCCATATGTATATCTGTATATATGAGATATATATATATAATTACATGTACATACATATTATTCACACACACACATATGTATATATATATGTGTGTGAATAATACGTGTGTACATGTAATATCATACATGCACATACTACATACATACACACACATGTATATACACACATAGTGCTGCAACTTTCACATGCAGGTGTTTGCCCAAAGATTTTAAAACATCTCCGGAAACCTTTCCTACGTTACTACAGTGACTACGCTTCAAAAGCACTTCATTGGCTGTAAAGCGCTTTGGGGCGTCCTGAGGTCGTGAAAGGGGCTGTAGAAATGCAAGTTCTTAGAATCATAGAATGATACAGCACAGAAGGAGGCCATTCAGCCCATCCTGCCTGTGCCTCTTCCCATATACAGGAAACTCTCGATTTACCGGCACCTAAATAACCGGAAATCTCTGTCAACCGGCAAAATTCAGGAGTAGGTTCAGGTAAGTTTTACTTCATATTAGTGGCCATTCCTGGATCTGTGGTTGTGTAACCGGGGTTCCTGCACCTGTTGCTAAGCAACAGGGACGCTTGGAACTTGTGGCCGGGGTTCCTGCACCTGTTGCTAAGCAACAGGGAAGCCTGGATCTGTTGCTGTGTACGGGGCTCTCGTACCTTTTACTATACCTCTCTGTAATCTGGACTTTTTGATAAACCGGCACCACGCCGGTCCCGTCGGTGCCAGATAAAAAAGATATATATATATATATATATAGATACACACACCACATCTGACAGTTTCCAAAGTAGCGGAGTATTTATCGGAATGAATGATGCCCAAGGCTGAGACTATCGTTGTCCACTAATTGTTACCTCACAGCCTAAAACCTATAGTTTGTACTTGTCTTATCATCCCATTGGATTTAAAATATGGGGAACGAAAGATCCAACAGGGATTCACTCGGGGGGGGGGGGGTGCGGGGGGGGAAGAAGTGGATCCACCTGGACTGGCCACAACCAATGGCATCAACATAAAAGTGCTGGAATTTTCGCATGTGGGTGGGTATATGCCCAATGGTTTTAAAATACCTCAGGAAAATCTTCCAGCAGATTTATCCAGACACCAATTTGTGTTTTTCTTCAAAACAATGGGCAGTAGTGATTGCCTTCTGAGGTCACTCACTAAGGTTCATTGATGTCCATCTCTGAGTGATTAAGGAGAACTCTTTGCTCAGGCGTTATGGCTCTTCATCTAGTGATGATTACATTGTAGTCTCTGGATATAACATAGTGTGTGTTATTTACTGAGGGTGCTATCTTCTTTGTAATCAATGGGCACCTATCACTCAGGGAGCTTGTAGCAATTATGTGACAATTGTCAGTCATCAGAGAAGGTCATCACAGATCAACCAGACAGAGTGCGGCGGCCATTGACATCCATTAGTAAACCCAAAGTGGAATAAAATTCTCCCGAAAACTCCATGTTATCTAATCAAGAAAAAGAAAAACTGAAAGATAGATGAGATAGTTCAAGACTGTAGTTTCACCTCAGAGTTCAAAGTCAATATGATGCTACCTCTGAGCCAAGGCTGTCTATGCAGAACTCTCTCAATCCTGCATGGGACTGTCAGACTCGAAGATCTGCTCAAACCACACTGTACGAGGTACCCTTAAATTGTGAATACTTTGTTTACATTTAGGATTGACTATTTTCTTTAACTGGAATATCCTTTGCCGAAGATGAAAGGGTCTGCAAAGGTCTGAAGTGTGTACATCCTTTGAAATTGGGCCATGAAAAGGCCTAACACAATCAACTATTCCTGTGGGCTCAGACTGTAAAGACGAACAGATGGAAATTGATATGCTGACTAAAATTAATTGCTTAATTTTTCATTTGTTTTTTGTGGAGAAGTTGGCAAATCTACAGATAACATTCCATCCCATAATTTATTGAGTGGTCCTCATCATTCTGTACGCAGTCACTCTCAATTACCTATTAAGGAATTGAGTACTTCCAATTTTGTTAAGCATTGCTCCATTTCGGAATAGGATGTTTCTTTATCTCTCCTCCATTTGTTGCTGAGATTGTTGGTAAAAACAAGTTCAATTTGTACCTTGAAGCTCTGTGGAGATTGTATTCAGCTGGGACAAGGATGGTGTGAATTGAATGCAGCCCTTGCCAACTCTCTTGGGGTTCATTCACCTGTTTTCTCAGTGCAGTTCATGGTCAGACTCTCGATGGAAGTGCTGAGTCTCGCTTTATAAAACTGAAACCAGCAATTATTCCAGCCGCAGGTAAACCTGATGGTGTCAGCCGTGGCTCAGTGGGTAGCACTCTCACCTCTGAGATCAAGCCCCACTCCAGAGACTTGAGCACAAAAATCCAGTCTGACACTCCAGTGCAGTGCTGAGGGAGTGCTGCACTGTCGGAGGTGCCGTCTTTCGGATCAGACGTTAAACCGAGACCCCGTCTGCTCTCTCTGGTGGACGTAAAAGATCCCTATTTCGAAGAAGAGCAGGGGGAGTTCTCCCCGGTGTCCTGGCCAATATTTATCCCTCAATCAACATAACAAAAGCAGATTATCTGGTCATTATCACATTGCTGTTTGTGGGAGCTTGCTGTGCACAAATTGGCTGCCGCGTTTCCTACATTACAACAGTGACTACACTTCAAAAAGTACTTCATTGGCTGTGAAGTGCTTTGGGACGTCCGGTGGCCATGAAAGGCGCTATAGAAATGCAAGTCTTTTTTTTTGATTCGATGGAGCTCTTTGAGTTGGTGAGAATTGTTACACTAAAATCTGACTGGAGTAACTGTCAGCGTTTCAAATTAAAATGAATGGATGAGAAATTTTAGGACTGCAACAATTTCCTGATATGTACGCATATAATCATCGAATGATACAGCACAGAAGGAGGCCATTCGGCCCATCGTGCCTGTGCCGGCTCTTTGAACGAGCTCTCCAATTAGTCCCACTCCCCCCTGTTCTCTCCCCACAGCCCTGCAAAATTTTCCCCTTCAAGTATTTATCCAATTCCCTTTTGAAAGTTACTATTGAATCTGCTTCCACCGCCCTTTCAGGCAGCGCGTTCCAGATTACAACAACTCGCTGAGTAATTTTTTCCCCCCCTCATGTCACCTCTGGTTCTTTTGCCAATCACCTTAAATCTGTGTCCTCTGGTCACCGACCCTCCTGCCACTGGAAACAGTTTCTCCTTATTTACTCTATCAAAACCCTTCATGATTTTGAACACCTCTATCAAATCTCCCCTTAACCTTCCCTGCTCTAAGGAGAACAACCCCAGCCTCTCTAGTCTCTGCACGTAACTGAAGTCCCTCAGCCCTGCTACCATTCTAGTAAATCTCCTCTGCGCCCTCTCTAAGACCTTGACATACTTCCTAAAGTGTGGTGCCCAGAATTGGCCACAATACATCAGCTGGGGCCGAACCCAGTGATTTATAGATGTTTAGCATAACCTCCTGGTGGATGAGGCTCCATGCCAGGACCACACATTCGGAAAATTTACCCTTGACGACCTGTGCTCTGGTGTCAATGACATTGTGGTATCCTTCTGTAAGCACTTCAATAACTAGAGCATCAAAAGTAACTCTATTGGCTTATGCTTTTGCAAGGGGGGCAGGATGGGAGTTTTTTTATTGATTCATGGGATGTGGGCATCCCAGCATTTATTGCCCATCTCTAATTGCCCTTGAGCAGGCGGTGGTAAGCCACCTCCTTGAGTACAACTGAATGACTTGCTCGGCCATTTCAGAAGGCAACTAAGAGTCAACCACATTGCTGTGGGTCTGGAGTCACATATCGGCCAGACCGGGTAAGGGCAGCAGATTTCCTTCAGTCATTTGTGAAGGAACCAGACAGTTTTTTTTACAATATTACTGAGACTATTTATTTTATTTTATTTAATTGAATTTAAATTCCCCAGTGAGATTTGATCTTGTGTTTCTAGATTATTAATCCAGATCTCTGGATTACTAGTGTAGTAACATAACCACTATGTTACTGTACCCAGTTACAGGGTGTATGAGGGAAGAATGTGGAAAGAGTTCTGCTCAGAAACAGTGTTTTTTGATTGTTTCCTGGAAAAATGACTTTTCCTTAACCATTTCAGGAAGACAATGAAATCATAGAATGGTTACAGCACAGAAGGAGGCCATTCAGCCCGTCGAGCCCGTGCCGGCTCTCTGCAAGAGCACTTCAGCCAGTCCCACTCCCCCGCCCTTTCCCCGTAGCCCTGCAAATGTTTTTCCTTCAGGCACTTATCCAATTCCCTTTTGAAAGCCACGATTGAATCTGCCTCCACCACCCTTTCAGGCAGTGCATTCCAGATCTTAACCACTCGTAAAAAATTTTTCCTCATGTCGCCTTTGGTTCATTTGCCAATCACCTTAAATCTGTGTCCTCTGGTTCTCAACCCTTCCGCCAATGGAAACAATTTCTTTCTGTCTACTCTGCCTAGGTCCATCATGATTTTGAACACCTCTATCAAATCTCCTCTCAACCGTCTCTGCTCTAAGGAGAACTGCTTCTCTCGTCTGGTTCCTCCACAAATGACAGTTACATAAATAAATCACAAGGGGAAGAAAACACATTCACTTTTCACTATGAAACCAGACAGTTTCAGTTGTATTTCTCCAGCTCTATTCGTACCTTTTTTTAATATACCACAAGTGCTCTCTATCTCTCTCCAAGTACAACTGTTGTCCAGCTACATTTAAAACAATTACTTTTAGCCAGCCAGGAAAGATGGTTCCATCAAGGCCCGTCCATCACTGCCAGCTGTAATATCAAATGGGCAGACGGTTTCGAATCAAGTTGAGTCAGACTCTGTGAATTCTTCTTCTTCCTCTTTCAGGGTGCATGTGGCCACCCGTTTCTTCCAGTGCTTTTATATCCAGCAGACATTTCCACAACACGTTTTGTGGGCAGGTCACCTGTCAGGAGAACCGGCTAAAAGGGATGTGAGGGGGGGAGGTGGTCACCCCACTCCCATCGGACATGAGTAACCCAATAGATGTCAACCCTTTTACAAAAAGAAAATACTGCAGATGCTGGAAATCTGAAATAAAAACAAAAAATGCTGGAGATACTCAGCAGGTCAGGCAGCATCTGTGTAGAGAGAAACAGAGTTAACATTTCAGGTCGATGACCTTTCGTCAGAACTGCATCAGTCTGGAATCAGGAGTTAATCAAACAATCCAGCCAGGCCAGTCCCGTTGAATTTTTCTTAAAGAGCTTGAGAAAGAGATAAGTCAGCTTGTCTCCCAGCCAAAACAAAATACCTTCTTTGTAAGAATTATGTAAGTATAAATTTACAGAGTGACATGAATCTTATTATTCATGTGGAAATTACTTATGAAATAATACTGGGCAGCCTGCTGGTGGTGCTGTCCAGGGAGAGTATAAATACTCGGGCATGGGCCCAGCTTGCTCAGGACATTCGTTAACAGGAACTAGTGAAGGACACAACTAGACCTCCATGTTGTAAAACAGTTGATTAAAGCCTTGTTTAATACTCAGACCAAGTGCCTCGTAGTTTTCTTACGTCACAGAGCATAATTCACCTCTGTTCACCAGCACAAGACAAAGTGACACCAGGCATGTGTTGTTTTTATACTGATGATCCCTTTGAAGAAAAGGCACCGGCTTTCAATGTTGCCTGAGCAACGCCACGTAATGTAGAAGCTACAGACACAAAGACAGGAGCTGTATCAAATGGGAGTGTTTGATGAGCAATGCAAATACACATCTTCAGAAGTTTGGCAATTTTGGAAACAATCTGGACCCACAATAGACGTTTGACAAACAAAAAGCAAAATACTGCGGGATGCTGGAAATCTGAAATAAAAAAAACAGACAATGTTGGAAATACTCAGCAGGTCAGGCAGTGTCTGTGGAGAGAGAAACAGAGTTAACGTTTCAGGTCAATGAGCTTTCGTCAGAAGGCTCATCGACCTGAAACGTTGGGCTGGATTTTCATTGGGTCGTGGAGGTGGGATTGGAGGCGTGTGGGGGGTTAAAGTCACGAATTCAGGGGGCATGAACCCATCCCGCCCCCAACCTGCCTCCATGCCAATTTCAAAGGAGGCGGATATGTGCTGGGACCCGCCTCCCTGAGGTGGGAAGGGATTAGTGCCAATTAACTGCCTGTTAACAGGTAGTTAACAGGCAGTTTTTAGCCTAATCCCTATTTTTAATGCTGAAGTGTGGGATTCCCGACGGCTCCAAACCACGACAAGTTCGCGAGGCGGACCGTCGGGTTGAAGGACTTGGAGGGGTCGAGATGTCGGTGTTCAGGTGAGTGATGGGTGTATGAGTGCAAAGGTAAGTGTGTTTGGTGTGTCTAAAGTGTTTAAAGAAGTTTAAATTACCTTTACTTACCTTTACAGCCTTCCTTCCTTTAGGTCTCGGGAGTCCCACATCTCACCGGCACAGAAAGCAGAATGGCCGCGAGCTGTCAAAAATTGCAGCATTCAGCTTTCTGTGCGGGAGAGATTTCTAACTGAGTCTGTGGAGAAGGACTCATGTTAGAGGTAAGACTTTCAGTGTTTGACAGCTTCAAAGAGCTTTCAAACACTGATGTTTCATCTGTCAAAACCTCTTGACAGATGAAATTTCAGTTTGTGACGTCACCTGTTGCCGGGTGGCCCTTAATTGGCCTGCTGAGCCCGCTGGGCGGGCTCAACAAGATCAATCAAGTTAAAATCGCGTGGATTGGCCACATCTCGATGGAGGCGGGACAACAACCCCGAAAGCTGTAGTCCCGCCTCCATCACGTCCCCTGAATGAAAATCGAGCCGAAGACCCTTCGTCAGAAGGGTCACCGACCTAAAATGTTAACTCTGTTTCTCTCTCCACAGATGCTGCCTGACCTGCTGAGTGTTTTCAGCATTGTCTGTTTTTTATTGCAGATATTTGACATGTTCATTCACACCTGAATCAAGGGGGAAGAAATTCGGTATCGCCCCGTTTGGGGCGCTAGTATTGGCGGTGCGCAAAGTTTAGCGCCAGGCATAATTTATCGCCACTTCGAGCGATATTGGGTTGCAGCGCCCCTGAAGGTAATTGCGGCGCTAAATCAGGCACTGCACGATAGTCTTAAGGCGCTAACCCGGCGGCGCGACGCAATTTCTCCGCGGGCGGGCGCAGCGCAGGTGCTGTCAATTATCAAATTCACCGAGACACGCTGGCGCCGGCCAGCTCTTAAAGGGGCGGATCGATTATCATCTGCAGCCACACTCTGCGCCTTGTAGGCCTCAAAATCGGCGGCAACCTACCTGTGGTGGGCAAAACTTCAACCACATGGAGAGGGCCAGGGAGAGAGCGCAGCGCTTCAGCGAGGGGGCATTGGATGTTGATGCGGTGGAGCGCCGGCGATCTGTGCTGTACCCGGAGAATGGCAGGAGGCCTCAACACACCGAATACCGCAGAGCTGGAGGGAGGTTTCCCAAAGAGTCACCTCCAGCAGCATGGTTCCGAGGACTCCTGTGCAATGCAGGAAGAAGTTCAACGACTTCACTCGGGTCGTCAGGGTGAGTGCCTTTTTCAGAATCATCTTCATCCCTCCATCTGCACCTCACTTTATGGCCAGAGGGTGTGCAAAGCCCCAATGGCCAGCTGTCATCCAGCACCCATGGCCCTTTCTGGAAACACACGCAGACATTCAGCTCAGTGCATAATGTAAGGGCTATTCGACCATGGGAGGCATGTGATGCCAGATCAGGGCAGCATAATGTAAGGGCTATTCAACCATGGGAGGCATGTGATGCCAGATCAGGGCAGCATAATGTAAAGGCTATTCTACCATGGGAGGCATGTGATACCAGATCAGGGCAGCATGTTTCATCACACCCCGTCCTTTCTCTTGCAGGCCAAGCTGGCGAGTAACCGCAGGCAACAGCTTCGGACTGGAGGAGGCCGGCCTCACCTGCAGACTCTTACAGACCTGGAGGAGCGAGCCCACCAGTTCGTCGCAAGCCGGATGAGTGGCCCCGTCGCCTCTGGAGATGCCGACCCCATTGTGGACAGCGATGGTAAGGTCATCACCTTTTTGACCTCTCTCCTTCCACTTGTTCCCCACACCAGCATGCTTTTTCACTCTCGACCCAATTCAGAGCATTGCAGCACTCATGCATCCCTTGCTGCCACCCTGTCCTTTCGCCAAAGCCACTCTTGAACCTCCCTGCTTTCAGATGCTGCATCACCAGCTCGGGAGGCAGGCCCTCAAGCTGCCACTGCAACTGACTCCGGAGGCGACGAGGAGGAGGAAGCCGGACCATCCGTTCAACCCTCAGGCGAGCCAGCCCATCTCCAGACTGGGGAGACTCCTTCCCTGGAGGGAAGCGGGGGGGAATGCTCTGAGGAGGATCCAGCTCCAGGACCCAGCGGCCTGCAGCAACGCAAGGGGGTTAGGGAAGCTCGGGGGCCGTCTCCCCGGAGGGCGAGTCGGGCCGCGAGTGCTGCTGCACAGAACGCAGAAGAGGTGCATGCCCTCGCTGAAATGAGCGCCCAGGCTGGGCTGAGGCACACTGAGCTCATGGCTGCAGTGGGAAGGATGCCCGAATCCATTGAGACACTGGCAAGGAGTGTCCAAGACTTCAGCGCTGCACAGGCAAGGAGTGTGCAGGACTTCGGCGCAGCACAGGCAAGGAGTATGCAGGACTTCGGCACAGCACTGGCAAGAATTGTCCAGGGCTTCAGCGAAGCAATGGCACCTGCCACGCAAGTGCTGAGTGCTGCCATGCAGTCACTCGCTGGTCTCATGCAGACGCAGATTGAGGCTACGCGAGCACTGACTGCTGCCACCCTCGCTGGATCGGACAGGATTCCCCAGGGTGCTTGCCGCACCACAGCAGGCCAGCAATCTGTGCACCAGCCGATTGCTGCGCATGCTGCGGTGCTGCCCCGTCAGAGTGCCAGTGTGTCGGCCGACCAGGGAGCTGCTGTCCGCTCTCAGGATGACAGCATTCCTGATGCCACCACTGGCACTTCTCCACTGCAGCTGCCACCACCTGTAGGACAGACTGCTTCCGCCCATGCAGAGTTGGAGCAGTCAGCAGCCGGGCCCTCCAGGTCCAGAGCTCGTCCAGGCCGTCCCTCAGGGGCATCTGTGGTTTCGGACAGTCAGCAGGCCTCCCCCAGCCTTGCTGCAGCCACTGGGGTCCCATTACGGAGGAGCTGCAGGGCGGGAAGGGGCCAATGCTGAAAGGGAAGCAGATCACCATCGAGGGGGAAAAAGTAGGAGGTGCTGCTGATTCCTGTTATTTGTTTCATTCGAGGCCGAGGATGCTGGTCTGAATGTTAGTTATGTTTTGGACAGTCTCCCGGGTATGAGAGTCAGTTATGTTTTGGACAGTCTCCCGGGTGTGAGAGGCACTTATGTGGCAGTCTGTTTGTTTTGCTTTTTGTTGCCATTGCTTTGTCATGCGGGAAGGAAGCACATTTTGTTAAATAAACAACTTTCTTTATTCACAATGGCCATGTCTGTTCTTTGCACAAATTTTGCCCTTGACCGGCTTAGGGGTAGCAGAACGGTTCCATTCATGTTCTTGGAATGGCAGCAAGCATTCCCTGAGAGGGGCCTAGAAGCGACTTGCTATAAGCCTCTGACGGACGGCCCTTGCAGTTTGTGCCTCCCTCCCGTCTTGGTGCTCCTCCTCCTCCTCCTCCTCCTCCTCCTCCTCCTTTGCTGGTGCTTCAATGTCTGGTGGCATTGGCTGGGTCCTGAGGATTGCCAGGTTATGCAGCATGCAACACACAACCACAAAGTGGGAGACTCACTCAGGTGAGTACTGAAGGGCTCCTCCGGAATGGTCCAGACAGCGGAACCGTTGCTTCAGCACGCCGATTGTGTGCTCAATGATGTTCCTGGTCGCTTGATGGCTCTCATTGTAACGTTCTTCAGCAGGGGCGCTGGGCAAATGGAGCGGGGTCATCAGCCAGGGGCACAGAGGATAGCCCTTGTCCCCGAGAAGCCAGCCTCCTGGGTGAGCCGAGGCCTCGAAAAGGTCTGCCACAGAAGTCTGGCGCAGGATGAAGGCGTCGTGGCTGCTGCCTGGAAAGTGGGCATTCACAGCGAGTATCAGCTGTCGGTGGTCACAGACCAGCTGCACATTCAAAGAATAGAACCCCTTTCAGTTGCGGAAATCCTCCGTATTCTCTAGAGGCACCCGCAAAGCCACATGCGTGCAGTCAATGGTGCCCTGCACCATAGGGAAGCCCGCTATCCTTGTGAAGCCCTCTGCGCGCTCTCGCTGCTTGTCCGGGGTCATCGGGAAGGAGATGTACTGCCGTCTCCTTTTAAAGAGGGCATTAGTCACTTGATGGATGCAGCAATGCACCGCGAACTGTGAGATGTTGGCAATGTCCTCAGTAGCGGCCTGAAAGGAGCCACTTGCATGGAAGTTTAGAGCCACAGTGATCCTCACAGCCACCGACAGAGATGTCCTGCACCTTAGTTGAGGCTGCAGATCTGGCTGAAGCAGGTGGCAGAGCTCAGTGACCACCTCCTTACTGAAGCGCAGCCTTCGGAAACACTGCTCCTCCGACATGTTGATATATGAAAACTGCTGGCGGAAAACCCTGGCAGCGTACGGTCTCGTGGGGCGACGTCTGTTGGCCCTCCTCCGTCTGGCCATGCCTGCCACTCTATCCCTGCATCTCTGTGCCCTGTCAATATGATTGAGAAGCACGACGTTCCCATCCAATGCAGCCCCCATAGTAAGTGCGCACTGAAAGTTATGTCGTTTGAGAAGCTCACCAACTGCAAAGTGATGTTCAGAAGGCTAAAGTTCCTCAGCCAGTGCTGGCTCACTGCAGAAATGGCTCTCCTTGTGTAGCTGAGCAACTCTCTCTCTCTCTCAAAGAAGTTGTGGTCCAAAAATGGCTGCCACTAATAATCCAGAACAGTCCCCTTTAAAGAGCGCCCCCCGAGCCCGACAGCGACTGGGAAACGTTCCAGGTAACCTGTCCTTGTTAGCGCCAGGCGGAACGGAGGGGGGCACCACTGAATTTCCGGTCCGGGGCACCCCAAAGGCGTTGCACACTGAAATGACGTCATGATCTGCGTGCGCCGGTGAACGGGCACTACGGTTTAGCGCCGGTGCTAAATGTCCGCTCAATATGGGAAGAGGCGCAGGGTTCGCTGCGCCCGGGTGCTAGTTGGTTAGCACCCCACTTCTCGACCTCTTTAGGCGCTAATGGGTGGCGCAACCGACCGAATTTTTCCCCCAAGGTGTTTTCAACTTATTTGATTTATTTCTGATCGAAAGCCGTCAGCCTTCTTCCTGCAGTCTATTATAATCCGTACTCCATCCCCTCCTAAAGCCATGAACCAGACTTTGGTGCTCCCTGCTCCAAATACACTGACTTTAATGAATAGTATTTTTTTGGGGGGGGCGGTATTTTTAAACTAATGTGTTTAAACTATGTGAAAACAACAGAAATGGACTCCTGATAATTGTGAATGGGAACCTGAATGAATTTATTTCAGAATCTTCAGTCTAACCTTGACATCATGGTGCCAAAGTAATAATGGATGCCGTAAATGGTTTGTGGAAAACAAGCCATGAACTAGCAGTGGCCACGTCAATGCTGGACGATCCCGGAGTGGGTGATGGTGGCCATGTGCCACATGTACCAGCATCTTTCTGAGATTCCACTTATTTATTTAAAGTTTATGTTTATTATTATGGACCAGGTGTTAAACTGTGGCTCTGCTTTTTCCAGCGGGCAATGAGAATCCCCTGGCACTATTCAAGAAGCAGGATATTCGCTCAGCATCTTGACTAACATTCCTCCCTCAATTAACACCCCCAGAAACAGAGTAAGATCACCGGTGTGGAATGGCCGTGCTGTTAACCTGCATAAGAACAATGGGCTGGATTTTGCCAATGGGGAGCTTTTGGAGGCGGGACTCCCACTTGTCGGGTTTCAGTCCCGCCTCCATCGATTTGTGGCCAACCCACGCTATTTTCCCTTGATTGACCTTGTTAAGCCCGTCCAGCGGGCTCAGCAGACCAATTAAGGGGAAGCCGGTTGCAGAGAACGTCAGCGTATGACGTTGCATCTGTCAAAAAATTTTGACAGATGAATTGTCATCGTTTGACAGCTCTGTGAAGCTGTCTAACACTGACAGTCTCTGTAGTTTGAGGAGTTCTTGAATTCAAGACCTCATCAAACCTCTTTCTTTTGCAGAAATTAGATGGTTGTTGCATTGGAGAATGCAGCAGCCATCTGTCATCTCTACCGCGGAGGTGCGAGACTCTCCGCATTCCCAACTCTTGAAGCCTGCAGGAAGAAACAAAGGTAAGTAAACTTTTTCTAACACTTTCCACTCACCTCACATACTCATCTCTCCACACTTGCACTCATCACTTACCTTCACAGCGCACTTTTGCACTCCGCAGACCCACTGCTCGCCTCGGTGACCCTGGCAGGTTCGCAGCCTTCGGGAAGCCCACACTTGTGTGGGTAAAATGGGGATAATCCTCTTATCTGCCTGTTAACTAACAAGCAGTTAAGTGGCTGTAATCCCCTTCCAGCCTCCAGGAGATGGGACCTGGCGTGGGTCGGCTACCCGCCTCCTGGGAAGATGGCATGGAGGCTGGTTGGGGGCGGGATGGGCACCCGCCCCCAGATTCTGCCATTTTCACGGCAGTCCCGCCTCCAAACCCGCCTCCCCAGGGCTGGCAAGATCACACCCCATTACTACATGCCTTCATTGTCTGAAGTGATTTCAGACATTACAATATAACAAGACATTACATAAGAACATAAGAAATCAGAGCAGAAGTAGGCCATATGGCCCATCAAGCCTGCTCCACCATGCAAGATGATCATGGCTGAGCTTCTATGTCAACTCCACTCCCTATCCCCATATCCCTTATTCCCTTAGTGCCCAAAAATCTATCGCTCTCAGTTTTCTCACACACCCGGTAGCAATGGACGACTGAGCCTCCACAGCCCTCTGGGGCAGAGAATTCCAAAGATTCACCACCCTCTGAGTGAAGAAATTTCTCCTCATCTCAGTCCGACCCCTTATCCTAAGACTATGACCCCTAGTTCTCGGCTCTCCAGCCAGGAGAAACAGCCTCTCAGCATCTACCCTGTCAAGCTCTCAAAGAATTTTATGTGTTTCAATGAGATCACCTCTCATTCTTCTAAACTCCAGGGAATATAGGCCCAATCTACTCAATCTCTCCTCCCAGGAATTACCTCACCTAGTTGTGTCATCTGTCATTCGGAGAATTCCGAAGAGTTAGTCACCACTTGCTGAATGAATGTTGTTGAAGCACGCTTCAGGCTATTGGCTAGCCAGCACTAATTCTCCAGGTGTGACGTCTGTCTTCATTATCATTGCCTGCAGTTGCTCGCTGTTCTTGTACACCTAATGACCAGCAAGGAAAGATGTCACCTTCATACAACCACAGCAGTTTTTTTGAGTGAGGCAATTTATTACCAATTAGTGCCGTTTTTGTGGACTAGAGCACCAGATTCTGGTTAGACTGCACAAATACACCTCACTTAAAGGAGAAGTATAACATGGGAGAAGAACTGAAAACCACTTAATCTGTTTTTGCTGTGTTAGTTGAGGGAGAAATGATTGCCAGGACAATAGGAGAACTTTATACACCAGAACCAGAGGAACAGCCAAACACGTTTAACGTCTCATCCAAAGGACAGCGTTTTCGATAATCCAACAGACCTTCAGCAGTTCACTGGTGGGTCAACCTACTTAATATGTTTAGGTCATGAAGAGGCCATTCAGCCCAACAGATCCACGCCAGTGTTTGGGTTCCACACGAGCCGCCTCCCACTCTATTTATTACATCTCACCCTATCAGCATATCCTTCTATTCCTTTCTCCCTCATATGTCTATCTAGCTTCCCCTTAAATGCATCAATGTTATTCGCCTCAACCATTCCCTGTGGTAGCGAGTTCCACATTCTCGCCACTTTTGGAGTGAAGTCGTTTCTCCTGAATTCCTTATTGGATTTATCGGTGGCTGTCTTATATTTATGTCCCCTAGTTTTGGACTCCCTGCAATCACACACAGAGGGGCCACAGGATGACTGGTGTCAGGAATGGGAACGTCACACTGGTACAGCAGGGAGTGCTCTAGCGGGATTGGGTCTGAGGCACATTGTGGAGGCAGCTATACCCTGTCTCGAGCCATGCTACTCCTGATGATGGAGTGCTTGATGTTGACATCGGGTGCCCAAGGTAGGAATTGTTCCGCATCCCAACATCCTTTATCTTGATGAGTCTCAAATTCAGGACAAAAAGTCCTCACCCCGCGCTCAATGATGACCTGCTTAAAAAAAAAATCTGCACCTGATTAAAATAATATACGTTGGTCTTTCCTTCCTTTTTAAGTTACATTAGAGCAAATGCATTTTAAATTATTGTCAACGTTTACTTTGGGAACCATGCTTCTAATCAATGCAATGCCAACTGGTTTATATCATCTCGACCACGGGATCATGTGCCCATAAATTCACCCAGCTGTCTTCAGAACAAGTTTGTGTTTATTCCATACATCTGACCTTCCTGAGAAAAATTTACAGTGTGGCCAATATTTATCCTTCAGCCAACACCACCGCGCTATGAACAAAACACTTGCATTTCTATAGCGTCTTTCATGGCCACCGGACGTCCCAAGCACTTTACAGCCAATGAAGTACTTTTGAAGTGCAGTCATTGTTGTAAAGTAGGAAACGCAGCAGCCAAGTTGTGCACAGCAAGCTCCCACAAACAGCAATGTGATAATGACCAGATATTGAGGGATAAATATTAGCCAGGACACCAGGGATAACTTCCCTGCTCTTCTTTGAAATAGTGCCATGGGATTTGTTACGTCCATCGGAGAAAGGAGACGGGGCCTCGGTTTAAAGTCTTATCTGAAAGACAGCACCTCCGACAGTGCGGCACTCCCTCAGTATTGCACTGGGAGTGTCAGCTTAGATTTTTATACTCACGTCTCTGGAGTGGGACTTGAACCCACAATCTTCTCGATTCAGAAGCGAGGGTGCTGCCCACTGAGCCACGGCTGACTCTGCACAAATTGGCTGCCATGTTTCCCATATTACAACAGTGACTACACTTCAAAACTACTTCATTGGCTGTAAAACGCTTGGGACGTCCTGAGGTGGTGAAATGCACTTTATAAACACAATACTCGTGCTAGCAGTATGGAACTCGTGTCTGTGGAGAAGGATAATGGTTTAAAAAAAAAGTGATTTTGTCCCTATATTCGAAAATAGATGGTTGAAGGTAAACCATTGCTGGGGACATACTGAGAGATGGTGGCTTCGGGACGGATATCAGGAAGCATTTCTTTATGCACAAGTTAAGGAAAAGTGTTTGTACCTGGAATAACCTCTGAGGCAGGAGAGTGGAGGCAAAAAACGACAAATTCATTCTAGAGGCAGTTGGATGCTGCGATGAGGTCCTGAGATCAAGAATGGCGCTACACAAATGCAAGTTCTTTCTTTCTTGCTTGCTCTTTTCCTTCCATATCTTTTTACGCATTAGCGCTCTCTGCTATACATGAAAAATTGATTCATTTCTGTTGTGTATGTGCCTTTAAGAGAAGAACTGATTCTATACTGCAGTACCGGCAGTGACCACCCCTGTATATAAAGCCATAGCAGGCTTCTGTACTTCAGTCTTGAGTTCCCCTCTGTTCAGTAAATACCTGTTTTATTGTTCTCCTGCAGTCTGAGTATTATTGATCCTCGGACACTACACTGGTGACGGGCAGGTTTGAACTAACCTGCAGTACTGCATCACCTCACGGGGATCTTTTCCCTGAAGAGAAGCTTCTTGGAGGTCGAAGTCAGAACGGCGGGCGTCGACCGCGGGCAACCGCCCAGGGATCCATCGGAGAGTTGCAGGGGAGGCTGTGGAGAGCTGGGCCTGGCTCCCCAGTCGAGGTGTTCCAGCAAGTCGTGCTGGTAGCAGGTAGTGCGCTGACCCTTCCGGACTGCGGCGGGCTCGGGCTCGATCGAGCGGCTCTACAAAAGGGGCCATGCAGCGTCGTCGGGAGGAAGAGAGAGAGAGAGGGTGGAGCGCACAGGGCGCGGTCGGTGCTCAAGAACAGGGCAGCGTGGAGAGGATAGAACGCGGGGAAGGAAAAGTGAGACGCGCCGAAGCCGCGGGTCGCCGCCATTACCCTGTAGAACGCTAGGAGCAGCGTGGCAGCAAGGGGAAGAAGGAAAAGTGCGGGAGGCGCCATTTTATTACATTGGGGAAGAAGAAAAAGCGCGGGAGGCGCCATTTTAAATCACCCAAGATGCCAAAGAGTGGCAGTATCACTGCTTTCGACAACGAGGTAGAAGGCTGGACCACGTATGTGGAAAGAATTGAAGTGTACTGCAATGCCAATGAGGTGGCCAATGGAAAGAAGGCGCCGGTATTATTAAATTTGATGGGCGCGAGAACGTACGGCCTATTGCGGAATTTAATTACCGCAGCTGAACCAATGGAGAAAAGTTTTGAAGAGATTGTTAATATCTTACAGGAACACCTAAACCCTACACCGCTGCTGATAGCAGAAAGATTCAAGTTCCATAAAAGAAACCAGCACAAGGATGAGAACAATGCTGACTATCTTACGGAACGACGCAAGTTATCGAAGCACTGCCAGTTCGGAGCAGGACTGGCAGACACCTTGCGGGATAAGTTTGTCTGCGGGCTCCAGAGTGAAGGAACCCAGAAACGACTACTTTCGGAAAAGGACCTGACGCTAGAACAGGCTTTCAGCGTGGCAGTATTCTACGAAGCAGCAGCACGGGGAGCTGCGGAAATACAACAGAAACCACAGGAATACAGCGCTAACGAAATGGCGTATGGAGCAGAAAAGTGCTATCACTGCGGCATAACAACCCATGATCAGAAGGACTGCTGGGTTAAGGACAAAGTATGCAGGCAATGTGGGAAAATGGGACACATAGCAAGAGTCTGCAGGTCGGGAAAGAAAACCAACACTACAAGAACTACTAAGGAAAAGTACAAGAAAGTAAGGAAATTGACAGACAGTCGTTCGGAAGATCAGGAGAGTGATAAGGACTCCGGGAGCAGGAGACTAAGTTGTCTAAAGTTACACAACGTGATCGCAAAGGAGGATCACCGAACCATTTGGGTCACCCTCATGATAGCAGGGTCCCCAGTAAAGATGGAATTGGACACAGGATCAGCCCTAACTGTCATGAATCGATGAGACTATGAGCGGCTATTCTCACACATACCCTTGAAGGACACGTCCATTGTATTGAAGACATACACAGGGCAAAAAGTCTACCCCAGAGGAAAAATACCAGATGGAGGACCACCATTATTGGGACGTGAATGGATCCGAAAAATACAATTGGATTGGCATTCCATTCAGGCGCTAACTGTGACTGATAAAAAGGATGATGACGTCACACCTGGACGACTGTCAAAAATTCTAACTGACGTGAAAGTGGTGTTCCAACAAGGACTTGGGACTCTAAAAGGAGTAACGGCAACGATAAAAATCGAAGATAACGCAAACCCAAAATTTTTTAAGGCCAGACCAGTACCTTACGCGATCCGCCCAGCCGTTGAAGCAGAGCTGGAGAGTCTGGAGCGTTCAGGTGTGCTGTCCAAGATGGACTGGAGCGAGTGGGCCACACCCATTGTTCCTGTAATGAAGAAATCATTGAGCAGCACGCCTGGGGAACCGAAGAAGGTTCGCATCTGTGGGGACTTCAAGGTAACTGTGAACCCAGTCCTGCACACAGTACAATATCCACTTCCATGGATAGAAGATATTTTCGCCTCACTTTCTGGAGGGAAACGCATTACAAAGATTGATCTGGCCCACGCGTATCTACAAATGGAGGTGGAAGAAGCGTCTAGGAAATACCTCACGATAAACACTCACAAAGGCCTTTACCAGTACAATCGACTGGTATTCGGGGTAGCATCAGCCCCGGCTATTTGGCAGAGGGTGATGGAACAAGTCCTGCAAGGGATCCCGGGGACCCAGTGTTATTTGGACGACATCCTGGTTACGGGCGAAAATGACAGTGAACACCTTGCCAACCTGGAGCAGGTGCTCACGAGATTACAGGAATATGGGCTACGAGCCAACTGCCCCAAATGCGAGTTCTTCAGGAGACAAATCTCGTATTGTGGCCACATGATTGATGAGGAAGGGTTGCATAAGTCGCCGGACAAGATTGAGGCTGTAGTCAAGGCTCCAGCACCGGAAAATGTGTCGCAACTGAGGTCGTTCCTCGGGTTGGTGAACTGCTACCATAAGTTCTTGCCGAATTTATCTACAATTCTGCACCCACTGAACGCCCTACTGCAAACTGGAGTAACATGGAAATGGAGTGATGAGTGTAAGCATGCCTTTCAGAAATGTAAATGCCTAATCACTTCAAAAGAAGTATTGGCCCACTACAATCCAACACGACCGATTCGGTTAGCATATGATGCGTCTCCCTACGGCATCGGAGCGGTGCTGTCACACAAATTCCCTGACGGTTCAGAGAGGCCAATAGCCTTTGCGTCGCGCTCGTTAACCTCAGCCGAGCGTAACTACGCCCAGATTGACAGGGAGACCCTCAGCCTGGTGTGGGGGGTGAAGAAGTTCAATCACTATCTGCACGGGCAGAAATTCACCCTACTGACTGATCATCAGCCCCTGGTCTCCATTTTTAACCCAAAGAAGGGCGTTCCGGTGATGACGGCGCAACAGCTGCAAAGATGGTCACTTTTTCTAGGGGCACATCAGCACGACATAGAGTACAAGGGTACGAAACAGCATGGAAACGCTGATGGGCTGTCGCGCCTACCATTGCCTACAGTAGAGGAAGCACCTGCAGTGGGCCCTGTTGAGATATTCCATGCAACCATAGTCGAATGTCTACCTGTTACAAACTCAAGTATAGAGAAGGAAACCCGAAATGACCCGACACTCTCTCGGGTCTATGATTTGATGGTGAAGGGATGGCCAGCACATGGCGACTCGCGGTTGCCAGCATTCTCGCCAAGGAGAGAACAGCTGTCAGTGTGCCGGGGGACCTTGATGTGTGGATCCCGAGTGGTAATTCCACCCAAGTTGAGAGATAGAGTGCTCAATGAGCTTCATGAGGGTCATCTGGGAGGGGTAAAAATGAAGAGCCTAGCCAGGGCGTTTGTGTGGTGGCCGGGAATCGATAAAGAAATTGAGGATATGACCAAGAGATGCACAGGATGCCAGAAGGTCCAAAACGTTCCACCACAGGCCCCGCTACATCCATGGGAGTGGCCCTCATCTCCATGGCAACGGGTACACATTGATTTTGCTGGTCCATTTATGGACTCAATGGCCTAGAAATTCAGTTGCGTTTGCGCCCAATTAGGGGCGAAAGAGTGGGTTGCGCCGGAAGTTGCGTCGCGCCCGAAATTAGGTGGGCCCTAACATCGGCGTTAGCCGGTAGCGCTACGCCGGCACCGATGACGTCATCGGTGTGCGCAGTGCCCCGGTACCGCCCGAAACCACGCCGATCCCCATCTTCAGTAGCGGCCGCCTCTTCCGTGGCGGGCGCTAACAACATCGGGAGACCGGGTCCTTACTGCAGCCTTAGCGGCGCAAGTTAAGGTGGAGGTGCGGGGCGGCCGCTTTTTCGGCGGCTGCCTGCCCGCACCTCCTTCCCCGGCCTCCTCCACCACCCCCCCGCGGCATTGCCGGCTGGTTTCCGTGGAGCCCGGCACTTCTCCGTTGTGCCGGGCTCTTTTGCCGGCACTTGCAATCGGGGCTCCGGCCGTTGCAGGCAACTCCCCCTTAAGAGAAGGGGGAGGCCTGCAGTACAGCAGCCTGCCGCACCGCATCGGGTGGCGCAGCGGGACCGGGAGCGCTGAAATTCACTTTCAGCGCCCCAAGCGGGGCGGACACACCCTGTACCAGCGCCCGGTTCCGCTTTGGGGCGCTGAAAGTGAATATGGGGCGGGCACAACTGGCTCCGCGGCGGGCGCAAAATTTTCGGCGCAAACGTGCTGGCGGGGCTATACCCAATTTCTAGGCCAATGTTCCTAATCGCTGTGGACGCCCATTCGAAATGGCCAGAGGTCATCAAAATGTCCTCCACTACCACGGAGAAAACTATTGCAGTCCTAAGGACCATCTTCGCCAGGAATGGCTTGCCAGAACAGATTTGCTCCGACAATGGGCCACGGTTTGTGTCAGAGGATTTCCGGAGGTTTCTGAGGAATAATGGGGTGAAGCATTACACATCTGCCCCATATCATCCAGCCACAAATTGATTGGCTGAGAGGTTTGTTCAGACCTTTAAAAAGGCCATAAAGGCAATGCATAATGACGACATACCACTACAACACAAGGTGGATAATTTCTTGTTTGCTTACCGGAATGCGACACATGCAGTCACCAACCAAGCTCCAGCCATAATGTTCTTCAACCGAAGGCTAAGATGTCGCCTGGATTTGCTCAAACCAAACATAAGACGAGATGTTGAGGATAAGCAATTCCAGCACATAAATGAGAAGCCAACCAGGAGCTTCAAGATAGGGCAACCAGTCTTGGCCCGCGACTACCGAACAGAAAAATGGCAGCCAGGAACGATATGCACACAGCAGGGACCACTAATGCACACAGTGGACGTTGGAGAGAGCATCGCGAGACGCCATGCTGACCAGATTCTAGAGTCACAGGAACAAGCCAAACCCATACCACGAGCAGGTGCACCTGGTAATCAACCCGAAGTACAGATTGCGTCTACCTCAGAAGCAGTGGTATTGGAAGCTGACGAACC
Source organism: Somniosus microcephalus (assembly GCF_052327205.1). Classification (NCBI taxonomy): domain Eukaryota; kingdom Metazoa; phylum Chordata; class Chondrichthyes; order Squaliformes; family Somniosidae; genus Somniosus; species Somniosus microcephalus. The sequence continues at coordinate 41,008,608 of NC_141015.1, read as the reverse complement.
AACCAATGACAATGAGCCAGAATCAACTCCGCCGCAAGAACAGGATACTCGAGAAAGGCGCTATCCAGTCAGGATCAGGAAGCTTCCTCAAAGACTGAACTTATAAATGATTATTTCAGTTGATGTATATAGTACAGAGAAAATTGTAATTGTAATTAGCTATTATTTAGTTGTTAAATGAATGTTATGTACTGTTTATCTAAAAGGGGAGGAATTGTTGTGTATGTGCCTTTAAGAGAAGAACTGATTCTATACTGCAGTACCGGCAGTGACCACCCCTGTATATAAAGCCATAGCAGGCTTCTATATTTCAGTCTTACGTTACCCTCTGTTCAAGTAAATACCTGTTTTATTGTTCTCCTGCAGTCTGAGTATTATTGATCCTCGGACATTACAATTTCCATTTATCAATTCCAACTTAAATACTTGTATCATATCCCCTCTTAACCTTTCTGCCCATTGGAGGATAACCTAAGCTTCTTCAATCTATCCGCGAAGATTCTGGATCGGAGCCCAGAAACCATTCCAGTTGGTTTGTTTGCCTGTTCTCTGGAGCATCTATTAGCAACCACAAAGTAATTCTTTGTTTTGAAACAATGAGATATCATGTCCTACCCCTATAATTCCTATCTCAAATATTTCAGCTCTTTGAAACCTCTCAGATCTCATATAATCTTCTGCTATGTTCCTGGTGTTGGTCTTTAAAGCTCCACTACCAGCGGTGCCAATTCTCGGGACAAATATTGTTCTGGGTTTTCAATCAGGAAAGTTCACAATTTTACCAGTCAACATTACAAGAGTGTTCAAAATAAAATACTGGATGCAGATCACGAACCTCGTCAGCTTGGCTGAGTTGGTAGCACGCCCATATTTTGAGTTAGGAGGTTGTGGATTCAAGATCAAACAAATAAACTGAGCAAGCTGCATTATTGGAGGCAAAAAGAAAGACTTGCATTTCTAAAGCTCCTTTCACAACCTTCGGACATTCCAAAGCGCTTTACAGCCAATGAAGTGTAGTCCCTGTTGCAATAACAACAACAACAGCTTGTATTTATATAGCGCCTTTAACATAGTAAAACGTCCCAAGGCGCTGCACAGGAGTATTTTAAGACAAAGCATTTGACACCGAGCCACATAAGGAGAAATTAGGGCAGGTGACCAAAAGCTTGGTCAAAGAGGTAGGTTTTAAGGAGCGTCTTAAAGGAGGAAAGAGAGGTAGCGAGGCGGAGAGGTTTAGGGAGGGAATTCCAGAGCTCAGGGCCCAGGCAACAGAAGGCACGGCCACCAATGGTTGAGCGATTATAATCAGGGAGGCTCAAGAGGGCAGAATTAGAGAAGCGCAGGTATCTCGGAGGGGCTGTGGCAATGTAGGAAACGCAGCAGCCAATCTGCGCACAGCAAGCTCCCACAAACAGAAACGTCCTCAAGTAAAAGCAGGAAGTGCTGGAAACACACATCAGGTCTATCAGCATCTGCAAAGAGCAAACACTCGAGTGAGAAGACTGAGAAAGAGAAGGACGACAGACACAATGCTAGAGTCAGGGACACTAACTTATCACAAAGCTAGGATAAGGGCCGGAGTATCCGACTGTCAACTTTCACCTTTTGACCTTGCCCTTCTTACTTTTCTTCTCTCCTGTGAAGAGACTCGGCTCCTACTTTGTCGTTCTGGTGAGGGGGCGACACCTGAAATGTTCATCTGTCTTTCCTGTCTTCAGATACTGTCTCTCTATTTCTAGCCTTTTCTGTTTCAGCTTCCAGTCTTTACAGTTTGTTTAAAGTTAATTACATCGAATTTACAGCACAGGAACAGGCCATTCGGCACCACTGGTCCGTGCCGGCGTTTATGCTCCACTCGAGCTTCCTCCCACCCTACTTCATCTCGCCCTATCAACATATCCTTCTATTCCTTTCTCCCTCATGTGTTTATCTAGCTTCCCCTTAAATGCATCTATACTATTTGCTTCAACCACTCCCTGTGGTAGCGAGTTCCACATTCTCACCACTCTCTGGGGAAAGAAGTTTCTCCTGAATTCCCTATTGGATTTATTAGTGACTATCTTATATTGATGGCCCCTAGTTCTGGGTCTCACCCACAAGTGGAAACATCTTCTCTACATCTACCCGATCAAACCCGTTCATAATCTTAAAGGCCTCTATCAGGTCACCCCTCAGTTTTCTCTTTTCTAGAGAAAAGGCTCATAAGAACATAAGAAATAGGAGCAGGAGTCAGCCATTCGGCCCCTCGAGCCTGCTCCGCCATTCAATGAGATCATGGCTGATCTTGGGCTCAGCTCCATTTCCCTGCCCGTTCCCCATAACCCAGCCGGTTCAATCTTTCCTGATAGTTATAACCTCTCATGTGACTGAGATCCCTGACATTAACGAGGACAAAAAAATAATAAAATAAAAATATTGTAATCTCTGTTATATCTGTCATCCTTAGTGTCAGGCTCTCAGTTAGAATTCTAACTCTGTCATAAGGTTCTTGGGCTCAAAATATGACCACCTGAATTTTACGCCCTTCATTACAGCACACAGACCAACTGTTGACAGGTCTTTGTTGCTGTCAGTTGTTACTCAGAGCAGATGCTTCCTACTTGCAGGATCAGACCCACAGTGGGAACAAAGACTGGGCACTTTTGTATTTTAATTGTGTGCTTCAGTTAAGAAATGATTCCAATGTTTCCCGTGTTCCAGCAGTGGCTGAGTGGCAGAGTTCGGCCGTAAAGTAAATGGTCAAAAGAGGGTGGTTTTTTCCATCAAGGAAAACGACACTGCGCTAAACCGCAGGACTGATAAAAGAATTTAATTAAATTTAGGATGATTCTAGTAATTATAAACTTGCTGCAGTGCTAAATGGAAAAAAAAAGCAATATGAAACCATATGGACAATTAGAGAAATCACTCCTGCCCATGGCCAAAGCTTTGAGGACTTTCTCTTGCAGTCAGCAAAAATGCAATGTTAATTTTACTTTACAAATCTGGTTAATTAGATTATAAATCACCTCTCGTGACATTTCATTATCCTTTTCAGCGCTGATGTCCCCCGCAGCCTGCAGCCTGGGAACCAGTTATCTATTGCATAATGAGCCCGAGATTCCATCCTGAAAATGGAGCTAAAATATTATTACAACAATGAACTGGACTACAGGATTCATTAAACAACCAGGCAGTTCACTAACATAAGTACTGTTGTTGGAGGACTTGCAGCCCATCTCGTTCATCCTTCGATAGAAACCCAATGTCCCAACATCACCGCCTCCCACTGCCTCTTGAATGATTTTTATCATTTTTTTGCCTTCACTTCCCTACCAAGGAGATTATTCCAGGTACTAATCCTTTTCCTTAACTCCTGCATAAAGAAATATCCAATTCTGGGTACCGCACTTTAGGAAGGATGTGACGGCCTTAGAGAGGGTGCAGAAAATATTTACAAGAATGATTCCGGAGATGAGGGACTTCAGTTACGTGGATAGACTGGAGAAGCTGGTGTTGTTCGCCTTAGAGCAGAGGAGGTTAAGGAGATTTGATAGAGGTGTTCAAAATCATGAGGGGCCTGGACAGAGTAGATAGAGAGAAACTGTTCCCATTGGCAGAAGGGTCGAGAACCAGAGGGCACAGATTTAAGGTGATTGGCAGAAGAACCAAAGGCGACATGAGGAAAAACTTTTTTACGCAGCGAGTGGTTCGGATCTGGAATGCACTGCCTGAAAGGGTGGTGGAGGCAGATTCAATCGTGGCTTTCAAAAGGGAATTGGATAAGTACCTGAAGGAAAAAAATTTGCAGGGCTACGGGGAAAGGGTGGGGGAGTGGGACGAGCTGAAGTGCTCTTACACAGAGCCAGCAGGGGCTTGACGGGCCGAATGGCCTCCTTCTGTGCTGTAACCATTCCATTATTCTATGATTCTGTTCTATTTTAGCAATGAATTGGAACATAGAAAGTCTGGAGCAGGCACATAATTGGTCTGATGAGTTACTCTCCATACAAAGTCCATATATGAGTATTCTTTCATGGGCTTCACCCTTCTCTTACACCACTTTAAGAAATAATCCATTGTAAATGAAGCACTGAGATATTTCTGAGAGACACGATAAGCATTTTACAAATGCAAGTTTGTTCTTTCTCTCAACCAAAGCCACCAAAACAGATTAACCAGGAGTTTATCTCATTTGCTGCTTGTGGAGTCTTTGGCCGCGATTTCGCCAGCCGCAGCGAGCCCGGTGTGTCCAGAGCGGCCGCGGTGAGTCCGGTGCGGCCCGAGCAGACAGCGGCCTCAAACCCCGCTCCCATCTTCATCCCGCCTCCTCCGAGTGATTTTCCCCTGATTGGGTTTGTTAAGCCTGCCCTGCGAGGTTCCCGGCCAATTAAAAGGAAGCGGGTCTGATGACGTCATCTGATGACGCGTCATCAGCCGGTTTCCTTAAAGGGGCCATGGCCACATTCATTTTGACATTTGTGCTGTCAGTGTTCTACAGCATTGAGGTGCTGCAAACACTAACAAGCACTGCACAAAGGTGCACGGCTGCACCCAGGCTCTCCCATGACTCCCTCCATATGCTTATGGAGGGAGTCACAGCACGCAGGGAGGTTCTCTTCCCTTCCAGTGGGTGAAAGAGACCTTCCCTAGGATACCAATGCAGTCTGGTTGCACATTGCAGAGGAGGACACAAACAGGGATGTCGTCAGGAGGACCAGGCCGCAGTGGCACAAATCTTTCAATGATCCCAGTAGATCGCGAAACGTTACTGCCAAGCCACACTCAACCTCATCCTCCAGTGCCACTCATCACATCCCCATCACTCTGCCTTCCCTACCCTACTCCTGCACACCCTTACTCACACCAACTTACCTTGCACCTCCACCCATCCCTCTCTATCTACATTATCACTTCCCCATCTCACTAACCACCCCTCACATTCACCCTCATCCTTGTCCAATCATTCAAACGAACAACATACAAGGGTAGGCATTTGTGCACTTTAGCCAATGTTCATGTAAAGTTTCTGTTAATGTGTTGTCAAGCATTGCAATCCTTATTTTCACCACTTTGTCTTCTTGGACAGATTTGTGTGGACCTTTGAAGGTGTCTGAGTGAGTACCAGTGAATGGTGAGACATAGCGTTCCCCCCTCCCGCAATGGTGATGAGTGTGAAAGGAATGGCTTGGACATTGTAGGGATGCTTTATGGTGTTGGTGTGAGGTGGTACCAACCTGGTGCATCATGTGGCAGCCAGGGTGTACAGCGTCAAGTGAAGTAAATCTGGACATGGTGAGGCCATCCCTGGCATCCAGTGCAGCATCAGTTGATTGCGGAGAAGGTTGGTGTGGCCGTTGGTGCTGCTGGTGTGCCTGGTGATGCTGGTGTTGGGGCTGATCGTGTTGTGATTCTGAGGACCAAGGTGAGGTTTTTTCCAAGGGCACTGATGCTGATGGAATAGATGGCAGGTGAGGATGAGATGACAGAAGTGATCTGTCAATGGTGAGAGAGCTTGCTCCAATGAGGTGACACTGGATAGAGAGTTTGCTCCAAACACCTGCTAGCTGCATAAAGCTCAACCTGTCTTCCAAATGCAGTAAGCAACAGTTTGTGAGCTTGGAAGGTGAAGACCTATGAAATGGGAGCTTTCATAGACCATTTGCAGCTGACAGGTTAGTAAATCATTCCATGCTGACACAACACCCGACCTACATACCTGACGTGATCCCCGCGCTCTGGGAAACCTGTGGAAAAGCTGGTAAAATGTTAAGTACATGATAAAATGGTGCTTAACTACCTATTAACAAGCTTTTAAGTAGTTAAATTGGCTGACCCGCCGCTTGGTGTCGGGTCTGTTCAGGGCTGACAGACCCGACACTTGGGAAACTGACAAGGAGGCGGGCTTACAGCGGGATACCGACCCCGCTGTCAATCTTTTTGATTTTGACAGCGGACCTGCCTCCGAACCCGCCCTCTGAGCACCGGCAAAATTCCGGCCTTACTGTGCACAAGTTGGGTGTCACACCTTCCTACATAACTGTGCAGCACTCCGACTCCTAAACCTTAAAAAGTAATTTGTTATCAGTGAAGGGTTTTGAAATATTCTGAAGGAGTCTTCTTTGCTTTCCTCTTTTCCTTTTTTCTTTCAATCCGTCCATCCATCATGATATTCTGTAATTGTCATCAATATTCTTCAGCTCAGAATGTTATTTTATGTATTTCTTTTTTTCCTAACAAAACGTCCTTTAAACTGCAAACTCTTAAATCACAAAATCTACCCAGTTCTTTATTAAATGCATTCAACCAAGAGCTGTACTCTGTGATTGCAACCAAGGTGCATTCTCTGTAAATCCTACTGATTTATGGGAGGGCACAGATACTTGGGGAATCAAACCTCCACCTTCTCTTGTACTGTAAACCATCGGAAGTATATGTGTTCTGACGAAGGGTCTTCGACCTGAAACATTAACTCTATTTCTCTCTCCATGGATGTTGCCTGACCTGCTGAGTTTTTCCAGCGTTTTCTGTTGTTATTTCGGATTTCCAGCATCCGCAGAGTTTTGCTATCGGAAGTATATGTCCCCCTTGACACCCTTGAGTTTCAGTTGCCTTTCGTGCTACCTTCTGGAAGGGCCTGACGGGCAAAGTTTCACCTCGTGGCTTGTGGCGGCCATTTAGAAACCCGTGGAAAAGGAAAAGACATCCCAGATGCAGCCTCTGATGAATTAATACATTCCATTTTTTTTTTAAGCATTACACACAATAGATTTCAGATTTATTTTAGACAGACCATTACCTCTTATCAGCACAAAAAGCAATCTAACAGAGAGGTGGAAAAATAATGGCATTTTTATTGTAAGTTGTGCAGCATGCTGGGATCAATCCATCCATTTGATGTTTGATCTATTAGGAGTGGAAGAAGAGACATACAGGTCCTTACGGCAGAACTGTTATTGATGGATTTTTAATTTAAAGAAAGGAATCTGATTATTGCAGCGGAACTCTGAACTGATACACCGCGCTGAATGTGGATCTAGCAGTAACAACAACAATAACCTGTATTTATATAGCACCTTTAACATAGTAAAACATCCCCAGGGATTTCACAGGAGCGATTATCAAACAAAATTTGACACCGAGCCACATTAGGAGACATTAGGGCAGGTGACCAAAAGCTTGGTCAAAGAAGTAGGTTTTAATGACCGTCTTAAAGGATTTGAATTGAATTTGAATTGAATTGAATTGAATTGAGAGGCTTAGAGAGGTTGATTCCAGAGATGAAGGGGTTGTCTTATGAACAAAGGTTGAGCAGGTTGGGCCAATACTCATTGGAATTTAGAAGAATGAGAGGGGATCTTATTCAAACATATAAGATTCTGAGGGGGCTCGACAGGGTAGATGTAGAGAGGATGTTTCCCCTCGTGGGGGAATCTAGAACTAGGGGGCATAATTTCAGAATAAGGGGGCACCCTTTTAAATCGGAAATGAGGAAGAATTTCTTCTCTCCGAGGGTCGTGAATCTGTGGAATTCTCTGCCCCAGAGAGCTGGGGAGGCGGAGTCATTGAATATATTTAAGGTGGTGATCGAGAGATTTTTGAACAATAAGGGAGTCGAGGGTTATGGGGAGCGGGCAGGGAAGTGGAGTTGAGGCCAAGATCAGATCAGCCATGATCTCATTGAATGGCGGAGCAGGCTCGAGGGGCCAAATGACCGACACCTGCTCGTACGTCTTATGTTCTTATGTTCTTATGTTTAGGGAGGGAAACTAAGGGTGAATTTAGCCTCACTGCAAAGTCAATTGTGTTTCACAGTGTTATTAAAGTGACAGTATAACTCTGGAGTCAGGCACTGACCTGCTGGAGGGGGACGCTGCGAGGCTGGGGAGGAGCCAGTCTCAGACCACTTGGGCTTGTCACTGCACAATGTGTAGCACCTTGGGCAGCACCTCCCAAACCCACGACCTCCACCACCTGGAAGGACGAGGGCGGCAGACGCATGGGAACACCACCACCTCCAAGTTCCCCTCCAAGTCACACACACACCATCCTGACTTAGAAGTATATCGGCCGATCCTTCATCGTCGCTGGGTCAAAATCCTGGAACTCCCTCCCTAACAGCACTGTGGGCGCACCTTCACCACACGGACTGCAGCGGTTCAAGAAGGTGGCTCACCACCACCTTCTCGAGGGCAACTAGGGATGGGCAATAAATGCTGGCCTTGCCAGCGACGCCCACATCCCATGAATGAATTTAAAAAACTTCAATCCAGTGTCAAATAGGTTCACTTTATTTTCTCAACACTTTATAACCTTGCTCAGAGCTGATTTAAATGGATTTCAGAGCAAATTGTTAATGGACTTCAGGGGAGTCTTGTGCAAGCATGTAATAGTTCTCTCCTTGATTGCACCTCCCCCAATCCCAGCCAAACCACCTCGCTCAGTTGTTAGTGCTCTTGAAAAGAGAAAGCTGAGGGGGTGCCCTAATAGGGTTCTTTAAAATTATGAAGGGCTTTGATAGGGTAGGTGTAGGGAAGGTGTTTCCACCTGTGGGGGAGACCAGAACCAGGGGCCATAAGAGAGTCACTAAAAAATCCAATAGGGAATGCAGGAGAAACTTCTTTCCCCAGAGAGTGGCGAGAATGTGGAACTCGCTCCCACAGGGAGTGGTTGAGGCGAATAGTATAGCTGCATTTAAGGGGAAGCTGGATAAACACATGAGGGAGAAAGGAATAGAAGGATATGCTGATGGGGTGAGATGAAGAGGAGTGGGAGGAGGCTCGTGTGGAGCAGAAACTTAGGGATAGACAATTTGGGCCAACTGGCCTGTTTCTGTGGTGTAAACTCTGTGTTATTCTTGCTTGAAGTCATACTCAAGGACTTGGTGATACTCCACTGCTGTACTGAGGAAGGATGTTCCCTTTAAGCTGGCAAAATAGATAGCCGGTAATCTTGCTGAATCCATCCATTTTTCGTTTTTCCGAGTCCGAGTTTCCCGGGGTGGCCGAGTTAGTCACTGGTTTTTAATTTTTTTGTGTTAAAAATTGCCTACCTCTCTGTTATCCGGATTTTTAATCAACCGGCACCATCCCGGTCCCGTCGGTGCCGGATACCAAAGAGTTTACTGTACTTGCATTGGAGGCAGTTCAGAGAAGGTTCACGAGGTCTTATGAAGAAAGGTTGAGCAGGTTGGCCTATACTCATTGGAGTTTAGAAGAATCAGAGGGGATCTTATTGAAACATATTGGGCCGTATTTTCCGATCGGGGGCTTCCTGCGTGCGGAGGACTCCGGCCTGGAAAAACTCTACGAACTTACCTGAGGGCTCCCGAGGTCCGGACACTTCCGCTCCTGGGCCTCTCCAACTCGAAATGCGCAGGGCCCACGTATCCCCGGGGAGCAGGTGGTTCGCAAGTGTCCCTGGGATCACGTGGGCCATGGGGAGCCAATATCACAGGAATCCCACAGTGCAGATAGAGGCCATTTCGGCCCATCGAGCCTGCACCGACACATATCCCACCCTATCCCCGTAACCCCACGTATTTAATCACCCTAACACTAAGGGTCAATTTATCATAGCCAATCAACCTAACCCGCACATCTTTGGACTGTGGGAGGAAACCGGAGCACCCGGAGGAAACCCACGCAAACACGGGGCGAAAGTGCAAACTCCACACAGACAGTCGCCCGAGGCCGGATTCGAACCCGGGTCCCTGGCGCTGTGAGGCAACAGTGCTAACCACTATGCCACCGTGCTGCCCAAATCTCCCTTCATACACTTGACAGATAGACCCGTCAAATATATGAATGGAGATCACCCCAAAAACACAGTAAAACATTAAATAATTTTTTTTTTTAAATCACATTTTTAAAATTAGTTGAAATTACAATAAATTAAATATTTTAAACAAAAATTTTACTTTTTGAAAAAAATAATTAAAGTTTTTTACAGGGCTAAAAATAAACTTACCTTTTTTAAAGTATTTTTAAATGATAAATGAGTGAAACTTTTTTAAAAACTTTTTTTCAGATCTTATCCTGGTAAAAGCAGGCCTTACGCTGTTTTTACCAGGTGTGAGATTTCTATGGGTTTTCAGTGGGCAGAGGTTCTGCAGAAAGCGGAACTCTCCCCCCCGCAGAGACCCTTCTCCAGGGCAGGCGTCCGATCTGTCAAGAGTCTTGACAGATCGGAAATGCCGGTTTTCAGCGCATGCATGCCTGAAACTGACATTTCCGATGTCCCTACGGGTGGGTGCGCAGCTCGTACACACCCGTAGGCATCGGAATATACAGCCCATAAGATTGACAGGGTAGATGCAGAGAGGATGTTTCCCCTCGTGGGGGAATCTAGAACTAGGGGGCATAGTTTCAGAATAAGGGGGCACCCTTTTAAATCGGAAATGAAGAGGAATTTCTTCGCAGAGGGTCGTGAATCGTTGGAATTCTCTACCCCAGAGAGCTGTGGAGGCTGGGCCATTGAATATATTTAAGGTGGAGATAGAGAGATTTTTGAACGATAAGGGAGTCGAGGGTTATGGGGAGCGGGCAGGGAAGTGGAGTTGAGGCCAAGATCAGATCAGCCATGATCTTATTGAATGGCGGCGCAGGCTCGAGGGGCCAAATGACCGACACCTGCTCCTACGTCTTATGTTCTTATGTTCTAAAAAGTACTTCATTGGCTGTAAAGTGCTTTGGGATGTCCGGTGGTTGTGAAAGGCGCTATATAAATGCAAATTATTTTCTTTCTTTAAGGATCGATTTTGGTATATATCAATGACTTGGAGTTGGGCATACAAGGCATAATTTCAAAGTTTACAGATGGTACGAAACTTGGAAATATAGCGAACAGTGAGGAGGATAGTAACAGACTTCAGGAGGACTTGGGCAGACTGGTGAAATGGGCAGACACGTGGCAGATGAAATTTAATGCAGACAAGTCTGAGGTGATACATTTTGGTAGGAAGAATGAGGAGAGGAAGTATGAATTGAATGGTTCAATTTTAAAAGGGGTGCAGGAACAGAGAGACCTGGGGGTGAACGTACACAAATCATTGAAGGTGGCAGGGCAGCTTGAGAAAGCTGTTAAAAAAGCACACGGGATCCTTGGCTTTATTAATAGAAACACAAAAGCAAGGAAGTTATGCTAAACCTTCATTGGGCCTCAGCTGGAGTACTGTGTCCAATTCTGGGCACTGCATGTTAGGAAGGATATCAAGGCCTTGGAGAGGGTGCGGAGGAGATTTACTAGAATGGGACCAGGGATGAGGGACTTCAGTTATGTGGAGAGACTGGAGAAGCTGGGGTTGTTCTCCTTAGAGAAAGAAAGAAAGACATACATTTATGTAGCGCCTTTCACGACCACCGGACGTCTCAAAGCGCTTTACAGCCAATGAAGTACTTTTTGAAGTGCAGTCACTGTTGTAATGTAGGAAACGCGGCAGCCAATTTGCGCACAGCAAGCTCCCACAAACAGCAATATGATAATGACCAGTTCATCTGTTTTTGTCATGTTGATTGAGGGATAAATATTGGCCCAGGACACCAGGAATAACTCCCCTGCTCTTCTTCGAAATAGTGCCATGGGATCTTTTACGTCCACCTGTGAGGAGAGACGGGGCCTCGGTTTAACGTCTCATCAGAAAGACGGCACCTCTGACAGTGCAGCACTCCCTCAGCACTGCACTGGAGCGTCAGCCTAGCTTTATGTGCTCAAGAGCAGGGAAGGTTAAGAGGAGATTTGTTAGAGGTGATCAAAATCATGAAGGGGTTTTGATAGAGTAAAAAAGGAGAAAGTGTGGCCGAAGGGTCAGTAACCAGAGGACACAGATTTGAGCTGTTTGGCAAAAGAACCGGAGGCAACATGAATGATCTGGAACGCATTGCCTGAAAGGGCGGTGGAAGCAAATTCAGCAGTAACATTCACAAGAGAATTGGATAAATACTGGCAGGAAAAAAAAATTACAGGGCTATGGGGAAAGAGCAGGGGGAGTGGAACTAATTAGATAGCTCTACCAAAGAGCCGGCACAGGCACAAGGGGCCAAATGGCCTCCTTCTGTGCTGTATCAATCTATGATTCTATGATCTATGCTAACTTTTTCCAGTGATATGTAAAATAGCCTTTCCCATCAAATATTATGGAGGGAATGACATTTACTTTTGTATTCAATTAATGCACTGAACACAGCGCCTAGCATAGGAACAATAATTGATTTTTGAATTATTGTATTATTCAGATATAACCAGGACATTACTTCCTGCTGTTCTTTAATTAATGGAAATTCATTTACCTCAACCTTGCTGTTATTTCATTCATTTCCCGTGGAAAATAAAGAGAGAAAAATCATTAGCTTATCCCACTTTTCGGTTTTGATCCAATTATCAAATCATGGAATAGAATTGCAGACATTGATGTTAATTCAATAGTAATTAACAGATTTATGTAAATGACTGATTATAATTAACAGAGTTAATGGTAGAATGATGTATAAAGTCTTCAGAGCAGTGGTTGGTGGGGTAATTTCTGAAACGGTTTTCGCCGAGGTGTCGCTCTCTCCACGGAAAGGGAAATGAGAATACAATCAAATGTAAGAGGTGTCAAGAGAAATCAGCAAACCACTCTATCAATCTAAACATCAGCTTTCAGTGCAGCCTGGCAAAGCATATTGAAGAATTGGTATCATAAATTAGAGTTACGTTAGGCCCAAGAAAAGCCAGCGGTAAATAATAAAACAAGGGCCCAAAATTTGCGGTCGGAGGCTTCCCCGCGGGCGGACGCCTCCGACCTGTAAAAAAAAATCCACGCATTTACCCGGTGGCCTGGGAGGTACGGAGACTTGCGCTCCTGGGCCTCTCCTGGTACCCGCGGGCAGAGGCCCGCGTGATCCCAGGGGCGCAGGCGGTTTGCAAGCACCCCCGCGATCACGTGGGCCGACCCAACCAATAAAAGAAGGGGAAAGCCCATTCATATTTTCGGGGATTCCGTACGTACGGGACTGTCATAAGTATGAATGTGGATCACTTAAAAGATACACGAAATAAATTTTAAAAATTACATGTTTAAAATGAATTAAAATGCCATTTAATTACATTTTTTCAAACAAACATTTAATTTTTTGAATTTTTTTTAATATGTTTTAACGGGGCTAAAAATAAACTTACCTTATTGGACAGGGTTTTTAATGTATAAATGAGTGATAGCATTTAATTTTTTGATTTTTTTAAACTCTTTGCTGGTAAAAGCAGGCCTTACCTTAGGCTTCGTATGCCTAAACCCGGTACCTGCGCGGCCCCTACAGGCGCGTGTGCATCTCGTACGCACCCATAGGGGGCCGCAAAATAGGGCCCATTCTCTTTCACATGACCTTCATTGATCCAGTTTGAACTCCGACCCTTGGTCTGCGGAGTGGAGTATTACCCGGGGTTCCTCGGCAGAGGTGGTGGCCATTTGAGCATGTGATGAACGGTTGGGTAGGAATCACCACAATCCGGTTTTTAGTGTCGGGGTGGTGGTGGTGGTGGTGGTGGTGGGGGGAGTTTATTTTCCGTTTTTAAAGGGGGTGGGAGAGGGAGATCAAATGTTGAGACCGCTGCCAGACAAAGAACCATCTAAATCTGTCAAAGCTTCCAGACCGCATGCTCCCCAACAGCCTCCCATTACATTAGATATCCCATGTTTATAGGCCATTTTTCAAACTGTCCCACTGTGCATCTTTCCCTCTGTATTTATTGTCTGCCATTATGTGGCTGCTGAGTGATTATGTGGCATCACTATGAAATACTGCAGTGATATACTTTTACTGTGAGCAGGTTATCTAAACACCGAGGCAGTGCAGGTTGCTTTTATATTCCTTTCTGTTGCCACGAGGACTCCTGGATTTTAAAGGTCAGCGGTATTACATTTTAGAAGCTGTGATACTTTAGTGTTGCAGAACTTTGATATATGGTCAAGCTGCGGGAAATGAAACCTGTGTGTGAAAGCGCTGGATCGTAGGGTGCAGTTACATTGAATTACATGGAGCGTACGGCACAGAAACAGGCCATTCGGCCCAACTGGTCCGTGCTGGTGTTCCTGCTCCACACGAGCCTCCTCCTACTCCCCCTCTTCATCGCACCCCATCAGCTTTTCCCTCTATAATAACAACAGAAAATGCTGGAAAAACTCAGCAGGCCAGGCAACATCCGTGGAGAGAAATTGGGCAGGATTTTCATTCAGGAGTCAGGTGGGAGGCGGGACTACAACTTTCGGGGTTGTAGTCCTGCCTCCATTGAGATGCGGCCAATCCACGTGATTTTAACTTGATTGACCTTGTTGAGTCCGCCCAGCGGGCTCAGCAGGCCAATTAAGGGCCACCCGGCAACAGGTGACTTCACAGACTGAAATTTCATCTGTCAAGTGGTTTTGACAGATGAAATATCAGTGTTTGAAAGCTGTTTGAAGCTGTCAAACACTGACAGTCTTACTTCTAACCTGAGTCCTTCTCCACAGGCTCAGTTAGAAATCTCTCCTGCACAGAAAGCTGCAGGCTGTCACTTTTGACAGTTCGCAGCCATTCTGCTTTCTGTGCCGGTGAGATGAGGGACTCTCGGGATCTAAAGGAAGGAAGGCTGAAAAGGTAAGAAAAGGTCATTTAAACTTCTTTAATCACTTTAGACACACCAAACACACTTACCTTTGCACTCATGCACACATCACTCACCTGAACACCGACATCTCGACCCCTCCAAGCCCTTCAACCCGACGGCCCGCCTCCTCTAACTTGGCGTGGTTTGGAGCCGTCGGGAGTCCCACACTTCAACCTTCAAAACAGGGATTAGGCTAAAAACTGCCTGTTAACTACCTGTTAACAGGCAGTTAATTGGCACTAATCCCTTCCCGCCTCGGGGAGGCGGGTCCCAGTGCGGGGCAAGTACCCGCCTCCTTTGAAACTGGCATGGAGACGGGTTTGGGTGCGGGATGGGGTCGGGACCCCTGATTTGGGGATTTTAACCCCCCACGCACCTCCAATCCCACCTCCACGGCCCAATGAAAATCCTGCCCATAGAGTCAACGTTTCGGGTCGAAACCCTTCTACAGAACTGAGAGAAAAGGCAGGAAATGAAACAAAAGGCAGTTTGGGGGTTGGGAAATGGGGGAGGGGAGGAAAGAAGAGACATTAAGAGATATTCAAGGTGAGACGAGATGGTAATAGGGCAGGTAAAGAAACAGACAATGGCTCTAGATGAAGTGTGAAATGCGCTGGCAGAGTGAGAGACAGCTGCCATGTGGGGGAGAGAGAAAAAAGGAAAAGGCACAAACCAAAAGTGCGGATAAAATATATATAAATATAATGGGGCCGAGGTTATGATCTGAAATTGTTGAACTCGATATTGAGTCCGTGTGGTAAACCACTGTTATACCTGTCTGTAAGTGTATGTGTATTCCACTAGGTACAGGTCTGGACATGCCTCGGCTGACTCCTCCCACTATTCCAGGTATATAAGTGACTACCTCCCAGTCCCTTAGTATTCTGGGCGGGTCGACCACTCGAGACAAGACCTTCATTCTTTAGTTAATAAAAGCCTGGTTGTTACTCGCTTAACCTCAGTCTTTGGAGTAATTGATGGCGCACCAGTCCGGAAGGCTGTAAAGTGCCTAATCGGAAGATGACATCTCCTTCTATTCCTTTCTCCCTCATGTGTTTATCCAGCCTCCCCTTGAGTGTAACTGTGCTATTCACCTCAACCACTCCCTGTGGCAGCGAGTTCCACATTCTCACCACTCTCTGGGTAAAGGAGTTTCTCCTGAATTCCCTATCAGATTTATTGGTGACTATCTTATATTGATGGCTCCTAGTTCTGGTCTCCCCCACAAGTGGAAGCATCTTCTCTACATCTACCCGATCGCAACCCCTTCGTAATTTTAAAGACCTCTATTACTGTTACGTTGTCAGTTACGTGTCACTGCATTGGGATCCCAAACTTGCTGCGGAGCTGAGTGAGGCCTCCGAGGAGACCGTCCCACACAGCTTGGAGCGCTGTGAACAGTTCTGGTCTCCATATTATAAAAAGGACACCGGGGAAGGTGCAAAGAGGATTTACTAGAACGATACCAGAACTGTGAGATATTACCTATCAGGAAAGATTGAACAGGCTGGGGCTCTTTTGTGGCTGACCTGATAGAGGTCTTTAAGATTATGAAGGGGTTTGATAGGGTAGACGTAGAGAGGGTGTTTCCTGTTGTTGGCGAGACCAGAACCAGAGGCCATCAATATAAGATAGTCACTAATAAATCCAATGGGGAATTCAGGAGAAACTTCTTTACCCCAGAGGGTGGTGAGATTGTGGAACTCACTACCACAGGGAGTGGTTGAGGCGAATAGCGTAGATGCATTTAAGGGGAAGCTAGATAAACACATGAGAGAGAAAGGAATAGAAAGATATGGCGATAGGGCGAGATGAAGTACCTATACCGCACGGACTGCAGCGGTTCAAGAAGGCGGCTCACCACCACCTTCTCGAGGGCAATTAGGGATGGGCAATAAATGCTGGCCTTGCCAGCGACGCCCACATCCCAGGAACAAATTAAAAAAAGAGGGGGTGGGAGGAAACTCGTTTGAAGCATAATCACCGGCACGGACCAGTTGGGCCAAATGGCCTGTTTCTGTGCTGTAAATACGATGTAACTAGGGTCAGTTACCAAATGGGGTTTGACATGAATCGGTCATTCATGAAAGAAAGACTTATGAAATAATACTGAGCGGCCTACGGGTGGCGCTGTCCAGGGAGAGTATAAATACTCGGGCACGGGCCCAGCTTGCGCAGGACATTCTTAACAGGAACTAGTGAAGGACACAACTAGACCTCCATGTTGTAAAACAGTTGATTAAAGCTTTGTTTAACGCTTAGACCAAGTGCCTAGTAGTTTTCTTCCATTGTAGCGTCAGTGCCCGATTGATAAAAACAGTGCTCCAGCGCAATATGAACATAAGCAGAGTTTAGAGTGTGAACGTTTAGAGAGTTAATGCCCCCTCCGCCCATACCCTCAAATACATTTACAATTTACTGGCTGGGAGTGGAGCACTGGCCTTGTGTGATTGACACCAGCAGTTACAACTTAAAGCTTCAGCACCAATTTCAGGAGTGGTGTCGTGAAATGGACACTGGTGATATAAACCGTTAAAATTAGTCAGTACATTTCCTCACTTGTAAAAAGTCTTTCAAGAGAACACTTCTGCAAATGCTTGCTAATTGTTTTGAAACGTACGCTCGCTAAATAATGTTGTCTGAATGTGATGTAACGCTCAAATCAATGCAACAAAATACAAAATAATCACTATCAAAGAGGTTGAACCAACCATGTGGAAAGTAATCGATTCGCCTTGAACCTCACACAGTTCAGGGCCGGTTTTAAGATTAGAAACATCAGCAGAAAAAACTGCATCACATTCGAGATGTATTTGTCTGTTAATTACTTCAGTTAATCAATTCGTGGCAAACTATGTATGGGCTTACTCCAGAGATTTGAGCACAAGAATCTAGGCTGACACTCCAGTGCAGTACTGAGGGAGTGCTGCACTGTCAGAGGGGCAGTACTGAGGGAGCACTGCACTGTCGGAGGGGCAGTACTGAGGGAGTGGCGTACTGTTGGAGGGGCAGTACTGAGGGAGCACTGCAGTGTCGGAGGGGCAGTACTGAGGGGGTACTGCACTGTTGGAGGGGCAGTACTGAGGGAGTGGCGTACTGTCGGAGGGGCAGTACAGAGGGAGTACTGCACTGTCGGAGGGGCAGTACTGAGGGAGTGCTGCACTGTCGGAGGGGCAGTACTGAGGGAGCGCTGCACGGTCGGAGGGGCAGTACTGAGGGAGTGGCGTACTGTCGGAGGGGCAGTACTGAGGGAGCACTGCACTGTCGGAGGGGCAGTACTGAGGGAGTGGCGCACTGTCGGAGGGGCAGTATTGAGGGAGTGGCGCACTGTCGGAGGTGCAGTACTGAGGGAGCACTGCACTGTCGGAGGGGCAGTACTGAGGGAGCGCTGCACTGTCAGAGGGGCAGTACTGAGGGAGCGCTGCACTGTCGGAGGGGCAGTACTGAGGGAGTGCTGCACTGTTGGAGGGGTAGTACTGAGGGAGCACTGCACGGTCGGAGGGGCAGTACTGAGGGAGTGGCGTACTGTTGGAAGGGCAGTACAGAGGGAGCACTGCACTGTCGGAAGGGCAGTACTGAGGGAGCGCTGCACTGTTGGAGGGGCAGTACTGAGGGAGCGCTGCACTGTCGGAGGGGCAGTACTGAGGGAGTACTGCACTGTTGGAGGGGCAGTACTGAGGGAGCGCTGCACGGTCGGTGAGGCAGTACTGAGGGAGTGGCGTACTGTCGGAGGGGCAGTACTGAGGGAGCACTGCACTGTCGGAGGGGCAGTACTGAGGGAGTGGCACACTGTTGGAGGGGCAGTACTGAGGGAGTTCTGCACTGTTGGAGGGGCAGTACTGAGGGAGCGCTGCACTGTCAGAGGGGCAGTACTGAGGGAGCGCCGCACTGTCAGAGGGGCAGTACTGAGGGAGCGCCGCACTGTCGGAGGGGCAGTAGTGAGGGAGCAGTGCACTGTCGGAGGGGCAGTACTGAGGGAGTGCTGCACTGTCGGAGATGCTGTCTTTCGGATGAGACGTTAAACCGAGGCCCCGTCTGCTCTCTCAGGTGGATGTGAAAGATCCCATGGCACTATTTCGAAGAAGAGCAGGGGAGTTCTCCCCGGTGTCCTGCGGCCAATATTTATCCCTCAACCAACATCACTAAAACAGATTATCTGGTCATCATCACATTGCTGTTTGTGGGAGCTTGCTGTGCACAAATTGGCTGCCACGTTTCCTGCATTGCACCAGAGGCTACACTTCAAAAAGTACTTCATTGGCTGTAAATCGCTTTGGGGCATCCAGTGGTCGTGAAAGTTGCATTAGAAGTCCTTTTTTTTACATTTCAGATAGATTGCGCTTGTGGTTACCACAGCACCAGAAGCTGGAAAGCCAAAGGATAGCTCACTGAACTCCACTCCTGGAGGGAATTTTCCCATGCCATCCAGCATAGCTTGGGACATTGTGAAAATGCAGGAGGGAAAGGAGCTGAATCAACAGCTGAATTCTCAAGGAGGCCCAAAAGGATCTGAGGATAATCACCTCGGGTCTCATTTTGTCCAAGTACCAGAATACAGGAAACTCTTTTTTATCCAGCACTGACGGAACCGGCGTGGTGCCGGTTTATCAAAAAGTCCGGATTACAGAGAGGTATAGTAAATGGAACGAGAGCCCCGTACACGGCCACAGATCCAGGCGTCCCTGCTGCATGGCAATAGGTGCAGGAACCCCGGCCACAGACCAAGCGTCCCTGTTGCACAGCTCCGAGATGGTCGGACCATGTAACAGTATATACAGAAGGACCTGACAATGCAAGGTCCATGGACCATGCTTTATAACAGGCTGATGATCCCTCAATTATGCCCCTCCCTCATTGTCTTCCCAAATCATCTGCAGCGCCCCCCCTGCTGGCGACTGCTACCTTCCTCTCTTACGTTGGGTTATGCTTTGGATGAGATGTTAAGCTGAAGTCCCGCCTGCCCGTTCGGGTGGGACACTGAAGGTCCCACGGCACTATTTGAAGGAGAGCCTTCCTGGTGTCTTGGGGCAACATTCCTCCCTCAATCAGCGCCATCAAAACAGATTAACCAGTCATTCGTCTTAATGCTGTTTATGGGATCTTGCTGTGCACAAGGTGCCTCCTGTACACGCACACCAAGAGTTACTGCACTTCAGAAAGTAAATCTGTTGTATGTGAATCACTTTGAGATGCTCGGGTGACGTCATGAGGTGCTATGTAAACACAAGTCTGTCTTTCTTTTCATGAAAATTACGGCTCAGAAAGAGGCCATTCGGCCCATTGAACACATATCAGTACCAACTTTTCAACTGGAGCTATTTACTGTAATCCCATGTTCTGTCCCTGCATCCTTTTAAACTCTTCCTCTACCTGAGTCTCTATTAAATGATGTTGTCGTGTCTGTCTTGCGGTAAAGCATTCCAAGTTTCAATTTCACCCTGTGTGTGAAATATACTCTTGTGCCTTCCTCCTTCATGCTTCTAGTGATAGTCCTTAGTCTATTCCCTCCATTAACATCAACCTTTTACTCTTTGCCCTCTTGAAGTATTTTTGCTAACTATTAATAGATCTCCCTCTGAAATCTCTTGGATTATGAGGATCAAGCTCCAATATTTCTTCATAATTATAACCTCGTACCTGATCTCATTCTTGTAAATCTTCTCTGTGCCCTTTCCACTGCTATAATATTCTTCTTATAACAGAGTGCCCAGAATGATATGCAAGACTCCAGCTGTGGTCTAAACAATGTCTAGCACCAATTAAACATCAGTCCCCTGCTGTATAGTCGCTGAAAACCCAGAATCCCAGGTAGTCCAACTGTCAGCTTCCTTTCTAGAAGCTAAGGTGAAATACTTATTGAGCATCTCTGCCGTTGTCCTCATTCTCAAGTACAAGATGGATCCTCCTTTCTTGATTTCTTTCCCTATCTCTGTAAACTCCTCCAGCCCTACAACCCTCCGAGATCTGCGCTCCCTCCAATTCTGGCCTCTTGCGCATCCCTGATTTTCATCGCTCCACCATTGGCGGCCGTGCCTCCAGCTGCCGAGGCCCAAAGCTCTGGAATTCCCTCCCTAAACCTCTCCGCCTCTCTCTATCTCTCTCTCTACTCCTTTAAGATGCTCCTTAAAACCTTCCACTTTGGCCAAGCTTTGGGCCACCTGTCCTAATATCTCCTTATGTGGCTCATTTCCTACATTACAACAGCGATTACACTTCAAAAAGTACTTCTTTGGGACGTCCAGTGGTCGTGAAAGGCACGATATAAATTTTCTTTCTTTCTTTCTTTCTTTTCATAACGCTCCTTGGAATTTTTACTACTTTAAAGGCGCTATATAAATGCAAGTTGTTGTTCATCCAGCACTGAGGAGAGCTTCGACTGCATTGTAGAGGCAATCGAACCAAATAGTAATTAAGGATGGTGCCAAGTAATCAGAATTCAAGGAATCTGGTTCTTTGTAATGTGAGCAGTGTACAGCAAGGAAAAACTGTACCACTGAACACTGGTTGGAGTCTCTTTGCTATGTTGGCTGTTTATCATTCAAGATTAGAGTTAAAGTTATATATGTTCGAATTTACCAAATCTGTGAGGGGAATATGAAAAAACAGATCATATTCCCAAAGATATGAAATCACAAGAAATGCCTCCGATCACAAGGCAGCATCCACACGATTCCTTGGGTTACATTTAAATTGATTTTCTCATTTTGAAAACATACTACAAATGCAGTGAGCGGAATATTTCACAGGTGGATGTAATGTGATAAATGTCTACAGTCGTGAGGTGGCTATAACTCACTCCTGGCTTTCATCACTCAGGAGGCACACTTCTGGAGGTAATTACCATATGTCATGGTTGGCCGTACCATGCCCTCTATTTACTGCTGGATCGCAGTGGTCCAGGCCTGTGAAAACAGCTTCCCTTTACCCAGTGGTCTCGAATTTCGAAAATGTATTCCAGTTTCGGGACTGGGACTTCTTCCCGACAGTGTACTCCGTTCCGAGAAAGTGCTGGAAGAGTGTATAGATTTTAATAATTTCTCACAGGGCTGCTCCAAATTTCCTCCTTTATTGACCCACTGCCGTGGGGAAAATAAGAATAACTTTCAAATCTGCAATTGGGAAGTGCTGAAACAGGCAAGACATCTCTGTTACTCTTGTTCACCAGGGCAGCAGCAAGCTAACACTGGTTCGTTTTTTTTGAACATTCATCGTATTATAATTTGTAAAAAAGAACTTCACGTATCCAGGATTATCACATCACTCAGAAACGTCTGAAAGTGCTTCGCCCGCTTGATGGGCACCCCATCCACCACCTTAAACATTGACTCCCTCCACCACCGGCGCACCGTGGCTGCAGTGTGTACCATCTACAAGATGCACTGCAGCAACTCGCCAAGGCTTCTTCGGCAGCACCTCCCAAACCCGCGACCTCTTCCACCTAGAAGGACAAGGGCAGCAGGCGCATGGGAACACCACCACCTCCAAGATCCCCTCCAAGTCACACACCATCCTGACTTAGAAATATATCGGCCGTTCCTTCATCGTCACTGGGTCAAATAAATACTGTGGCAACAAGAGCAGGTCAGAGGCTGGGTATTCTGCGGCGAGTGTCTCACCTCCTGACTCCCCAAAGCCATTTCACCATCTACAAGGCACAAGTCAGGAGTGTGATGGAATACTCTCCACTTGCCTGGATGAGTGCAGCTCCAACAACACTCAAGAAGCTCGACATCATCCAGGACAAAGCAACCCGCTTGATTGGCACCCCCTCTACCACCTTAAACACTCATTCCCTCCACCACCGGTGTACCGTGGTTACAGTGTGTACCACCTACAAGATGCACTGCAGCAGCTCGCCAAGGCTTCTTCAGCAGCACCTCCCAAACCCGCGACCTCTTCCACCTAGAAGGACAAGGGCAGCAGGCACATGGGAACACCACCACCTCCAAGTTCCCCTCCAAGTCACACACCATCCTGACTTGGAAGTATATCGGCCGTTCCTTCATCGTCGCTGGGTCAAAACCCTGGAACTCCCTCCCTAACAGCACTGTGGGAGCACCTTCACCACACGGACTGCAGCGGTTCAAGAAGGTGGCTCACCACCACCTTCTCAAGGGCAATTCGAGATGGGCAATAAATGCCGGCCTTGCCAGCAACGCCCACATCGCAGGAACGAATAAAAAAAATGTAAAGGAGTTGATTATACGGCCCACTGCCAATGGAATAGCTGAGCTTGGAGTTTAAAGCATGCTGAAGGTGAACTACTACTCGCCTGAGACCTGGTCAGGTGGATGTAAGAGTTTGCTTGGAACTCGCCATAGAAGAGCAGGGCATTCTCCCAATATCCTGGCCAACATTCATCCCTCAACCAATATCAAAAACAACAATACATATTACAAAAAGAAGATAGAGGCACTGGAGAAGATTTTCAAGGATGATACCAGAGCTGAGCGGTTATAGCTATTAGCAAAGGTTGAACAGGCGGGGGCTCTTTTCTCTAGAAAAAAGGAGACTGAGGGATGACCTGATAGAGGTCTTTGAAATTATGAAGGGGTTCGATCGGGTAGATGTAGAGAAGATGTTTCCACTTGTGGGGGAGACCAGAACTAGTGGCCATCAATATAAGATAGTCACTAATAAATCCTCCCACCCCTCTTCATCTCACCACATCAAAAAATCCTTCTATTCCTTTCTCTCTCATGTGCTTATCTAGCATCCCCTGCTATTTGCCTCAACCACCCCCTGTGGCAGCGAGTTCCACATTCTCACCACGCTCTGGGTAAGGAAGCTATTTTTAATGTGCTGCAGAAATCCACTGCCATTTAAAGGAGCTTAAATTAATTTCTCACGAAACAGTGCAGAACATTTCAAAACCAGTTTCTTTGGAATTTTTGATCAAATAAATTCACTACGAGCCGCTGGTTATGTCAAGGCGAGAACGCACTCGTGTTCAGAAGGTGTGTGCAGAACTCACTGATTCTTTAACTGCTTCCTCATCCATCTCCTCACTTCAAAAATAACATAAATAAAGCTGCCATCAATCCTACCCCATGCCCTATAATCAATAGAATCGATTCAAACTGCTCCATTACATTTTTTAAAAGATAATTTAGATTTTATTTTCAACATCCTCTTTCTAACTCCTTTCTCTCCCTTGCTTTGCTCCTGCTAACACTGTTAGGATTGAGTGACAGTGGTTAGAGTACAGAAGATGCCGGGCTGTGCCTCCAGACTTAACCATGTTCTGCGGCCGCTGTTACAAGCCCTCTGTCTCTAAAGCATTTGCTGTAAGTGGCCCAGACCGTTCCTGCAATTTACAGTTGAATTGATGTCTGAGTGTGACAAGTCGATGGGTTAGACACACTGTCAATTTCAATGGTCCCATCGATACGCATTTGACTCGCAGGAAGGAGACAGGCGTCAGCAAGACTGTCCCAGACCATCCCTGTACTCTCAGCTCAGCAACCCGGGAGATTTTAGCGATGACTAACGCGATCAGCTGGGATTAATTCGATCTAAAATGGTGCTGTAATTATCTCGAGACGTCCAGTTTCGCCAAGTTCCTGGAATAGGACTTCAAGCAAGAATTACATAGAATGTACAGCACAGAAACAGGCCAACTGGTCCATGCCGGCGTTGATGCTCCACACAAGCCTCCTCCCACCCCTCTTCATCTCACCCTATCAGCAAGTTCTTCTATTCCTTTCTCCCTCATGTCTTTATCGAGCGTCCCTTAAATGCATCTAAGCTATTCGCCTCATGTCACTTTTATTCAACCAAAAATGTTTACTCATGATTGGCGCAGATTGAGATGATTAAATAATTCAGAATCACGGCGGTTTACCAAGTGAGCACAGATTGTTCTTTGCGTTTATAAGTCGTCCTATGGGATACTGGTGGTACAATATCTTAATCTGTATCTTGAAGGCTTACTTTAACCTGCAGAGCAATTATTCACCTCTCTGCTCATTGTGAGTCAGATAATATGTCTGCTTGGGATTGATAAGGCCATCCACCAAATAATCCACAATGCATTTCTTACTCTGCTGTTAAGCTGTGTTTAGCCGAGTCTGTCACTTTAAGGTCACGCACTCTAATTACTGCAGTCCATCGGCAGCTAATTGCTTTCGATGAGGGAAGTTCTGAGATTGGCAGGTCCTCTCCAGCTCCAGGTCAGAAGAAGCCAGCGCGAAATGACTGTCTCTTTTATTTATACTTCTGATACTTTGAAATGTGACATTTGAAGTTTGACACACCGGGGTATAAATTCGTCTCAGCAAACCGGCGGCCCATTTTGCACCTCGCCCAACCTCCCCCACCCATGGCATTGCTTGCAGAGAGCCCACAGATCGTGGGATCAAGCCCGACTGCAGGACTAGAAGGCTGGCACTTCAGTGCGGCACCGAAGAAAGAAAGACTTACATTTCTATAGCGCCTTTCACGACCACCGGACGTCTCAAAGCGCTTTACAGCCAATGAAACACTTTTCGAAGTGTAGTCAGTGTTGTAATGTAGGAAACGCAACAGACCATTTATGCATAGCAAGCTCCCACAAACAGCAATGCGATAATGACCAAATAATCTGTTTTAGTGATGTTGATTGAGGGATAAATATTGGCCAGGACACTGGGGAGAACTCCCCTGCTCTTCTTCGAAATAGTGGCCGTGGGATCTTTTACGTCCACCTGAGAGAGCAGACGGGGCCTCGGTTTAACGTCTCATCCGAAAGACGGCACCTCCTCCAGTGCGGCACCTCCCTCAGCGCTGCACTGGAGTGTCAGCCTGGATTCTTGTGCTCAAGTCTCTGGAGTGGATTCAGAGGTCCTGTCCTTCAGAGGAGGTATTAAGTTGAGGATCGGTGCACCTGTTCAGATAGTCATAGAGTCATAGAGTCATAGAGTTTTACAGCACAGAAAGAGGCCCTTCGGCCCATCGTGTCTGCGCCGCCCATCCATCCCTGTCCAGTCTAATCCCATTTTCCAGCATTTGGTCCATAGCCTTGTATGCAATAGCATTTCAAGTGCTCATCCAAATGCTTCTTGAATGTTGTGAGTGTTCCTGCCTCCACCACCCTTTCAGGCATTGAGTTCCACATTCCAACCACCCTCTGGGTGAAAAAGTTCCTCCTCAAATCCCCTCTAAATCTCCTGCCCCTTACCCTGAATCTATGCCCCCTTGTTATTGACCCCCCCACTAAGGGGAAAAGTTCCTCTTTATCTACCCTATCTATGCCCCTCATTATTTTGTACACCTCAATCAGGTCCCCCCTCAGCCTTCTCTGCTCCAAGGAAAACAACTCCAGCCTGTCCAGCCTCTCTTCATAGCTGAGGCGCTCCATCCCAGGTAACATCCTGGTGAATCTTCTCTGCACCCTCTCCAAAGCAATCACATCCTTCCTATAGTGAGGCGACCAGAACTGCACACAGTACTCCAGCTGTGGCCTCACCAGCGTTTTGTACAGCTCCATCATAACCTCCCTGCTCTTATATTCTATGCCTCGGCTAATGAAGGCAAGTATCCCATATGCCTTTTTAACCACCTTATCTACCTGCTCCGCTGCCTTCAGGGATCTATGTACATGTACACCAAGGTCCCTCTGACCCTCTGTACTTCCTAGGGTCCTACCACTCATTGTGTATTCCCTTGCCTTATTTGTCCGTCCAAAATGCATCACCTCGCACTTTTCAGGGTTAAATTCCATTTGCCACTTTTCCGCCCATCTGACCAACCCGTTTATACCGTCCTGTAGCCGGAGGCTTTCCTCCTCGCAATTTACCACCCCACCAATTTTCGTGTCATCTGCGAACTTACTGATCATACCTTTTACATTTTCATCCAAATCATTTATGTAGATCACAAACAATAAGGGACCCAGCACCGATCCCTGAGGTACCCCACTGGACACAGGCTTCCAGTCACAAAAGCAACCTTCGACCATCACCCTCTGCCTCCTGCCACTCAGCCAGTTTAGGATCCAACGCGCCAAGGCACCCTGGATCCCATGGGCTCTTACCTTCTTGACCAGTCTCCTATGCGGGACTTTGTCAAAAGCTTTACTGAAGTCCATGTACACCACATCCACAGCATTTCCCTCATCCACCCCACTAGTCACCCCCTCGAAAAATTCGATCAGATTTGTTAGACATGATTTACCCTTGACAAAGCCATGCTGACTATCCCCGATTAATCCTTGCCTCTCCAAGTGGAGATTAATTTTGTCTCTCAGAATTTTTTCCAATAATTTCCCCACCACAGATGTTAGACTCACTGGCCTGTAATTCCCTGGTTTATCCCTGCTACCCTTGAAGGTCTAGTGGCCAGATTGTTAAAAGGGCAGGGGATAGTTGGCCAACATTGATCACTCGACGAATGCCATTGAAGAAAAGGCTGCACAGGGGCATTAAAACAATTGTGTGTTTCCTTCATTTTCTTTGAAGAGTTTCGCTTCTTAGTTCTAATAATATTGGAGACTTGGGAAAGGCCGTTAGATCGGGCGGGGCGGGTGGAGGCAGGAGGCCCTGTGATGATTGGAACCTCCAGGAACCCGTGCAGCCAGAGTTGGCAACCCAAACTCAACTACAAACCTCAGCCTTAAATAAAAACACAAACTAAAAAAGAATTCAGCGCGGAAGTTCATGAACGACCACCTCACTCACTCGCTCTACATTCCCACATTCTACATTTTCACATCAGCATGAAGTCATTCATGTTAAATAGGCCGATAGTACACAGGCATTAAGCAGTTACACGTGGACACTGCCAGTGGCAAGTTCTACTCTCTCATCTCCCAATTAAAGTTTAAATTCTTAACCTGTCCCTTTGAAGAAGTCAGGCCCATCGCGACGCCAATAACTTGGGTTGTTTTGTCAGTGAGCTGAAATCCGGGCGCTAAATTTGAAATGGACTACTCTTCTTGTTTGTGATTCACTAGTGTGTCACCACAAGATTTAACCGATGGATGAAATTTCCCACATCCGGTGTATTTATGAAGCCAGAAAGCAAATGGTCAAGAAATTTCCTGATTTTGTGAGCAACACATCAATAAATCCGTCCCTCCGTCAACTCGCTCAGCAAAGTCCACCGTTCCACCACCCAGAGCAATCGGCCGCTGTAAAGACGCTCGCTGTTAAAATGCATTTTAAATAAAAATGCCCAAATCCCAGGATTCACCCTCAGCATTATCTCCCCCCTCTTCATTATGATCAATAATGGCCCAAGACTGCACAAAGTGGAGGAGAAGCATCCAGGAAGGCACCGAACACCTCGAGTCTCTTCGCCGGGAACAAGCGGAAGCCAAGCACAAAGAGCGGAAGGAGCGCACGTCAACCCAAGCACCCCACCCAGCCGCCCCTTCAACCACTGTCTGCCCCACCTGTGACAGAGACTGTAGGTCCCGCAT
Organism: Somniosus microcephalus; assembly: GCF_052327205.1. NCBI lineage: Eukaryota > Metazoa > Chordata > Chondrichthyes > Squaliformes > Somniosidae > Somniosus > Somniosus microcephalus. Next base: position 40,980,608 of record NC_141015.1, on the reverse strand, counting down.
TGGACTCATCAGTCACCTGAGAACTCATTTTTAATGTGGAAGCAAGTCATCCTCGGTTCTGAGGGACTGCCTAAGAAGAAGAAGAAGACCCAGGCCCCTGGCTCAGTTAGTATGACTCTCACTTTGTGAAGCACAGTCATAAATTATGGTAGATGACAGATTCAAACACAGGACACGTCCAGCTATTCCTACAATACAATAGCAAAATACTGCGGATGCTGGAAATCTGAAATAACAACAGAAAAAGCTGGAAATACTCAGCAGGCCAGGCAGCATCCGTGGAGAGAGAAACAGAGTTAACGTTTCAGGTCTGGGACCCTTCATCAGAACTGGAAAAAGCTGGAGATGTAACAGATATTAAGCAGGTGCAGAGACAGGGGGGGGGGGGGGGGCGGGGAAGGAAGGAATTGAAAGAACATACTGTACTTTTGTAAGAGGCAGGAAAGATAAAATGTTGCAAATGGGAATGGCAAAATCATACAGCATGAAAAATGGGGGCAGGGGTTATGATCTGAAATTGTTGAACTCGATGTTGAGTCCAGAGGGCTGTAAAGTGTTTAATCGAAAGATGAGGTACTGTTCCTCGAGCTTACGTTGAGCTTCGTTGGAACAGTGTAATAGGCCGAGGACAGAGAGATCAGAGTGGGAGTGAAGCGGAGAATTAAAGTGACAGGCGACCGGCAGCTCAGCTTTTCCTACCCTGCTCACCCTCGATCTCAAAGGTTTAACAGAGCTGTGCTGGGTTAGTGCTTGGGTTGGGGGCTGGGCGGGAATATCAGGTGCAGGCAGCTAATTACAAAGACAGCATCTCTTGATCCAATGGGCATCAACTTACATTTATCTACATTAAAATCTGACCTGCTGCTGCTCCTCATCCAGCTGCCTGATTCACTTCTGCTTGCTAATCTCTTTTAGAACTTTCTTTTGTGACTTTTTGTGTGGACTGAGCGAAAGGATGTCCGTGCTGGAGAAAGAAACACATTCCCTTTCAGGCACCCAGTATTGGTGAAGAGCAAGGGGTTCTCAACCATTTTGCTTCTGAACCCCCCACTCCTGTGCTATAAAGATTCCACAGGCCCCCTGTAACACAACACAAGTGTTTTATCTGTATAAAAATTAGTTATAACAATTAAATGTCTATATTTATTATTATTTTAATTTTACTTACTTAATGTGACTGGAAGATTGATCACATAATCTCCAGTGCAGTACTGAGGGAGTGGCTGTAGCGAATCTTTGGAATTCTCTACCCCCGAGGGTTGTGGAGGCTCAGTCGTTGAGTATATTCAAGACAGAGATCGACAGATTTTTGAATATTAAGGGAATCAAGGGATATGGGGATAGTGCAGGAAGGTGGAGAGGAGGTAGAAGATCAGCCATCATCTTATTGAATGGCGGAGCAGGCTCGAAGGGCCGAATGGCCGACTCCTGCTCCTATTTCCTGTGTTCTTATGCTTTGAGCGAGTTTGGAAACTAGAGGTAAGAAGGTCTTAAAAAAGCCTTCCTTAATATGTACCGTTGGACACTCTGGTGTTATAGAATTAAGAGATATTCCTCTTTACAGATACGCAGTTTGGTGGATTTCAATGCACTGTTGTTTAGGACCTGATTAACTTAAGGTAGCAAGTAATTCGGGAAACAATCTTGAGATAATGCATCAGTGTTGGGGCATTCAACAAGTTCTTTCACGGGTGTGAAAGAATCCCAAACTGCTTGTGATACTTAGTGTTATATTTTTGAATAAACCCCAGTATTACTGGTTGGCACCCAGTGTGTGTAAAGAGGGAGCTCTCCTCTGGTGACTCTATTGTTACCATGGTTATTGATTATTCACTGGCGGCTGCTCCTTGCTGAGTGAATTGAGGAAATCTGCTATCTTTTTGATGTTGCTGGTGATAACCTCAGTGTCCTCCCTGTTGGCCCAGTCCTGGTGTCTCTCTCTCTGCACCGGATCGCCCTGCCCCGTCATGTCTGACGCACAACGACGACCCCCCCCCCGACCCCACCCCACCTGTAATCGCTGCGCTGATTGGCTTGGCATTGCCCGTCCAAAGCGCCGAATAAACCGAACAACCAGATTGGCCACATCTAACCCCAGAAGTGTGAGTTAGGCAAAGATCATTGGTCAGGAGGACGGTGGATTGAGATGACGGATGAAACGAGAGTTCCTATTGGTTATTTTTGGCGGACCCCTTGAAACCTCTCATGGACCCCCTTTGGGGGGGGGTGCGAGGACCCCCGGTTGAGAGCCCCGGGCTGTAATGGACTCCCATGCAGTGAGGTACACGTAAAGAAAGAAAGAAAGATCTTGGATTTGCATGGCGCCATTCTGGACCTCAGCATGTCCCAAAGTGCTTTACAGCCAATAAAGTACTTCTTTTATGAAGTGTAGTCACTTTTGTAACGTCGGGAAGTGACATGAATCAGTCATTCATGAAAGAAAGACTTATGAAATAATACTGAGTGGCCTGTGGGTGGCGCTGTCCAGGGAGAGTATAAATACTCGGGCACGGGCCCAGCTTGCGCAGGACATTCTTAACAGGAACTAGTGAAGGGCACAACTAGACCTCCATGTTGTAAAACAGTTGATTAAAGCTTTGTTTAATGCTTAGACCAAGTGCCTCGTAGTTTTCTTACATCAGGAAGTACAGCGGCCAATTTGCGCACAGCAAGATCCCACAGACGCCAATGTGATAAATGACCAGTGATATTGTCCAGCCCCAACCTCAGAACAGCCTCTTCACTCCGCTCGTGTAACGTTTTTTCCAATTCCCACACGAGCCATCCTGTCGCCTCTCTGGGTGAGGATGCTAGTTTAGACCGAGACGAGGGCAGTTCTGTGCTCTGAACTATGCTGAGAATTCCCAAACTCATTTCACATCGGTAACGTACAGCCACCCACCAGAAGAGACGTTCAAACCAGCAGCTTGAGCTGGCTTCGAAGGCAGAGGTCAAAGGTGATTGTCTAACCCAAGCACTCCACCACAACACTCAGGCACCCCATTCATCTCCCACAGGCCCTGAGCTCTGGAATTCCCTGCCTAAACCTCTCCGCCTCTCTACCTCTCTTTCCTCCTTTAAGACGCTCCTTAAAACCTACCTCTTTGACCAAGCTTTTGATCACCTGCCCTAATTTATCCTTATGTGGATCGGTGTCAAATTTTTTTCTGTCTTAAAATACTCCTGTGAAGCGCCTTGAGACGTTTTACTACGTTAAAGGTGCCATATAAACACAAGTTGTTGTTGTTGTTGTCTGCTACACACCTTGGTAACGTCAGAAATTTTTACAATGTTACAAAAAATCTTCTCCTCCAAACCCTTTATGAACAGTTGGAAACTCAGATAAGAAACCCCCCCTCACCCCTCCGCCCCTTCAAAGATCCTTCAGACACTGTCCCTCAGTCCTTTTCAGTGTCAGCTTGGCTCAATTGTCAGCTCTCTCTCGCACCTCTTGAGTCAGAAGGGCCTGAGTGCGTGGTCACTAATACCACCTAAGGGTATCTTTGTTTTGGGAAGTGGAGACTGTGACAGTTCCGGTTCCAATCTGGGCAGCACAGTGGCATAGTGGTTAGCACTGTTGCCTCACAGCGCCAGGGACCCGGATTCAAATCCGGCCTCGGGTGACTGTCTGTGTGGAGTTTGCACATTCTCCCCGTGTTTGCGTGGGTTTCCTCCGGGTGCTCCGGTTTCCTCCCACAGTCCAAAGATGTGCGGGTTAGGTTGATTGGCCGTGATAAAAATTGGCCCTTAGTGTTAGGGGGGATTAAATACATGGGGTTACGGGGTTACGGGGATAGGGCTTGGGTGGGATGGCTGTCGGTGTAGGGACCGGGTGCTAGGGTTTGGATGATCAGCCATGATCTCGTTGAATGGCGGAGCAGGCTCGAAGGGCCGAATGGCCTACTCCTGCTCCTATCTTCTATGTTTCTATGTACTAGCGACTGGTGTCACCCTGCAGATGGTTAAGTTGAACCATGACCTTGCCAGCCTGTCCTGATGGTTGAGTTGGGTGATAAAGAACCAATATCACTATTTTCAGAGAGTTGTCCTGGCCAGCCAATCCTGCCCCAACCAATGCCATAAAAAAGCATTTTAACTGATGATCATTTCATGGGGCCTTGATGTGTGAGAGTGGGAGCTTTCAACTTCCTTGAGAGTTTGAGAGATGTGATAAAGCGATATATAAAAGGCTTTTCTTTCCGTTAATCATTATCGTTTATTTCCTACTGCCACACCACGCCAGTGTTTGATCATAGAACATCGAACATACGGCACAGAAACAGGCCATTCGGCCCAATCAGTCCATGCCGGCGTTTATGCTCCACTCGAGCCTCCTCCTATCCTTCCTCATCTAACTCTATCAGCACAACCCTCTATTCCCTTCTCCCTCAGGTGCCTGATCTAGTTAGCCAGTTTGCGATTAAGGGTCGTAGCTCTTTCTAAAATCTTCACTTCACAGAAATCACAGAAACCCCACAGTGCAGATAGAGGCCATTTCGGCCCATCGAGCCTGCACCGACACATATCCCACCCGATCCCCATAACCCCTACACCAACACATATCCCACCCTATCACCGTAACCCCACGTATTTAATCCCCCTAACACTAAGGGTCAATTTATCATAGCCAATCAACCTAACCTGCACATCTTTGGACGGTGGGAGGAAACCGGAGCACCCGGAGGAAACCCACGCAAACACGGGGAGAATGTGCAAACTCCACACAGACAGTCGCCCGAGGCCGGATTCGAACCCGGGTCCCTGGCGCTGTGAGGCAACAGTGCTAACCACTATGCCACCGTGCTGCCCTTGCTGCAGCTTCTTCAGCTTTTAATGGTTTTCCTATCCTGGTTTGCACTGAACCATCTTATTAAGTTTGTTTGTTATTTGAAAAGCTTGATCATGCTCCCTCTTCTTAGCCCCTTCGTGATCTTTTTGCAGGTAGGCTTCCTTTAAGTTGTCCTCCTGTGCTGTCCCCTTTAAGTTGTCCTCCTGTGCTGTCCCCTTTAAGTTGTCCTCCTGTGCTGTCCCCTTTAAGTTGTCCTCCTGTGCTGTCCCCTTTAAGTTGTCCTCCTGTGCTGTCTCCTTTAAGTTGTCCTCCTGTGCTGTCTCCTTTAAGTTGTCCTCCTGTGCTGTCTCCTTTAAGTTGCAGCTGCCGAACGCCAGTCTTGCAATTCGAAGCAAGAGCTATTGTGGAGTGCATACCCATTCTTTCTGGAAAGCCCATCTGCAATCCATTAACTCGCTGTGAGCCCAGGTCCGAATTCCCCGACACTCCACACACATTACACAGGTAGATTGAGCTAACGAGCAGCTGACACACCAATTAAGCCCTAATAGTGTAATTGGGGGGCAGCGGTGATGACTGAGTAATGAACAGGTTGAGTCTAAATGTTTACTCTTGAATGACAACACCTCACCGGCATGCGAAATGAATCCGTGCACTGATTAAATAAAGCACCGAGTTTCACTAGCATGTCAGTAAAGTTCTGGGAGGTGTCATGCCTTCAGAGGATAGAAGCTACCACTGGTTCCTACATTATCGCAGTGACTACACTTTGAAAGAGTGGTGTCAGCTGTGGCTCATTGGGTAGCACCCTCGCTTCGGAATCGGTTGTCGGTTCAAGTCCCACTCCAGAGACTTGAGCACAAAAATCCAGGCTGACACTCCAGTGCAGTGCTGAGGGAGTGTTGCACTGTCGGAGGTGCCGTCTTTTGGATGAGACGCTAAACCGAGGCCCCCGTCTGCGCTCTCAGGTGGATGTAAAAGATCCCATGGCACTATTTTAAAGAGCAGGGGAGTTCTCCCCGGTGTCCTGGCCAATATTTATCCCTCAACCAACATCACTAAAACAGATTTATCTGGTCATTATCACATAGCTGTTTGTGGGATCTTGCTGTGCGCAAATTGGCTGCTGTGTTTCCTACATTACAACAGTGACTACACTTCAAAAGTACTTAATTGGCTGTAAAGCGCTTTGAGATGTCCGGTGGTTGTGAAAGGCGCTATAGAAATGCAAGTCTTTTTTTCTTTTCCTGGAACACACTACAGTTGTCAAACCAATGTACAATTGGTCATTCTGTGATCGGCTGCACAGCTTTCAGGATTTCAAAAAATTCTATCCCCCTGCCTTCTGATTGTCAGAGCAACATTTCTAACACAGTTAAAAGAAATAATGTACTTTAACATTTATATAAACTGCTTAGAAAGAGACAGATGCTACCACAACAGCTGCACCAGCCTACACATCGTGCTGCTAATTATTGGACCCAACACCTGTAGCTGAGACGTTCAAGGTTCGTATTCGCACCTTTTTCAGGGTTTCCTGAAATCCAGGGTCGGACATTCAGCCACTCAGCCTTTGCTCAGAAACTCCATTTTCCAGACTCCTGCAGTCTGGCTGAAATGGGTTGCCTAATTGCAATACCGTCAGGTACTGGGTGCTAAGGGAACATCTATAAATGACAATACTGAAACTGGCCTCTTGAGCATCCCCAATTTTAATCACTCCACCATTGGTGGCCCTGCCTTCAGCTGCCTGGGTCCTAAGCTCTGGAATTCCCTCCCTAAACCTCTCCGCTTCTCCACTTCTCTTTCCTCCTTAAAAATTACCTCTTCGACCAAGTTTTTGGTCATCTGTCCTAACATCTCCCTTATATAACTCGGGTGTCAAATTTTTTTTTGATAACACTCCTGTGAAGCGCCTTGGGATTTTTTTACTACATCAAAGGCACTATAGAAATAAGGTGCAGACCATAATTATCCTTCTAGCACATTAATGCAATGAGCTGAGCCCTGACGAGGCTGCAACGCTGTGAACATATCTTGGCAAAAATACTGACTAGTGAAGAAGCTTTTCCAGGAAAAAAACAAAATGTTTTTTGAAGGAAATGTCAAAGAGAAATAAGGGTTTGATCAGCACATAAGCACATCTTTTGTGAGCTGAAGTACTGGAAGTGTTTTTGGTTCCTTGTGGAGTTTCTCCGAATTTGGTTCTTTTGTATTTAAAGGTTATTGACTTGTGCTGGTTCCTGCAGCATGAGCTGGTGTTCCTTTTCGATATGACTTTCAGAGAATTTATCAGTGAAGTCGAATTTGTGTCTCATAGAAACCAGAAAGGGGGGGGTGGGGAGGATGGAGAAGGGTTCCTTGGAATGAACCAACAAACTGAACTTCTGGGCTGGATTTTCATTAAGCTGTCGGGAAGGAGGTGGGACTACAACTTTCGGGTTTTAGTCCCGCCTCCATCGACGTCCGGCCAATCGACGTGATTTTCCCTTGATTGACCTTGTTGAGCCCGCCCAGCGGGCTCAGCAGGCCAATTAAGGGCCACTCGGTAACAGGTGACGTCACAGACTGAAATTTCATCTGTCAAGAGTTTTTGACAGATAAAATATCAGTGTTTCACAGCTGTTTGAAGCTGTCAAACACTGACAGTCTTACTTCTAACCTGAGTCCTTCTACGCAGACTCAGTTAGAACTGTCACCGACACAGAAAGCTGCAGGCTGTCACTTTTGACAGCTCGCAGCCATTCGGCTTTCAGTGCCGGCTGAATGATGGACTCCTGACGCCTAGAGGAAGAAAGGCTGTGAAAGTAAGTACAGGTAAGTAAAACTTCTTTACACACTTTAGACACACCAAACACACTTACCTTTGCACTCATGCACCCATCACTCACCTGAACACCGACATTGCGGCCCCTCCAAGTCCTTCAACCCGACGGCCCGACTCCTCTAACTTGACGTGGTTTGGAACCGTCGGGAATCCCACACGACACCCCTCAAAATAGGGATTAGGCTAAAAACTGCCTGTTAACTACCTGTTAACAGGCAGTTAATTGGCACTAATCCCTTCCCACCTCGGGTCAGTGGGTCCCAGTGCGGGGCGGGTACCCGCCTCCTCTGAAAGTTACGTGGAGGCAGGTTTTGGGTGGGATGGTGTCGGGACCGCCGAATTTGGGATTTTTGCCCCCCGCACGCCTGAAAGCCCGCCTCACGGCACACTGAAAATCTGGCCCTCTGTCTCTCTGTGTAGATGGATGTTAAAGATCCCACACAGTTTTTGAAGAAGAGAAGGAAGTTCTCTTGATGTTCTGCCCACCAGGACCAAAAAAGACATTAAACAGTTGCTCATCTTTTTGCTGTTTCTGAGATCTTGCTGTGCGTATAATGGCCGCCAAGTTTATCTTCATTTTTACAGGCACTGCGCTTCAAAGGAATTCGCTGTATGTGAAGTGGTTTAGGCTGTTTCTGAGCGATATGGTGGTAAGGTAAAAGGAGGAACTTGCATTTCTCCAGCGCCTTTCATGACCTCAGGACGTCTCAAAGCGCTTCACAGCCAAATGAAGTGCTTTTGAAGTGAAGTCGCTGTTGTAATGCAGGCAATTTGTGCGCAGGTACCAGTTAGATGCAAGTCTCCCGACTTTCTTTGGGTGAAATGGGTTTACGGCGCTCACTTGTAACACAATGGCCCGTATTTTCCGATGCCTACAGGTGTGTACGCGCTGTGTACACACCCATCGGGACATCAGAAATGCCGGTTTCAGGCATGCGAAGCACATGCGCTGAAAACCGGCAATTCCAACCTGTCAAGAATCCTCTTGACAGATCAGATGCCTGCCCTGCAGAGGGGCCTCTGCGGGGGGAGAATTCCGCTTTCTGGAGAACCTCCGCCCGCTGAAAACCCTTAGAAATCTTACACCTGGTAAAAGCATAAGAGCTTTTACCAGCATAAGAGTTGAAAAAAAGTTTTAAAACATTTTCACTCCTTTATAATTTGAAAATACTCTTAAAAAAGGTAAGTTTATTTTTAGCCCCGTAAAAAACTTTAATTATTTTTTTCAAAAAATTACATTTTTGTTTAAATATTTAATTTATTGTAATTTTAACTCATTTTAAAAACATGATGGTTTTTTAAAATCTATTTAATGTTTTACTGTGTTTTTGGGGTGATCTCCATTCATATATTTGACGGGTCTATCTGCAAGTATATGAAGGGAGATTCCCTTCTCCTATTGGCTCCCCATGGCCCACATGATCCCAGGGATGCTTGCGAACCGCCTGCTCCCCGGGGATACGTGGGCCCTACGCATTTCGAGTTGGAGAGGCCCAGGAGCGGAAGTGTCCGGACCTCGGGAGCCCTCAGGTAAGTCTGTAGATTTTTTCCAGATCGGAGTCCTCCGCGCGCAGGAAGCCTCCGATCGGAAATTACGGGCGAATATCTTGGTGGCTCCTTCAGAGAGTCTCATTGAAGACCAGCCCAGAATGGAGACAACATGGGATGACACCGCTGCCCCCAATATCATTGGCATCCGAGACAAAAGAAAAGCAAAGGAGGAGAAGCAAAGGTTAGGCAAGGTGGGATTAACAAAAAGGTCAAAGCAAATGAAAAAACTTTACAGTGCCGATCGTTTTCATAGCAACAAGCACAAAGCAATAATGTGCTTCCAACAGCTACCGTCTGTGAGATCATCCATGGAGACAGCACAGGAGGACTGTAGAGTGAATGCTGCCCCCACCTTACTAACGGTGAGCTCACCCATAAGTTATATCGCCACTATGCTGGCTCCCGGTCCAGCAACGCCTCGATTTCAAAATTCTCATCCTTGTTTGCAAATCCCTCCATGGCCTCGCCCCTCCCTATCTCTGTAATCTCCTTCAGCCCTACAACTCCGCCCCCCCCCCCCCCCCGAGATATCTGCGCTCCTCTAATTCTGGCCTTCTGAGCATCCCCCTGATTATAATCGCTCCACCATTGGTGGTCGTGCCTTCAGCTGCCTGGGCCCCAAGCTCTGGAATTCCCTGCCTGAACCTCTCCGCCTCTCTACCTCTCTCTCCTCCTTTAAGACGCTCCTTAAAACCTACCTCTTTGACCAAGCTTTTGGTCACCTGCCCTAATTTCTCCTTATGTGGCTCGGCGTCAAATTTTTTTTGTCTTATGATACTCCTGTGAAGCACCTTGGGACGTGTTGCTATGTTAAAGGCGCTAGATAAATAACAAGTTGTTGTTGTTGTACGCTCACAGCTACCTGAAATTAAATGAGAAAATATGCTCCCTGCTTCCGACATTGCAACAGTGACTACACTACAAGACGACTTCATTGGCTGTAAAGCGCTTTGGGACGGCCTGAGGTTGTGAAGGGCGCTACAGAAATGCAAGTCGTTGTGTTTTTCTTTTTTGAAAGACGTGGTAATGGACATGCTTGCCTGCTAACAAGGCACCCAACGGCCATCAGCAGCTGTGAAATCGGACTCTGGCCCCACTTCATGCCTTCAGGACATGAGCTGGAAGAGGAAGAACAATAAGGGAAAACATTTCCCCTTGGAGATCTTGACAGGACATTTGGGGGAAGGTCATTTTCAACTACAGGGACTCTTCTCTTTCCAGCACAGGCACGATGGGCCGAATGGCCTCCTCCTGTGCTGTAAGTGGCCTGTCATTCTCCTTCATGGAAATGCTGAAGAGACAAAAATATTGACTGGAGCACGGATGGATAGCCCCTGCGATACCCGCATACCTGATTACAGTGGCACTGTGCCAATGGTGTTAGCAGGCAAGCAGCCCCTCACCACGATTTAAAAAAAGAATAACACAAAGATTTGCATTTCTATAGCGCCTTTCACAACCTCAGGGTGTCCCAAAGTGCTTTACAGCCAGTGAAGTACTTTCTGAAGTGTTGTCGCTGTTGTAATGTAGGAAACGCGGCAGCCAATTTGCGCACAGCAAGCTCCCACAAACAGCAATGAAACAATGACCTGATAATTTGTTCTACTGATGTTGGTTGAGGGATTAACATTGGCCCCAGGATCCCGGGGAAAACTCCCCTGCTCTTCTTCGAATTAGTGCCGTGGGATCTTTTATGTCCACCCGAGAGGGCAGGTGGAGCCTCGGCTTAACGTCTCATCTGAAAGACGGCACCTCTGACAGTATGGCACTCCCTCAGTACTGCACTGAAGTGTCAGCCTAGACTATCTTCTCAAGTCTCAAGATTGGGGCTCAAACCCGTGACTACCTGAGGGCAGATTGTATAGACTGGGCTTGTATTCCCTTGAATAAAGTAGATTAAGGGGTGATCTAATTGAGGTGTTTAAGATACTCAAAGAAATTGATCGGGTCGAGAGAGAGAAACTGTTTCCTCTGGTGGGGGGAGTCCAGAACCAGGGGGACAGAACCTTAAAATTAGAGCCAGGCCGATCAGGGGTGATGTCAGGAAGCACTTCTTCACACAAAGGGTGCTGGAAATCTGGAACTCTCTCCCCCAAAAAGCTGTTGAGGCTGGGGGAGCCAATTGAAAATGTCAAAACTGAGATCGATAGATTTTTGTCAGGCTAGGGTATTAAGGGATAGGGAATCAAGGCGGGGAGAAGGAGTTAAGATACAGGTCAGCCGTGATCTAATTGAATGGCGGAACAAGCTCGAGGCGCTGAATGGCCTCTTCTTGTTCTGATGTTCGGAATCAGGTGTAAGAGTGCTACTACTGAGGTGTCACACGTTTGATTGCTCTAGTCCTTCCGATACTATTTCTGTGCATGGAACCATGATTCTCACTCTACTGTGCTGGATCAGGGCAGGCTATTATTCTTCCATGGATCGCTATTCATTTGTAAAAGCCATTACTTATTCAGTGCGGCAAAACGACAGGAGAAAGCACACACCAAAGTTTCTGTTATCGGGCCCATTTGACCCTCGTTTGTGCGCTCGTTCGACACAACCCCACACACTCGCTCCCAGCAGCGTCTCCACAATTAGCATCCAGAAGCTTTTCGAGACGGAATGTCACGAATTAAGAATTAGACTAACTGAAAACAACTCCTTCATTGGAAGATTTATTTATATGGCACCGTATCACGCCTCCCAGAAATGTCTCCCAGCTCTTCACACACAATTACAGTCAACCCCTTTTAATTCAGAGTCACGTAATTTCAATTACCTGGTAATTGAAAATGTTTTAAACACTAAACAGCCCTTCAGTGTGTTCCTTGCGTTGCTTCGTTCAAGTTATTGGATCATTCCATTTATTAGTGCAAAAAAACTGCCTCGGAGATATCCGGAGTCGACTCAGTGTCAAACAATGCGTGGAGTGCTCTGGAAGGTAAGGAGACTGAAGGAGGGGTTCCCAACCCTCATGGCTTATCCTTGAGCCCCCAGAAATGGAATAGTCACCTCCTGAACACTGCCACAAGCAACTCAGGAGAAAAAGCCTCAGGGATATTTTGAAAAAATTGTGTGTGATATTTTTTTCATTTACTCTGCATGCTTTCATTGATTAGTTCGAAAAATATTAGGAGATGGGATAAAAAGGCTGTTTGACCGACCGTCAAGCATCATTCCTTCACGGCTTTCGGATGAGACGTTAAACCGAGGCCCTGTCTGCCCTCTCAGATGAACGTAAAAGATCCCACGGCACTTTTTCGAAGAAGAGCAGGGGAGTTCTCCCCGGTGTCCTGGGGCCAATATTTATCCCTCAACCAACATCACCAAAAACAGATTATTTGGCCATTATCACATTGCTGTTTGTGGGATCTTGTGCACAAATTGGCTGCTGCGTTTCCCACATTACAACAGTGACCACACTTCGAAAAGTACTTCATTGGTTGTAAAGCGCTTTGGGACGTCCTGAGGCTGTGGAAGGCGCTATAGAAATGCAAGTCTTTCTTTATCTGCATCTTAATTCCATCTTCTTGCCTTGGTTCCGTAAACCTTAATACACTTGCCAACAAAAATCTATCAACCTCAGTTTTGACATTTTCAATTGACCACCAGCCTCAACAAATTTTTGGGGACGAGAGTTCCAGATTTCCACTGCCCTTTCTTTGTGTGAAGAAGTGCTTCCTGACATCACCCCTGAACGGCTTAACTCTAGTTTTGAGGTTACGCCCCCTTGTTCTGGACTCCCCCCACCAGAGGAAATAGTTTCCCTCTCTCTACTCCATCAAATCCTTTAATCATCTTAAACATCTCGATTAGATCACCCCTTAATCTTCAGAACTTGAGGGAATAAAAGCCCAGTCTGTGCAACCTGTCCTCGTAATTTAACCCTTTTAGCCCCGGTATCATTCTGGTAAATCTGTGCCGCCCCCACCCCGCCCCTTCCAAGGCCAATATATTTTTCCTGAGCTTTGCTGCCTACAGATTGGAAGCAAAGCTAAGCAAGAAGTTTGCATATAGGATTGTGCTGTGTGGCTCTTATTGCAGGCGTGTCACTACAGCAATGAATGTTTGGGAGAGATATATCGTTCTGTTCGTGCATCGTGATCTGCAGGGCTTGTGTGCGCCATATATTTATTGTGTTCTTGCCAGGTTTCCCCATGGAGGTCTCTGACACTGTGCTTTCCTTCAGGTGATCTCATTGAAACATACAAGATTCTGAGGGGGATTGACAGGGTAGATGCTGAGAGGTTGTTTCCCCTGGCTGGAGAGTCTAGAGCCAGGGGGCACAGTCTCAGGATAAGGGGTCGGCCATTTAGGACCGAGATGAGGAGAAATTTCTTCACTCAGAGGGTGGTGAATCTTTGGAATTCTCTACCCCAGAGGGCTGTGGATGCTGAGTCGTTGAGTATATTCAAGGCTGAGATCGATAGATTTTTGGACTCTAGGGGAATCAAGGGATATGGAGATCGGGCAGGAAAGTGGAGTTGAGGTCGAAGATCAGCCATGATCTTATTGAATGGCGGAGCAGGCTCGAGGGGCCGTATGGCCGACTCCTGCTCCTAATTCTAATTTTCTTATGTGCTCATTATGTTTGGCACTCCAGCGGTTCCACCAATATGGCCGGGCAGCTGACCCTCGCCTTGATTTAACCTCGCAAAGATTCGCCCAGTCACGGAAACAAATCGACCCGCATGCTGACAGTGGGAGCGGCAGCCCCAGTGCGCTGCGCACCGGGACCAGAAACAGGCATTAGTGGTCTGGCTGCCATTTGTACGTTATTTAAGGGGGGGGGGCGGGGGGGGGTCGCACACTCAGTTCCACTGAAAGTAGCCGAGTATTAATATTGGGCCCTGACATCAGAAGGGAGGGAGCGAGTGTGGTTGCACTCATCAAGAAGCCTCCAAGAGACCATGGGGCAATCTGGGTGCGTCAGGATTCTCAGCTTCTGTTTTCACCAGCGTGTAAAGGGTTAAGCAGCAGGTTCCTTCTCTGCCCATTTAATCTCAGCCGGGAATAATAAATTATATTGCTTGACAATTAAAAAAATGCCCAGCTGACAGGCTTGACGGCCTAGAAGTTCATCTCAAGCAGCAGCAGAGTACGGGCGGTATCGGATTGGTGGCTCGTTATACACAGCGCCTGATGTTGACTGCAGTGGAAGTGAATATCGGGCGCTGCACATAATGGGCCGCTGATCTGATACCGCCAGCTTTGCCCCACTGCCCGAGATGAATTTCTAGGCCAGAATTTCTTGTTACAAGGTATTTTGTCTGATTTTAAGTCAATGGTTTAAGGATTAATCAGCATCAAAAACAGATGTGCAGTGTAATTTATTGCATTTGCCAAGAATACAAGTGTAAAAGTTGAACTCCTCATCTCGGGCCATTCGACGTTAAGCAGATCCTGGGGCAAGGAGCTTCTCGGCCCCTCTGTTTATCCATTACCGATTGGAGTTTAAATGCCTCAAAATCTCCATCGTTCTCTCTCTCTCTTTCTCTCTCTCTCGCTCCATTCTCTCAAATTCGCATTTATTAATATTTTAACATTCACTGGAAACTCAGCATGGCCCATCTAAAGAGCTATGGGGAAAGAGCAGGGGACTGAGACAATTAGATAGCTCGTTCAAAGAGCCGGCAGAGGCACGAGGGGCTGAATGGCCTCCTCCTGTGCTGTAAGATTCTCGGATTAGAAACTTTTCAGGGCCAGGATAATATCAACCTCGGAATGCCAGTCACAGAAATTGTAAATAATGTTGGTGCACAAAATATTGCTGCAGTGAGTACTTGTAGATGCTCTGTTACTTCATTAAGTGTCGTTATTGTACATCAGTGTGAAGACATCATTTAGAGATGTTTCTATAACAACCAGCATCTGAAAATGTAATAATTATTCAGCTGCTTTGAGACAGATTGCCCTCTCGGCAGACTGAAGTTTGTGAGCAGAGGTTGAGTTACTCCATTTGATGTTGTTTTCAAGCCTTAAGATTGTTATTCCTGCTACGTTCAACCTTGGATTACAAAGAACCGTAAAAATACGTTCAAAACGAGACCTGGGTGTTAAAAGTCCTTTCTATTGCAGCATGCTGCATAAACATGAAAACAGAATCTGTGTATCCTTTATTTCAGATTAAGAGATTGGGGTCCAATCTCTGCCCCTGACCCCAACACTCGCTAAGTAAGATGTCAAAAAAATGTCACTCCTGCCACCTCCTCCCTTTGTACTTTTATGCACAGAAGTCCCCACGGGCTAGTT
The DNA here is from genome assembly GCF_052327205.1 of Somniosus microcephalus. Classification (NCBI taxonomy): domain Eukaryota; kingdom Metazoa; phylum Chordata; class Chondrichthyes; order Squaliformes; family Somniosidae; genus Somniosus; species Somniosus microcephalus. The sequence goes on along the minus strand of NC_141015.1, from coordinate 40,965,204 downwards.
GCCATGTCTCACTGACTATGTCATTATGTTGTCTGTCACAAATGTTAGACAAACTGGATTTGCAAACTGGATCCTGCAAATCCATTGGCAGGATAGGCGCACCAACGTCAGTGTTCTTGTTCAGGCCAACATCCCCAGCATCGAAGCTTTGACCATGCTCAATCAGCTCTGATGGATGGGTCACATTGTCCGCATGCCTGATACGAGACTCCCAAAACAAGCACTTTACTTGGAGCTCCGGCACGGCAAGAGAGCCCCAGGTGGGCAGAGGAAACGCTTCAAGGATACCCTCAAAGCCTCCTTGAAAAAGTGTAACATCCCCACCGACACCTGGGAATCCCTGGCCCAAGACCGCACAAAGTGGAGGAGAAGCATCCGGGAAGGCGCTGAACACCTCGAGTCTCTTCGCCGGGAGCAAGCGGAAGCCAAGCGCAGGCAGCGCAAGGAGCGCATGTCAACCCAAGCACCCCACCCACCCGCCCCCTTCAACCACCGTCTGCCCCACCTGTGACAGAGACTGCAGGTCCCGCATTGGACTCATCAGTCACCTGAGAACTCATTTTTAATGTGGAAGCAAGTCATCCTCGGTTCCGAGGGACTGCCTAAGGGAGAAGAAGACAAACTATGTGTAATGGCATTTATACGTTTTTTCTTCCCCATTCATATTTTCCCACTTCCTCCCCCATTTAAAGATTATGCTTTGGAATCAGGGTTACACAGTCTGCTTCAGTGCAAAGGGTAGGGTGAACAAGGATTGCAGGTCGTTCCGTTGCACTCTGCTCATTATCTCATTGCTGCTTGTGGGAGCTTGCTGTGCGCAAATTGGCTGCCGAGCTTCCCACATTACAGCAGTGACTCCACTTCAAATAGTACTTCATTGGCTGTAAAGCGGGTTGGGACGTCCTGAGGTTGTGAAAGGAACTAGGTAAATACAAGGGCCTAGAAATTGGGTATAGCCCCGCTTGAGGCGTTAGAACTGGCGCTGCGCAAAGTTTATAGCCAGACGAAAATTATCGCTGCCTGGCGAGATATTGGGTTGCATCGCCCCCAAAGGGGATTGAGGCGCGAAATCAGACGTTGCACGGGGCTCCTAAGGTGCAAAAGTTCAGGCGCTACCCAATATCGGCGCGGACGGGCGCAGCGCAGGTGATCTCAATTACCGGAAACCACGAGACTTCCAGGCGCCGGCCGGCTCTTAAAGGGGTGGGTCAGTCAGCCTGAGCTGCCACACTCAACGCCCTGTAGGCCTCAGAATCGGCGCTCGCCCTTCTCTGGCGCAAGAAACTTGGTCAGGATGGAGAAGGTGAGACAGAGAGCAGAGTGCTTCAGCACTGAGGCTCTGGACCACTTGGTGTCTGCAGTTGAGCGCCGTCGAGATGTTCTGTATCCTGACAATGGCAAGAGGCTGAATCAAAAGGCTTACCAGCGATCTTGGAGGGAGATTTCTCTGAGGGTCAACTCCAGCAGCATGGCGACCAGGACCCCTGTTCAGTGCAGGAAGAAATTCAACGACCTCACTCGGGTCGATAGGGTGAGTGTTGGTTATGCAAACTTCTGATTCCCTCCATCTGCACCTAACTTCGAGGACCCTGTTGCCATGATGCCCCAAAGGCCATCTGTCAGCAAGCACCCATGGCCCTTTCTGGGCACACACATGGACATTTCACTCAAGGCCACATATAAGGGCCCTTGCACCATGGGGGGCATCAGATGATCTCTCAAGGCCTCATGTAAGGGCCCTTGCACCATGGGGGGCATGAGATGATCTCTCAAGGCCTCATGTAAGGGCTCTTGCACCATGGGGGGCATGAGATGATCTCTCAAGGCATCATGTAAGGGCTCTTGCACCATGGGGGGCATGAGATGATCACTCAGGGCATCATGTTACAGAACTTCCCCTTCTTTCCCCTGCAGTCCAAGCTGGCGGCGATGTGAAAGGACCAGCTTCGAACCGGTGGCGGGCCTCCACAAGTGGTCACTCTCACGGATCTCAAGGAGAGAGTGCACCAGATTCTTGGAGGACGTCTGTCTGGTCCTGTTACCACTGCAGCTGCCGACCCCATTCTCGACAGCGAGGGTAAGGCTCTCACCTTTTGCAGCTGTCTCCTTCCACTTGGTCCCCCCGCCAGCATGCTTCCTCAGTGTGCCGCAATCTGGCATGCCTTTCCGCCAACCTGTCCTTTTGCTAAAGCCACTCTTCCACCTCTCTGCTTTCAGATGATGCATCACCAACTGGGGCTCCACGCCCTGAAGCCGCCAGTGCCAGTGCCTCCGGAGGCGAGGATCAGGAGGAAGCCGGACCATCCGTTCCAATCTCAGGGGAGCATACACATCTACAGACTGGGGATAGTAGTTCCCTGGAGGGGAGGCGGGGGGGCTCTGATGATCAGCCAGTTGCCGGAACAAGCGGCATGCAGCAACGCAAGGGGGGTAGGCAAGTTCGGCCACCATCTCCCCGGAGGGCAAGGCAGGTAGTGATGACTGCTGCACAGAGTGCAGAGGAGGTGCGTCGCCTGGCTGAAATGAGCACCCAGGCCCGGCTCAGGCACACTGAGCTGATGGCTGCAGTGGGGAGGATGTCTCAGTCAATAGATACACTGGCAAAGAGTGTGTTGGACTTCGGGGCAACAATGGAGAGGACTCTCCAGGGCTTCGGGGCAACAATGGACAGGACTCTCCAGGGCTTCGGGGCAACAATGGACAGGACTCTCCAGGGCTTCGGGGCAACAATGGAGAGGTCTGTCAAGGGCTTTGGGCCAACAATGGAGAGGACTGTCCAGGGCTTCGAGGCCGCTATGGAAAGGACTTTTCAGGGCTTCGGACAATCCCTGGAAAGGTCTGTCCAGGGCTTGTCCGAGGCAGTGGAGCGGGCGGCACCGGCCTTGTCCGAAGCAATGGAAAGAACTGTCCAGGGCTTCTCCGAAGCACTGGAACCTGGTTCACAGGTCCTCACTGCTGCCACACAGTCACTTGCCGGCCTCGTCCACACCCAGATTGAGGCAACGCGAACTCTCACTGCAGCCACCCTATCTGCTTCAGCTAGGATCACCCCGGGCCCTTCCAGTCCCATACAAGGCCAGGAATCAGTGGAGCATGCGATTGTGGCAGATGAGCCGAGCCGGTCCCCTCAGAGAGCCAGTGTGTCGTCCGACAATGGTGCAGGTGTCCTCTCTCGGCAGGTGACCATTCCACATGCCAGCGCTGGTGTTAAGTCTGTGTGTTATAATGAGAATTACTACACAGACCACAAGAGTAACTTTTAACAGGTCTTTACTAGTCGAAGGTCCGGGCTGAACTGCACAATAAATCATTACACAACACTTATATACCGGTGTGGTCACCACCGGTATTACAGTATACAGCAGCCAAGATAAAGTAGTGCATCTCTTAAAATAGTTCTCTTAAAGGTGGAACGGTTACATACACCACAATCCTCCCTTTTTAGCTTAACAGTATATATTCCCCATTAAACATAACATAATAACATATATACACAACTTCCTGTAAAAACAGTTCACAGATTTAGTCTCTCTGGAGGCTTCCTGACTCGGTCCGGATAACGCCTCGGTGGTGTAGTAGTTTTCGGTGGTGTAGTAGGTTCTTTTGGCAAGGTCGATTCGGCTTGAATGCCAGTGTCGGGTTCATCTGGTTCCAGTATCACCGGATCGGAGGTAGATACTATGGGTATCTCTGCTTCATCATTAGGCGTATAAAGTTGTGGTGTAGGTTGTCCCTTTTCGGATGACTCTATGATCTGGTCAGCATGGCGCCTTATTATGCTTTCACCAATGTCCACGGTATACATCAGCGGTCCTAGTCGTGTGCAAATAGTTCCAGGCTGCCATTTCTCGGTACGGTAGTCCCGGGCCAAAACTTGTTGACCTATCTGGAAGGTTCTAGTTGGCCTTTCATTCATGCCTTGAAATTGCCGGTTCTCTACGTCCCTTCTGATGTTTGGCTTGATCAAATCCAGCCGGCATCTTAGTCTTCTATTGAAAAACATCATGGCGGGAGTTTGGTTTGTAACCACATGTGTTGCATTCCTGTACGCCAACAAGAAGTTATCTACCTTATGTTGTAGATTTATGTCTTCATTACCCATGGCCTTTATGGCCTTCTTGAAGGTCTGGACAAACCTTTCAGCTAATCCATTGGTGGCGGGATGGTATGGGGCGGACGTGTAGTGCTTAACCCCATTGTTTTTTAAGAACTTCCTGAATTCTTCGGACACAAATTGTGGTCCATTATCAGAACAGATCTGTTCCGGCAGCCCATTCCTGGCAAATATGGTCCTTAATACTGTGATGGTTTTTTCCGTGGTGGTGGAGGACATCTTTATTACCTCCGGCCACTTGGAGTGTGCATCAACCGCGATTAAGAACATTGAGTCCATAAATGGACCAGCAAAGTCGATATGTACCCTTTGCCATGGAGATGATGGCCACTCCCATGGATGTAGAGGGGCTTGTGGTGGGGCGTTTTGGACCTTCTGGCATCCTAGACAGCTCTTGGTCATTTCTTCGATGTCTCCATCGATACCTGGCCACCACACAAACGCTCTGGCTAGGTTCTTCATTTTCACTCCACCCAGATGCCCCTCGTGAAGCTCCTTTAGCACTTTATGCTGAAGTTTGGGTGGAATCACCACTCTGGATCCACACATCAAGGTTCCTCGGCACACTGACAGCTGTTCTCTTCTTTGCGAGAATGCTGGCAACAGTGGTTCGCCATGTGCTGACCATCCCTTCACCGTTAAATCGTAGACTCGTGAGAGAGTCGGGTCATTTCTCGTTTCCTTTTCAATGGTAGAATTTGTTACTGGTAGACATTCCACTATGGTTGAGTGGAACATCTCCACTGGGTCCACTGTAGGCGCCTCTTCTACCGTTGGCAACGGTAGGCGCGATAAACCGTCAGCATTCCCATGCTGTTTTGATCCTTTGTATTCTATGTCATATTGGTGTGCCCCTAGGAAAAGGGACCACCTCTGTAGCCTTTGCGCTGTCATAATGGAAACGCCCTTTTTAGGGTTGAATATGGATACCAACGGCTGGTGGTCTGTCAGCAGTGTAAACTCCTGGCCCTGCAGGTAATGATTAAACTTCTTTACTCCCCACACCAGGCTGAGAGCATCCCTATCTATCTGAGCATAGTTGCGCTCAGCGGAGGTCAATGATCTGGATGCAAATGCGACTGGCCTTTCCAAGCCATTTGGCAACTTGTGTGAGAGTACTGCTCCAATACCATAAGGAGAAGCATCACAAGCTAAACGAATAGGTAGCGTTGGGTTGAAATGAGCCAACACTTCCTCTGAGGTGATCAATGCCTTGCTTTTGCGAAAGGCCTTCTTACAGTCCTCGTTCCACTTCCATGGTACTTCTTTCTGCAAAAGAGCATTCAGCGGGTGCAGCACCGTGGATAGATTTGGCAGAAACTTATGGTAATAGTTAATCAACCCTAGGAACGACCTCAACTGGGATACATTTTCTGGAGCAGGAGCCTTCACAACAGCTTCGATCTTGTCAGGTGACTTGTGCAGCCCCTCCTGGTCAATGACATGACCACAGTACGAGATCCGTTTCTGAAAGAACTCACATTTCTGGCGATTAACTCGAAGGCCATATTCCTTCAACCTGGTGAGCACCAGTTTCAAATTTGCAAGGTGTTCCTCATCGTCATCTCCTGTAATCAGGATATCGTCCAAGTAACATTGAGTGCTTGGAATTCCCTGTAATACCTGCTCCATGGCCCTCTGCCAAATTGCTGGAGCCGAAGCCACTCCAAAAACCAGTCTATTATATCGATACAAGCCTCTGTGCGTGTTGATTGTGAGATACTGGCGTGACTCTTCCTCAACTTCCATCTGTAAGTACGCTTGCGCCAGGTCTATCTTGCTGAAGTGTTTCCCGCCAGACAATGAAGCAAAGATATCCTCAATCCGCGGAAGCGGATATTGCACCGTGTGAAGCACCGGATTAACTGTGATCTTGAAGTCTCCACAGATGCGGACCTTCCCCGGTTCCCCTGGCTTGTTACTCGATGAATGCTTCATGACGGGAACAATGGGCGTGGCCCACTCACTCCAGTCCACCTTAGACAGTACTCCTGAACGTTCAAGCCCTTCCAGCTCAGCTTCCACAGCAGGTCGTATCGCATAAGGTACCGGTCTGGCTTTGAAAAATTTTGGGTTTGCATGTTCTGCAATCTTGATTTTTGCCTTAATTCCTCTCAGTGTTCCCAGTCCCTGTTGGAACACCTCTTTAGCCTCATCCAATATTCTGGACAATCGTTCAGGTTTGACATCTTTTTTTCCGGAATCTACCGTTATTGCTTTTAGGGAGTGCCAGTCCATATTTATTTTCCTGATCCACTCCCGTCCCAGAAGTGGTGGACCTCCCTCAGGTAGTACATATATGTCCATTCCTTGGTGTTCTTTGCCCTTGTGTATCACCTTGACTTTTATCTTTCTGATGGGGTATACTCTTTGCCCCGTGTATGTCTGCAATACTATCTCCGTATCCCGTAGGGGAATATGTGTGAATAACCTTTTGTAATCTTGCTTATTCATGACCGTCAACGCCGATCCGGTGTCCAATTCCATCTTCACTTGGACTCCTGCTATCTGCAGTGTGACCCAGATAGTTTGTCGGTCAGCTTCCTTACTCACATTGTGAATTCTCAGACTACCCAGTTCCTTGCTGTTGGAGTCTGAATCCGAATTCTGTTCATCCGAACTCTTCTCAGCCACCTTATGTACCTTTCTGCACTTTTCCTCCGGTGACTTTTTGTTGCTGGTCTTCTTTCCTGACCCGCATACTTTAGCTATGTGACCAAGCTTGCCACATTTTCTACATTCCTGGTTTTTAAACCAGCATTGGTTCTGATCGTGTGTTGTCTTTCCACAACGATAACATTTCGTTGTACCCAAAGCCATTTGATCTACGCTGAGTACCGTTGCCTTCAGCTGCATTTCCGCAGTGCCTCTCGCTGCGGCTTCGTGCGATGCTGCAATAGTGACAGCCTTATCAAGTGTAAGATCATTCTCTTCAAGCAGCCGCTTTTGTGTTCCTTCTTTTGACAATCCACACACGAATTTGTCTCTCAGTGCCTCTGTCAGGCTTTCCCCAAACTGACAGTATTTCGCTAGCTTACGCAGTTCAATTAAATACTCCGCGTTGCTTTCCTCTTTCAGTTGCGTTCTCGCATAAAATTTAAATCGTTCCGCTAACATCAGCGGTGTGGGGTTCAAATGATTCTTCAGGACAGCAACAATATTAGCGAAAGTCTGATCCGCCGGTTTAGCTGGTGATAGAAGATGCTTCAATAGCCCGTATGTCTTCGCACCCATTGAGTTTAGTAAGGTTAGTGCTTTATCTTCATTTGATATTTTATTTGCCTTACAATATATCTCTATGCGTTCTACATACGTGGCCCAATCTTCAACATTGGGATCGAAATCGTTGATGTTACCACGCTTAGGCATCCTCGCAATCTTCTTGAGAAACAAAAAGAAATTTTTCTTTTATTTTTTTTTCAAAATGGCAGTTTCCCGCGCTTGTCTTCTTCCCCCGCCTATGAAAATGGCGGCTTCCCGCGTTTGCCTTTCTCCCCCGCTGGCTGTAATGGCGATTGCCATATTGCTGCGTTCGCCCTCCCCAGCGGTTCTCAAATCGTGCCTCCCAGCCCCTCTTGCAGTCCGGTCCTTTCCCCCCGGCTGCGGCTGAGTTCTCCGCGGTTTTTAAAAAAAAATTTTTTTTTTATTTTCTCCCGCGCCTTACGCTTTCCCGGTCGCTGCGCCTCGCGGCCTCGGTAGCTGCCCGGCCTTATTCACCGGTCGCGGTCGAGCTCTCTCTCGACGCTGTTGCGTCTCCCAGCCCGCTTGCAGCCCGGTCTTTTACACCGGCTGCGTTTGCATTCACCGTGGCTCCCGTGCCTTACGCTGCCCCAGTCTCAGCGCCTCTGGCCCCGACTTCTATCCGGCTCTTTTCCCCGGCCGTGGTCAAGTTCTCCGCCCTTATATCCTCCGTTTTTTTTTTCCCCTACTTCACAGCCAACGTGGCCGACTTGCTGCTCGTCGCTGATCGGCTTACCCACCACCGTGATAGAAGGGATGATCACTGCCTGTTGCTGATGGAAGGCTTCGTGTCAGAATTCTTCCTTTGCTCTGCAGACCCGAGTCTTTTCTCAGCAGAATGATGAGGGCGGATGCCTCTTCTCGACGCCCGTTAAACTGCCTTGGATATATCTCTGCCGCAGGGTAAGATCGTACTCGTCGCCACTGTTAAATTTGTGTGTTATAATGAGAATTACTACACAGACCACAAGAGTAACTTTTAACAGGTCTTTACTAGTCGAAGGTCCGGGCTGAACTGCACAATAAATCATTACACAACACTTATATACCGGTGTGGTCACCACCGGTATTACAGTATACAGCAGCCAAGATAAAGTAGTGCATCTCTTAAAATAGTTCTCTTAAAGGTGGAACGGTTACATACACCACAGCTGGCACGTCTGCAGTGCAGCTGCCACCACCTGCAGGGCACGCTGCTTCCAGCCATGCTCAGATCAAGCATCCTGCGTCCGCACCCTCCAAGCCCAGAGGTCGGCCAGGCCGTCCCTCAGGGGCTTCTGCGCTTCCACACAGTCAGCAGGCGTCCCCCAGCCTTCACCCCGCCACTGGGGTTCAATTACGTAGGAGCAGCAGGGAGGGAAGGGGCCGACCACGAAAGAGAAGTCGTTCTCCATCAAGGGGCCAGCAGTAGAGGGAGGTGCTGAGATGTTTCTTTGGCCAAATTCAAGGAGACCCTCACCTGTTGGAATTGTTGGTAATAGTTTGTTTAGTTTTGCGGCTTTGCCGAAGAGTTAACTGTTATTTTGTTAGTTATGGTTTCTGTTGACATGACGTTGTTTTGCTGTAATGAAAGACTTTTGTGACAATAAAGAGACGTTTTAATGTGCTATGGTGTACGTGACTAATTACAGTGCTGCTGGCCTTCAGAGGCTTTCAAACATCCAAAGTGCGCAGGAGTAAAGACACTCATCATTCCGCCAGAGGGGCCTCGATACGAGTCCTCATGAGCCTCTGACGGATGGCCCTTCCACTTTTAGGAGCCCTTCCATCTTCCTCCTCCTCCTCCTCCTCCTCCTCGTCCGCATGCTCCTCCTCCTCCTCCTCCGCCTGCTTCTCCAGGGTCAGAGGGAAGGTGATGAATTGACGCCTTCACCTATAAAGGGCAGCTGTAACTTGCCGGATGCAGCAGTGGATTGCAACCTGAGAGATATTCGCAATGTCCCCAATGGCTCACTGAAAGGATCCGTTGCCATAAAAATTGAGGGCAACAGTCAGTTTAGCGACCACCGACAGAGAGGTCCTGCACCGTAGACGCGGCTGCAGATCCTCAGCAAGCAGGTGGCACAGCTCAGTAACAACGTCCCCCCCAATTCGGAGCCTTCGCACACACTGCTCCTCCGACATGTCAAGGTATGACACCTGCTGCCGAAAGACCCTCGCAGCATACCCTCGGATTGGCCGACCTCCATTGCCCCTCCTCCTTCTGGCCAATCCCGGCCCTCTCTCCCGCCGTCTCTCTGCCCCTTCATAGTGTTCGGCCATGAGGCCGTCGCCCTCCAAAGCATCTCCCATTCCGATGCCAGTTGGTCAAAAGGCTGTTAGGTCTAGTGCTCCAACTGCTCCGGACAGGTTTGAGGGTCCCAAGTACTCTAATGCTAAATTCCAAAAACTCTGCTCCACAGTAGCTCACCAACTCTCTCCACCAACGATCGCAATGAACAGGCCAAGTGGCTGAAGCTTCTATACTAGAGCTGTCCCCTTTAAATAGCGCCCCCCGACTCCGAGAACGGCCTGCTAATGCTCCTTCAAACTGTCACTAATAGCGCTAGACGTAAAGGCTCCGGGCGCCACCCAATATCCACTCAGGTGCCCCTAAAAGGCGTTGCACAATGAAATGACGTCATGATCTGCTTGCGCTCACGGGCGCGCGCAAACACTTAGCGCAGGCGCTAAATGTATAGTCAATATGGGAGTTGTCGCTATCTTCATTGCGCCCGCCCCAACATTGGGTAACGCCCCAATTCTCGGTCTCTTTAGGCGCTAACAGCTGGCGCAAACAACCGAATTTCTAGGCCATGGTGTTTCTTTCCCAATGGCCTTTTACTGTCGATTTGTTCTCCCCTCCTCTCTCTCCCCGGCTCCGCTCCACCCCTCGCCAAACCTTGCAAGACTTGGTGCTGTTCCAAGAACACATTTGAGTCAACTCCTTCCTTTGGCCTACGTCAAATTGGCTGAAAAAAAACCCCAAAGCGATTCATTTTCTTCTTCCACCCACAGGCATGCTCACTCGACCTCACGCACATGCAGCCTTCTGTTTCGTTGAAAGATTATTTCTCTCGTTCTTTGAACCCTCGGCCAACAAAGGCCAAACGCTCCATCTACAACTTTGCACTGCCTCAGAGAGAAGAACCCCCATCTGGAAGCTAAAAAAAGGTTCTTCCTCTTTGTTCCTTTTTTTTAACGTGAATATTGTGCTTCTGCTGTGAGAGGCAGCTCCATTGATAAACTGTATGACAACAACAACTTGCATTTATATAGCGCCTTTAATGTCGTAAAACATCCCAGAGTGTAAATCAGACAGATTTTAACACCGAGCCACATGAGGAGATGTTAGGACAGGCGACCAAACGCTTGGTCAAAGAGATAGGTTTTTAGGAGCGTCGTAAAGAAGGAGAGAGAGGGAGGTAGAGAGACAGAGAGGTTTAGGGAGGGAATTCCAGAGCTTAGGGCCCAGGCAGCTGAAGGCACGGCCGCCAATGGTGGGGCAAAACGAGTGGGGGAGGCACAAGGGGCCAGATTTGAAGGAACGCAGAGTTTCGGAGGATTGTAGGTAACGTAAGAAAACTACTAGGCACATGGTCAGTGTATTAAACAAGGCTTGAATCGACTGTTTCACAACATGGAAGTCTAGTTATCCTTCACTAGTTCCTGTTTACAAAATGTCCCTGAGCAAGCTGGGCCCATGCCCGAGTATTTATACACTCCCTGGACAGCGCCACCAGCAGGCCGCCCAGTATATTTCATAAGTCATTTCCACATGAATGGCACGATTTATGACAGTCGGGCTGGACGCGGTTACAGCGATAGGGAGGGGCGAGGCCAGGGAGTGATTTGAACAGGAGGATGAGAATACATGCAGCATAGTCCTGGCAAAGCAGAGTCTTCTATCTGAGTGGACAGATCTCTGAAACATTTGTCGCATTACCTGTTTTTAAAAAAAATCTAAGATAAATTCCTTTGGCAATACCGAAACATGAAATCATTAAAGCATCGGTTATGTTAATTGTAACTTTAGTTACTTCATCTAGCTTCTAAAAGTGCCATGCCTGTGTACAGGTGACACGAACACACCACCTGCTCTTCACTGATGTTGCGCTATTGAATATGCTATGTGAACAGAGGGATTCGCAGGTTGCAGGCTCACATGACATTAAAGGCAGCACCGCAGCTCGATCAGGCTGTTTTCTAGGTTTTATCACAAGAAGTGTCGAATATAAAAGCCAAAGAGGTAATGATGAGCCGATATAAAACCTTAGTAAGACCTCAGTTGGAGCAGCATTGGGCTCCACACTGTAGCAAGGATATCGAGTCTTTAGCGAGGGTACGGCACAGATTCATTAAGTTGCTGCCTTGTACAAGGAAATACAAAGAGGAAGAAAGACTTGAAGAATTAAGGTTATTCTTTATTAGAACAACGCAGATAATGAGGCGATATGATCGAAGTTTTTAAAATGATAGAATGGTGGGACAGGGTCGATAGAAGCAGAGAGTTTCTACTAGTTGAGGGGTCTAGAACGAGGGGCCATAGACACATAAGAATTAGGAGCAGAAGTCGGCCATTCGGCCCCTCGAGCCTGCTCCGCCATTCAATGAGATCATGGCTGATCTTCGACCTCAACTCCACTTTCCTGCCCGATCCCCATATCCCTTGATTCCCCGAGAGTCCAAAAATCTATCGGTCTCCGTCTTGAATATACTCAACGATTCAGCATCCACAGCCCTCTGGGGTAGAGAATTCCAAAGATTCACAACCCCTTGATTGAAGAAATTACTCCTCATCTCAGTCTTAAATGGCCGCCCCCTTATCCTGAGACTGTGCCCCCTGGTTCTAGACTCTCCAGCCAGGGGAAACAACCTCTCAGCATCTACCCTGTCAATCCCCCTCAGAATCTTATATGTTTCAATGAGATCACCTCTCATTCTTCTAAACTCCAGAGAGTATAGGCCCAACCTGCTCAAATATAAGATTAAATGTAAGAGGATTTAGGGCAGAGGGCTGGAGAAACGTCATCACACAGAGAGTTGTGAGGCTGCGGGATTCACTCCCAAGGTTAATGGCTGATGTAGAAATTGTGTCAACACTCAAGGTTGGATTGGTGGATGACGGAAAAGAAAGACTTGTATTTCTATAGCGCCTTTCACAATCTCAGGATGTCCTAAAGCGCTTTACAGCCAATCAGGTACTTCTGAAAGTAGTCACTGCTGTAATGTAGGAGACGCAGCAGCCAATTTCAACATTCTCAGCCAGTACTGATATTGATTTCACAGTGGCTTAATATTTGTTTCTATACAACTACGTAAACCTAATCAGACACCATAAGTGATGGTTTAATTAATATTCACTGCATAAGCTTACTGCACTGATAACTATTAATGATGGCAGGCTGTAATCAATATATACCAGACACCATTCCAAAAGTCCCATTAGACTGAATAACACAATAGTTCAGCCTATTAATGGTGAGGATGCAGTTTTTTGAATGGCATTCATTCAGTGTACAGTCTCAGAGTACAGTCTCTCAGTGTACAGTCTCTCAGTGTACAGTCTCTCAGTACACAGTCTCCCAGTGTACAGTCTCCCAATGTACAGTCTCAGTGTACAGTCGCTCCGTGTACAGTCGCTCAGTGTACAGTCTCTCAGTGGACAGACTCAGTGGACAGTCTCTCAGTGTACAGTCTCTCCGTGTACAGTCGGTCAGTGTACAGTCTCTCAGTGTACAGTCTCTCAGTGTACAGTCTCCCAGTGTACAGTCTCCCAATGTACAGTCTCAGTGTACAGTCTCTCAGTGTACAGTCTCAGTGTACAGTATCAGTGTACAGTCTCTCAGTGTACAGTCTCCCAGTGTACAGTCTCCCAATGTACAGTCTCAGTGTACAGTCTCAATATACAGTCTCTCAGTGTACAGTCTCTCAGTGTACAGTCTCTCAGTGCACAGTCTCAGTGTACAGTCCCTCAGTGTACAGTCTCAGTGTACAGTCTCAGTGTTCAGTCTCTCAGTGTACAGTCTCTCGGTGTACACTCTCTCAGCGTACAGACTCAGTGTACAGTCTCTCAGTGTACAGTCTCTCAGTGTACAGTCTCAGTGTACAGTCTCTCAGTGTACAGTCTCTCAGTGTACAGTCTCTCGGTGTACACTCTCTCAGCGTACAGTCTCTCAGTGTACAGTCTCTCAGAGTACAGTCTCAGTGTACAGTCTCAGTGTGCAGTCTCTCAGTGTACAGTCTCAGTGTACAGTCTCAGTGTACTGTCTCTCAGTGTGCAGTCTCAGTGCAGTCTCTCAGTGTACAGTCTCAGTGTACAGTCTCTCAGTGTACAGTCTCTCAGTGTACAGTCTCTCAGTGCACAATCTCAGTGTACAGTCTCACAGTGTACAGTCTCAGTGTACAGTCTCTCAGTGTACAGTTTCAGTGTACAGTCTCTCAGTGTACAGTCTCTCAGTGTACAGTCTCAGTGTACAGTCTCTCAGTGTACAGTCTCTCAGTGTACAGTCTCTCAGTGTACAGTCTCTCAGTGCACACTCTCAGTGTACAGTCTCACAGTGTACAGTCTCAGTGTACAGTCTCTCAGTGTACAGTCTCAGTGTACAGTCTCTCAGTGTACAGTCTGTCAGCGTACAGTCTCAGTGTACAGTCTCTCAGTGTACAGTCTCTCAGTGTACAGTCTCAGTGTACAGTCTCTCAGTGTAAAATCTCAGTGTACAGTCTCTCAGTGTAGTCTCAGTGTACAGTCTCAGTTTAAAGTCTCTCTGCATGTAGTCTCAGTGTACAGTCTCTCAGGGTACAGTCTCAGTGTACAATCTCAGTGTACAGTCTCAGTGTACAGTCTCTCAGTGTACAGTCTCTCAGTGTACAGTCTCAGTGTACAGTCTCTCAGTGTACAGTCTCTCAGTGTACAGTCTCAGTGTACAGTCTCTCAGTGTAAAATCTCAGTGTACAGTCTCTCAGTGTAGTCTCAGTGTACAGTCTCAGTGTACAGTCTCAGTTTACAGTCTCTCTGAGTATAGTCTCAGTGTACAGTCTCTCAGGGTACAGTCTCAGTGTACAATCTCAGTGTACAGTCTCAGTTTACAGTCTCCCAGTGTACAGTCTCAGTGTACAGTCTCAGTGTACAGTGTCTCAGTGTACAGTCTCTCAGTGTACAGTCTCTCAGTGTACAGTCTCAGTGTACAGTCTCTCAGTGTACAGTCTCGGTGTACAGTCTCGGTGTACAGTCTCTCAGTGTACAGTCTCTCAGTGTACAGTCTCAGTCTACAGTCTCTCAGTGTAAAGTCTCTCAGTGTACAGTAAGTGTACAGTCTCACAGTGTACAGTCTCAGTGTACAGTCTCAGTGTACAGTCTCTCAGTGTACAGTCTCTCAGTGTACAGTCAGTGTACAGTCTCTCAGTGTACAGTCTCTCAGTGTACAGTCTCAGTGTACAGTCTCAGTGTACAGTCTCTCAGTGTACAGTCTCTCAGTGTACAGTCTCAGTGTACAGTCTCAGTGTACAGTCTCAGTGTACAGTCTCTCAGTGTACAGTCTCAGTGTACAGTCTCAGTGTACAGTCTCTCAGTGTACAGTTTATCAGTGTACAGTCGCTCAGTGTACAGTCAGTGTACAGTCTCAGTGTACAGTCTCTCAGTGTACAGTCTCAGTGTACAGTCTCTCAGTGTACAGTCTCTCAGTGTACAGTCTCAGTGTACAGTCTCTCAGTGTACAGTCTCTCAGTGTACAGTCTCAGTGTACAGTCTCAGTGTACAGTCTCTCCGTGTACAGTCTCTCAGTGTACAGTCCCTCAGTGTACAGTCTCTCAGTGTACAGTCTCAGTGTACAGTCTCTCAGTGTACAGTCTCTCAGTGTACAGTCTCTCAGTGTACAGTCTCAGTGTACAGTCTCTCAGGATACAGTCTCAGTGTACAGTCGCTCAGTGTACAGTCTCTCCGTGTACAGTCTCTCAGTGTACGGTCTCTCCGTGTACGGTCTCTCCGTGTACAGTCTCAGTGTACAGTCTCAGTGTACAGTCTCTCAGTGTACAGTCTCTCCGTGTACAGTCTCAGAGTATAGTCTCTCCGTGTACAGTCTCTCAGTGTACGGTCTCTCCGTGTACGGTCTCTCCGTGTACAGTCTCAGTGTACAGTCTCAGTGTACAGTCTCTCAGTGCACAGTCTCTCCGTGTACAGTCCCTCATTGTACAGTCTCTCAGTATAAAGTCTCAGTGTACAGTCTCTCAGTGTACAGTCTCTCCATGTACAGTCTCTCAGTGTACGGTCTCTCCGTGTACAGTCTCTCCATGTACAGTCTAAGTGTACAGTCTCAGTGTAAAGTCTCTCAGTGTACAGTCCCTCTGTGTACAGTCTCAGTGTACAGTCTCTCGGTGTACAGTCTCTCCGTGTACAGTCTCTCAGTGCACAGTCTCTCCGTGTACAGCCTCTCAGTGTACAGTCACTCAGTATACAGTCTCAGTGTACAGGCTCTCAGTATAAAGTCTCAGTGTACAGTCTCTCAGTGTAAAGTCTCTCCGTGTACAGTCTCTCAGTGTACGGTCTCTCCGTGTACAGTCTCTCCATGTACAGTCTAAGTGTACAGTCTCAGTGCACAGTCTCTCAGTGTACAGTCCCTCTGTGTACAGTCTCAGTGTACGGTCTCTCGGTGTACAGTCTCTCCGTGTACCATCTCTCAGTGCACAGTCTCTCCGTGTACAGTCTCTCAGTGTGCAGTCTCTCAGTGCACAGTCTCTCCGTGTACAGTCTCTCAGTGTACAGTCTCAGTGTACTGTCTCTCAGTGTACAGTCTCACAGTGTATAGTCTCAGTGTACAGTCTCTCAGTGTACAGTCTCTCAGTGTACAGTCTCCCAGTGTACAGTCTCTCAGTGTACAGTCTCAGTGTCCAGTCTCTCAGTCTACAGTCGCTCAGTGTACAGTCTCTCAGTGTACAGTCATTCAGTGTACAGTCACTCAGTCTACAGTCTCAGTGTACAGTCTCTCGGTGTACAGTCTCTCAGCGTACAGTCTCTCAGTGTACAGTCTCTCCGTGTACAGCCTCAGTGTACAGTCTCAGTGTACAGTCTCTCAGTGTACAGTCTCTCAGTGTACAGTCTCAGTGTACAGTCTCTCAGTGTACAGTCTCTCAGTGTACAGCCACTCAGTGTACAGTGTCAGTGTACAGTCTCTCCGTGTACTGTCTCTCAGTCTACAGTCTCTCAGTGTACAGGCTCTCAGTGTACAGTCTCAGTGTACAGTCTCAGTGTACAGTCTCTCAGTATACAGTCTCAATGTACATTCTCTCAGTGTACAGTCTCTCCGTGTACAGTCTCTCAGTGTACGGTCTCTCCGTGTACAGTCTCTCCGTGTACAGTCTCAGTGTACATTCTCAGTGTACAGTCTCTCAGTGTACAGTCTCTCCGTGTACAGTCTCAGTGTACAGTCTCTCGGTGTACAGTCTCTCCGTGTACAGTCTCTCAGTGCACAGTCTCTCCGTGTACAGTCTCTCAGTGTACAATCTCTCAGTATACAGTCTCAGTGTACAGTCTCTCACTGTACAGTCTCTCCGTGTACAGTCTCTCAGTGTACGGTCTCGCCGTGTACAGTCTCTCCATGTACAGTCTCAGTGAACAGTCTCAGTGTACAGTCTCTCCGTGTACAGTCTCTCCGTGTACAGTCTCAGTGTACAGTCTCTCAGCCTACAGTCGCTCAGTGTACAGTCTCTCAGTGTACAGTCACTCAGCGTACAGTATCAGTGTACAGTCTCTCGGTGTACAGTCTCTCCGTGTACAGTCTCTCAGTGTACAGTCTCTCAGTGTATAGTCTCTCCGTGTACAGTCTCAGTGTACAGTCTGTGTACAGTCTCTCAGTGTACAGTCTCTCAGTGTACAGTCTCAGTGTACAGTCTCTCAGTGTACAGTCTCTCAGTGTACAGTCTCTCAGTATACAGTCTCAATGTACATTCTCTCAGTGTACAGTCTCTCCGTGTACAGTCTCTCAGTGTACGGTCTCTCCGTGTACAGTCTCTCCGTGTACAGTCTCAGTGTACATTCTCAGTGTACAGTCTCTCGGTGTACAGTCTCTCAGTGTACAGTCTCAGTGTACAGTCTCTCGGTGTACAGTCTCTCTGTGTACAGTCTCAGTGTACAGTCTCAGTGTACAGCCTCTCAGTGTACAGTCTCTCAGTATAAAGTCTCAGTGTACAGTCTCTCAGTGTACAGTCTCTCCGTGTACAGTCTCTCAGTGTACGGTCTCTCGGTGTACAGTCTCTCCATGTACAGTCTCAGTGTACAGTCTCAGTGTACAGTCTCCGAGTGTACAGTCTCTCCGTGAACAGTCTCAGTGTACAGTCTCTCGGTGTACAGTCTCTCCGTGTACAGTCTCTCAGTGCACAGTCTCTCCATGTACAGTCTCTCAGTGTACAGTCTCTCAGTGCACAGTCTCTCCGTGTACAATCTCTCAGTGTACAGTCTCAGTGTACAGTCTCAGTGTACTGTCTCTCAGTGTACAGTCTCACAGTGTACAGTCTCAGTGTACAGTATCTCAGTGTACAGTCTCTCAGTGTACAGTCTCTCAGTGTACAATCCATCAGTGTACTGTCTCAGTG
Organism: Somniosus microcephalus; assembly: GCF_052327205.1. Classification (NCBI taxonomy): domain Eukaryota; kingdom Metazoa; phylum Chordata; class Chondrichthyes; order Squaliformes; family Somniosidae; genus Somniosus; species Somniosus microcephalus. The sequence continues at coordinate 40,947,284 of NC_141015.1, read as the reverse complement.
TACTGTCTCTCAGTCAACAGTCTCTCAGTTTACAGTCTCTCAGTGGACAGTCTCTCAGTGTACAGCCTCAGTGTACAGTCTCTCGGTGTACAGTATCTCCATGTACAGTCTCTCAGTGTACAGTCTCTCAGTGTACCGTCTCTCTGTGTATAGTCTCAGTGCACAGACTCTCCGTGTACAGTCTCCCAGTGTACAGACTCTCAGTGTAGAGTCTCTCAGTGTGCAGTCTCTCTGTGTGCTGTCTCAGTGTACAGTCTCTCAGTGTGCAGTCTCTGAGTGTACAGACTCTCAGTGTACAGTCTCTCAGTGTACATTCTCTCGGTGTACAGTCTCAGTTTACTGTCTCTCAGTGTACAGTCTCTCAGTGTACAGTCTCTCAGTATACAGTCTCTCAATGTGCAGTCTCTCAGTGCACAGTCTCTCAGTGTACGGTCTCTCCGTGTACAGTCTCTCCGTGCACAGTCTCAGTGTACATTCTCAGTGTACAGTCTCTCAGTGTACAGTCTCTCTGTGTACAGTCTCAGTGTACAGTCTCTCGGTGTACAGTCTCTCCGTGTACAGTCTCTCAGTGCACAGTCGCTCAGTGTACAGTCTCTCCGTGTACAGTCTCTCAGTATACAGTCTAAGTGTACAGTCTCTCAGTGTACAGTCTCTCCGTGTACAGTCCCTCAGTGTACTGTCTCTCCGTGTACAGTCTCTCCGTGTACAGTCTCAGTGTACAGTCTCAGTGTGCAGTCTCTCAGTGTACAGTCTCTCCGTGTACAGACTCAGTGTACAGTCTCTCAGTGTACAGTCTCTCCATGTACGGTCTCTCAGTGCACAGTCTCTCCATGTACAGTCTCTCAGTGTACAGTCACTCAGTATACAGTCTCAGTGTACAGTCTCTCAGTGTACAGTCTCTCCGTGTAAAGTCTCTCAGTGTACGGTCTCTCCATGTACAGTCCCTCCATGTACAGTCTCAGTGTACAGTCTCAGTGTACAGTCTCTCGGTGTACAGTCTCTCCGTGTACAGTCTCTCAGTGTACATTCTCTCAGTGCACAGTCTCTCTGTGTACAGTCTCTCAGTGTACAGTCTCAGTGTACTGTCTCTCAGTGTACAGTCTCTCAGTGTACAGTCTCAGTGTACAGTCTCTCAGTGTACAGTCTCTCAGTGTGCAGTCTCAGTCTACAGTCTCTCAGTGTACAGTCTCTGTGTACAGTCTCAGTGCACTGTCTCTCAGTGTACAGTCTCTCAGTGTACAGACTCTCAGTGTACAGTCTCAGTGTACAGTCTCAATATACAGTCTCTCAGTGTACAGTCTCAGTGTACAGTCTCAGTGTACAGTCTCAGTGTACAGTCTCTCAGTGTACAGTCTCAGTGTACAGTCTCTCAGTGTACAGTCTCGCAGTGTACAGTCTCTCAGTGTACAGTCTCTCAGTGTACAGTCTCTCAGTGTACAGTCTCAGTGTACAGCATCTCAGTGTACAGTCTCTCAGTGTACAGTCTCAGTGTACAGTCTCTCAGTGTACAGTCTGTGTACAGTCTCTCAGTGTACAGTCTCAGTGTACAGTCTCTCAGTGTACAGTCTCAGTGTACAGTCTCTCAGTGTACAGTCCCAGTGTACTGTCTCTCAGTGTACAGTCTCAGTGTACAGTCTCTCAGTGTACAGTCTCAGTGTACAGACTCTCCGTGTACAGTCTCCCAGTGTACAGACTCTCAGTGTAGAGTCTCTCAGTGTACAGTCTCTCTGTGTACTGTCTCAGTGTACAGTCTCTCAGTGTACAGTCTCTGAGTGTACAGTCTCTCAGTGTACAGTCTCTCAGTGTACATTCTCTTCGTGTACAGTCTCAGTGTACTGTCTCTCAGTGTACAGTCTCAGTGTACAGTCTCTCTGTATACAGTCTCTCAATGTACAGTCTCTCAGTGCACAGTCTCTCCGTGTACAGTCTCTCTGTGTACTGTCTCAGTGTACAGTTTCTCAGTGTACAGTCTCTGAGTGTACAGTCTCTGTACAGTCTCTCAGTGTACATTCTCTCGGTGTACAGTCTCAGTGTACTGTCTCTCAGTGTACATTCTCTCAGTGTACAGTCTCTCTGTATACAGTCTCTCAATGTACAGTCTCTCAGTGCACAGTGTACAGTTTCTCAGTGTACAGTCTCTCCGTGTACAGTCTCTCAGTGTACAGTCTCTCAGTGTACAATCTCAGTGTACAGTCTCTCAGTGTACAGTCTCAGTGTACAGTCTCTCAGTGTACAGACTCAGTGTACAGTCTCTCAGTGTACAGTCTCAGTGTGCAGTCTCTCAGTGTACAGTCTCTCAGTGTACAGTCACTCAGTGTATAGTCTCAGTGTACAGACTCTCCGTGTACAGTCTCCCAGTGTACAGACTCTCAGTGTAGAGTCTCTCAGTGTACAGTCTCTCTGTGTACTGTCTCAGTGTACAGTCTCTCAGTGTACAGTCTCTGAGTGTACAGACTCTCAGTGTACAGTCTCTCAGTGTACATTCTCTCGGTGTACAGTCTCAGTTTACTGTCTCTCAGCGTACAGTCTCTCAGTGTACAGTCTCTCAGTATACAGTCTCTCAATGTGCAGTCTCTCAGTGCACAGTCTCTTCGTGTACAGTCCCTCAGTGTACAGTCTCTCAGTGTACAGTCTCTCCATGTACAGTCTCAGTGTCCAGTCTCAGTGTACAGTCTCTCAGTGTACATTCTCTCAGTGTACAGTCTCAGTGCACAGTCTCCCAGTGTACAGTCTCTCAGTGTACAGTCTCTCAGTGTACAGTCTCAGTGTACAGTCTCTCCGTGCACAGTCTCTCAGTGTACAGTCTCTCAGTGTAGTCTCTCAGTGTACAGTCTCTCAGTGTAGAGTCTCAGTGTACAGTCTCAGTGTACAGTCTCTCAGTATACAATCTCAGTGTACAGTCTCTCAGTGTACAGTCTCTCAGTGTACAGTCTCTCAGTGTACGGTCTCTCCGTGTACAGTCTCTCCGTGCACAGTCTCAGTGTACATTCTCAGTGTACAGTCTCTCAGTGTACAGTCTCTCCGTGTACAGTCTCAGTGTACAGTCTCTCGGTGTACAGTCTCTCCGTGTACAGTCTCTCAGTGCACAGTCGCTCAGTGTACAGTCTCTCCGTGTACAGTCTCTCAGTATACAGTCTAAGTGTACAGTCTCTCAGTGTACAGTCTCTCCGTGTACAGTCCCTCAGTGTACTGTCTCTCTATGTACAGTCTCTCCGTGTACAGTCTCAGTGTACAGTCTCAGTGTGCAGTCTCTCAGTGTACAGTCTCTCCGTGTACAGACTCAGTGTGCAGTCTCTCAGTGTACAGTCTCTCCATGTACGGTCTCTCAGTGCACAGTCTCTCCATGTACAGTCTCTCAGTGTACAGTCACTCAGTATACAGTCTCAGTGTACAGTCTCTCAGTGTACAGTCTCTCCGTGTAAAGTCTCTCCGTGTGCAGTCTCAGTGTACAGTCTCAGTGTACAGTCTCTCAGTGTACAGTCTCTCCGTGTGCAGTCTCAGTGTACAGTCTCTCGGTGTACAGTCTCTCCGTGTACAGTCTCTCAGTGCACAGTCTCTCCGAGTACAGTTTCTCAGTGTACATTCTCTCAGTGCACAGTCTCTCTGTGTACAGTCTCTCAGTGTACAGTCTCAGTGTACAGTCTCAGTGTACTGTCTCTCAGTGTACAGTCTCTCAGTGTACAGTCTCAGTGTACAGCCTCTCAGTGTACAGTCTCTCAGTGTACAGTCTCAGTCTACAGTCTCTCAGTGTACAGTCTCTGTGTACAGTCTCAGTGCACTGTCTCTCAGTGTACAGTCTCTCAGTGTACAGACTCTCAGTGTACAGTCTCAGTGTACAGTCTCAATATACAGTCTCTCAGTGTACAGTCTCAGTGTACAGTCTCAGTGTACAGTCTCAGTGTACAGTCTCTCAGTGTACAGTCTCAGTGTACAGTCTCTCAGTGTACAGTCTCGCAGTGTACAGTCTCTCAGTGTACAGTCTCTCAGTGTACAGTCTCTCAGTGTACAGTCTCAGTGTACAGCATCTCAGTGTACATTCTCTCAGTGTACAGTCTCAGTGTACAGTCTCTCAGTGTACAGTCTCAGTGTACAGTCTCAGTTTACAGTCTCTCAGTGTACAGTCTCTCAGTGTACAGTCTCTCAGTGTACAGTCTCAGTGTACAGTCTCTCAGTGTACAGTCTCTCAGTGTACAGTCTCAGTGTACAGTCTCTCAGTGTACAGTCTCAGTGTACAGTCTCTCAGTGTACAGTCCCAGTGTACAGTCTCTCTGTGTACTGTCTCAGTGTACAGTCTCTCAGTGTACAGTCTCTCAGTGTACAGTCTCTCAGTGCACAGTCTCTCTGTGTACAGTCTCTCAGTGTACAGTCTCAGTGTACAGTCTCAGTGTACTGTCTCTCAGTGTACAGTCTCACAGTGTACAGTCTCAGTGTACAGTCTCTCAGTGTACAGTCTCTCAGTGTACAGTCTCAGTGTACAGTCTCTCAGTCTACTGTCTCTCAGTGTACAGTCTCTCAGTGTACAGTCTCTCAGTGTACAGTCTCAGTGTACAGTCTCTCGGTGTACAGTCTCGCTGTGTACAGTCTCTCAGTGTACAGTCTCTCAGTGTACAGTCTCTCCATGTACAGTCTCAGTGTACAGTCTCAGTGTACTGTCTCTCAGTGTACAGTCTCAGTGTACAGTCTCTCCGTGTACAGCCTCTCAGTGTACAATCTCTCAGTCTACAGCCTCCCAGTGTACAGACTCTCAGTGTACAGTCTCTCAGTGTACAGTCTCTCAGTGTACAGTCTCAGTGTACAGTCTCTCAGTGTACAGTCTCTCAGTGTACAGTCTCTCAGTCTACAGTCTCCCAGTGTACAGACTCTCAGTGTACAGTCTCTCAGTGTACAGTCTCTCTGTGTACAGTCTCAGTGTACAGTCTCTCAGTGTACAGTCTCTCAGTGTACAGTCTCTCAGTGTACATTCTCTTGGTGTACAGTCTCAGTGTACTGTCTCTCAGTGTACAGTCCCTCAGCATACAGTCTCTCAATGTACAGTCTCTCAGTGTACAGTCTCAGTGTACAGTCTCTCAGTGTACAGTCTCTCGATGTACAGTCTCTCGGTGTACAGTCTCAGTGTACAGTCTCTCAGTGTACAGTCACTCAGTGTACAGTTTCTCAGTGTACATTCTCTCAGTGTACCACCTCTCAGTGTACAGTCTCTCGGTGTACAGTCTCAGTGTACAGTCTCTCAGTGTACAGTCTCAGTGTACAGTCTCAGTTTACAGTCTCCCAGTGTACAGTCTCAGGGTACAGTCTCAGTGTACAGTGTCTCAGTGTACAGTCTCTCAGTGTACAGTCTCTCAGTGTACAGTCTCAGTGTACAGTCTCTCAGTGTACAGTCTCGGTGTACAGTCTCGGTGTACAGTCTCTCAGTGTACAGTCTCTCAGTGTACAGTCTCAGTCTACAGTCTCTCAGTGTAAAGTCTCTCAGTGTACAGTAAGTGTACAGTCTCACAGTGTACAGTCTCAGTGTACAGTCTCACAGTGTACAGTCTCTCAGTGTACAGTCTCTCAGTGTACAGTCAGTGTACAGTCTCTCAGTGTACAGTCTCTCAGTGTACAGTCTCAGTGTACAGTCTCAGTGTACAGTCTCTCAGTGTACAGTCTCTCAGTGTACAGTCTCAGTGTACAGTCTCAGTGTACAGTCTCAGTGTACAGTCTCTCAGTGTACAGTCTCAGTGTACAGTCTCAGTGTACAGTCTCTCAGTGTACAGTTTATCAGTGTACAGTCGCTCAGTGTACAGTCAGTGTACAGTCTCAGTGTACAGTCTCTCAGTGTACAGTCTCAGTGTACAGTCTCTCAGTGTACAGTCTCTCAGTGTACAGTCTCAGTGTACAGTCTCTCAGTGTACAGTCTCTCAGTGTACAGTCTCAGTGTACAGTCTCAGTGTACAGTCTCTCCGTGTACAGTCTCTCAGTGTACAGTCCCTCAGTGTACAGTCTCTCAGTGTACAGTCTCAGTGTACGGTCTCTCAGTGTACAGTCTCTCAGTGTACAGTCTCTCAGTGTACAGTCTCAGTGTACAGTCTCTCAGGATACAGTCTCAGTGTACAGTCGCTCAGTGTACAGTCTCTCCGTGTACAGTCTCTCAGTGTACGGTCTCTCCGTGTACGGTCTCTCCGTGTACAGTCTCAGTGTACAGTCTCAGTGTACAGTCTCTCAGTGTACAGTCTCTCCGTGTACAGTCTCAGAGTATAGTCTCTCCGTGTACAGTCTCTCAGTGTACGGTCTCTCCGTGTACGGTCTCTCCGTGTACAGTCTCAGTGTACAGTCTCAGTGTACAGTCTCTCAGTGCACAGTCTCTCCGTGTACAGTCCCTCATTGTACAGTCTCTCAGTATAAAGTCTCAGTGTACAGTCTCTCAGTGTACAGTCTCTCCATGTACAGTCTCTCAGTGTACGGTCTCTCCGTGTACAGTCTCTCCATGTACAGTCTAAGTGTACAGTCTCAGTGTAAAGTCTCTCAGTGTACAGTCCCTCTGTGTACAGTCTCAGTGTACAGTCTCTCGGTGTACAGTCTCTCCGTGTACAGTCTCTCAGTGCACAGTCTCTCCGTGTACAGCCTCTCAGTGTACAGTCACTCAGTATAAAGTCTCAGTGTAAAGTCTCTCCGTGTACAGTCTCTCAGTGTACGGTCTCTCCGTGTACAGTCTCTCCATGTACAGTCTAAGTGTACAGTCTCAGTGCACAGTCTCTCAGTGTACAGTCCCTCTGTGTACAGTCTCAGTGTACAGTCTCTCAGTGTACAGTCTCTCCGTGCACAGTCTCTCAGTGCACAGTCTCTCCGTGTACAGTCTCTCAGTGTACAGTCTCTCAGTATACAGTCTCAGTGTACAGTCTCTCAGTGTACAGTCTCTCCGTGTACAGTCTCAGTGTACGGTCTCTCGGTGTACAGTCTCTCCGTGTACCATCTCTCAGTGCACAGTCTCTCCGTGTACAGTCTCTCAGTGTGCAGTCTCTCAGTGCACAGTCTCTCCGTGTACAGTCTCTCAGTGTACAGTCTCAGTGTACTGTCTCTCAGTGTACAGTCTCACAGTGTATAGTCTCAGTGTACAGTCTCTCAGTGTACAGTCTCTCAGTGTACAGTCTCCCAGTGTACAGTCTCTCAGTGTACAGTCTCAGTGTCCAGTCTCTCAGTCTACAGTCGCTCAGTGTACAGTCTCTCAGTGTACAGTCATTCAGTGTACAGTCACTCAGTCTACAGTCTCAGTGTACAGTCTCTCGGTGTACAGTCTCTCAGCGTACAGTCTCTCAGTGTACAGTCTCTCCGTGTACAGCCTCAGTGTACAGTCTCAGTGTACAGTCTCTCAGTGTACAGTCTCTGAGTGTACAGTCTCTCAGTGTACAGTCTCTCAGTGTACATTCTCTTCGTGTACAGTCTCAGTGTACTGTCTCTCAGTGTACAGTCTCAGTGTACAGTCTCTCTGTATACAGTCTCTCAATGTACAGTCTCTCAGTGCACAGTCTCTCCGTGTACAGTCTCTCTGTGTACTGTCTCAGTGTACAGTTTCTCAGTGTACAGTCTCTGAGTGTACAGTCTCTGTACAGTCTCTCAGTGTACATTCTCTCGGTGTACAGTCTCAGTGTACTGTCTCTCAGTGTACATTCTCTCAGTGTACAGTCTCTCTGTATACAGTCTCTCAATGTACAGTCTCTCAGTGCACAGTGTACAGTTTCTCAGTGTACAGTCTCTCCGTGTACAGTCTCTCAGTGTACAGTCTCTCAGTGTACAATCTCAGTGTACAGTCTCTCAGTGTACAGTCTCAGTGTACAGTCTCTCAGTGTACAGACTCAGTGTACAGTCTCTCAGTGTACAGTCTCAGTGTGCAGTCTCTCAGTGTACAGTCTCTCAGTGTACAGTCTCTCAGTGTATAGTCTCAGTGTACAGACTCTCCGTGTACAGTCTCCCAGTGTACAGACTCTCAGTGTAGAGTCTCTCAGTGTACAGTCTCTCTGTGTACTGTCTCAGTGTACAGTCTCTCAGTGTACAGTCTCTGAGTGTACAGACTCTCAGTGTACAGTCTCTCAGTGTACATTCTCTCGGTGTACAGTCTCAGTTTACTGTCTCTCAGTGTACAGTCTCTCAGTGTACAGTCTCTCAGTATACAGTCTCTCAATGTGCAGTCTCTCAGTGCACAGTCTCTTCGTGTACAGTCCCTCAGTGTACAGTCTCTCAGTGTACAGTCTCTCCATGTACAGTCTCAGTGTCCAGTCTCAGTGTACAGTCTCTCAGTGTACATTCTCTCAGTGTACAGTCTCAGTGCACAGTCTCCCAGTGTACAGTCTCTCAGTGTACAGTCTCTCAGTGTACAGTCTCAGTGTACAGTCTCTCCGTGCACAGTCTCTCAGTGTACAGTCTCTCAGTCTAGTCTCTCAGTGTACAGTCTCTCAGTGTAGAGTCTCAGTGTACAGTCTCAGTGTACAGTCTCTCAGTATACAATCTCAGTGTACAGTCTCTCAGTGTACAGTCTCTCAGTGTACAGTCTCTCAGTGTACGGTCTCTCCGTGTACAGTCTCTCCGTGCACAGTCTCAGTGTACATTCTCAGTGTACAGTCTCTCAGTGTACAGTCTCTCCGTGTACAGTCTCAGTGTACAGTCTCTCGGTGTACAGTCTCTCCGTGTACAGTCTCTCAGTGCACAGTCGCTCAGTGTACAGTCTCTCCGTGTACAGTCTCTCAGTATACAGTCTAAGTGTACAGTCTCTCAGTGTACAGTCTCTCCGTGTACAGTCCCTCAGTGTACTGTCTCTCTATGTACAGTCTCTCCGTGTACAGTCTCAGTGTACAGTCTCAGTGTGCAGTCTCTCAGTGTACAGTCTCTCCGTGTACAGACTCAGTGTGCAGTCTCTCAGTGTACAGTCTCTCCATGTACGGTCTCTCAGTGCACAGTCTCTCCATGTACAGTCTCTCAGTGTACAGTCACTCAGTATACAGTCTCAGTGTACAGTCTCTCAGTGTACAGTCTCTCCGTGTAAAGTCTCTCCGTGTGCAGTCTCAGTGTACAGTCTCAGTGTACAGTCTCTCAGTGTACAGTCTCTCCGTGTGCAGTCTCAGTGTACAGTCTCTCGGTGTACAGTCTCTCCGTGTACAGTCTCTCAGTGCACAGTCTCTCCGAGTACAGTTTCTCAGTGTACATTCTCTCAGTGCACAGTCTCTCTGTGTACAGTCTCTCAGTGTACAGTCTCAGTGTACAGTCTCAGTGTACTGTCTCTCAGTGTACAGTCTCTCAGTGTACAGTCTCAGTGTACAGCCTCTCAGTGTACAGTCTCTCAGTGTACAGTCTCAGTCTACAGTCTCTCAGTGTACAGTCTCTGTGTACAGTCTCAGTGCACTGTCTCTCAGTGTACAGTCTCTCAGTGTACAGACTCTCAGTGTACAGTCTCAGTGTACAGTCTCAATATACAGTCTCTCAGTGTACAGTCTCAGTGTACAGTCTCAGTGTACAGTCTCAGTGTACAGTCTCTCAGTGTACAGTCTCAGTGTACAGTCTCTCAGTGTACAGTCTCGCAGTGTACAGTCTCTCAGTGTACAGTCTCTCAGTGTACAGTCTCTCAGTGTACAGTCTCAGTGTACAGCATCTCAGTGTACATTCTCTCAGTGTACAGTCTCAGTGTACAGTCTCTCAGTGTACAGTCTCAGTGTACAGTCTCAGTTTACAGTCTCTCAGTGTACAGTCTCTCAGTGTACAGTCTCTCAGTGTACAGTCTCAGTGTACAGTCTCTCAGTGTACAGTCTCTCAGTGTACAGTCTCAGTGTACAGTCTCTCAGTGTACAGTCTCAGTGTACAGTCTCTCAGTGTACAGTCCCAGTGTACAGTCTCTCTGTGTACTGTCTCAGTGTACAGTCTCTCAGTGTACAGTCTCTCAGTGTACAGTCTCTCAGTGCACAGTCTCTCTGTGTACAGTCTCTCAGTGTACAGTCTCAGTGTACAGTCTCAGTGTACTGTCTCTCAGTGTACAGTCTCACAGTGTACAGTCTCAGTGTACAGTCTCTCAGTGTACAGTCTCTCAGTGTACAGTCTCAGTGTACAGTCTCTCAGTCTACTGTCTCTCAGTGTACAGTCTCTCAGTGTACAGTCTCTCAGTGTACAGTCTCAGTGTACAGTCTCTCGGTGTACAGTCTCGCTGTGTACAGTCTCTCAGTGTACAGTCTCTCAGTGTACAGTCTCTCCATGTACAGTCTCAGTGTACAGTCTCAGTGTACTGTCTCTCAGTGTACAGTCTCAGTGTACAGTCTCTCCGTGTACAGCCTCTCAGTGTACAATCTCTCAGTCTACAGCCTCCCAGTGTACAGACTCTCAGTGTACAGTCTCTCAGTGTACAGTCTCTCAGTGTACAGTCTCAGTGTACAGTCTCTCAGTGTACAGTCTCTCAGTGTACAGTCTCTCAGTCTACAGTCTCCCAGTGTACAGACTCTCAGTGTACAGTCTCTCAGTGTACAGTCTCTCTGTGTACAGTCTCAGTGTACAGTCTCTCAGTGTACAGTCTCTCAGTGTACAGTCTCTCAGTGTACATTCTCTTGGTGTACAGTCTCAGTGTACTGTCTCTCAGTGTACAGTCCCTCAGCATACAGTCTCTCAATGTACAGTCTCTCAGTGTACAGTCTCAGTGTACAGTCTCTCAGTGTACAGTCTCTCGATGTACAGTCTCTCGGTGTACAGTCTCAGTGTACAGTCTCTCAGTGTACAGTCACTCAGTGTACAGTTTCTCAGTGTACATTCTCTCAGTGTACCACCTCTCAGTGTACAGTCTCTCGGTGTACAGTCTCAGTGTACAGTCTCTCAGTGTACAGTCTCAGTGTACAGTCTCAGTTTACAGTCTCCCAGTGTACAGTCTCAGGGTACAGTCTCAGTGTACAGTGTCTCAGTGTACAGTCTCTCAGTGTACAGTCTCTCAGTGTACAGTCTCAGTGTACAGTCTCTCAGTGTACAGTCTCGGTGTACAGTCTCGGTGTACAGTCTCTCAGTGTACAGTCTCTCAGTGTACAGTCTCAGTCTACAGTCTCTCAGTGTAAAGTCTCTCAGTGTACAGTAAGTGTACAGTCTCACAGTGTACAGTCTCAGTGTACAGTCTCACAGTGTACAGTCTCTCAGTGTACAGTCTCTCAGTGTACAGTCAGTGTACAGTCTCTCAGTGTACAGTCTCTCAGTGTACAGTCTCAGTGTACAGTCTCAGTGTACAGTCTCTCAGTGTACAGTCTCTCAGTGTACAGTCTCAGTGTACAGTCTCAGTGTACAGTCTCAGTGTACAGTCTCTCAGTGTACAGTCTCAGTGTACAGTCTCAGTGTACAGTCTCTCAGTGTACAGTTTATCAGTGTACAGTCGCTCAGTGTACAGTCAGTGTACAGTCTCAGTGTACAGTCTCTCAGTGTACAGTCTCAGTGTACAGTCTCTCAGTGTACAGTCTCTCAGTGTACAGTCTCAGTGTACAGTCTCTCAGTGTACAGTCTCTCAGTGTACAGTCTCAGTGTACAGTCTCAGTGTACAGTCTCTCCGTGTACAGTCTCTCAGTGTACAGTCCCTCAGTGTACAGTCTCTCAGTGTACAGTCTCAGTGTACAGTCTCTCAGTGTACAGTCTCTCAGTGTACAGTCTCTCAGTGTACAGTCTCAGTGTACAGTCTCTCAGGATACAGTCTCAGTGTACAGTCGCTCAGTGTACAGTCTCTCCGTGTACAGTCTCTCAGTGTACGGTCTCTCCGTGTACGGTCTCTCCGTGTACAGTCTCAGTGTACAGTCTCAGTGTACAGTCTCTCAGTGTACAGTCTCTCCGTGTACAGTCTCAGAGTATAGTCTCTCCGTGTACAGTCTCTCAGTGTACGGTCTCTCCGTGTACGGTCTCTCCGTGTACAGTCTCAGTGTACAGTCTCAGTGTACAGTCTCTCAGTGCACAGTCTCTCCGTGTACAGTCCCTCATTGTACAGTCTCTCAGTATAAAGTCTCAGTGTACAGTCTCTCAGTGTACAGTCTCTCCATGTACAGTCTCTCAGTGTACGGTCTCTCCGTGTACAGTCTCTCCATGTACAGTCTAAGTGTACAGTCTCAGTGTAAAGTCTCTCAGTGTACAGTCCCTCTGTGTACAGTCTCAGTGTACAGTCTCTCGGTGTACAGTCTCTCCGTGTACAGTCTCTCAGTGCACAGTCTCTCCGTGTACAGCCTCTCAGTGTACAGTCACTCAGTATAAAGTCTCAGTGTACAGTCTCTCAGTGTAAAGTCTCTCCGTGTACAGTCTCTCAGTGTACGGTCTCTCCGTGTACAGTCTCTCCATGTACAGTCTAAGTGTACAGTCTCAGTGCACAGTCTCTCAGTGTACAGTCCCTCTGTGTACAGTCTCAGTGTACAGTCTCTCAGTGTACAGTCTCTCCGTGCACAGTCTCTCAGTGCACAGTCTCTCCGTGTACAGTCTCTCAGTGTACAGTCTCTCAGTATACAGTCTCAGTGTACAGTCTCTCAGTGTACAGTCTCTCCGTGTACAGTCTCAGTGTACGGTCTCTCGGTGTACAGTCTCTCCGTGTACCATCTCTCAGTGCACAGTCTCTCCGTGTACAGTCTCTCAGTGTGCAGTCTCTCAGTGCACAGTCTCTCCGTGTACAGTCTCTCAGTGTACAGTCTCAGTGTACTGTCTCTCAGTGTACAGTCTCACAGTGTATAGTCTCAGTGTACAGTCTCTCAGTGTACAGTCTCTCAGTGTACAGTCTCCCAGTGTACAGTCTCTCAGTGTACAGTCTCAGTGTCCAGTCTCTCAGTCTACAGTCGCTCAGTGTACAGTCTCTCAGTGTACAGTCATTCAGTGTACAGTCACTCAGTCTACAGTCTCAGTGTACAGTCTCTCGGTGTACAGTCTCTCAGCGTACAGTCTCTCAGTGTACAGTCTCTCCGTGTACAGCCTCAGTGTACAGTCTCAGTGTACAGTCTCTCAGTGTACAGTCTCTCAGTGTACAGTCTCAGTGTACAGTCTCTCAGTGTACAGTCTCTCAGTGTACAGCCACTCAGTGTACAGTGTCAGTGTACAGTCTCTCCGTGTACTGTCTCTCAGTCTACAGTCTCTCAGTGTACAGGCTCTCAGTGTACAGTCTCAGTGTACAGTCTCAGTGTACAGTCTCTCAGTATACAGTCTCAATGTACATTCTCTCAGTGTACAGTCTCTCCGTGTACAGTCTCTCAGTGTACGGTCTCTCCGTGTACAGTCTCTCCATGTACAGTCTCAGTGTACATTCTCAGTGTACAGTCTCTCAGTGTACAGTCTCTCCGTGTACAGTCTCAGTGTACAGTCTCTCGGTGTACAGTCTCTCCGTGTACAGTCTCTCAGTGCACAGTCTCTCCGTGTACAGTCTCTCAGTGTACAATCTCTCAGTATACAGTCTCAGTGTACAGTCTCTCAGTGTACAGTCTCTCCGTGTACAGTCTCTCAGTGTACGGTCTCGCCGTGTACAGTCTCTCCATGTACAGTCTCAGTGAACAGTCTCAGTGTACAGTCTCTCCGTGTACAGTCTCTCCGTGTACAGTCTCAGTGTACAGTCTCTCAGCCTACAGTCGCTCAGTGTACAGTCTCTCAGTGTACAGTCACTCAGCGTACAGTATCAGTGTACAGTCTCTCGGTGTACAGTCTCTCCGTGTATAGTCTCTCCGTGTACAGTCTCAGTGTACAGTCTCAGTGTACAGTCTCTCAGTGTACAGTCTCTCAGTGTACAGTCTCTCAGTATACAGTCTCAATGTACATTCTCTCAGTGTACAGTCTCTCCGTGTACAGTCTCTCAATGTACGGTCTCTCCGTGTACAGTCTCTCCGTGTACAGTCTCAGTGTACATTCTCAGTGTACAGTCTCTCGGTGTACAGTCTCTCAGTGTACAGTCTCAGTGTACAGTCTCTCGGTGTACAGTCTCTCTGTGTACAGTCTCAGTGTACAGTCTCAGTGTACAGCCTCTCAGTGTACAGTCTCTCAGTATAAAGTCTCAGTGTACAGTCTCTCAGTGTACAGTCTCTCCGTGTACAGTCTCTCAGTGTACGGTCTCTCGGTGTACAGTCTCTCCGTGTACAGTCTCAGTGTACAGTCTCAGTGTACAGTCTCTCGGTGTACAGTCTCTCCGTGTACAGTCTCTCAGTGCACAGTCTCTCCATGTACAGTCTCTCAGTGTACAGTCTCTCAGTGCACAGTCTCTCCGTGTACAATCTCTCAGTGTACAGTCTCAGTGTACAGTCTCAGTGTACTGTCTCTCAGTGTACAGTCTCACAGTGTACAGTCTCAGTGTACAGTATCTCAGTGTACAGTCTCTCAGTGTACAGTCTCTCAGTGTACAATCCATCAGTGTACTGTCTCAGTGTACTGTCTCTCAGTCAACAGTCTCTCAGTGTACAGTCTCTCAGTGGACAGTCTCTCAGTGTACAGCCTCAGTGTACAGTCTCTCGGTGTACAGTATCTCCATGTACAGTCTCTCAGTGTACAGTCTCTCAGTGTACCGTCTCTCTGTGTACAGTCTCAGTGTACAGTCTCAGTGTACAGTCTCTCAGTGTACAGTCTCTCAGTGTATAGTCTCAGTGCACAGACTCTCCGTGTACAGTCTCCCAGTGTACAGACTCTCAGTGTAGAGTCTCTCAGTGTGCAGTCTCTCTGTGTGCTGTCTCAGTGTACAGTCTCTCAGTGTGCAGTCTCTGAGTGTACAGACTCTCAGTGTACAGTCTCTCAGTGTACATTCTCTCGGTGTACAGTCTCAGTTTACTGTCTCTCAGTGTACAGTCTCTCAGTGTACAGTCTCTCAGTATACAGTCTCTCAATGTGCAGTCTCTCAGTGCACAGTCTCTCAGTGTACGGTCTCTCCGTGTACAGTCTCTCCGTGCACAGTCTCAGTGTACATTCTCAGTGTACAGTCTCTCAGTGTACAGTCTCTCTGTGTACAGTCTCAGTGTACAGTCTCTCGGTGTACAGTCTCTCCGTGTACAGTCTCTCAGTGCACAGTCGCTCAGTGTACAGTCTCTCCGTGTACAGTCTCTCAGTATACAGTCTAAGTGTACAGTCTCTCAGTGTACAGTCTCTCCGTGTACAGTCCCTCAGTGTACTGTCTCTCCGTGTACAGTCTCTCCGTGTACAGTCTCAGTGTACAGTCTCAGTGTGCAGTCTCTCAGTGTACAGTCTCTCCGTGTACAGACTCAGTGTACAGTCTCTCAGTGTACAGTCTCTCCATGTACGGTCTCTCAGTGCACAGTCTCTCCATGTACAGTCTCTCAGTGTACAGTCACTCAGTATACAGTCTCAGTGTACAGTCTCTCAGTGTACAGTCTCTCCGTGTAAAGTCTCTCAGTGTACGGTCTCTCCATGTACAGTCCCTCCATGTACAGTCTCAGTGTACAGTCTCAGTGTACAGTCTCTCGGTGTACAGTCTCTCCATGTACAGTCTCTCAGTGCACAGTCTCTCCGAGTACAGTTTCTCAGTGTACATTCTCTCAGTGCACAGTCTCTCTGTGTACAGTCTCTCAGTGTACAGTCTCAGTGTACTGTCTCTCAGTGTACAGTCTCTCAGTGTACAGTCTCAGTGTACAGTCTCTCAGTGTACAGTCTCTGTGTACAGTCTCAGTGCACTGTCTCTCAGTGTACAGTCTCTCAGTGTACAGACTCTCAGTGTACAGTCTCAGTGTACAGTCTCAATATACAGTCTCTCCGTGTACAGTCTCTCAGTGCACAGTCTCTCCGAGTACAGTTTCTCAGTGTACATTCTCTCAGTGCACAGTCTCTCTGTGTACAGTCTCTCAGTGTACAGTCTCAGTGTACTGTCTCTCAGTGTACAGTCTCTCAGTGTACAGTCTCAGTCTACAGTCTCTCAGTGTACAGTCTCTGTGTACAGTCTCAGTGCACTGTCTCTCAGTGTACAGTCTCTCAGTGTACAGACTCTCAGTGTACAGTCTCAGTGTACAGTCTCAATATACAGTCTCTCAGTGTACAGTCTCAGTGTACAGTCTCAGTGTACAGTCTCAGTGTACAGTCTCTCAGTGTACAGTCTCAGTGTACAGTCTCTCAGTGTACAGTCTCGCAGTGTACAGTCTCTCAGTGTACAGTCTCTCAGTGTACAGTCTCTCAGTGTACAGTCTCAGTGTACAGCATCTCAGTGTACAGTCTCTCAGTGTACAGTCTCAGTGTACAGTCTCTCAGTGTACAGTCTGTGTACAGTCTCTCAGTGTACAGTCTCAGTGTACAGTCTCTCAGTGTACAGTCTCAGTGTACAGTCTCTCAGTGTACAGTCCCAGTGTACAGTCTCTCAGTGTACAGTCTCAGTGTACAGTCTCTCAGTGTACAGTCTCAGTGTACAGACTCTCCGTGTACAGTCTCCCAGTGTACAGACTCTCAGTGTAGAGTCTCTCAGTGTACAGTCTCTCTGTGTACTGTCTCAGTGTACAGTCTCTCAGTGTACAGTCTCTGAGTGTACAGTCTCTCAGTGTACAGTCTCTCAGTGTACATTCTCTTCGTGTACAGTCTCAGTGTACTGTCTCTCAGTGTACAGTCTCAGTGTACAGTCTCTCTGTATACAGTCTCTCAATGTACAGTCTCTCAGTGCACAGTCTCTCCGTGTACAGTCTCTCTGTGTACTGTCTCAGTGTACAGTTTCTCAGTGTACAGTCTCTGAGTGTACAGTCTCTGTACAGTCTCTCAGTGTACATTCTCTCGGTGTACAGTCTCAGTGTACTGTCTCTCAGTGTACATTCTCTCAGTGTACAGTCTCTCTGTATACAGTCTCTCAATGTACAGTCTCTCAGTGCACAGTGTACAGTTTCTCAGTGTACAGTCTCTCCGTGTACAGTCTCTCAGTGTACAGTCTCTCAGTGTACAATCTCAGTGTACAGTCTCTCAGTGTACAGTCTCAGTGTACAGTCTCTCAGTGTACAGACTCAGTGTACAGTCTCTCAGTGTACAGTCTCAGTGTGCAGTCTCTCAGTGTACAGTCTCTCAGTGTACAGTCTCTCAGTGTATAGTCTCAGTGTACAGACTCTCCGTGTACAGTCTCCCAGTGTACAGACTCTCAGTGTAGAGTCTCTCAGTGTACAGTCTCTCTGTGTACTGTCTCAGTGTACAGTCTCTCAGTGTACAGTCTCTGAGTGTACAGACTCTCAGTGTACAGTCTCTCAGTGTACATTCTCTCGGTGTACAGTCTCAGTTTACTGTCTCTCAGTGTACAGTCTCTCAGTGTACAGTCTCTCAGTATACAGTCTCTCAATGTGCAGTCTCTCAGTGCACAGTCTCTTCGTGTACAGTCCCTCAGTTTACAGTCTCTCAGTGTACAGTCTCTCCATGTACAGTCTCAGTGTCCAGTCTCAGTGTACAGTCTCTCAGTGTACATTCTCTCAGTGTACAGTCTCAGTGCACAGTCTCCCAGTGTACAGTCTCTCAGTGTACAGTCTCTCAGTGTACAGTCTCAGTGTACAGTCTCTCCGTGCACAGTCTCTCAGTGTACAGTCTCTCAGTGTAGTCTCTCAGTGTACAGTCTCTCAGTGTACAGTCTCAGTGTACAGTCTCAGTGTACAGTCTCTCAGTATACAATCTCAGTGTACAGTCTCTCAGTGTACATTCTCAGTGTACAGTCTCTCAGTGTACAGTCTCTCCGTGTACAGTCTCAGTGTACAGTCTCTCGGTGTACAGTCTCTCCGTGTACAGTCTCTCAGTGCACAGTCGCTCAGTGTACAGTCTCTCCGTGTACAGTCTCTCAGTATACAGTCTAAGTGTACAGTCTCTCAGTGTACAGTCTCTCCGTGTACAGTCCCTCAGTGTACTGTCTCTCTATGTACAGTCTCTCCGTGTACAGTCTCAGTGTACAGTCTCAGTGTGCAGTCTCTCAGTGTACAGTCTCTCCGTGTACAGACTCAGTGTGCAGTCTCTCAGTGTACAGTCTCTCCATGTACGGTCTCTCAGTGCACAGTCTCTCCATGTACAGTCTCTCAGTGTACAGTCACTCAGTATACAGTCTCAGTGTACAGTCTCTCAGTGTACAGTCTCTCCGTGTAAAGTCTCTCCGTGTGCAGTCTCAGTGTACAGTCTCAGTGTACAGTCTCTCAGTGTACAGTCTCTCCGTGTGCAGTCTCAGTGTACAGTCTCTCGGTGTACAGTCTCTCCGTGTACAGTCTCTCAGTGCACAGTCTCTCCGAGTACAGTTTCTCAGTGTACATTCTCTCAGTGTACAGTCTCTCTGTGTACAGTCTCTCAGTGTACAGTCTCAGTGTACAGTCTCAGTGTACTGTCTCTCAGTGTACAGTCTCTCAGTGTACAGTCTCAGTGTACAGCCTCTCAGTGTACAGTCTCTCAGTGTACAGTCTCAGTCTACAGTCTCTCAGTGTACAGTCTCTGTGTACAGTCTCAGTGCACTGTCTCTCAGTGTACAGTCTCTCAGTGTACAGACTCTCAGTGTACAGTCTCAGTGTACAGTCTCAATATACAGTCTCTCAGTGTACAGTCTCAGTGTACAGTCTCAGTGTACAGTCTCAGTGTACAGTCTCTCAGTGTACAGTCTCAGTGTACAGTCTCTCAGTGTACAGTCTCGCAGTGTACAGTCTCTCAGTGTACAGTCTCTCAGTGTACAGTCTCTCAGTGTACAGTCTCAGTGTACAGCATCTCAGTGTACATTCTCTCAGTGTACAGTCTCAGTGTACAGTCTCTCAGTGTACAGTCTCAGTGTACAGTCTCAGTTTACAGTCTCTCAGTGTACAGTCTCTCAGTGTACAGTCTCTCAGTGTACAGTCTCAGTGTACAGTCTCTCAGTGTACAGTCTCTCAGTGTACAGTCTCAGTGTACAGTCTCTCAGTGTACAGTCTCAGTGTACAGTCTCTCTGTGTACTGTCTCAGTGTACAGTCTCTCAGTGTACAGTCTCTCAGTGTACAGTCTCTCAGTGTACAGTCTCAGTGTACAGTCTCTCAGTGTACAGTCTCTCAGTGTACAGTCTCAGTGTACAGTCTCTCAGTGTACAGTCCCAGTGTACAGTCTCTCTGTGTACTGTCTCAGTGTACAGTCTCTCAGTGTACAGTCTCTCAGTGTACAGTCTCTCAGTGCACAGTCTCTCTGTGTACAGTCTCTCAGTGTACAGTCTCAGTGTACAGTCTCAGTGTACTGTCTCTCAGTGTACAGTCTCAAAATGTACAGTCTCAGTGTACAGTCTCTCAGTGTACAGTCTCTCAGTGTACAGTCTCAGTGTACAGTCTCTCAGTCTACTGTCTCTCAGTGTACAGTCTCTCAGTGTACAGTCTCTCAGTGTACAGTCTCAGTGTACAGTCTCTCGGTGTACAGTCTCGCTGTGTACAGTCTCTCAGTGTACAGTCTCTCAGTGTACAGTCTCTCCATGTACAGTCTCAGTGTACAGTCTCAGTGTACTGTCTCTCAGTGTACAGTCTCAGTGTACAGTCTCTCCGTGTACAGCCTCTCAGTGTACAATCTCTCAGTCTACAGCATCCCAGTGTACAGACTCTCAGTGTACAGTCTCTCAGTGTACAGTCTCTCAGTGTACAGTCTCAGTGTACAGTCTCTCAGTGTACAGTCTCTCAGTGTACAGTCTCTCAGTCTACAGTCTCCCAGTGTACAGACTCTCAGTGTACAGTCTCTCAGTGTACAGTCTCTCTGTGTACAGTCTCAGTGTACAGTCTCTCAGTGTACAGTCTCTCAGTGTACAGTCTCTCAGTGTACATTCTCTTGGTGTACAGTCTCAGTGTACTGTCTCTCAGTGTACAGTCCCTCAGCATACAGTCTCTCAATGTACAGTCTCTCAGTGTACAGTCTCAGTGTACAGTCTCTCAGTGTACAGTCTCTCGATGTACAGTCTCTCGGTGTACAGTCTCAGTGTACAGTCTCTCAGTGTACAGTCACTCAGTGTACAGTTTCTCAGTGTACATTCTCTCAGTGTACCACCTCTCAGTGTACAGTCTCTCGGTGTACAGTCTCAGTGTACAGTCTCTCAGTGTACAGTCTCTCAGTGTACAGTCTCAGTGTACAGTCTCTCGGTGTACAGTCTCTCAGTGTACCGTCTCAGTGTACAGTCTCTCAGTGTACAGTCTCAGTGTACAGTCTCAGTGTACAGTCTCTCAGCGTACAGTCTCTCAGTGTACAGTCTCAGTGTACAGTCTCTCAGTGTACAGTCTCTCAGTGTACAGTCTCTCCATGTACAGTCTCAGTGTACAGTCTCAGTGTACAGTCTCTCAGTGTACAGTCTCTCAGTGTACAGTCTCTCAGTGTACAGTCTCAGTATACAGTCTCTCAGTGTACAGTCACTCCGTGTACAGTCTCGCCGTGTACAGTCTCAGTGTACAGTCTCAGTGTACAGTCTCTCAGTGTACACTCTCTCAGTGTACAGTCTCAGTGTACAGTCTCTGAGTGTACAGTCTCAGTGTACAGACTCTCAGTGTACAGTCTGAGTGTACAGTCTCTCAGTGTACAGTCTGAGTGTACAGTCTCTCAGTGTACAGTCTCAGTGAACAGTCTCTCAGTGTACAGTCTCTCAGTGTACAGTCTCAGTGTACAGTCTCTCAGTGTACAGTCTCTGTGTACAGTCTCAGTGCACTGTCTCTCAGTGTACAGTCTCTCAGTGTACAGACTCTCAGTGTACAGTCTCAGTGTACAGTCTCAATATACAGTCTCTCAGTGTACAGTCTCAGTGTACAGTCTCTCAGTGTACAGTCTCAGTGTACAGTCTCTCCGTGTACAGCCTCTCAGTGTACAATCTCTCAGTCTACAGCCTCCCAGTGTACAGACTCTCAGTGTACAGTCTCTCAGTGTACAGTCTCTCAGTGTACAGTCTCAGTGTACAGTCTCTCAGTGTACAGTCTCTCAGTGTACAGTCTCTCAGTCTACAGTCTCCCAGTGTACAGACTCTCAGTGTACAGTCTCTCAGTGTACAGTCTCTCTGTGTACAGTCTCAGTGTACAGTCTCTCAGTGTACAGTCTCTCAGTGTACAGTCTCTCAGTTTACATTCTCTTGGTGTACAGTCTCAGTGTACTGTCTCTCAGTGTACAGTCCCTCAGCATACAGTCTCTCAATGTACAGTCTCTCAGTGTACAGTCTCAGTGTACAGTCTCTCAGTGTACAGTCTCTCGATGTACAGTCTCTCGGTGTACAGTCTCAGTGTACAGTCTCTCAGTGTACAGTCACTCAGTGTACAGTTTCTCAGTGTACATTCTCTCAGTGTACCACCTCTCAGTGTACAGTCTCTCGGTGTACAGTCTCAGTGTACAGTCTCTCAGTGTACAGTCTCAGTGTACAGTCTCTCAGTGTACAGTCTCAGTGTACAGTCTCTCGGTGTACAGTCTCTCAGTGTACCGTCTCAGTGTACAGTCTCTCAGTGTACAGTCTCAGTGTACAGTCTCAGTGTACAGTCTCTCAGCGTACAGTCTCTCAGTGTACAGTCTCAGTGTACAGTCTCTCAGTGTACAGTCTCTCAGTGTACAGTCTCTCCATGTACAGTCTCAGTGTACAGTCTCAGTGTACAGTCTCTCAGTGTACAGTCTCTCAGTGTACAGTCTCTCAGTGTACAGTCTCAGTATACAGTCTCTCAGTGTACAGTCACTCCGTGTACAGTCTCGCCGTGTACAGTCTCAGTGTACAGTCTCAGTGTACAGTCTCTCAGTGTACACTCTCTCAGTGTACAGTCTCAGTGTACAGTCTCTGAGTGTACAGTCTCAGTGTACAGACTCTCAGTGTACAGTCTGAGTGTACAGTCTCTCAGTGTACAGTCTGAGTGTACAGTCTCTCAGTGTACAGTCTCAGTGAACAGTCTCTCAGTGTACAGTCTCTCAGTGTACAGTCTCAGTGTACAGTCTCTCAGTGTACAGTCTCTGTGTACAGTCTCAGTGCACTGTCTCTCAGTGTACAGTCTCTCAGTGTACAGACTCTCAGTGTACAGTCTCAGTGTACAGTCTCAATATACAGTCTCTCAGTGTACAGTCTCAGTGTACAGTCTCAGTGTACAGTCTCAGTGTGCAGTCTCTCAGTGTACAGTCTCAGTGTACAGTCTCTCAGTGTACAGTCTCTCAGTGTACAGTCTCAGTGTACAGTCTCTCAGTGTACAGTCTCAGTGTACAGTCTCTCAGTGTACAGTCTCAGTGTACAGTCTCTCAGTGTACAATCTCAGTGCACAGTCTCTCAGTGTACTGTCTCTCAGTGTACAATCTCTCAGTGTACAGTCTCTCAGTGTACAGTCTCAGTGTACAGTCTCTCAGTGTACATTCTCTCAGTGTACAGTCTCAGTGTACAGTCTCTCAGTGTACAGTCTCAGTGTACAGTCTCTCAGTGTACAGTCTCAGTGTACAGTCTCTCAGTGTACAGTCTCTCAGTGTACAGTGTCTCAGTGTACAGTCTCAGTGTACAGACTCTCCGTGTACAGTCTCCCAGTGTACAGACTCTCAATGTACAGTCTCTCAGTGCACAGTCTCTCCATGTACAGTCTCTCAGTGTACAGTCTCTCAGTGTACAGTCTCTCCGTGTACAGTCTCAGTGTACAGTCTCAGTGTACAGTCTCTCAGTGTACATTCTCTCAGTTTACAGTCTCAGTGTACTGTCTCTCAGTGTACGGTCTCTCAGTGTACAGTCTCTCAGTGTACAGTCTCAGTGTACAGTCTCTCCGTGTACAGTCTCTCAGTGTACAGTCTCTCAGTGTAGTCTCTCAGTGTACAGTCTCTCAGTGTACAGTCTCAGTGTACAGTCTCAGTGTACAGTCTCTCAGTATACAGTCTCAGTGTACATTCTCTCAGTGTTGAGTCTCTCAGTGTACAGTCTCTCAGTGTACGGTCTCTCCGTGTACAGTCTCCGCGTGTACAGTCTCAGTGTACATTCTCAGTGTACAGTCTCTCAGTGTACAGTCTCTCCGTGTATAGTCTCAGTGTACAGTCTCTCGGTGTACAGTCTCTCAGTGTAGTCTCTCAGTGTACAGTCTCTCAGTGTACAGTCTCAGTGTACAGTCTCAGTGTACAGTCTCTCAGTATACAGTCTCAGTGTACATTCTCTCAGTGTTGAGTCTCTCAGTGTACAGTCTCTCAGTGTACGGTCTCTCCTTTGTACAGTCTCCGCGTGTACAGTCTCAGTGTACAGTCTCTCAGTGTACAGTCTCTCCGTGTACAGTCTCAGTGTACAGTCTCTCGGTGTACAGTCTCTCCGTGTACAGTCTCTCAGTGCACAGTCTCTCAGTGTACAGTCTCTCCGTGTACAGTCTCTCAGTGTACGGTCTCTCCGTGTACAGTCTCTCCATGTACAGTCTCAGTGTACAGTCTCAGTGTGCAGTCTCTCAGTGTACAGTCTCTCCATGTACAGACTCAGTGTACAGTCTCTCAGTGTACAGTCTCTCCATGTACAGTCTCTCAGTGCACAGTCTCTCCATGTACAGTCTCTCAGTGTACAGTCCCTCAGTGTCCAGTCTCTCCGTGTACAGTCTCTCAGTGTACGGTCTCTCCGTGTACAGTCTCTCCATGTACAGTCTCAGTGTACAGTCTCAGTGTACAGTCTCTCAGTGTACAGTCTCTCCGTGTACAGTCTCAGTGTACAGTCTCTCAGTGTACAGTCTCTCCGTGTACAGTCTCTCAGTGCACAGTCTCTCCGTGTACAGTTTCTCAGTGTACAGTTTCTCAGTGCACAGTCTCTCTGTGTACAGTCTCTCAGTGTACAGTCTCAGTGTACAGTCTCAGTGTACTGTCTCTCAGTGTACAGTCTCACAGTGTACAGTCTCAGTGTACAGTCTCTCAGTGTACTGTCTCTCAGTGTACAGTCTCTCAGTGTACAGTCTCAGTGTACAGTCTCTCAGTCTACTGTCTCTCACTGTACAGTCTCTCAGTTTACAGTCTCTCAGTGTACAGACTCTCAGTGTACAGTCTATCGGTGTACAGTCTCTCTGTGTACCGTCTCAGTGTACAGTCTCTCAGCATACAGTCTCTCAGTGTACAGTCTCGCAGTCTACAGTCTCCCAGTATACAGAATCTCAGTGTACAGTCTCTCAGTGTACAGTCTCTCTTTGTACAGTCTCAGTTTACAGTCTCTCTGTGTACAGTCTCTCAGTGTACATTCTCTGTGTACATTCTCTCAGTGTACAGTCTCAGTGTACTGTCTCTCAGTTTACAATCTCTCAGTATACAGTCTCTCAATGTACAATCTCTCAGTGTACAGTCTCAGTGTACAGTCTCTCAGTATACAGTCTCTCGGTGTACAGTCTCTTGGTGTACAGTCTCAGTGTACAGTCTCTCAGTGTACAGTCTCAGTGTACAGTCTCTCAGTGTACAGTCTCTCAGTGTACAGTCTCAGTGTACAGTTTCAGTGTACAGTCTCCCAGTGTACAGACTCTAAGTGTAGAGTCTCTCAGTGTACAGTCTCTCTGTGTACTGTCTCAGTGTACAGTCTCTCAGTGTACAGTCTCTGAGTGTACAGACTCTCAGTGTACAGTCTCTCAGTGTACATTCTCTCGGTGTACAGTCTCAGTTTACTGTCTCTCAGTGTACAGTCTCTCAGTGTACAGTCTCTCAGTATACAGTCTCTCAATGTGCAGTCTCTCAGTGCACAGTCTCTTCGTGTACAGTCCCTCGGTGTACAGTCTCTCAGTGTACAGTCTCTCCATGTACAGTCTCAGTGTCCAGTCTCAGTGTACAGTCTCTCAGTGTACATTCTCTCAGTGTACAGTCTCAGTGCACAGTCTCCCAGTGTACAGTCTCTCAGTGTACAGTCTCTCAGTGTACAGTCTCAGTGTACAGTCTCTCCGTGCACAGTCTCTCAGTGTACAGTCTCTCAGTGTAGTCTCTCAGTGTACAGTCTCTCAGTGTACAGTCTCAGTGTACATTCTCAGTGTACAGTCTCTCAGTATACAATCTCAGTGTACAGTCTCTCAGTGTACAGTCTCTCAGTGTACAGTCTCTCAGTGTACGGTCTCTCTGTGTACAGTCTCTCCGTGCACAGTCTCAGTGTACATTCTCAGTGTACAGTCTCTCAGTGTACAGTCTCTCCGTGTACAGTCTCAGTGTACAGTCTCTCGGTGTACAGTCTCTCCGTGTACAGTCTCTCAGTGTACAGTCGCTCAGTGTACAGTCTCTCCGTGTACAGTCTCTCAGTATACAGTCTAAGTGTACAGTCTCTCAGTGTACAGTCTCTCCGTGTACAGTCCCTCAGTGTACTGTCTCTCTATGTACAGTCTCTCCGTGTACAGTCTCAGTGTACAGTCTCAGTGTGCAGTCTCTCAGTGTACAGTCTCTCCGTGTACAGACTCAGTGTGCAGTCTCTCAGTGTACAGTCTCTCCATGTACGGTCTCTCAGTGCACAGTCTCTCCATGTACAGTCTCTCAGTGTACAGTCACTCAGTATACAGTCTCAGTGTACAGTCTCTCAGTGTACAGTCTCTCCGTGTAAAGTCTCTCCGTGTGCAGTCTCAGTGTACAGTCTCAGTGTACAGTCTCTCAGTGTACAGTCTCTCCGTGTGCAGTCTCAGTGTACAGTCTCTCGGTGTACAGTCTCTCGGTGTACAGTCTCTCAGTGCACAGTCTCTCCGAGTACAGTTTCTCAGTGTACATTCTCTCAGTGCACAGTCTCTCTGTGTACAGTCTCTCAGTGTACAGTCTCAGTGTACAGTCTCAGTGTACTGTCTCTCAGTGTACAGTCTCTCAGTGTACAGTCTCAGTGTACAGCCTCTCAGTGTACAGTCTCTCAGTGTACAGTCTCAGTCTACAGTCTCTCAGTGTACAGTCTCTGTCTACAGTCTCAGTGCACTGTCTCTCAGTGTACAGTCTCTCAGTGTACAGACTCTCAGTGTACAGTCTCAGTGTACAGTCTCAATATACAGTCTCTCAGTGTACAGTCTCAGTGTACAGTCTCAGTGTACAGTCTCAGTGTACAGTCTCTCAGTGTACAGTCTCAGTGTACAGTCTCTCAGTGTACAGTCTCGCAGTGTACAGTCTCTCAGTGTACAGTCTCTCAGTGTACAGTCTCTCAGTGTACAGTCTCAGTGTACAGCATCTCAGTGTACAGTCTCTCAGTGTACAGTCTCAGTGTACAGTCTCTCAGTGTACAGTCTCAGTGTACAGTCTCAGTTTACAGTCTCTCAGTGTACAGTCTCTCAGTGTACAGTCTCTCAGTGTACAGTCTCAGTGTACAGTCTCTCAGTGTACAGTCTCTCAGTGTACAGTCTCAGTGTACAGTCTCTCAGTGTACAGTCTCAGTGTACAGTCTCTCAGTGTACAGTCCCAGTGTACAGTCTCTCAGTGTACAGTCTCAGTGTACAGTCTCTCAGTGTACAGTCTCTCAGTGTACAGTCTCTCAGTGCACAGTCTCTCTGTGTACAGTCTCTCAGTGTACAGTCTCAGTGTACAGTCTCAGTGTACTGTCTCTCAGTGTACAGTCTCACAGTGTACAGTCTCAGTGTACAGTCTCTCAGTGTACAGTCTCTCAGTGTACAGTCTCTCAGTGTACAGTCTCTCAGTGTACAGTCTCTCAGTTTACATTCTCTTGGTGTACAGTCTCAGTGTACTGTCTCTCAGTGTACAGTCCCTCAGCATACAGTCTCTCAATGTACAGTCTCTCAGTGTACAGTCTCAGTGTACAGTCTCTCAGTGTACAGTCTCTCGATGTACAGTCTCTCGGTGTACAGTCTCAGTGTACAGTCTCTCAGTGTACAGTCACTCAGTGTACAGTTTCTCAGTGTACATTCTCTCAGTGTACCACCTCTCAGTGTACAGTCTCTCGGTGTACAGTCTCAGTGTACAGTCTCTCAGTGTACAGTCTCAGTGTACAGTCTCTCAGTGTACAGTCTCAGTGTACAGTCTCTCGGTGTACAGTCTCTCAGTGTACCGTCTCAGTGTACAGTCTCTCAGTGTACAGTCTCAGTGTACAGTCTCAGTGTACAGTCTCTCAGCGTACAGTCTCTCAGTGTACAGTCTCAGTGTACAGTCTCTCAGTGTACAGTCTCTCAGTGTACAGTCTCTCCATGTACAGTCTCAGTGTACAGTCTCAGTGTACAGTCTCTCAGTGTACAGTCTCTCAGTGTACAGTCTCTCAGTGTACAGTCTCAGTATACAGTCTCTCAGTGTACAGTCACTCCGTGTACAGTCTCGCCGTGTACAGTCTCAGTGTACAGTCTCAGTGTACAGTCTCTCAGTGTACACTCTCTCAGTGTACAGTCTCAGTGTACAGTCTCTGAGTGTACAGTCTCAGTGTACAGACTCTCAGTGTACAGTCTGAGTGTACAGTCTCTCAGTGTACAGTCTGAGTGTACAGTCTCTCAGTGTACAGTCTCAGTGAACAGTCTCTCAGTGTACAGTCTCTCAGTGTACAGTCTCAGTGTACAGTCTCTCAGTGTACAGTCTCTGTGTACAGTCTCAGTGCACTGTCTCTCAGTGTACAGTCTCTCAGTGTACAGACTCTCAGTGTACAGTCTCAGTGTACAGTCTCAATATACAGTCTCTCAGTGTACAGTCTCAGTGTACAGTCTCAGTGTACAGTCTCAGTGTGCAGTCTCTCAGTGTACAGTCTCAGTGTACAGTCTCTCAGTGTACAGTCTCTCAGTGTACAGTCTCAGTGTACAGTCTCTCAGTGTACAGTCTCAGTGTACAGTCTCTCAGTGTACAGTCTCAGTGTACAGTCTCTCAGTGTACAATCTCAGTGCACAGTCTCTCAGTGTACTGTCTCTCAGTGTACAATCTCTCAGTGTACAGTCTCTCAGTGTACAGTCTCAGTGTACAGTCTCTCAGTGTACATTCTCTCAGTGTACAGTCTCAGTGTACAGTCTCTCAGTGTACAGTCTCAGTGTACAGTCTCTCAGTGTACAGTCTCAGTGTACAGTCTCTCAGTGTACAGTCTCTCAGTGTACAGTGTCTCAGTGTACAGTCTCAGTGTACAGACTCTCCGTGTACAGTCTCCCAGTGTACAGACTCTCAATGTACAGTCTCTCAGTGCACAGTCTCTCCATGTACAGTCTCTCAGTGTACAGTCTCTCAGTGTACAGTCTCTCCGTGTACAGTCTCAGTGTACAGTCTCAGTGTACAGTCTCTCAGTGTACATTCTCTCAGTTTACAGTCTCAGTGTACTGTCTCTCAGTGTACGGTCTCTCAGTGTACAGTCTCTCAGTGTACAGTCTCAGTGTACAGTCTCTCCGTGTACAGTCTCTCAGTGTACAGTCTCTCAGTGTAGTCTCTCAGTGTACAGTCTCTCAGTGTACAGTCTCAGTGTACAGTCTCAGTGTACAGTCTCTCAGTATACAGTCTCAGTGTACATTCTCTCAGTGTTGAGTCTCTCAGTGTACAGTCTCTCAGTGTACGGTCTCTCCGTGTACAGTCTCCGCGTGTACAGTCTCAGTGTACATTCTCAGTGTACAGTCTCTCAGTGTACAGTCTCTCCGTGTATAGTCTCAGTGTACAGTCTCTCGGTGTACAGTCTCTCAGTGTAGTCTCTCAGTGTACAGTCTCTCAGTGTACAGTCTCAGTGTACAGTCTCAGTGTACAGTCTCTCAGTATACAGTCTCAGTGTACATTCTCTCAGTGTTGAGTCTCTCAGTGTACAGTCTCTCAGTGTACGGTCTCTCCTTTGTACAGTCTCCGCGTGTACAGTCTCAGTGTACAGTCTCTCAGTGTACAGTCTCTCCGTGTACAGTCTCAGTGTACAGTCTCTCGGTGTACAGTCTCTCCGTGTACAGTCTCTCAGTGCACAGTCTCTCAGTGTACAGTCTCTCCGTGTACAGTCTCTCAGTGTACGGTCTCTCCGTGTACAGTCTCTCCATGTACAGTCTCAGTGTACAGTCTCAGTGTGCAGTCTCTCAGTGTACAGTCTCTCCATGTACAGACTCAGTGTACAGTCTCTCAGTGTACAGTCTCTCCATGTACAGTCTCTCAGTGCACAGTCTCTCCATGTACAGTCTCTCAGTGTACAGTCCCTCAGTGTCCAGTCTCTCCGTGTACAGTCTCTCAGTGTACGGTCTCTCCGTGTACAGTCTCTCCATGTACAGTCTCAGTGTACAGTCTCAGTGTACAGTCTCTCAGTGTACAGTCTCTCCGTGTACAGTCTCAGTGTACAGTCTCTCAGTGTACAGTCTCTCCGTGTACAGTCTCTCAGTGCACAGTCTCTCCGTGTACAGTTTCTCAGTGTACAGTTTCTCAGTGCACAGTCTCTCTGTGTACAGTCTCTCAGTGTACAGTCTCAGTGTACAGTCTCAGTGTACTGTCTCTCAGTGTACAGTCTCACAGTGTACAGTCTCAGTGTACAGTCTCTCAGTGTACTGTCTCTCAGTGTACAGTCTCTCAGTGTACAGTCTCAGTGTACAGTCTCTCAGTCTACTGTCTCTCACTGTACAGTCTCTCAGTTTACAGTCTCTCAGTGTACAGACTCTCAGTGTACAGTCTATCGGTGTACAGTCTCTCTGTGTACCGTCTCAGTGTACAGTCTCTCAGCATACAGTCTCTCAGTGTACAGTCTCGCAGTCTACAGTCTCCCAGTATACAGAATCTCAGTGTACAGTCTCTCAGTGTACAGTCTCTCTTTGTACAGTCTCAGTTTACAGTCTCTCTGTGTACAGTCTCTCAGTGTACATTCTCTGTGTACATTCTCTCAGTGTACAGTCTCAGTGTACTGTCTCTCAGTTTACAATCTCTCAGTATACAGTCTCTCAATGTACAATCTCTCAGTGTACAGTCTCAGTGTACAGTCTCTCAGTATACAGTCTCTCGGTGTACAGTCTCTTGGTGTACAGTCTCAGTGTACAGTCTCTCAGTGTACAGTCTCAGTGTACAGTCTCTCAGTGTACAGTCTCTCAGTGTACAGTCTCAGTGTACAGTTTCAGTGTACAGTCTCCCAGTGTACAGACTCTAAGTGTAGAGTCTCTCAGTGTACAGTCTCTCTGTGTACTGTCTCAGTGTACAGTCTCTCAGTGTACAGTCTCTGAGTGTACAGACTCTCAGTGTACAGTCTCTCAGTGTACATTCTCTCGGTGTACAGTCTCAGTTTACTGTCTCTCAGTGTACAGTCTCTCAGTGTACAGTCTCTCAGTATACAGTCTCTCAATGTGCAGTCTCTCAGTGCACAGTCTCTTCGTGTACAGTCCCTCGGTGTACAGTCTCTCAGTGTACAGTCTCTCCATGTACAGTCTCAGTGTCCAGTCTCAGTGTACAGTCTCTCAGTGTACATTCTCTCAGTGTACAGTCTCAGTGCACAGTCTCCCAGTGTACAGTCTCTCAGTGTACAGTCTCTCAGTGTACAGTCTCAGTGTACAGTCTCTCCGTGCACAGTCTCTCAGTGTACAGTCTCTCAGTGTAGTCTCTCAGTGTACAGTCTCTCAGTGTACAGTCTCAGTGTACATTCTCAGTGTACAGTCTCTCAGTATACAATCTCAGTGTACAGTCTCTCAGTGTACAGTCTCTCAGTGTACAGTCTCTCAGTGTACGGTCTCTCTGTGTACAGTCTCTCCGTGCACAGTCTCAGTGTACATTCTCAGTGTACAGTCTCTCAGTGTACAGTCTCTCCGTGTACAGTCTCAGTGTACAGTCTCTCGGTGTACAGTCTCTCCGTGTACAGTCTCTCAGTGTACAGTCGCTCAGTGTACAGTCTCTCCGTGTACAGTCTCTCAGTATACAGTCTAAGTGTACAGTCTCTCAGTGTACAGTCTCTCCGTGTACAGTCCCTCAGTGTACTGTCTCTCTATGTACAGTCTCTCCGTGTACAGTCTCAGTGTACAGTCTCAGTGTGCAGTCTCTCAGTGTACAGTCTCTCCGTGTACAGACTCAGTGTGCAGTCTCTCAGTGTACAGTCTCTCCATGTACGGTCTCTCAGTGCACAGTCTCTCCATGTACAGTCTCTCAGTGTACAGTCACTCAGTATACAGTCTCAGTGTACAGTCTCTCAGTGTACAGTCTCTCCGTGTAAAGTCTCTCCGTGTGCAGTCTCAGTGTACAGTCTCAGTGTACAGTCTCTCAGTGTACAGTCTCTCCGTGTGCAGTCTCAGTGTACAGTCTCTCGGTGTACAGTCTCTCGGTGTACAGTCTCTCAGTGCACAGTCTCTCCGAGTACAGTTTCTCAGTGTACATTCTCTCAGTGCACAGTCTCTCTGTGTACAGTCTCTCAGTGTACAGTCTCAGTGTACAGTCTCAGTGTACTGTCTCTCAGTGTACAGTCTCTCAGTGTACAGTCTCAGTGTACAGCCTCTCAGTGTACAGTCTCTCAGTGTACAGTCTCAGTCTACAGTCTCTCAGTGTACAGTCTCTGTCTACAGTCTCAGTGCACTGTCTCTCAGTGTACAGTCTCTCAGTGTACAGACTCTCAGTGTACAGTCTCAGTGTACAGTCTCAATATACAGTCTCTCAGTGTACAGTCTCAGTGTACAGTCTCAGTGTACAGTCTCAGTGTACAGTCTCTCAGTGTACAGTCTCAGTGTACAGTCTCTCAGTGTACAGTCTCGCAGTGTACAGTCTCTCAGTGTACAGTCTCTCAGTGTACAGTCTCTCAGTGTACAGTCTCAGTGTACAGCATCTCAGTGTACAGTCTCTCAGTGTACAGTCTCAGTGTACAGTCTCTCAGTGTACAGTCTCAGTGTACAGTCTCAGTTTACAGTCTCTCAGTGTACAGTCTCTCAGTGTACAGTCTCTCAGTGTACAGTCTCAGTGTACAGTCTCTCAGTGTACAGTCTCTCAGTGTACAGTCTCAGTGTACAGTCTCTCAGTGTACAGTCTCAGTGTACAGTCTCTCAGTGTACAGTCCCAGTGTACAGTCTCTCAGTGTACAGTCTCAGTGTACAGTCTCTCAGTGTACAGTCTCTCAGTGTACAGTCTCTCAGTGCACAGTCTCTCTGTGTACAGTCTCTCAGTGTACAGTCTCAGTGTACAGTCTCAGTGTACTGTCTCTCAGTGTACAGTCTCACAGTGTACAGTCTCAGTGTACAGTCTCTCAGTGTACAGTCTCTCAGTGTACAGTCTCTCAGTGTACAGTCTCAGTGTACAGTCTCTCAGTCTACTGTCTCTCAGTGTACAGTCTCTCAGTGTACAGTCTCTCAGTGTACAGTCTCAGTGTACAGTCTCTCGGTGTACAGTCTCGCTGTGTACAGTCTCTCAGTGTACAGTCTCTCAGTGTACAGTCTCTCCATGTACAGTCTCAGTGTACAGTCTCAGTGTACTGTCTCTCAGTGTACAGTCTCAGTGTACAGTCTCTCCGTGTACAGCCTCTCAGTGTACAATCTCTCAGTCTACAGCCTCCCAGTGTACAGACTCTCAGTGTACAGTCTCTCAGTGTACAGTCTCTCAGTGTACAGTCTCAGTGTACAGTCTCTCAGTGTACAGTCTCTCAGTGTACAGTCTCTCAGTCTACAGTCTCCCAGTGTACAGACTCTCAGTGTACAGTCTCTCAGTGTACAGTCTCTCTGTGTACAGTCTCAGTGTACAGTCTCTCAGTGTACAGTCTCTCAGTGTACAGTCTCTCAGTGTACATTCTCTTGGTGTACAGTCTCAGTGTACTGTCTCTCAGTGTACAGTCCCTCAGCATACAGTCTCTCAATGTACAGTCTCTCAGTGTACAGTCTCAGTGTACAGTCTCTCAGTGTACAGTCTCTCGATGTACAGTCTCTCGGTGTACAGTCTCAGTGTACAGTCTCTCAGTGTACAGTCACTCAGTGTACAGTTTCTCAGTGTACATTCTCTCAGTGTACCACCTCTCAGTGTACAGTCTCTCGGTGTACAGTCTCAGTGTACAGTCTCTCAGTGTACAGTCTCAGTGTACAGTCTCTCAGTGTACAGTCTCAGTGTACAGTCTCTCGGTGTACATTCTCTCAGTGTACCGTCTCAGTGTACAGTCTCTCAGTGTACAGTCTCAGTGTACAGTCTCAGTGTACAGTCTCTCAGCATACAGTCTCTCAGTGTACAGTCTCGGTGTACAGTCTCTCAGTGTACAGTCTCTCAGTGTACAGTCTCTCCATGTACAGTCTCAGTGTACAGTCTCAGTGTACAGTCTCTCAGTGTACAGTCTCTCAGTGTACAGTCTCTCAGTGTACAGTCTCAGTATACAGTCTCTCAGTGTACAGTCACTCCGTGTACAGTCTCGCCGTGTACAGTCTCAGTGTACAGTCTCAGTGTACAGTCTCTCAGTGTACACTCTCTCAGTGTACAGTCTCAGTGTACAGTCTCAATATACAGTCTCTCAGTGTACAGTCTCAGTGTACAGTCTCAGTGTACAGTCTCAGTGTACAGTCTCTCAGTGTACAGTCTCAGTGTACAGTCTCTCAGTGTACAGTCTCGCAGTGTACAGTCTCTCAGTGTACAGTCTCTCAGTGTACAGTCTCTCAGTGTACAGTCTCAGTGTACAGCATCTCAGTGTACAGTCTCTCAGTGTACAGTCTCAGTGTACAGTCTCTCAGTGTACAGTCTCAGTGTACAGTCTCAGTTTACAGTCTCTCAGTGTACAGTCTCTGAGTGTACAGTCTCTCAGTGTACAGTCTCAGTGTACAGTCTCTCAGTTTACAGTCTCTCAGTGTAAAGTCTCAGTGTACAGTCTCTCAGTGTACAGTCTCAGTGTACAGTCTCTCAGTGTACAGTCCCAGTGTACAGTCTCTCAGTGTACAGTCTCAGTGTACAGTCTCTCAGTGTACAGTCTCTCAGTGTACAGTCTCTCAGTGCACAGTCTCTCTGTGTACAGTCTCTCAGTGTACAGTCTCAGTGTACAGTCTCAGTGTACTGTCTCTCAGTGTACAGTCTCACAGTGTACAGTCTCAGTGTACAGTCTCTCAGTGTACAGTCTCTCAGTGTACAGTCTCTCAGTGTACAGTCTCAGTGTACAGTCTCTCAGTCTACTGTCTCTCAGTGTACAGTCTCTCAGTGTACAGTCTCTCAGTGTACAGTCTCAGTGTACAGTCTCTCGGTGTACAGTCTCGCTGTGTACAGTCTCTCAGTGTACAGTCTCTCAGTGTACAGTCTCTCCATGTACAGTCTCAGTGTACAGTCTCAGTGTACTGTCTCTCAGTGTACAGTCTCAGTGTACAGTCTCTCCGTGTACAGCCTCTCAGTGTACAATCTCTCAGTCTACAGCCTCCCAGTGTACAGACTCTCAGTGTACAGTCTCTCAGTGTACAGTCTCTCAGTGTACAGTCTCAGTGTACAGTCTCTCAGTGTACAGTCTCTCAGTGTACAGTCTCTCAGTCTACAGTCTCCCAGTGTACAGACCCTCAGTGTACAGTCTCTCAGTGTACAGTCTCTCTGTGTACAGTCTCAGTGTACAGTCTCTCAGTGTACAGTCTCTCAGTGTACAGTCTCTCAGTGTACATTCTCTTGGTGTACAGTCTCAGTGTACTGTCTCTCAGTGTACAGTCCCTCAGCATACAGTCTCTCAATGTACAGTCTCTCAGTGTACAGTCTCAGTGTACAGTCTCTCAGTGTACAGTCTCTCGATGTACAGTCTCTCGGTGTACAGTCTCAGTGTACAGTCTCTCAGTGTACAGTCACTCAGTGTACAGTTTCTCAGTGTACATTCTCTCAGTGTACCACCTCTCAGTGTACAGTCTCTCGGTGTACAGTCTCAGTGTACAGTCTCTCAGTGTACAGTCTCAGTGTACAGTCTCTCAGTGTACAGTCTCAGTGTACAGTCTCTCGGTGTACAGTCTCTCAGTGTACCGTCTCAGTGTACAGTCTCTCAGTGTACAGTCTCAGTGTACAGTCTCAGTGTACAGTCTCTCAGCGTACAGTCTCTCAGTGTACAGTCTCAGTGTACAGTCTCTCAGTGTACAGTCTCTCAGTGTACAGTCTCTCCATGTACAGTCTCAGTGTACAGTCTCAGTGTACAGTCTCTCAGTGTACAGTCTCTCAGTGTACAGTCTCTCAGTGTACAGTCTCAGTATACAGTCTCTCAGTGTACAGTCACTCCGTGTACAGTCTCGCCGTGTACAGTCTCAGTGTACAGTCTCAGTGTACAGTCTCTCAGTGTACACTCTCTCAGTGTACAGTCTCAGTGTACAGTCTCTGAGTGTACAGTCTCAGTGTACAGACTCTCAGTGTACAGTCTGAGTGTACAGTCTCTCAGTGTACAGTCTGAGTGTACAGTCTCTCAGTGTACAGTCTCAGTGAACAGTCTCTCAGTGTACAGTCTCTCAGTGTACAGTCTCAGTGTACAGTCTCTCAGTGTACAGTCTCTGTGTACAGTCTCAGTGCACTGTCTCTCAGTGTACAGTCTCTCAGTGTACAGACTCTCAGTGTACAGTCTCAGTGTACAGTCTCAATATACAGTCTCTCAGTGTACAGTCTCAGTGTACAGTCTCAGTGTACAGTCTCAGTGTGCAGTCTCTCAGTGTACAGTCTCAGTGTACAGTCTCTCAGTGTACAGTCTCTCAATGTACAGCCTCAGTGTACAGTCTCTCAGTGTACAGTCTCCCAGTGTACAGTCTCTCAGTGTACAGTCTCTCAGTGTACAGTCTCAGTGTACAGTCTCTCAGTGTACAGTCTCAGTGTACAGTCTCTCAGTGTACAGTCTCAGTGTACAGTCTCTCAGTGTACAGTCTCAGTGCACAGTCTCTCAGTGTACTGTCTCTCAGTGTACAATCTCTCAGTGTACAGTCTCTCAGTGTACAGTCTCAGTGTACAGTCTCTCAGTGTACATTCTCTCAGTGTACAGTCTCAGTGTACAGTCTCTCAGTGTACAGTCTCAGTGTACAGTCTCTCAGTGTACAGTCTCAGTGTACAGTCTCTCAGTGTACAGTCTCAGTGTACAGTCTCTCAGTGTACAGTGTCTCAGTGTACAGTCTCAGTGTACAGACTCTCCGTGTACAGTCTCCCAGTGTACAGACTCTCAATGTACAGTCTCTCAGTGCACAGTCTCTCCATGTACAGTCTCTCAGTGTACAGTCTCTCAGTGTACAGTCTCTCCGTGTACAGTCTCAGTGTACAGTCTCAGTGTACAGTCTCTCAGTGTACATTCTCTCAGTTTACAGTCTCAGTGTACTGTCTCTCAGTGTACGGTCTCTCAGTGTACAGTCTCTCAGTGTACAGTCTCAGTGTACAGTCTCTCCGTGTACAGTCCCTCAGTGTACAGTCTCTCAGTGTAGTCTCTCAGTGTACAGTCTCTCAGTGTACAGTCTCAGTGTACAGTCTCAGTGTACAGTCTCTCAGTATACAGTCTCAGTGTACATTCTCTCAGTGTTGAGTCTCTCAGTGTACAGTCTCTCAGTGTACGGTCTCTCCGTGTACAGTCTCCGCATGTACAGTCTCAGTGTACATTCTCAGTGTACAGTCTCTCAGTGTACAGTCTCTCCGTGTATAGTCTCAGTGTACAGTCTCTCGGTGTACAGTCTCTCAGTGTAGTCTCTCAGTGTACAGTCTCTCAGTGTACAGTCTCAGTGTACAGTCTCTCAGTATACAGTTTCAGTGTACATTCTCTCAGTGTTGAGTCTCTCAGTGTACAGTCTCTCAGTGTACGGTCTCTCCTTTGTACAGTCTCCGCGTGTACAGTCTCAGTGTACATTCTCAGTGTACAGTCTCTCAGTGTACAGTCTCTCCGTGTACAGTCTCAGTGTACAGTCTCTCGGTGTACAGTCTCTCCATGTACAGTCTCTCAGTGCACAGTCTCTCAGTGTACAGTCTCTCCGTGTACAGTCTCTCAGTGTACGGTCTCTCCGTGTACAGTCTCTCCATGTACAGTCTCTCAGTGCACAGTCTCTCCATGTACAGTCTCTCAGTGTACAGTCACTCAGTATACAGTCTCAGTGTACAGTCCCTCAGTGTCCAGTCTCTCCGTGTACAGTCTCTCAGTGTACGGTCTCTCCGTGTACAGTCTCTCCATGTACAGTCTCAGTGTACAGTCTCAGTGTACAGTCTCTCAGTGTACAGTCTCTCCGTGTACAGTCTCAGTGTACAGTCTCTCAGTGTACAGTCTCTCCGTGTACAGTCTCTCAGTGCACAGTCTCTCCGTGTACAGTTTCTCAGTGTACAGTTTCTCAGTGCACAGTCTCTCTGTGTACAGTCTCTCAGTGTACAGTCTCAGTGTACAGTCTCAGTGTACTGTCTCTCAGTGTACAGTCTCACAGTGTACAGTCTCAGTGTACAGTCTCTCAGTGTACTGTCTCTCAGTGTACAGTCTCTCAGTGTACAGTCTCAGTGTACAGTCTCTCAGTCTACTGTCTCTCACTGTACAGTCTCTCAGTTTACAGTCTCTCAGTGTACAGTCTCAGTGTACAGTCTCTCGGTGTACAGTCTCTCTGTGTACAGTCTCTCAGTGTACAGTCTCTCAGTGTACAGTCTCTCCATGTACAGTCTCAGTGTACAGTCTCACTGTACAGTCTCTCAGTGTACAGTCTCAGTGTACAGTCTCTCCGTGTACAGTCTCTCAGTGTACAAACTCTCAGTCTACAGTCTCCCAGTGTACAGACTCTCAGTGTACAGTCTATCAGTGTACAGTCTCTCTGTGTACCGTCTCAGTGTACAGTCTCTCAGCATACAGTCTCTCAGTGTACAGTCTCGCAGTCTACAGTCTCCCAGTATACAGAATCTCAGTGTACAGTCTCTCAGTGTACAGTCTCTCTTTGTACAGTCTCAGTTTACAGTCTCTCTGTGTACAGTCTCTCAGTGTACATTCTCTGTGTACATTCTCTCAGTGTACAGTCTCAGTGTACTGTCTCTCAGTTTACAATCTCTCAGTATACAGTCTCTCAATGTACAATCTCTCAGTGTACAGTCTCAGTGTACAGTCTCTCAGTATACAGTCTCTCGGTGTACAGTCTCTTGGTGTACAGTCTCAGTGTACAGTCTCTCAGTGTACAGTCTCAGTGTACAGTCTCTCAGTGTACAGTCTCTCAGTGTACAGTCTCAGTGTACAGTTTCAGTGTACAGTCTCTCAGTGTACAGTCTCTCAGTGTACAGTCTCAGTGTACAGTCTCTCAGTGTACAGTCTCTCAGTATACAGTCTCTCAGTGTACAGTCTCTCCATGTACAGTCTCAGTGTACAGTCTCGGTGTACAGTCTCTCAGTGTACAGTCTCTCTGTGTACAGTCTCAGTGTACAGTCTCTCAGTGTACAGTCTCTCAGTGTACAGTCTCTCAGTGTACATTCTCTTGGTGTACAGTCTCAGTGTACTGTCTCTCAGTGTACAGTCCCTCAGCATACAGTCTCTCAATGTACAGTCTCTCAGTGTACAGTCTCAGTGTACAGTCTCTCAGTGTACAGTCTCTCGATGTACAGTCTCTCGGTGTACAGTCTCAGTGTACAGTCTCTCAGTGTACAGTCACTCAGTGTACAGTTTCTCAGTGTACATTCTCTCAGTGTACCACCTCTCAGTGTACAGTCTCTCAGTGTACAGTCTCAGTGTACAGTCTCTCAGTGTACAGTCTCAGTGTACAGTCTCTCAGTGTACAGTCTCAGTGTACAGTCTCTCGGTGTACATTCTCTCAGTGTACCGTCTCAGTGTACAGTCTCTCAGTGTACAGTCTCAGTGTACAGTCTCAGTGTACAGTCTCTCAGCGTACAGTCTCTCAGTGTACAGTCTCAGTGTACAGTCTCTCAGTGTACAGTCTCTCAGTGTACAGTCTCTCCATGTACAGTCTCAGTGTACAGTCTCAGTGTACAGTCTCTCAGTGTACAGTCTCTCAGTGTACAGTCTCTCAGTGTACAGTCTCAGTATACAGTCTCTCAGTGTACAGTCACTCCGTGTACAGTCTCGCCGTGTACAGTCTCAGTGTACAGTCTCAGTGTACAGTCTCTCAGTGTACACTCTCTCAGTGTACAGTCTCAGTGTACAGTCTCAATATACAGTCTCTCAGTGTACAGTCTCAGTGTACAGTCTCAGTGTACAGTCTCAGTGTACAGTCTCTCAGTGTACAGTCTCAGTGTACAGTCTCTCAGTGTACAGTCTCGCAGTGTACAGTCTCTCAGTGTACAGTCTCTCAGTGTACAGTCTCTCAGTGTACAGTCTCAGTGTACAGCATCTCAGTGTACAGTCTCTCAGTGTACAGTCTCAGTGTACAGTCTCTCAGTGTACAGTCTCAGTGTACAGTCTCAGTTTACAGTCTCTCAGTGTACAGTCTCTCAGTGTACAGTCTCTCAGTGTACAGTCTCAGTGTACAGTCTCTCAGTGTACAGTCTCTCAGTGTAAAGTCTCAGTGTACAGTCTCTCAGTGTACAGTCTCAGTGTACAGTCTCTCAGTGTACAGTCCCAGTGTACAGTCTCTCAGTGTACAGTCTCAGTGTACAGTCTCTCAGTGTACAGTCTCTCAGTGTACAGTCTCTCAGTGCACAGTCTCTCTGTGTACAGTCTCTCAGTGTACAGTCTCAGTGTACAGTCTCAGTGTACTGTCTCTCAGTGTACAGTCTCACAGTGTACAGTCTCAGTGTACAGTCTCTCAGTGTACAGTCTCTCAGTGTACAGTCTCTCAGTGTACAGTCTCAGTGTACAGTCTCTCAGTCTACTGTCTCTCAGTGTACAGTCTCTCAGTGTACAGTCTCTCAGTGTACAGTCTCAGTGTACAGTCTCTCGGTGTACAGTCTCGCTGTGTACAGTCTCTCAGTGTACAGTCTCTCAGTGTACAGTCTCTCCATGTACAGTCTCAGTGTACAGTCTCAGTGTACTGTCTCTCAGTGTACAGTCTCAGTGTACAGTCTCTCCGTGTACAGCCTCTCAGTGTACAATCTCTCAGTCTACAGCCTCCCAGTGTACAGACTCTCAGTGTACAGTCTCTCAGTGTACAGTCTCTCAGTGTACAGTCTCAGTGTACAGTCTCTCAGTGTACAGTCTCTCAGTCTACAGTCTCCCAGTGTACAGACTCTCAGTGTACAGTCTCTCAGTGTACAGTCTCTCTGTGTACAGTCTCAGTGTACAGTCTCTCAGTGTACAGTCTCTCAGTGTACAGTCTCTCAGTGTACATTCTCTTGGTGTACAGTCTCAGTGTACTGTCTCTCAGTGTACAGTCCCTCAGCATACAGTCTCTCAATGTACAGTCTCTCAGTGTACAGTCTCTCGATGTACAGTCTCTCGGTGTACAGTCTCAGTGTACAGTCTCTCAGTGTACAGTCACTCAGTGTACAGTTTCTCAGTGTACATTCTCTCAGTGTACCACCTCTCAGTGTACAGTCTCTCGGTGTACAGTCTCAGTGTACAGTCTCTCAGTGTACAGTCTCAGTGTACAGTCTCTCAGTGTACAGTCTCAGTGTACAGTCTCTCGGTGTACAGTCTCTCAGTGTACCGTCTCAGTGTACAGTCTCTCAGTGTACAGTCTCAGTGTACAGTCTCAGTGTACAGTCTCTCAGCGTACAGTCTCTCAGTGTACAGTCTCAGTGTACAGTCTCTCAGTGTACAGTCTCTCAGTGTACAGTCTCTCCATGTACAGTCTCAGTGTACAGTCTCAGTGTACAGTCTCTCAGTGTACAGTCTCTCAGTGTACAGTCTCTCAGTGTACAGTCTCAGTATACAGTCTCTCAGTGTACAGTCACTCCGTGTACAGTCTCGCCGTGTACAGTCTCAGTGTACAGTCTCAGTGTACAGTCTCTCAGTGTACACTCTCTCAGTGTACAGTCTCAGTGTACAGTCTCTGAGTGTACAGTCTCAGTGTACAGACTCTCAGTGTACAGTCTGAGTGTACAGTCTCTCAGTGTAGAGTCTGAGTGTACAGTCTCTCAGTGTACAGTCTCAGTGAACAGTCTCTCAGTGTACAGTCTCTCAGTGTACAGTCTCAGTGTACAGTCTCTCAGTGTACAGTCTCTGTGTACAGTCTCAGTGCACTGTCTCTCAGTGTACAGTCTCTCAGTGTACAGACTCTCAGTGTACAGTCTCAGTGTACAGTCTCAATATACAGTCTCTCAGTGTACAGTCTCAGTGTACAGTCTCAGTGTACAGTCTCAGTGTGCAGTCTCTCAGTGTACAGTCTCAGTGTACAGTCTCTCAGTGTACAGTCTCTCAATGTACAGCCTCAGTGTACAGTCTCTCAGTGTACAGTCTCCCAGTGTACAGTCTCTCAGTGTACAGTCTCTCAGTGTACAGTCTCAGTGTACAGTCTCTCAGTGTACAGTCTCAGTGTACAGTCTCTCAGTGTACAGTCTCAGTGTACAGTCTCTCAGTGTACAGTCTCAGTGCACAGTCTCTCAGTGTACTGTCTCTCAGTGTACAATCTCTCAGTGTACAGTCTCTCAGTGTACAGTCTCAGTGTACAGTCTCTCAGTGTACATTCTCTCAGTGTACAGTCTCAGTGTACAGTCTCTCAGTGTACAGTCTCAGTGTACAGTCTCTCAGTGTACAGTCTCAGTGTACAGTCTCTCAGTGTACAGTCTCAGTGTACAGTCTCTCAGTGTACAGTGTCTCAGTGTACAGTCTCAGTGTACAGACTCTCCGTGTACAGTCTCCCAGTGTACAGACTCTCAATGTACAGTCTCTCAGTGCACAGTCTCTCCATGTACAGTCTCTCAGTGTACAGTCTCTCAGTGTACAGTCTCTCCGTGTACAGTCTCAGTGTACAGTCTCAGTGTACAGTCTCTCAGTGTACATTCTCTCAGTTTACAGTCTCAGTGTACTGTCTCTCAGTGTACGGTCTCTCAGTGTACAGTCTCTCAGTGTACAGTCTCAGTGTACAGTCTCTCCGTGTACAGTCCCTCAGTGTACAGTCTCTCAGTGTAGTCTCTCAGTGTACAGTCTCTCAGTGTACAGTCTCAGTGTACAGTCTCAGTGTACAGTCTCTCAGTATACAGTCTCAGTGTACATTCTCTCAGTGTTGAGTCTCTCAGTGTACAGTCTCTCAGTGTACGGTCTCTCCGTGTACAGTCTCCGCATGTACAGTCTCAGTGTACATTCTCAGTGTACAGTCTCTCAGTGTACAGTCTCTCCGTGTATAGTCTCAGTGTACAGTCTCTCGGTGTACAGTCTCTCAGTGTAGTCTCTCAGTGTACAGTCTCTCAGTGTACAGTCTCAGTGTACAGTCTCAGTGTACAGTCTCTCAGTATACAGTTTCAGTGTACATTCTCTCAGTGTTGAGTCTCTCAGTGTACAGTCTCTCAGTGTACGGTCTCTCCTTTGTACAGTCTCCGCGTGTACAGTCTCAGTGTACATTCTCAGTGTACAGTCTCTCAGTGTACAGTCTCTCCGTGTACAGTCTCAGTGTACAGTCTCTCGGTGTACAGTCTCTCCATGTACAGTCTCTCAGTGCACAGTCTCTCAGTGTACAGTCTCTCCGTGTACAGTCTCTCAGTGTACGGTCTCTCCGTGTACAGTCTCTCCATGTACAGTCTCAGTGTACAGTCTCAGTGTGCAGTCTCTCAGTGTACAGTCTCTCCATGTACAGACTCAGTGTACAGTCTCTCAGTGTACAGTCTCTCCATGTACAGTCTCTCAGTGCACAGTCTCTCCATGTACAGTCTCTCAGTGTACAGTCACTCAGTATACAGTCTCAGTGTACAGTCCCTCAGTGTCCAGTCTCTCCGTGTACAGTCTCTCAGTGTACGGTCTCTCCGTGTACAGTCTCTCCATGTACAGTCTCAGTGTACAGTCTCAGTGTACAGTCTCTCAGTGTACAGTCTCTCCGTGTACAGTCTCAGTGTACAGTCTCTCAGTGTACAGTCTCTCCGTGTACAGTCTCTCAGTGCACAGTCTCTCCGTGTACAGTTTCTCAGTGTACAGTTTCTCAGTGCACAGTCTCTCTGTGTACAGTCTCTCAGTGTACAGTCTCAGTGTACAGTCTCAGTGTACTGTCTCTCAGTGTACAGTCTCACAGTGTACAGTCTCAGTGTACAGTCTCTCAGTGTACTGTCTCTCAGTGTACAGTCTCTCAGTGTACAGTCTCAGTGTACAGTCTCTCAGTCTACTGTCTCTCACTGTACAGTCTCTCAGTTTACAGTCTCTCAGTGTACAGTCTCAGTGTACAGTCTCTCGGTGTACAGTCTCTCTGTGTACAGTCTCTCAGTGTACAGTCTCTCAGTGTACAGTCTCTCCATGTACAGTCTCAGTGTACAGTCTCACTGTACAGTCTCTCAGTGTACAGTCTCAGTGTACAGTCTCTCCGTGTACAGTCTCTCAGTGTACAAACTCTCAGTCTACAGTCTCCCAGTGTACAGACTCTCAGTGTACAGTCTATCAGTGTACAGTCTCTCTGTGTACCGTCTCAGTGTACAGTCTCTCAGCATACAGTCTCTCAGTGTACAGTCTCGCAGTCTACAGTCTCCCAGTATACAGAATCTCAGTGTACAGTCTCTCAGTGTACAGTCTCTCTTTGTACAGTCTCAGTTTACAGTCTCTCTGTGTACAGTCTCTCAGTGTACATTCTCTGTGTACATTCTCTCAGTGTACAGTCTCAGTGTACTGTCTCTCAGTTTACAATCTCTCAGTATACAGTCTCTCAATGTACAATCTCTCAGTGTACAGTCTCAGTGTACAGTCTCTCAGTATACAGTCTCTCGGTGTACAGTCTCTTGGTGTACAGTCTCAGTGTACAGTCTCTCAGTGTACAGTCTCAGTGTACAGTCTCTCAGTGTACAGTCTCTCAGTGTACAGTCTCAGTGTACAGTTTCAGTGTACAGTCTCTCAGTGTACAGTCTCTCAGTGTACAGTCTCAGTGTACAGTCTCTCAGTGTACAGTCTCTCAGTATACAGTCTCTCAGTGTACAGTCTCTCCATGTACAGTCTCAGTGTACAGTCTCGGTGTACAGTCTCTCAGTGTACAGTCTCTCAGTGTACAGTCTCTCAGTGTACAGTCTCTCCGTGTACAGTCTCTCCGTGTACAGTCTCAGTTTACAGTCTCAGTGTACAGTCTCATTGAACAGTCTCTCAGTGTACAGTCTCTCAGTGTACAGTCTCAGTGTACAGACTCTCAGTGTACAGTCTCTCAGTGTACAGTCTCAGTCTACAGTCTCTCAGTGTACAGTCTCTGTGTACAGTCTCAGTGCACTGTCTCTCAGTGTACAGTCTCTCAGTGTACAGACTCTCAGTGTACAGTCTCAGTGTACAGTCTCAATATACAGTCTCTCAGTGTACAGTCTCAGTGTACAGTCTCAGTGTACAGTCTCAGTGTACAGTCTCTCAGTGTACAGTCTCAGTGTACAGTCTCTCAGTGTACAGTCTCTCAATGTACAGCCTCAGTGTACAGTCTCTCAGTGTACAGTCTCCCAGTGTACAGTCTCTCAGTGTACAGTCTCTCAGTGTACAGTCTCAGTGTACAGTCTCTCAGTGTACATTCTCAGTGTACAGTCTCTCAGTGTACAGTCTCAGTGTACAGTCTCTCAGTGTACAGTCTCAGTGCACAGTCTCTCAGTGTACTGTCTCTCAGTGTACAATCTCTCAGTGTACAGTCTCTCAGTGTACAGTCTCAGTGTACAGTCTCTCAGTGTACAGTCTCTCAGTGTACAGTCTCAGTGTACAGTCTCTCAGTGTACAGTCTCAGTGTACAGTCTCTCAGTGTACAGTCTCAGTGTACAGTCTCTCAGTGTACAGTCTCAGTGTACAGTCTCTCAGTGTACAGTGTCTCAGTGTACAGTCTCAGTGTACAGACTCTCCGTGTACAGTCTCCCAGTGTACAGACTCTCAATGTACAGTCTCTCAGTGCACAGTCTCTCCATGTACAGTCTCTCAG
The DNA here is from genome assembly GCF_052327205.1 of Somniosus microcephalus. Classification (NCBI taxonomy): domain Eukaryota; kingdom Metazoa; phylum Chordata; class Chondrichthyes; order Squaliformes; family Somniosidae; genus Somniosus; species Somniosus microcephalus. The sequence goes on along the minus strand of NC_141015.1, from coordinate 40,902,779 downwards.
TGTACAGTCTCTCAGTGTACAGTCTCTCCGTGTACAGTCTCAGTGTACAGTCTCAGTGTACAGTCTCTCAGTGTACATTCTCTCAGTTTACAGTCTCAGTGTACTGTCTCTCAGTGTACGGTCTCTCAGTGTACAGTCTCTCAGTGTACAGTCTCAGTGTACAGTCTCTCCGTGTACAGTCTCTCAGTTTACAGTCTCTCAGTGTAGTCTCTCAGTGTACAGTCTCTCAGTGTACAGTCTCAGTGTACAGTCTCAGTGTACAGTCTCTCAGTATACAGTCTCAGTGTACATTCTCTCAGTGTTGAGTCTCTCAGTGTACAGTCTCTCAGTGTACGGTCTCTCCGTGTACAGTCTCCGCGTGTACAGTCTCAGTGTACATTCTCAGTGTACAGTCTCTCAGTGTACAGTCTCTGCGTGTATAGTCTCAGTGTACAGTCTCTCGGTGTACAGTCTCTCAGTGTAGTCTCTCAGTGTACAGTCTCTCAGTGTACAGTCTCAGTGTACAGTCTCAGTGTACAGTCTCTCAGTATACAGTCTCAGTGTACATTCTCTCAGTGTTGAGTCTCTCAGTGTACAGTCTCTCAGTGTACGGTCTCTCCGTGTACAGTCTCCGCGTGTACAGTCTCAGTGTACATTCTCAGTGTACAGTCTCTCAGTGTACAGTCTCTCCGTGTACAGTCTCAGTGTACAGTCTCTCGGTGTACAGTCTCTCCGTGTACAGTCTCTCAGTGCACAGTCTCTCAGTGTACAGTCTCTCCGTGTACAGTCTCTCAGTGTACGGTCTCTCCGTGTACAGTCTCTCCATGTACAGTCTCAGTGTACAGTCTCAGTGTACAGTCTCAGTGTGCAGTCTCTCAGTGTACAGTCTCTCCATGTACAGACTCAGTGTACAGTCTCTCAGTGTACAGTCTCTCCATGTACAGTCTCTCAGTGCACAGTCTCTCCATGTACAGTCTCTCAGTGTACAGTCACTCAGTATACAGTCTCAGTGTACAGTCCCTCAGTGTACAGTCTCTCCGTGTACAGTCTCTCAGTGTACGGTCTCTCCGTGTACAGTCTCTCCATGTACAGTCTCAGTGTACAGTCTCAGTGTACAGTCTCTCAGTGTACAGTCTCTCCGTGTACAGTCTCAGTGTACAGTCTCTCAGTGTACAGTCTCTCCGTGTACAGTCTCTCAGTGCACAGTCTCTCCGTGTACAGTTTCTCAGTGTACAGTCTCTCAGTGTACAGTCTCAGTGTACAGCCTCTCAGTGTACAGTCTCAGTGTACAGTCTCTCAGTGTACAGTCTCTCAGTCTACAGTCTCTCAGTCTACAGTCTCCCAGTGTACAGAATCTCTGTACAGTCTCTCAGTGTACAGTCTCTCTGTGTACACTCTCAGTGTACAGTCTCTCAGTGTACAGTCTCTCAGTGTACAGTCTCTCAGTGTACATTCTCTCGGTGTACAGTCTCAGTGTACTGTCTCTCAGTGTACAATTTCTCAGTATACAGTCTCTCAATGTACAGTCTCTCAGTGTACAGTCTCAGTGTACAGTCTCTCAGTGTACAGTCTCTCGGTGTACAGTCTCTTGGTGTACAGTCTCAGTGTACAGTCTCTCAGTGTACAGTCTCTCAGTGTACAATCTCTCAGTGTACATTCTCTCAGTGTACCATCTCTCAGTGTACAGTCTCTCAGTGTACAGTCTCAGTGTACAGTCTCTCAGTGTACAGTCTCAGTGTACAGTCTCTCAGTGTACAGTCTCAGTGTACAGTCTCTCGGTGTACAGTCTCAGTGTACAGTCTCTCAGTGTACAGTCTCAGTGTACAGTCTCAGTGTACAGTCTCTCAGTGTACAGTCTCTCAGTATACAGTCTCTCAGTGTACAGTCTCTCCATGTACAGTCTCAGTGTACATTCTCAGTGTACAGTCTCTCAGTGTACAGTCTCTCAGTGTACAGTCTCAGTGTACAGTCTCAGTGTACCGTCTCTCAGTGTACAGTCTCTCAGTGTACAGTCTCAGTGTACAGTCTCTCAGTGTACAGTCTCTCAGTGCACAGTCTCTCAGTGTACAGTCTCAGTGTACAGTCTCAGTGTACAATCTCTCAGTGTACAGTCTCAGTGTACAGTCTCAGTGTACAGTCTCTCAGTGTACATTCTCTCAGTGTACAGTCTCAGTGTACAGTCTCAGTGTACATTCTCAGTGTACAGTCTCTCAGTGTACAGTCTCTCAGTTTACAATCACTCTCGGAAGCCAAATCATAAGAACATAAGACGTAGGAGTAGTTTATTTGGCCCCTCAATAAGATCGTGGCTGATCTGATCTTGGCCTGAACTCCACTTCCCTGCCCGCTCCCCATAACCTTTGACTTCCTCACCTTTCAAAAATCTGTCTATATCCACCAATCCCCAGCCTTCACAGCTCACTGGGGAAGTGAATTCCAAAGATTCACGACCCTCGGAGAGAAGAAATTCCTCCTCATTTCCGATTTAAAATGGTGCCCCCTTATTCTGAAATTATGCCCCCTAGTTCTAGATTCCCCCAGGAGGGGAAACATCCTCTCTGCGTCTACCCTGTCAAGCCCCTTCAGAATCTTATATGTTTCAATAAGATCACTTCTCATTCTTTTAAATTCCAATGAGTATAGGCCCAACCTGCTCAAGAAATCGATGCAACTCGAAGTGACCGTGACGCTGGTGCAGAGGGTGCGGGGAGCAGGGTGATGGAAGGGTTGTTTATCATCCAGCTCATGGTGCTGGACAACGCTCCCTCTAATTTTTTGGGGGGGCCGCTCGACCCCCTTCAACAGGCTGCGTGGACCATTCAAAAATCCCCGCTTGTGTGTTTTTTTTGCGTTTAAAAGCTGGTGAGCCGGCTGCGCGGGACCTCCAGACCGTGGTGCAGCCGCCCGGCTTCAAGGGGACTTTGGTGCTGGAGAGCTGGGTGCAAGGGTGCCTTAGCGTGCTCAAGAAAGCCCAACAGACGCTGGGGTCTTGAAAATCTGCGTCTCCTCCAGGGGCAGGATCAGCGGCCGGGGGTAACGAGGGGCTCACTGGAGGGTCCGAGCCCCAATCGTGCCCTTGGTGGCAACAACAACAACTGCCATTTATATAGCGCCTTTATCGTAGTAAAACACTCAAAGATAAGTTCTTCTTAGGATGGGGGCTGCAGGGGTTCTTCTATCTCCTTCCAGGCGAGGTGTGGGGGGGGGGAATCCCACTCCCTGATTAGGTTCCTCGGGCCAGACTTTCCAGCCTGTGTCACCTGGCGGGCACCCTTGGTGCGTCCATCGTAGTGTGATAGAAACATAGAAAAATAGGAGCAGGAGTTGGCCATTCGGCCCTTCGAGCCTGCCCCACCATTCAATATGATCATGACTGATCCTCTATCTCAATACCATATTCCCGCTCTCTCCCCATACCCCTTGATGCCTTTTGTGTCTAGAAATCTATCTAGTGGTTAGCACTGTTGCCTCACAGCGCCAGGGACCCGGGTTCAAATCCGGCCTCGGGTGACTGTCTGTGTGGAGTTTGCACATTCTCCCCGTGTTTGCGTGGGTTTCCTCCAGGTGCTCCGGTTTCCTCCCACAGTCCAAAGATGTGTGGGTTAGGTTGATTGGCTATGATAAAAATTGACCCTTAGTGTTAGGGGGGATTAAATACGCTGGGTTACGGGGATAGGGCTTGGGTGGGATGGCTGTCGGTGTAGGGACCGGGTGCAAGGGTTTGGACGATCAGCCATGATCTCGTTGAATGGCAGGGCAGGCTCAAGGGGCTGAGTGGCCTACTCCTGCTCCTATCTTCTATGTTTCTATGTTTCTATGTTTAAATATATTCAGTGACTTGGCCTCCACAGTCTTCCGTGGTAGAGAAATCCACAGGTTCACCGCCCTCTGAGTGAAGAAATTTCTCCTCATCTCAGTCCTAAATGTCCTACCCCGTATCTTGAGACTGTGACCCCTCATTCTAGACCCCCCCAGCCAGGGGAAACCTCCTCCCTGCACCCAGTCTGTCTAGCCCTGTCAGAATTTGATTGGCCGCTGTTGCCACCATGTTAACCCCATGAACCTTGGCAAGGATAGCGCCGGGGATCCTGATTGGTTGCGTCTTGGCACTTCTGCTGGTATGCGGCACCCCTGTTCCCAGGATTCTCAGGGCACTAGAGATTTGCAAGTTATTTTAGATGAATGTGTTGGGGGATTTTTATGGTATCCAATACACTTAACCCAATAATGATGAAAATACATCACACTATTGATATGAAAAAGCATGATGTTTCACAAGTTGTACTTCACTGGATGGCCCGTAGCCCCCAACTTTCTAACTCATCATATATGAAAAAGCCTTGCCTCTAGTATGGACCATCACACTTCCAAGTGTGAAAGATATTTTAAAAGAGAGAGAGTCATATCCAACTGGTTTTCCTAACTTTATTAACCTGGCCTCTTCCCTCAGACAGGAGCCAAGCAGTTTCCAAACTTTCCTCAGAAATGAAGCTCTATTTTACCTCAGGACGTGCTGTTAAACCAATTCCCCGCAGGGAGATCCCGCGCAGTGATCTTAAAGGGACAGGGGCCCAGTTAGCCAAAGCTCCTTCTTAGCCACTGAACAGTGTAACCCACAAGAAATGTGAGCAATGCCACTGGAGATCCGTTAGCATCTTAAAACTGTGTAAAACGACTCAGAGACCATCGGAAAACCTCTGGTGGGAGTTTTAGTTCTTCTGGTGGCTGAACGGTGAACGTAAAGTTGCTTTGTGTAACATTTTTAACCCAGAAACTGGGTAATTATTGCAGTAAATTAGGGTGCAAAGGAAATCAAATCCCCCCAGAAGAAAAACATGAGTTTTGTGGAAATCATTCAATTCAATTAAATTTAATAATAATTTGATAAATTAAACTTTCAAAAGGGAATCGGATAAATACTTTTTAAAAATTTGTTCATGGGATCAGGGCATCGCTGGCCAGGCTCAGCATTTATTGCCCATCCCAAGTTGCCCTTGAGAAGGTGGTGGTGAGCTGCCTTCTTGAACCGCTTCAGTCCGTGAGGTGAAGGTGCTCCCACAGTGCTGTTAGGGAGGGAGTTCCAGGATTTTGACCCAGCGACGATGAAGGATCGGCCGATATACTTCTAAGTCAGGATGGTGTGTGACTTGGAGGGGAACTTGGAGGTGGTGGTGTTCCCATGCGCCTGCTGCCCTTGTCCTTCTAGGTGGAAGAGGTCGCGGGTTTCGGAAGTGCTGCCGAAGAAGCCTTGTCAGGTTAAGGCAGGCTGAAGGTAAAAATTTTGCAGGGCTATGGAGATAGAATAGGGGGAGTGGGACTAACTGGTAACTCTCTCAAAGAGCCGGCACAGGCACGATGGGCCGAATGGCCTCCTCCTATGCTGTACCATTCTATGAACTTCAATCAAGAGATATTGAAATCTTCCTATTTTTACATTAATAATTCAAACATTCACTGATATTAAATGCTGTCCTTTAAAACTATCTCCCTCAGTCCTGCTCACTGTACTCCAGCTAAATTTGTACCTTGACTGAATGATTGAAGAGGCCACTGTACCTTTAAGACGCCAACAGGTTACTTTCCCTATTAATTTGTCACCCAGTGTCATTGCATTTATCCTAATATAGTACAATATCATAAAGACATTATTCTGATTGTGGTGGGTTTTGATAGCAATGGGATATGATGAGACTTTGACACAACCTCGTCAGTCTACTTTCAATTTAACAACTATTAGCAATTCAAATTTATGGTAAGTCGGAGGAGAGGAGAATATATTATTCTCTCCAGTCAGTCGGCATTTACTTATTGGCGGTGACTCCCATTAAGTTGAATAGTTAGAACACGTTACTACCGTTATCCTCTTTTGCGATCCGATTCCTGCAGCATGGACTTTCAACGATCTCATTATTCCCTCTTTTTAGTGTTGTGTAGTTAAATTATCTGTCTTCGCTGTTGAGTGCTCCGAGTTCTGGGAGAGCCTGGACGGGTTTATTGTCGGATCACCAGCATCGCTGCTGGTGGGAGGGTTGAGAAATCGGGTTAAGGTCCTCGTTGCTGATCTTGTTGCTGAGCTTCTTCCTATAATGGCCCCTAATTTCCGATCCCTATGGGTGTGTACGCGCTGTGTACCTTGACCACACCTTGAGTATTGTGTGCAATTTTGGTCGCCTTATCTGAGGAAGGATGTTCTTGCCATGGAGGGAGTGCAGCGAAGATTCACCAGACTGACACCTGGGATGGCAGGAATGACGTATGAAGAGAGATTGGGTCGATTAGGCTTATACTCGCTGGAGTTTAGAAGAATGAGAGGGGATCTCATCGAAACTTATAAAATTCTGACAGGACTGGACAGACTAGATGCAGGAAGGATGTTCCCAATGGCGGGGGAGCCCAGAACCAGGGGTCACAGTCTAAGGATAAGGGGTAAGCCATTTAGGACTGAGATGAAGAGGAATTTCTTCACCCAGAGAGTGGTGAACCTGTGGAATTCTCTACCACAGAAGGCAGTTGAGGCCAATTCATTAAATATATTCAAGAAGGAGTTGGATATATTTCTTAAGGCTAAAGGGATCAAGGGATATGGGGAGAAGGCAGGGACAGGGTACTGAATTTGGATGATCAGCCATGATCTCATTGAATGGCGGAGCAGGCTCGAGGGGCTGAATGGCCTACTCCTGCTCCTATCTTCTATGTTTCTATGTTTCTATGTTAAATGCCGGTTTCAGGCATGCGAAGCGCATGCGCAGAAAACTGGTATTTCCGATCTGTCAAGACTCCTCTTGCCAGATCCTCCGCCTGCCCTGGAGAAGGGCCTCTGCGGGGGGGAGAATTCCACTTTCTGGAGAACCTCCGCCCGCTGAAAACCTTAAAAATCTTACGCCTGGTAAAAGCAGCGTAAGGCCTGCTTTTACCAGCATAAGAGTTGAAAAAAGTGTAAAAATAATGTTTTTTCACTCATTTATAATGTAAAAATACTTTAAAAAAAGGTAAGTTTATTTTTAGCCCCGTAAAAATCTTTAATTATTTTTTCAAAAAATTTAATTTTTGTTTAAAATTTTTAATTTAACGTAATTTTAACTCATTTTAAAAACGTGATTTAAAAAAAATGTATTTAATGTTGTAGTGTCTTTTTTCAGGTCTACCTGTCAAAAGTAGGAAGTGGGATTCCCTTTTCCCATTGGCTCGCCTGGCCCACGTGATCCCTTGCGAGCCACCTGTGCCCCTGGGATACTTGGGGCCTTTGCGCGCGCGCACCAGGAGAGGCCCAGGAACGGAAGAGTCCGGACCTCGGGAGCCCTCAGGTGAGGGCGTAGATTTTTTCCCGATAGGAGGCATCTGCAGGCAGGAAGCCTCCGATCGGAAAAATACGGGCCAATGTGCCCCCGCCACACTACACACGCACTGACGTAATAAAACTCACTACGCATTTGGTTTGAGCATAAAGCAAGGCTTTAATCAACTTGTTTCAGAACATGGAGGTCTAGTTGTACTTCACTAGTTCCTGTCTTACAAAACGTCCCTGAGCAAGCTGGGCCCACGCCCGAGTATTTATACTCCTTGGAAAGCGCCACCAGCTGGCCGTCCAGTGTTATTTCATGAGTAGTTTCTTGATGAATGATGAGATTTATAACACGCACTTCTGAGGAAAAGCTCGCACTCTAAACAGGCCAAAGCTTCACTTTATACCGTGGCATAGCGGTTATGGTACTGGCTACAGGTAGATGCTGAGAGGCTGTATCCCCTGGCTGGAGAGTCTAGAACTAGGGGGCACAGTCTCAAGATAAGGGGTCGGCCATTTAGGACTGATATGAGGAGAAATTTCTTCATTCAGTAGTGAATCTTTGGAATTCTCTACCCCAGAGGGCTGTGGATGCTCAGTCGTTGAGTATATTCATGGCTGAGATCGATAGATTTTTGGACTCTAGGGGAATCAAGGGATATGGGGATCGGGTGGGAAAGTGGAGATGAGGTCGAAGCTCAGCCATGATCTTATTGAATGGCGGAGCAGGCTCGAGGGGCCAAATGGCTGACTCCTGCTCCTAGTTCTTATGTTCTGGAGGAGCAACCCAGAAGTCAAGCGTTCAAATCCCACCATAGCAAGCCGTGACATTGAGATCAATAAAGCTGGTAACTTGTGGGCTGGCAGCAGAGAAGAAATGACCACGGAAGCTGCCGGATTGTTATAGAAACCCAACTGGTTCACTGATGCTTTTCAGGGAAGGGAATCTACCACCCGCATCTGGTCTGGCCTACATGTGACTCCAGTCTCACACGGTCCACTCTTAATGCCCTCTGAAGTGGTTTAGCAAAAGCTCTTGCGCATCAATCTCATATAAACAATCTCTAGGGATGGAAATAAACATAGTTTTTCCCACAGTCCAAGGAGAAAAAAGGAGTTAAAAAGCATTGTATATTATTATGAGTGCAAATGCAATGATGATCAGTCCCACTCCAGAGACTTGACCACAAAAATCTAGGCTGGCACTCCCAGTGCAGTACTGAGGGAGTGCTGCACTGTCAGAGGTGCCGTCTTTCAGATGAGATGTTAAACCGAGGCCCCGTCTGCTCTCAGGTGGACGTAAAAGATCCCGCAGCGCTATTTTGAAGAAGAGCAGGGGAGTTCTCCCCGGTGTCCTGGGGCCAATATTTATCCCTCAACCAACATCACTAAAAAAACAAATAAACTGGTCATTATCACATTGCTGTTTGTGGGAGCTTGCTGTGCGCAAATTAGCTGCCGCGTTTCCTACATTACAACAGTGACTGCACTTCAAAAAGTACTTCATTGGCTGTAAAGCGCTTTGGGACATCCGGTGGTCATTAAAGGCGCTATATAAATGCAAGTCTGTCTTTCTTACACACACACACGTGTAAATACATATATATATACACACGCACACACACACACACACACACAGTTTGGCTGCTTGAACTTCATTTGAAAACAGTTGTTCTCCCCTTTTGTTTTACATTCCGCAGCCATCTCCGTTAACTGAAAATTATACATCTCTTCCCGGCCACAAAGTCCCATCAACATTTCAACGGTCTAATTCCCACCGCCGCAGCTGCCATTCCCTTCGGCTCTGATGATAGCCGCGGGGCGTAATGTTTGCTGATACAGTTTGTTTTGCTTTTGAATTAGACTCTCCAAATATTAGCCTCGGAATGCCTAGCGTCATCATGTTTTAAGCAGGTTAGTGCCTCCACTAAATCTACAGGCAAAGGACTTGCATACAAACGCACTAAACGTTCCTCAGCTAATATCGAAGGGACCCAATTCCAAAGCACTTGTGGGAAGAGGCTGCTTTTTTATGCATCTCTCTGTTTATTCTCTATTAAAAGTAAAGCCTAGATTGCTTTTTGCTCAGTTACACTGTGTTGCCCCTGTCAAAATCGTTTTGTATTCCAGTAAGGATTCTCATTCGTTGCTGATAGTATCTCTCAGAAGCTATTCTATTTTCTTGCATGAAGACGTATCTCAAGCAGAGCCTGGTTTTATCAGGACAGCAATAGAAATAGAAGGGATGGGCACAAATGCCATTTTTTTGTGACCACACGACCGTAACCATCACTCCCCCGCTTTGTAGGTTTTTCAGTAGCTGTTTGTCTATGACAAGGAAGAACAATTGTTGATTTTTTGCCTTGCATGCATCGCAGGCAGATTCAAGAACAAGGCCAGGACACACACGAACTGAAATCCAAGTATTTGTGGGGCTGAGGTGCCATTTATTTAGCTTCCACCACAGGACATTACTAACTTTTGGTTCAGCCATATTTGCTTGCTCCCTCCCTTCCCCCGCATGCCTGGGAACTGGGTAGATGAAGGGCACACCACCAGCAATGACCAGCGTCGGTGCAAGGGTCAGTGTCGGTGCGAGGGTCAGTGTCGGTGCGAGGGTCAGTGTCGGTGCGAGGGTCAGTGTCGGTGCGAGGGTCAGTGTCGGTGCGAGGGTCAGTGCGAGGGTCAGTGTCAGTGTAAGGGTCAGTGTCGGTGCGAGGGTCAGTGCGAGGGTCAGTGTCGGTGCGAGGGTCAGTGTCAGTGCGAGGGTCAGTGTTGGTGCGAGGGTCAGTGTCGGTGCGAGGGTCAGTGTCAGTGCGAGGGTCAGTGTTGGTGCGAGGGTCAGTGTCGGTGCGAGGGTCAGTGTCGGTGCGAGGGTCAGTGCGAGGGTCAGTGTCGGTGCGAGGGTCAGTGTCGGTGCGAGGGTCAGTGTCGGTGTGAGGGTCAGTGTCGGTGCGAGGGTCAGTGTCAGTGTGAGGGTCAGTGTCGGTGCGAGGGTCAGTGCGAGGGTCAGTGTCGGTGCGAGGGTCAGTGTTGGTGCGAGGGTCAGTGTCGGTGCGAGGGTCAGTGTCGGTGCAAGGGTCAGTGTCGATGCGAGGGTCAGTGTCAGTGCGAGGGTCAGTGTCGGTGTGAGGGGGGTCAGTTGATGCGTATCAAATGTGAAACCACTTTTATTTCTGGCTTACAGTCTAAGACGGATTTCTAATCATTTCTAGGCGGTCGAGTATGGCGTCCGTCAAACCTTTCATAAATGGATATTCCCCTGTAATTGTGAACATTGCTTTCCACCCCAGGGTACAGCCTAGGGTATTTAATAAATAAATACTTTTTTTTCTAATCAGTTACGTTCACTGTTAACTAACCAGTTTTGTAGAATTATCATAATTTTATCAGTGACCCACTTAATGATATACAAACTGATGGACAGAGACGCAGAGTAACCCTGCTTCATCACGACAAACAATTGACTCTTCTACATTGGCTTTATAGTTGTGAAATGTCCCAAGTTCTTCACAAGGGAAGGGAGATGACATCCCGGAGCTGGGAGAAGAGTTAGGAGAGTTGATTGTAGGTGTTATAAATCTCATCATCATGAAGAAACGACTCATGAAATAACACTGGACGGCCAGCTGGTGGCGACGTCCAAGGAGTATAAATACTCGGGCATGGGTCCAGCTCCCCAGGGACATTTTGTAAGACAGGAACTAGTGAAGTACAACTAGACCTCCATGTTTTGAAACAAGTTGATTAAAGCCTTGCTTTATACTCAAACCAAGTGTGTAGTGAGTTTTATTACGTCAGTAGGTGTGGTTAATGAGGTTGGATTTGAGGAGGCGTTGGATGGTGTGAAGAGATGCAGCGATGGGCGAGGGTTCCAGGCTTGCGGGGGCCCGGCGGCTCAAGGTCCTGTTCCTGGTGGTGGGGCAGAGGAAGGTGGTCAAAAAACAAACACCTTGTGAAAGGCCCGGCGCGGAAGATCCCTGGCTTCGATCTTCCGCAGAGCTTACGGGCGACCCTGAACGCCATCCTGACAAACCGTGGCAGGTGCGGATACTCGATGCACAGATGGAGGATTAAAAACTCTCCAGAGTGTGACGTGGTCACCCAGAACAGACCACGGAACATAGGACGACTGAGTGCCCCATTCACAGATCCGAAGGAGGAATCACAGCGACACACTCCACAACTCCTGGTGCAATTGGGGTACGGTGGCATACTGATTATATCACGGGGTTAGTAATCCAGAGGCCTGCACTAACCATCCGGAGACATGAGTTTGAATCTCACCACGGCAGCTGGCGAATTTAAATTCAGATAAATAAATATGGAATAAAAAGCTAGTGTCAGTAATGATGACCATGAAACTACCGGATTGTCATAAAAACCCATCTGGTTCACTAATGTCCTTTAGGGACGGAAATCATAGAAACATAGAAGATAGGAGCAGGAGTAGGCCATTCGGCCCCTCCAGCCTGCTCCGCCATTCAATGAGATCATGGCTGATCATCCAAATTCAGTACCCTGTCCCTGCCTTCTCTCCATATCCCTTGATCCCTTTAGCCTTAAGAAATATATCCAACTCCTTCTTGAATATATTTAATGAATTGGCCTCTACTGCCTTCTGTGGCAGAGAATTCCACAGGTTCACCACTCTCAGGGTGAAGAAATTCCTCCTCATCTCAGTCCTAAATGGCTTACCCCTTATCCTTAGACTGTGACCCTTGGTTCTGGACTCCCCCACCATCGGGAACATCCTTCCTGCATCTAGTCTGTCTAGTCCTGTTAGAATTTTATAAGTTTCAATGAGATCCCCTCTCATTCTTCTAAACTCTAGTTTAGAAGCTCTAAGCCTAATTGACCCGATCTCTCTTCATACGTCATTCCTGCCATCCCAGGTATCAGTCTGGTGAATCTTCGCTCCACTCCCTCCATGGCAAGAACATCCTTCTTCAGATAAGGCGACCAAAACTGCACACAATACTCAAGGTGTGGTCTCGCCAAGGCCCTTTACAACTGCAGCAAGACATCCTTGTTCCTGTACTCAAACCCTCTCGCTATGAAGGCCAACATACCATTTGCCCTCTTAACCGCCTGCTGCACCTGCATGCTTACCTTCAGCGACTGGTGCACAAGGACACCCAGGCCTCGTTGCACTTCCCCTTTTCCCAATCTATTGCCGTTCAGATAATAATCTGCCTTCCTGTTTTTGCCACCAAAGTGGATAACCTCGCATTTATCCACATTATACTGTATCTCCCATGCATCTGCCCAATAACCCAACCTGTCCAAATCATACTGGAGTTTCTCTGCACCCTCCTCATAGCACACACACCCACCCAGCTTTGTGTCATCTGCAAACTTGGAGATATTACATCTAGTTCCCTTGTCTAGATCATTAATATATATTGTGAATAGCTGGGGTCCTAGCACCGAAATCTGCCGTCCTTACCCGGTCTGGCCTATATGTGACTCCAGACCCACAGCAATGTGGTTGACTCTTAACTGCCCTCTGAAATGGTCTAGCGAGCCACTCCATTGTATTCAAGAAGGCGGCTCACCACCACCTTCTCGAGGGCAATTAGGAATGGGCAATAAACGCTGGTCTTGCCGGTGACGTCCACGTCCTGTGAATGAATAAAAAAAGATATATCTGGCTTAACCACCGAAATGGAAAATGAGAGTTGTTGCTGCACACCAACATCAGCCGTACGAAGCAGTAGCAGTCGGGCAATGGTCACACAGTCAGCCAGCATCAGAGGAGCAGGGGGCTCAAGCTGGCACATGGAGTCTGAAGGTGGTCCCAGAGATGCCAACAAGGGGTCTTTTTTTGTTGTTGATGTGAATCAATTCATTGCAACAGTGAGGCCTGGGGGGGTATGTGTGCACAAATCATTGAAGGTGGCAGGGCAGGTTGAGAAAGCGGTTAAAAAAGCTTACGGGATCCTGGGCTTCATAAATAGGGACATGGAGAACACAGGCAAGGAAGTTATGATGAACCTGTATAAAACACTGGTTCGGCCTCAACTGGAGTCGTGTGTCCAATTCTGGGCACCGCACTTTAGGAAGGATGTGAAGGCCTTAGAGAGGGTGTAGAAAAGATTTACGAGAATGATTCCAGGGATGAGGGATTTCAGTTACCTGGGTAGACTGGAGAAGCTGGGGTTGTTCTCCTTGGAGCAGAGAAGGTTGAGAGGAGATTTGATAGAGGTGTTCAAAATCATGAGGGGTCTGGACAGAGTAGATAGAGAGAAACTGTCCCCATTTGCTAAAGATTCAAGAACTAGAGGACACAGATTTAGGGTGATTGGCAAAAGAGCCAAAGGCGACGTGAGGAAAAGCTTTTTTACGCAGCGAGTGGTTATGATCTGGAATGCACTGCCTGAAAGGGCAGTGGAGGTAGACTCAATCGTGGCTTTCAAAAGGGAATTGGATAAGTACCTGAAGGAAAACATTTTTGCAGGGCTCCGGGGAAAGGGCGGGGGAGTGGGACTAACTGAAGTGCTCTTGCAGAGAGCTGGCATGGGCTCGACGGGCCAAATGGCCTCCTTCTGTGCTGTAACCATTCTATGATTCTATGAAGGGGGTGGCGGTGGGTGGGGAAACATGACTTTACAGGAGCAGCAAGACATAAAAAGCCTGACTGCGGCGAGCTCATTGAGGGCTGCCTTCGAGGGATTTTGCGGAACTGGCTCGGGAGGCTGAATGGCCTACTTCTGTTCCGAGGTTGCTCATTTCCAAGCCCGACCATGCAAGAAAGTTAAATTAATGCACGTTATTCAGGCTGGAGCCCTTGGGTTAATGACTCTGATTCTACTTGTATGAACTGCCCTCATCACAGTGATGGCCGAGGTATCTGCTTCAAACTGGTGTCCTCACAATATCGTCAGCAATTATTGCGTAAGTGAAAAAAGATAGATAAATTTAAATCGTCAGTTTTCAAATTGGAAAAAAGCGGCTCCAGTAATCGGACTCCCTCCTTTCGCATCAAGACTTCACAGCACAGACCTGAAAAGAGAAATGTGATCGGGCATGAGAGATGAGAATGAAAAACAGTAGCCAGTTATAAACGTCCTTCTGGAATGCAGTCACTGGGGTCACTGGGTCATATTGTAACGGTGCAGTAACGTGAATTACGTTAACAAAATACTGCAGATGTTGGGAATCCGAAATAACAACAGAAAATGCTGGAAAAACTCAGCAGGTCAGGCAACATCCGTGGAGAGAAATTTGAGTTGACGTTTCGGGTCGAACCCTTCTTCAAAAAAAGGGTTTCGACCCGAAACGTCAACTCAAATTTCTCTCCACGGATGTTGCCTGCCCTGCTGAGTTTTTCCAGCATTTTCTGTTGTTATAACGTGAATTACGTGAAGGACTCTCAGTGCAGACGCTGCATTAATCACCTCCCTGTGTTTAAGAGAATAGAGAAACTTGGCCACAATAGGGGATTGACTGGTCCTCAGCACTCTGTTGAGTGTGTCCTTCGTTAGTGTCCAGAATGGCCCAGACCGAAATATTCCAAATAATAATAAAAAAAGACCAAACCTTATTTCCTTGCAGGCGTCCCGTGTAAAATTTAAAGCCAGCAATTTATCTTTTTGATCTGATGGGATGTAAAGAGAGCAGCTTCCGCTTAATCCTCCAGCATGATGTGCAGGTTGTAATCTTGTCTTCCACTGCTGAGATTTAAATCTGTGTAAAACATCGGTGACTTTTCGCTAAGACAGCGCTGAACTTTGTGGAGCTGCGGGGAGAAGCTGTGCTGTCATTGATGGATGAGCTGGTGGAGTTTCTGCCCCACACTCAGGAGGAATGGTCCCAGGGAGCGCTCCCTGCATTCTGCGGAACACGGTGGGTGTGATCGCTGCATTAAAGGCGACACAGTTGGGAATCTTATCCATCCCGTGAAATGTCAGTGACTCTGGCAATGTCGGCCTGATCTAACTCTGCATTGAGAGGCTAATTTATCACCCGACAGCTCACAGAGTCCTCTGACACACCGGAACCGCTTCCAGAGCCAGGTTTTTTGTTTCTTCACCATTTGACTGCTTGTAACATTGTTCGTGGACACCAATTAAAATAGGACTGCTAGTCCTTCCATTCTTTGTCTCAACGTTTCTCTTTACCTCTGACTCTGTCGTCCTCTTTCTGTCTGTGTTCTGTATTTTTCCGGGTAGTTTTTCCTCATTCCCTGCAGTTGGACAATCGGCACTGTCCTGTCAGGCACAATGGCAACACCTTTGCATTTGTATCTTCTTCTTCTTAGGCAGTCCCTCAGAACCGAGGATGACTTGCTTCCACACTAAAAATGAGTTTGCAGGTGACTGATGAGTCCAATGCGAGACCTACAGTCTCTGTCACAGGTGGGGCAGACGGTGGTTGAAGGGGCGGGTGGGCGGGGTGCTTGGATTGACGTGCGCCCCTTTCGCTGTTGGCGCTTGGCTTCTGCTTGCTCCCGGCGAAGAGACTCGAGGTGTTCGGCACCTTCCCGAATAAGGAGATAATAAGGAGGTAATAGCACCAATTTTTTTTTGCATGTGCGGCCCATTGAAACTTCCCCACATGTGCGGTTTTTCCATTGAGAAAACGGAAAGCGGCTTGCACAGGAGCTTCAGCCCGCCATGCGGCCGCGCAGTTAAACGGGAACATTGATTAGGACAGGCGACCAAAACGCTTGGTCAAAGAGGTGGGTTTTAAGGAGCGTCTTAAAGGAGGAGAGAGAGGCGGAGAGGTTTAAGGAGGGAATTCCAGAGCTTAGGGTCTACACGGCTGAAGGCACGGCCGCCAATGGTGGAGTGATTAAAATCGGGGGATGCGCAAGAGGCCAGAATTGGAGGAGCGCAGAGATCTCGGAGGGTTGTGGGGCTGGAGGAGGTTACAGGGATGGGATGGGGTGGGGGTGAGGCGCAATGAAGAGTAAGAAGGGGAAGCCTGTTAGTTTGGGCCTCCCCCTCTCCTACACTGACACGGGATCTCCTGGGGCTTTCAAGTACACGTAAGTGACATGAATCAATCATTCATGAAAGAAAGACTTATGAAATAATACTGAGCGGCCTGCGGGTGGTGCTGTCCAGGGAGAGTATAAATACTCGGGCCCAGCTTGCTCAGGACATTCTTAACAGGAACTAGTGAAGGACACAACTGGACCTCCATGTTGTAAAACAGTTGATTAAAGCTTTGTTTAACGCTTAGACCAAGTGCCTAGTAGTTTTCTTACGTCAGTAAGTGTGCCTGTGATAAGCACATGGCTAGCGTTCCAAATCGAGTCCACGGAGGGGTGCGGTAGGCGGAGGTGGGCGGTAGGGAGAGGGGGCAGTAGGCGGCGGGGGGCAGTAGGCGGAGGGTGGAGGCATTCCTAGTTTCCTGCCTCCCAGAATGTTCATTGATTGGAGCAACAGTCGTACATCAACTGGCCAATATTAATCCCTCAACCAACATCACTAAGGCAGCTTATTACATAGAATTTACAACAGAGAAACAGGCCATTTGGCCCAGTTTATGCTGGTGTTTATGTTCCACATGAGCCTCCTCCCACCCGACATCATCTCACCCTATCAGCATATCCTTCTATTCCTTTCTCCCTCATGTACTTACCTAACTTCCCTTTATCTGGTCATTTACCTCAGTGCTGTTTGTGGGAGCTTGCTGTGCGCTAATTGGCTGCTGCATTTCCTACATTACAACAGTGACTACGCTTCAAAAATACTTCATTGGCTGTGAAGCACATTTGGACGTCCTGAGGTCATGAAAGGCGCTATAGAAATGCAAGCTCTTTCTCTTTATTTGTCTCCATAACTATAGTCACTGAACTTCAAATTAATTCATTGTATGTTAAGCAGATAATCCAGGTGCTGCACAGTACTGAGGGGATCCTGCATTGTAAAGGTGCCGCTTTCTGGTTTTTGTTTTATTTGTTTATGGGATGCGGGCGTCGCTGGCAAGGCCAGCATTTATTGCCCATCCCTAATTTCCCTTGAGAAGGTGGTGGTGAGCCACCTTCTTGAACCGCTGCAGTCCGTGTGGTGAAGGTGCTCCCACAGTGCTGTTAGGGTGGGAGTTCCAGGATTTGACCCAGCGACGATGAAGGATCGGCCGATATACTTCTAAGTCAGGATGGTGTGTGACTTGGAGGGGAACTTGGAGGTGATGGTGTTTCCATGCGCCTGCTGCCCTTATCCTTCCAGGTGGAAGAGGTCGCAGGTTTGGGATGTGCTGCCGAAGAAGCCTTGGCGAGTTGCTGCAGTGCATCTTGTAGATGGGACACACTGCAGCCACGGTATGCTGGTGGTGGAGGGAGTGAATGTTTAAGGTGGTGGATGGGGTGCCAATCAAGCGGGCTGCTTTGTCCTGAATGGTGTCGAGCTTCTTGAGTGTTGTTGGAGCTGCACTCATCCAGGCAAGTGGAGATTATTCCATCACACTCCTGACTTGTGCCTTGTAGATGGTGGAAAGGCTTTGGGGAGTCAGGAGGTGAGACACTCGCTGCAGAATACCTAGCCTCTGACTTGCTCTTGTTGCCACAGTATTTATGTGGCTGGTCCAGTTAAGTTTCTGGTCAATGGTGACCCCCAGGATGTTGATGGTGGGGGATTCGGCGATGGTAATACTGTTGAATGTCAAGGAGAGGTGGTTAGACTCTCGCTTGTTGGAGATAGTCATTACCTGGCACTTCTGTGGCGCGAATGATACCTGCCACTTATCAGCTCAAGCCTGAACGTCATCCAGGTCTTGTTGCATGTGGGCATGGACAGCTTCATTATCTGAGGAGTTGTGAATGGCGCTGAACACTGTGCAGTCATCAGCGAACATCCCCATTCCTGACCTTATGTTGGAGGGAAAGTAATTGATGAAGCAGCTGAAGATGGTTGGGCCTAGGACACTGCCCTGAGGAACTCCTGCAGCGATGTCCTGGGGCTATGATGATTGACATTCAACCACCACAACCATCTTCCTTTGTGCTAGGTATGACTCCAGCCAGTGGAGCGTTTTCCCTCTGATTCCCATTGACTTCAGTTTTACTGGGGTTCCTTGATGCCAGACTCGGTCAAATGCTGCCCTGATGTCAAGGGCAGTCACTCTCACCTCACCTCTGGAATTCAGCTCCTTTGTCCATGTTTGGTGAGATGTTAAATCAAGGCCCTATCCACCTGATCTGGTGATTCAGCATGTTAGCCATCCCATGGCACCACTGTAAGAAGTACAAGAAGTTCCCCAGTTTCCTGACCAGCATTTGTCCCTCACCCAAAGCCACCAAAATCAGAAGTGGTCACCCACCTGACTCCTGTTTGCGGGATCTTGCTGTGTGTAAAACGACCACTAATTTTGCCTGCATAACACCTCTCACTGCACGAAAAATCCTTTGGCACATTTCTGAGCAGCGTGGTTTGACTTTACTGTCCAGGTGGAATCGTGGGACACAGGCAACATAAAGAACCAACGCCTCATCACTGACCCAACAGCAGAGGTCCCCGGCTTCGACCTCAACAGCAACGACTTGTATTTATACTGCACCTTTCACGTAGTAAAACGTCCCAAGGCGCTTCACAGGAGTGTTATAAGACAAAAAATTTGACACCGAGCCACATAAGAAGAAATTAGGGCAGGTGACCAAAAGCTTAGTCAAAGAAGTAGGTTTTGACTTAAGAAAACTACTAGGCACTTGGTCTAAGCATTAAACAAAGCTTTAATCAACTGTTTTACAACATGGAGGTCTAGTTGTGTCCTTCACTAGTTCCTGTTAAGAATGTCCTGCGCAAGCTGGGCCCGTGCCCGAGTATTTATACTCTCCCTGGACAGCGCCACCCGTAGTCCACTCAGTATTATTTCTTAAGTCTTTCTTTCATGAATGACTGATTCATGTCAGGTTTTAAGGAGCGTATTAAAGGGGGAAAGAGAGGTAGCGAGGCGGAGAGGTTTAGGGAGTGAGTTCCAGAGCTTAGGGCCCAGGCAGCTGAAAGCATGGCCGCCAATGGTTGAGCGATTATACTCAGGGATGCTCAAGAGGGCAGAATTTGAGGAGTGCAGTGATCTCGGAGGCCTCCCTCGAAGACAGTGGACGGTGCTCAACCCAATCCTCACAGGGCACGGGCGAGGGGCCGCCTGCTCCACCAGTGGACGATGAGGGACGACCCGAAGTGTGACTGTGGCCATGAGTCCCAGACCGTGGAACACGTCACATCAACCTGCCCACTGAGATCTGTCATGGGAGGCACCTCATTTCTCCACTCGGCATCTCAGGAGGCCATCGAATGGTGAGCCAGACTAGACATCCCATAATAAGCTCGTCTCATCATACGAAACAACAACAACAACTCCATACAAACTGGAGCTTCAGAATTCAATACAAAGCTGCTTCGATTCCTCGTCTATTTTTAGACTCGACGTCGTACTGATTTACTAACAGATCACACAACCTGTGATGTTGAACAGACAACCAGAGGAAGCTGCCTGAGGGCTGACTTGTTTTCTCATTCAGATGAAATCCCTTTTGAAAAGTACCTGTTCTGCATTTGTAAAGGGCGGCCTTTGAAACGCTTTAATAGTTCATTTTAAAATCATCGCAGTACAAAGTAAATGTTTAAACCTATGATCCATATGTAAAATATGATCCATTAACTTTACCGGGTAAATCTCTGCTGAACTTAATGGCAAATGCGTCCAGACGGAAATATTTTGCGAACCCCTTGCTGTCTGGTTTCCTTTCATTCAGACACTGGATCCAACAATTTTTCTTCCCAAATTCATCTTCTACAAAATGCACAATTGGATTCATAACTCCTCGTCTGATTTTTAGAGTGGATGATTTTTCTCGACAATAGATGCCATTGCGGCTCTTCCTTTACATTTGACTGCAACATCAAATGTGAGTGAAGCTCGGGGCGTTGAATATTTCGGGAGCAGATCGCTGACCTTTCATCTGCCATGTGACACGACTGCTGAGTCATTCGTGGTCTAGGTACGTAGGGACAGGAGGAGGCCATTCAGCCCCTCCAGCCTCCTCCACCAGTCAATTAGATCATGTCTGATCTGTATCTTAACTCCATCTACCCGCCCTGGTTCCGTAACCCTTAATACCCTCGCCCAACAAAAATCTATCAATCTCAGTTCTGAAACCTTCAATCAACCCCCAGCCTCAACAGCTTTTTTGGGGGGAGAGAGTTCCAGATTTCCACCGCCCTTTGTGTGAAGAAGTGCTTCTTGACATCACCCCTGAACGGCCTGGCTCTAATTTTAAGTTTATGCCCCCTTGTTCTGGGCTCCCCCGACCAGAGGAAATAGTTTCTCTCTCTCGACCCGATCTACTCCTTTAAATCATCTTAAACACCTCAGTTAGATCACCCCTTAATCTTCTATACTCCAGGGGATAGAAGCCCAGTCTATGCAACCTGTCCTCATAAATTAACCCTTTTAGGCCCGGTATCATTCTGGTGAATCTGCACTCCACCCCCTCTGAGGCCGATATATCCTTCCTGAGGTGCGGGGCCAGAACTGAAGGCAGTGCTCCGAATGCGGCCTAACCAGAGCTCAATACAACTGTGGCAGCCCTTTGTATTCCAGCCCCCTTGAGATAACGGCTAAAACAGGTGCACGAGACATGCTTCCTCACATTGTAAGATGGCGTTTGTGTACTGGGTTGGTGATGGGTCTTTGTATTCCTCTGTCACATTCACTTCACTGCTCAGCACTTACATCAAAAGTGCAACCGCAAAAAGGAGGAGAATTGCGGGGGGAAATACTGTGCGGTAAAAATACTTTCCCCTTTCCTTTCAGAACTATTCTCTCCCCAGGAGCAGAGAATTCTGAAGCCCAGGTATATAACTGTAAAAAGAAAGAAAGAAACTTGCATTTCTATAGCGCCTTTCGTGACCACCTGACATCCCAAAGCGCTTTACAGCCAATGAAGTACTTTTTTTTTTAAGTGTAGTCACTGTTGTAATATAGGAAACGTGGCAGCCAATTTGCGCACAGCAAGCTCCCACAAACATCAATGTGATAATTGTAAAGTCTGTAGGTATTATGGCGAATTAATACACAGACTACAAGAGTAACTTTAACAGGACTTTACTATTCGAAGGTCAGGGTGAATCTGCCCAATAAATCCTGACACAGCACTTATATACCGGTGTGGTCACCGTCGGTATTACAGTATACAGCAGCCAAGATAAAGTAGTGCCACACCTAAAATAGTTCTCTTAAAGGTGGACGGTTACATACAATAGTTCTCTTAAAGGTAGAACAGTTACATACACTACAATCCTCCCTTTTTAGCTTACAACATACTTATTCCCCATTAACATAACATCATAACATATATACAACTTATGCAAAACAGTTCACAGATTCAGTCTCTCTGGAGGCTTCCTGACTCTGTCCGGATAACGCCTCGGTGGTGTAGTAGTTTTCGGCGGGGTAGTAGGTTCTTCTGGCAAGGTCGATTCGGCTTGAAGGACAGTGTCGGGTTCATCTGATTCCAGTATTACCAGATCGGAGGTAGGTGCTCTGGGTATCTCTGCTTCAACATTAGCCGTGTAAGGTTGTGGAGTAGGTTGGTCCTTTGTGGATGACCCTATGATCTGGTCAACATGGCGCCTTATTATGCTGTCACCAATGTCCACGGTATACATCAGCGGCCCTAGCCTTTTCCCAATAGTTCCAGGCTGCCATTTCTCGGTACGGTAGTCCCGGGCCAAAACTTGTTGACCTATCTGAAAGGATCTAGTTGGCCTTTCATTCATGCCCTGAAATTGCCGGTTCTCTACGTCCCTTCTGACGTTTGGCTTAATCAAATCCAGCCGGCATCTTAGTCTTCTATTGAAAAACATCATGGCAGGAGTTTGGTTTGTGACCGCATGTGTTGCATTCCTGTACGCCAACAAGAAGTTATCTACCTTATGTTGTAGGTTGATGTCTTCATTACCCATGGCCTTTATGGCCTTCTTGAAGGTCTGGACAAACCTTTCAGCTAATCCATTGGTGGCGGGATGGTATGGGGCTGACGTGTAGTGCTTGACCCCATTCCTTTTTAAGAACTTCCTGAATTCTTCGGACACAAATTGCGGTCCATTATCAGAACAGATCTGTTCCGGCAGCCCATTCCTGGCAAATATGGTCCTTAATACTGTGATGGTTTTTTCCGTGGTGGTGGAGGACATCTTTATTACCTCCGGCCACTTGGAGTGTGCATCCACCGCGATTAGAAACATTGAGTCCATAAATGGACCAGCAAAGTCGACGTGTACCCTTTGCCAAGGAGATGAGGGCCACTCCCATGGATGCAGAGGAGCTTGTGGTGGCGCGTTTTGGACCTTCTGGCATCCTAGACAGCTCTTGGTTATTTCTTCGATGTCTCCATCAATACCTGGCCACCACACAAACGCTCTTGCTAGGTTCTTCATTTTCACTCCACCCAGATGCCCCTCGTGAAGCTCCTTTAGCACCTTATGCTGAAGTTTGGGTGGAATCACCACTCTAGATCCACACATCAAGGTTCCTCGGCACACTGACAGCTGTTCTTTTCTTTGCGAAAATGCGGGCAGCGTTGGTTCGCCATGTGCTGGCCATCCCTCCACTGTTAAATCGTAGACTCGTGAGAGAGTCGGATCATTTCTTGTTTCATTTTCGATCATCGAATTTGTTACTGGTAGACATTCCACTATGGATGAGTGGAACATCTCTACCGGGTCCACTGTAGCCGCCTCTTCTACTACTGGCAACGGTAGGCGCGATAACCCATCAGCATTTCCATGCTGTTTGGACCTTTTGTATTCGATGTCATATTGGTGTGCCCCAAGTAACACGGACCACCTCTGTAGCCTTTGCGCTGTCATAGTGGAAACGGCCTTGTTAGGGTTGAATATGGACACCAACGGCTGGTGGTCTGTCAGTAATGTGAATTTCTTGCCCTGCAGGTAATGATTGAATTTCTTTACTCCCCACACAAGGCTGAGGGCCTCCCTATCTATCTGAGCATAATTTCGCTCAGCGGAGGTCAATGATCGGGACGCAAATGCGACTGGCCTTTCCGAGCCATTTGGTAACTTGTGTGAAAGTACTGCTCCAATTCCATAAGGGGAAGCATCACAAGCTAGACGAAGAGGTAACGTTGGGTTGAAATGAGCCAACACTTCCTCAGAGGTAATCAACGCCTTGCTTCTGCGAAAGGCCTTCTTACAGTCCTCGCTCCACTTCCATGGTACTTCTTTCCGCAACAGAGCATTCAGCGGATGCAGCACCGTGGATAGATTTGGCAGAAACTTGTGGTAATAATTAATCAACCCCAGAAACGATCTCAACTGTGATACATTTTCCGGAGCGGGGGCCTTCACGACAGCTTCTATCTTGTCAGGTGACTTGTGCAGCCCCTCTTGGTCAATGACATGACCGCAGTACGAGATCCGTTTCTGGAAGAACTCACATTTCTGGCGATTAACTCGAAGGCCATATTCCTTCAACCTGGTGAGCACCAGTTTCAAATTTGCGAGGTGTTCCTCCTCGTCCTCTCCTGTAATCAGGATATCGTCCAAGTAACACTGAGTGCTTGGAATGCCCTGTAAGACCTGCTCCATGGCCCTCTGCCAAATTGCTGGAGCCGAAGCTACTCCAAAAACCAGTCTATTATAACGATACAAGCCTCTGTGCGTGTTGATTGTGAGATACTGGCGCGACTCTTCCTCGACTTCCATTTGTAAGTATGCTTGTGCCAGGTCTATCTTGGTGAAGTGTTGCCCGCCAGACAATGAAGCAAAGGTATCCTCAATCCGCGGAAGCAGGTATTGTACCATGTGAAGCACCGGATTAACTGTGATCTTGAAGTCTCCGCAGATGCGGACCTTTCCTGGTCCCCCTGGCTTGTTACTTGATGAAGACTTCATGACGGGAACAATGGGCGTGGCCCACTCACTCCAGTCCACCTTAGACAGTACCCCTGAACGTTCAAGCTCTTCCAGTTCTGCCTCCACAGCAGGTCGTATCGCGTAAGGTACCGATCTGGCTTTGAAAAATTTTGGGCTTGCATGTTCTGCAATCTTGATTTTTGCTTTAATTCCTCTCAGTGTTCCCAGTCCTTGCTGGAATACCTCTTTAGCTTCGTCCAATATTCTGGACAACCGTTCAGGTTTGACATCTTCCTTTCCGGAATCTATCGTCATTGTGTTTAGTGAATGCCTGTCTATCTTTATTTTCCTGATCCACTCCCCTCCCAGAAGTGGTGGACCTCCCTTGGGCAGCACATGCATGTCCATCCCTTGGTGATCTTTGTCCTTGTATCTCACCTTGACTTTTATCTTTCCGATGGGGTATACTTTGTGCCCCGTGTATGTCTGCAATACTATCTCCGTATCCCGTAGGGGAATATGTTTGAATAACTTTTTGTAATCTTGCTTATTCATGACCGTCAACGCCGATCCGGTGTCCACTTCCATCTTCACTTGGACTTTTGCAATCTGTAGTGTGACCCAGATAGTTTGTCAGTCAGCTTCTTTACTCACATTGTGAATCCTCAGACTACCCAGTTCCTTGCTGTTGGAGTCTGAGTCCGAATTCTGTTCATCTGGACTCTTCCCAGTCACCTTATGTACCTTTCTGTACTTCTTCTGCGGTGACTCATTATTGCTGGCCTTCTTTCCTGACCGGCATACCTTAGCTATGTGACCAAGCTTGCCACATTTTCTACATTCCTGGTTTTTAAACCAGCATTGGTTCTGGTCATGTGTTGTCTTCCCGCAACGATAACATTTTGTTGTACCCGAAGTCATTTGATCCACACTGAGTACCACTGTCTTCCGCTGCATTTCCGCCGTGCCTCTCGCTGCGGCTTCGTGCGATGCTGCAATAAGGACAGCCTTATCAAGTGTAAGATCGTTCTCTTCGAGCAGTCGTTTTTGTGTTCCTTCCTTTGACATCCCGCACACGAACTTGTCTCTCAGTGCCTCTGTCAGATTTACCCCAAACTGACAGTATTTTGCTAGCCTACGCAGTTCAACCAGGTACTCCGCGTTGCTTTCCTCTTTTCGTTGCGTTCTCACGTAAAATTTAGATCGTTCTGCTAACATCAGCGGTGCGGGGTTAAAATGATCCTTCAGGACAGCAACAATATTAGCGAAAGACTGATCCGCCGGTTTAGCTGGTGATAGAAGATGCTTCAATAACCCGTATGTCTTCGCACCCATTGAGTTTAGTAAGGTTAGAGCTTTGTCATAATTTGCTATCTTATTGACCTTACAATATATCTCGATGCGTTCTACATACGTGGCCCAATCTTCCACATCGGAATCGAAACTGTTGATGTTACTACGCTTAGGCATCTTCACACTCTTCCTGAGAAACAACAACGAAATATTTCTTTAACTTTTTTTTCCAAAATGGCGGTTTCCCGCGCTTGTCTTCTTTCCCCGCCCACTTTCAAAATGGCGGTTTCCCGCTTCTGTCTTCTTCCCCGCCTACTGGCGGCTTCCCGCGTTTCTTCCCCTGGCGGGAGGGGTAAGCTTTTCCCTCGGGCGACGACCGCTGGCTTTCGGGGTTCGCAGCTTGCGCGTCGGCTTCAGTGCGTTCCTTGTTCCCTTTTCTCGGCAGGGCAACCGGCGCTGGGTACAACCCGTTGACGGCGAACAGTTTCAGCCGCTGGGCTGGATCTCGCTCAGTCTCCCTCGCTCGGGCTCTGTCTCTCCCGCTCGCTCGGGCTCTGTCTCTCCCTCAGCAGCTTCCAATCACGCCTCCCAGCCCTCTCGCAGTCCGGTGCTGTCCTCCCCGGCTGCGGCTGAGTTCTCCGCGATTTATTTATTTTTATATCTTCCCACGCCTTACGATCCCGGTCGCAGCGCTTCGTGGCCTTGGTCGCTGCCCGGCCTTTTTCACTCCACTCGTGCCTCCCAGCCCTCTCGCAGTCCGGTGCTTTCCTCCCCGGCTGCGGCTGAGTTCACCGCGGTTTATTTATTTTTATATCTTCCCGCGCCTTACGATCCCGGTCGCAGCGCCTCGTGGCCTCGGTAGCTGCCCGGCCTTTTTCGCCGGTCGCGGTCTAGCTGTCTCACGACGCCGTTGCGTCTCCCAGCCCGCTTGTACCGCGGCTTCCGTGCTCCACGCTGCCCCAGTCTCAGCACCTCTGGGCCCGAGTTCTGTCCGGCTCCTTTCCCCCGACCGTGGTTGAGTTCACCGCCCTTATCCTCCGTTTATTTATTTATTTTTTTATTTCCCTTTACTCACAGTCACCGTGGCCGACTTGCTTCTCGTGCTGATCGGCTCACTCACCACCGTGGCAGAAGGGACAATCAGTGCCTGTTGCTGATGGAAGGCTTCGTGTCTGAATTCTTCCTTCTTCCTTGCTATGCAGACTCGAGTTTTCTCTCAGCAGAACGACGAGGGCGGGTGCCTCTTCTCGACGCTCGTTAACTGCTTCGGAAGTATTGTTGCCGCAGGGTAAGATCGAACTCGTCGCCACTGTAAAGTCTGTAGGTATTATGGCGAATTAATACACAGACTACAAGAGTAACTTTAACAGGACTTTACTATTCGAAGGTCAGGGCGAATCTGCCCAATAAATCCTGACACAGCACTTATATACCGGTGTGGTCACCATCGGTATTACAGTATACAGCAGCCAAGACAAAGTAGTGCCACACCTAAAATAGTTCTCTTAAAGGTGGACGGTTACATACAATAGTTCTCTTAAAGGTAGAACAGTTACATACACTACAATAATGACCGGATAATCTATTTTAGTGATGTTGGTTGAGGGATAAATATTGGCCCCAGGACAATGGGGAGAACTCCCCTGCTCTTCTTCAAAAATAGTGCCACGGGATCTTTTACACCCACCTGAGAGCAGACGGGGCCTCGGTTTAACATCTCATCCGAAAGACGGCACCTCCGACAGTGCGGCGCTCCCTCAGTGGGAGTGTCAGCCTAGCTTTAATGTGCTCAAAGTCCCTGGAGTGGGACTTGAACCCGCAACCTTCGGACTCAGACGAGAGTGCGACCCACTGAGCCACAGCTGACACCGGCTGTGAGTCAAAGTGAGTCAAACACTAGGTCCCGTTTTTACACTGTCGCTCTTGTTCAGGCCTATCAGCATCTCTGACATATTGCAGCCTGTCTGTTTTTATTGCCTTTGTTTTCTTACTGTTGTTTACTCAGTGTGGCCTGAGCGACCTTCGCTTCCAGAATATCAATTATGCCGACAGTAAATGCGGAGAATTTTCCTATGCAATCAACTGGATGATATATCTGTCTCGTAAATATTGAACTTCTCCGCAGCGAGCGAGTGTGATGGGAAGCGCAGAACCAAAGTGCCTGAGTGAAGTTTGTTCTCTTCCCTCGCCCTCCCCCTCCGCCCCCCCCTCCCACCACCAACCCAGGCAATGCTAATAATTTCCCCCTCTATGTCACGACTGAGGTATTGGACGACGGGCTTGGTTGCATGCTGTCGTGTCGAGGCTGCAGCTCGCTGGCCACTGCACCTGCCGCCGTCCCTCCTCCCGCCCAGCCCCCTCCTGGCCATTTGTCTGGAGCCACGTGATCCTCCCTGGCACTTTGTCTTTCGGGTCGCAGCCTGCCAGACAGGAGCCACACACAGTGTGTGCCCCGCTGATTGATGTCCCATTCAAAGGCCTGTCCGCCGGGGTCTTCAAACTGTAATTACAGCTGAAGTGGGCAATCTGTCTGCTGAGCTCTCCGTAAACTCTTATTTCTTTGCTTGACATCCTGGCAAAGATTGGTGGTCACAGAGCTGCGGTAAAATGGATCCACCACGTGAGCTTAGAAGGACCGACGAGTGCGGCATCTTGCAAGCAGAAATAATGCACTTTTGCTTCTGCTTTCCCACTCAAACCATTGATTTTAAGTCATCTGATTCCAATCCCATTTATTCAGGAGTCTCGCTTTACAAATGCCGCTGAGTTATTCAATCATTCTACCTTATTTACAACTGCAAAGTTACAGGCGATGCTTAAGCAAGAAAACAGAATGCCTTGTAGCATTAACGTTAACAATCCCACCTCCGTGTCAGATGGTTGTAGGTTGACGATCTCCTGCAGGCTTGAGCACTATGGCCCAGAAATTCGGGTCGGGGGCTTCCCGCGGGTGCAAGCCCCCGACCTGCACTTACCTTGCGCACCGGCCGTTGTGCTGTGGGCCCGTGTGGGATTCCGATCCTGGGCCTGCTCCAACTGCCGGCGCGCAGTGCTTGCGTATCCCAGGGGCGCAGTTAGTTCGATGCATCCCCTGGGATCACGTGGGCCATGGAGAGCCAATGGTAGCAGGGAAATGCCCATTCATAAAATTGACAGGAAGACCTGTCAAACCTATAAATACCATAAGCCCCAAAACATCACTAAATCTTCAAATAAATTTTTTTTTAAATCACATTTTTTAAATAAACTATAAATATAAATTACATGAAATAACTATTTTAAACAATAATTTAAATTTTTGAAATTTTTTTTAAATTTTCTAACGGGGCTAAAAATAAACTTACCTTTCTTTAAAGTATTTAAAAATAATAAACCTGTGGAAAAAATGTTTTAATTTTAATTAATTCACCACTTACCTTGTAAAAAGCAGGCCTTGTGACTACTTTTTACATGTCTAACTTCTAGAGATTTACCCTCCCGGGAAAACCTGCATAACAAAGGTAAGTTTGATGCGCACGCGTTGCCTCTCCTGCGCACGCGTTCGACTTGTGAACCCCTTCTTTCAGGGGAACGGAAGTGCCGGTTTCCCGCGCATGTGCAGTGCATGCACGAAACCGGCACTTCCATTGGGCTTACGGGTGAGTACCCCGTGCGTACTCACCCGTGGAGACCCGAATTTCTGGGCCATTATCTCGGCAACACTGGATGGAGAGCTACATTGCCTGAGGTGCCATCTTTCAGCTGAGATGTTATGGCCCTATCTGTCTATTCTGATTGATGCAATGGATCTCATGACGCTACCCTGATTTCCCCTGATCTCTTGACCGAAATTCCTCCTACCATGATTGTCATTAAAAACACAACTTAGCCTGGTGTCAGCTGTGGCTCAGGGGGTAGTTCCAGTCCCACTCCAGAGACTTGAGCACATAATCCAGGCTGACACTCCAGCGCAGTGCTGAGGGAGTGCCGCACTGTCGGAGGTGCCGTCTTTCGGATGAGGCTTTAAACCGAGGCCCCGTCTGTTCTCTTAGGTGGATGTAAAAGATCCCGCGGCACTATTTCAAAGAAGAGCAGGGGAATTATCCCCGGTGTCCTGGGGCCAATATTTATCCCTCAACCAACATCACTAAAAACAGATGATCTGGTCATTGCTGTTTGTGGGAGCTTGCTGTGTGCAAATTGGCTGCTGCATTTCCCACATTACAACAGTGACTACACTTCAAAAAGTACTTCATTGGCTGTGAAGCGCTTTGGGACATCCGGTGGTCATGAAAGGCGCTATAGAAATGCAATCCTTCCTTCTTTCCCCTCCCTCCCTTTCCTCATTCCACAATCCCGTGCTCTCAGCGCTGACGTCAAACTCGAGGAGCGTGCAGGTCAGAGCTAGATGATCTAATGGCTTCGAATTTACAGCACGGAAACAGGCCATTCAGCCCAGCCAGTCCATGCTGGCATTTATGCACCACTCGAACCTCCTCCCATCCTTTCTCATCTGACTCTATCAGCGTAACCCTTTGCTTCCCTTCTCCCTCATGTGCTTATCCAGCTTGCCTTAAATGCATCTAAGCTATTCGTCTCAATCTTGTATCCTCTAACCTGCACTCCCTGTGAGCACAGCTTTCCACCCTAGGAGCACAGCATCATGGAATTACCCCCCAAATTAATAACTTTTCTGTGCGCAGTGGTTTTTGTTGTGTCGGCAAATGCGCCAGCCATTTTGTAAACAGCAAGATCCCACAAGGAGCAATGACCTGTTTGTACTTGCAGGAGAAGTGTTGCTCTGGGGATCAGGAGAAGTCCCGTTAGTGTCAAAGGATCTTTGATCACCACGTGAGCAGGCAGATTCCTCCTCTGAAGACTAGACAGACTAGATGCAGGAAGGATGTTCCCGATGGCGGGGGAGTCCAGAACCAGGGGTCACAGTCTAAGGATAAGGGGTAAGCCATTTAGGACTGAGATGAAGAGGAATTTCTTCACCCAGAGAGTGGTGAACCTGTGGAATTCTCTACCACACAGGGCAGTTGAGACCAATTCATTAAATATATTCAAGAAGGAGTTAGATATTTCTTAAGACTAAAAGGATCAAGGGATATGGGGAGAAGGCAGGGACAGGGTACTGAATTTGGATGATCAGCCATGATCTCATTAAATGGCGGAACAGGCTCGAGGGGCCGAATGGCCTACTCCTGCTCCTATCTTCTATGTTTCTATGAAGGACTGTACACCTTCAACTATGCAGCACTCCCTCAGCACTACAGTGACAATCTGGAACGAGCTGCCTGAAAGGGCGGTGGAAGCAGATTCAATAGTAACTTTCAAAAGGGAATTGGAGAAATACTTGAAAAGTAAAAAACTTGCAGGGCTCTGGGGAAAGAGCAGGGGGGAGTGGGACTGATTGGAGAGCTCTTTCAAAGAGCCGGCACAGGCACGATGGGCCGAATGGCCTCCTTCTTTACTGTATCGTTCTAGGATAAGTGTTAGCCTACATTAAATGCTCAAGATCTGGAGTGGGGCTCAAATCCACGGTTTTCGGAGTGAGAGGTGAGAATGCCACAAACTGGGACAAGTAGACACGCTCTGTGTTGTTCCATCCTCCGTAAACTTGAGCTCATCCAAAACCCTGCTGGCCCGTGTCCTAACTCGCACCAAGTCTCGTTCGCCCATCACCCCCTGTGCTCACTGCCCCGTGTCCTAACTCACACCCAGTCCCGTTCACCCATCACCCCCTGTGCTCACTGCCCCGTGTCCTAACTCGCACCAAGTCTCGTTCACCCATCACCCCCTGTGCTCACTGCCCCGTGTCCTAACTCGCACCAAGTCTCGTTCGCCCATCACCCCCTGTGCTCACTGCCCCGTGTCCTAACTCACATCAAGTCCCGTTCGCCCATCACCCCTGTGCTCACTGCCCCGTGTCCTAACTCACACCAAGTCCTGTTCACCCATCACCCCTGCGCTCGCTGCCCCGTGTCCCAACTCACACCAAGTCCCGTTCACCCATCACCCCCTGTGCTCACTGCCCCGTGTCCCAACTCACACCAAGTCTCGTTCGCCCATCACCCCCTGTGCTCACTGCCCCGTGTCCTAACTCGCACCAAGTCTCGTTCGCCCATCACCCCCTGTGCTCACTGCCCCGTGTCCTAACTCACACCAAGTCCCGTTCGCCCATCACCCCTGTGCTCACTGCCCCGTGTCCTAACTCACACCAAGTCCCGTTCGCCCATCACCCCTGCGCTCGCTGCCCCGTGTCCCAACTCACACCAAGTCCCGTTCACCCATCACCCCCTGTGCTCACTGCCCCGTGTCCCAACTCACACCAAGTCTCGTTCGCCCATCACCCCTGCGCTCACTGCCCCGTGTCCCAACTCGCACCAAGTCTCGTTCGCCCATCACCCCTGCGCTCGCTGACCTACATTGGCTCCCGATGTGGCAACCCCTTGATTTTAAAATTCTCATCCTTGTTTTTAAATCCCTCCATGGCCTCGCCCCCCTCCCTATCTCTGTAGCCTCCTCCAACCCTACAACCCTCCCAGATCTCTGCGCTCCTCCAATTCTGGCCTCTTGAGCATCCCCCGATTTTAATCACTCCACAATTGGCGGCCGTGCCTTCAGCTGCCTGGGCCCTAAGCTCTGGAATTCCCTCCCTAAACCTCTCTCCGCCTCGCTACCTCTCTCTCCTCCTTTAAGACGCTCCTTAAAACCTACCTGTTTGAATAAGCTTTTGGTCACCTGTCCTAATATCTCCTTATGTGGCTCGGTGTCAAATTTAGTTTGATAATCGCTCCTGTGAAACGCCTTGGGACGTCTTACTATGTTAAAGGCGCTATATAAATGCAGCTGTTGTGTTAATTTGCCCATACTAGTCTGTAGTTTCCAATGATTGGAGTTCTAGGATGGCCTTTTTGTGACAGATGTAATCTTCACGGAGAGGCTGCCGTTCTTTGTCTCTTTCTTCATTCAACCACAGCAGTTGGGATCAACATTTTTTTTAGTCATTCTAAAATATGAAAATAGAGATGAAAGCCTATCTCACTCAGATTAACATGTTTTAATACACTGAACCTTTGAAGATTCCCGAGGCCTTTCTCGCACAATAAGGTGGTTATTAGTTGGAGCGGTGACCTTTTGATATTTTCAAAGCTTGTATATACCACTACTAAGCCTTTGATATTTAAAAGCCTGACTATAAGTGTCCTTAACATTGTTCTTCCATGGGTGTATGTTTAGTTGATATGGAAAAAAATTTGGACTGCCAATTCATGACAGTTAACTTCTGCGATCAATGTAGATTTTTTTTGACGATTTTTTTTTCAACGGGCGTTAATCGCGGAGGTTAATTCCCGCGGCACTATTTGGAAGAAGAGCAGGGGAGTTCGCCCCAGTGTCCTGGCCAATATTTATCCCTCAACCAACATCAATAAAAAACAGATTATCTGGTCATTATCACATTTTTGTTTGTGGGAGCTTGCTGTGCGCAAATTGGCTGTTGCGTTTCCTACATTACAACAGTGGCTACACTCCAGAAAAGTACTTCATTGGCTGTAAAGTGCTTTGGGACGTCTGGTGGTTGTGAAAGGCGCTATAGAAATGCAAGTCTTTCTTTCTTTCTTGCACTTGTCTATATAACAGTCAGTTCACTTAAGTAGTCATTTATTGTAAGTAAAGCACTTTGGGGCCTTTCTGAGAGACACAATAAGGTGCTATCTACATGCAAGCTCTTCTTATTTTCCTGGACACAATACAAGAAAAAGCTTATCATCCGATAGGCAATCCTTCTCTCCCCTCTCGCCATCAATCTCCCTCTCTATCTTCCAACCTTTCTTATCTCCCTGTTTTATTGATACCATTATGGTCAGTGCTTCTCTTAACTTTACCTCTCGCGATGCAAAACAAGCTTCTCCCTCACTGCGTCGGAACAAAGACTCTCTGTGTCGTCGCCTATTCTCATTCATTCCCAGGACATCAAAACTGCGGCTTCTTAATTCCTTCACCTTTCCCTTCCTCCAACAAGCATCGGGCCTCTGATACAAAAAGAAAATACTGCGGATGCTGGAAACCTGAAATAAAAACAGAAAATGCCGGAGACACTCAGCGGGTCGGGCAGCATCTGCGAAGAGAGAGACCGAGTCAACGTTTCAGGTCGATGACCCTTCGTCAGAACTGGAAAAAAGCAGGAAATGGAACAAGGTAAAAGAGACCAACGGAATTCCCGTCGGAGAGAAGAGCAGAACTTCTTCAAGGTGGGCATTCCTGGAAGAGCAGTGGTTGTGAATTAAACACTAATACAAAACGAAAATACAGCAGATGCTGGAAATCTGAAATAAAAACAGAAAATGCTGGAGGCCTTTGATACCTGGGCATGGCATTATCTGATTACTGCCTCTAGATTAATCTTATCCTCTATTGTTTTTAACCTAGATGGCTTACCCCTTATCCTTAGACTGTAACCAGGGGTCACAGTCTAAGGATAAGGGGTAAGCCATTTAGGACTGAGATGAGGAGGAATTTCTTCACCCAGAGAGTGGTGAACCTGTGGAATTCTCTACCACAGAAGGCAGTAGACGCCAATTCATTAAATATATTCAAGAAGGAGTTGGATATATTTCTTAAGGCTAAAGGGATCAAGGGGTATGGGGAGAAAGCAGGGACCGGGTACTGAATTTGGATGATCAGCCATGATTGCATTGAATGGCGGAGCAGGCTCGAGGGGCCGAATGGCCTACTCCTGCTCCTATCTTCTATGTTTCTATATTTAGCTATGCCTCGGCGCTAATCAGGTCAAGGGTGGCCTGCGATGTAACAAAGTTCAGCTGGCCACACGTCACGCCGACAAATCACTGTCTCAGAGGAGTAGCTGCAGTATAACTGCAGTCTGACGGATTGAAGGCACTCGAATGTATTGACAGCACCGAACCTGTAACCTCACAGCAAGAGAGTAGTCATTAACTGAGTGTGTGTGTTTTTGTTAACACAATTACACA
The DNA here is from genome assembly GCF_052327205.1 of Somniosus microcephalus. NCBI lineage: Eukaryota > Metazoa > Chordata > Chondrichthyes > Squaliformes > Somniosidae > Somniosus > Somniosus microcephalus. Next base: position 40,868,418 of record NC_141015.1, on the reverse strand, counting down.
TCACCAATTGCATTATTCACTTAGGCAATGCTGAGGGAGGCTGATAGAATTTAGGGCTTGCGGTATCTACTTGTAAGATTGTGAATGGCTGGGACCTGATCCATGCATCATCCCACATTGATCCCTGGTGAAATAAGTAAGGCAAACATCTTAACTGTAATGGAACAATAAGCCAGAAAGGAACTGAACTGTTTATTCTAATTTTAGGACAGCACTGACATGATCTCAAGATAGTCAAAAGTAGGAACTGGCATTTCTCTATTCCTTAATGCCCAAGTAAGCTGCTATTTGTTCTTGTCTCACCTTTTGGGATTTCCTCTCTCTGTGCTTTGCGATAAATCCAGCACGATGCAGTTATTGCACATAGTGTGTGCAGTTCTGGACACCGCACCTTAGAGAGGTGTCCTAACTCGCACCAAGTCCCGTTCGCCCATCACCCCCTGTGCTCGCTGACCTACATTGGCTCCCAGTTAAGCAACTGCTCGATTTCAAAATTCTCATCCTTGTTTTCAAATCCCTCCATGGCCTTGTCCCCTCCCTATCCCTACGTGTGGAATTACTCCTCGCCCTGTCCAACAGGGTATAGAGTTCGGACTTGAGACTTATGAGAAATTACACCAGACACACGGGTTCTGTCTTTAAACTATTATTGTTCCTAAGACAGACTCCTCCAGCCCCACAACCCCCCGAGATCTCTGCGCTCCTCTAATTCTGCCCTCTTGAGCATCCTTGATTATAGTCGCTCCACCATTGGCGGCCGTGCCTTCTGTTGCCTGGGCCCTAAGCTCTGGAATTCCCTCCCTAAACCTCTCTGCCTCTCCGCCTCTCCTCCTTTAAGACACTCCTTAAAACCTACCTCTTTGATCAAGCTTTTGGTCACCTGCCCTAATATCTCCTTATGTGGCTCGGTGTCAAATTTTTTACTCCTGTGAAACGCCTTGGGACATTTTACTACGTTAAAGGCGCTATATAAATACAAGTTGTTGTTGTCGTTGGATAGATCAGCCTTGGAAGGAGTGCAGCGCAGATTCACCAGGGCTCCAAGGGACAGATTATGAGGATTTTTGCTAGACGAGGGTGTAAAAGGATATGGAGCCAAGGTGGGCGGATGGAGTTACGATACAGATCAGCCATGATTTCATTGAATGGTGGAACAGGCGCAAAGGGATGGATGGCCTCCTCCTTTTCCGACGTTTCACACAAGAGCCAGGCTTGGAAAGGTAGCAGGGATCAGAAATAAAGAAATACAAAAATAGCTCTCCTTGAAGAAATGCGCTTCAAATATGGCAACCCAGAAGGTCATCTGTGGACAATAATGGATACTTAAGAATGCCAACAAGGCTGTGCGTCATTGAACGATTCAGTCACTATTACAAACCACAAAATCAGCTCAAGGTCACAAGTTAAAGGAAGCACATTCGACCCAACTGAGCTCATCCATTATGGGAAAATCCTGCATCGCCCCCATCGCAACATCCGTCTGCTTTCAATTGAGCCAATCCCAACAAGCAGATAGTATTAATTAACGTCCCTTTTGAACCAATCAGGCTAAGCAGACTGAGCAAAGTGTTTTTTGATTGTTTGCCAGGATATTTCTCACCCCACAAAGGATCGAATGCCTGACCCACCACACATTAATATTCCAAGGCTGCAGGACGTGTGGAATTACCCCTCGTCCCGTCCAACAGGGTATAGAGTTTGAACTTGAGGCTTATGAGAAATTACACCAGACACACGGGTTCTATCTTTAACCTTTTATTGTTCCTGAGACAGATTCAAAAACCCCAACCACTATTCAAGCAGGACACCAATAATGTTACAGGAAATCATACATACAGCCCCCCGCCGATGATCAGTCCAGCGCTGATTGTAGGCCCCCGTAAGCAAGATGACTGGCCAATCCACCTTCTTCCGACTGCAGTGCCAATATTCTTTAGCCTTTGTGTTTTATACAGTCTTCCTTGTCTTTCTCACTAAATCAATCATCAGAGATAGTGAAATGTTCCTTTAATAGTCGATCTGAGTTGTTTGAGCTGTCAAACCTTCACACTCACACATCCTGTGTCGCTATCCATTAGTTGCCTTTATCAAAGCCCAAAATTGTTCATTCACTCATAAAGTTTACAAAAGTGGCAGGAAGCCACTTGGTTACAGTCCATGTGTTACGTCGTATTCTGCATTTCAAAACTTCAAAGGTTTGACTCCTCCCCTTTAGCCACCAAAAAAATTAATTAGAGACGCGATGTCTGCAAATCTAAGGGGATTTGTTTATCTCTGTTGTCTCTGCAGTCACAACCATGTTTGCTGCCTTTTAGTAAAGCACATCAAAGCACATTCCATGTCCGCTTATCAGTGAAAGACCATCTGTTACAACTTTATTTCACTTCGGAAAAAACCTTTTGACCTGGCAAAGCATTTCAATATATATGAGAATTAAAAATTAAGAATTAAGGGTCTGTGTTTGCCAACAAGACCTAGACAGCAGGGCAGATCTTTGCAAATGGGGTACATCTCGCAAACATTTCTAACATTCAATGATTATTTCAGCAGTGTCATTTATGTGCGAGTTATGTTTAAATATGTTACTTTTATCCGCCTTACGTGAAGAAGGAGGATGGTGAGCAAAACGTATTTGAGCAATCTGATGAGCCGCGATGCTGACTGTGTCAGCCGTGGCTCAGTGGGTGGCACTCTCTAGGTGGGCGGGGCTAGGAGTGAGCAGGTGCTGCTGGATGCTTGATTACTGCAGGGAGTTGGAGTGAGTTTGTAAAAAGTTGGTGGTGGGTTTATTTTTTCAGGTTTTACGGCCTTTGTGGTCCTTAAACGAAGGGCCTGGAGAGCCGGGCCCCTCAGAGGACAATGTTCCCAGGATAAATTTAATCAGGGGAGAAAATTTTGGGGAAGGGGGAAAAAAAGGCCCAAAGATTTGGGCCGGGACCCCAGGAGGTTTGGAAAAGAAAACATGGTGGTGGTTCAGTGCGAAGATAAGGAGATAAGGAGATACAAGCTTGGGACATTATCCAGGCGGTACACGAGGACTGCGGCGAGGGAAGCTGCTTTGCCTGCCGACCAAAGCCGAATGTTGGGTTCGAGGTGACGTTCAGTGGCCGAGAGGAGGTGGAAAGACTTTTACTCAGTTTGAAGGTTGGAGATAAGTTCTTGGAGGTATCTCTGCTATATTTTGAAGAGGTGGTGGTCTCATTCCTAAACCTGCCGGTTTATATTGAGGACGATGTGCTAATCAAAAAGTTGGAGTCGTGGGACATTAAAATTTGCTCGCCAATAAAGAGGAGATACTATCCAGGAACACGGGTAGCAGATGGAACCCGTTACGTAAAGGTGCGGTTCCCAGAAAATTGCGGCGCAGAGAACCGGATGGAGATGGTGGAAAACACACCAAGTACAGTGGAAAAGGACAAAGACAGCAGAGGGCAGCATGGGTCAAGGGCAGAGTTGAGCCATAATACAGCTCTGCTCTGGCTAAAGAATCTGGTGTCCGCGGGGGGAGAGGAGGCGGGGTGCGGGTAAGTGTAAGTACTCCAAAGAAAGGCGGGGAGTCAGACATCTTGGGGAGCAGGAGGGGGCAAGACAAGGGGAGGGTGCAAGATGCAGGAGCCTTAAAGGGGCAGCAGGACGGGAGTGGGGAGACAAAGACGCCAGAAGGGAGCAAAATAGGTGCAGATGCGCCATTGTTCCAGACAGAGAAAAAACAGGGAACAAGGGTCAGCGGTGGAGATGAGGCTGAAGGGAGCGGCGCTGTTGGAGAAACCGCGATAGCAGGAAAACTCTCTAAGGGAGATTATGGGCTGGAGTTTCATTGAGGAGGCGGGACTACAACTTTTGAGGTTGTAGTCCCGCCTCCATCGAGTTCTAGCCAACCCACGTGATTTTCACTTGATTGACCTTGTTGATCCCGCCTAGCGGGCTCAGCAGGCCAATTAAGGGCCACCCGGCAACAGGTGACGTCACAGATTGAAATTTTATCTGTCAAGACCTTTTGACAGATGTAATATCAGCGTTTCACAGCTGTTTGAAGCTGTCAAACACTGACAATCTGTACTCCAGGCTAATTCCTTCCTCTCAGGATGATTTAGAGATCTCCCCGGAACAGAAAGCTGAATGCTGCAGATTTTGACAGATCGCGGCCATTCTGCTTTCTGTGCCGGTGAGATGAGGGACTCCCGAGACCTGAAGGAAGGAAGGCTGTAAAGGTAAGTAAAGGTTAGTAGAACTTCTTTAAACACTTTACACAGGCCAAACACACTTACCTCTGCACTCATGCACCCATCACTCACCTGAACACTGGACATCTCGACCCCTCCAAGCCCTTCATCCCGACGGCCCGCCTCGCTAACTTGGCATGGTTTGGAGCCATCGGGAATCCCGCATTTCAACAATGAAAATAGGGATTAGGCTAAAAACTGCCTGTTAACTACCTTTATTATCTATGCACCGAACAGATGGTTGTGAGGAGATATTTATAAAGACAGGCAGGGAAGTACTTAGGAAGATCGGAACAGGATTAGGCCATTCAGCCCCTCGAGCCTGAGCGAAGAGATTTAGAGAGAAAGTCCCCGAGAGGAAGATCTAGATGGTCAAAACCTCCGCCACCAAATGACAATTCAGGGGGAGGGTAGATCGTAAGCGGCCAGAGTTCGAGGACTGTAGGGTGCAGGATGTAGGGCTGGAGGAGATGGCAGAAGTAGGCTGGAGTGACAGATGTGCTGTCTACGCAAGATTTTAAATTCTATAGATAGACCTTGTTGGAGATGTCATTGTCCCTCGTTTAGTTGGCATTTGATGCTATCCGCACGGAGGAATAAACAATCGTGATGTAATCAATTGTGGAGTCACATACTTCACAGAAGTACTGTCCATGGCCAAACAAACACATGTAGGGAGCCAGTAAAATGACGTTCTTAACCAAATTTCACATATATTTCCAAACGATATTTTAACGAGATGATAAGTTTAGCAATACCCAAGCACTTCATTCATCCTCCATTCATCCTGGATGCTTCCAGTTCTTTAATTTTTATCAGTTTCTCTCATTTTGTTTGTTATATTTGCATAATTTCTCCCCTCTTTAGGTCTCCACCATTGCACCTGTGGTGATGAGGCACTTTGTGTAGTGGAGACCACAGCAATGTTTTCCCTATGGGGAAGCCCCAACTCCCCAGTCAAGAGCAGGAAATCGCCACGTGGGATCTCACAGGCTTGAACTCCGTGGCTGGAGCCAGCCTTTAACTCAGTGCTAACGCTCCGCAATAGATTAGCATATGTCATGGGAGACAAATTTAGTTTTTGATGCTAATAAGCGGTGGAGGACTGACTGTGCGGGGTGGCGGAATGGTGCTGAGGTTGTTTATGTTTCAGTCATGACTTTGTTTCTGTTGCTGGAAACTGGTGGAGGGTGATCGTACAGTGCAGTGAAATCATCACGACGTTGTAAATGTTTTTAATGTTGAATAAATCCAATAATATTTTTAAATGGTCGCGTTCCTGCCTCTGAGTCAGAAGGAGCAGGGTTCAAACCCCACTCATAGAAACATAGAAACATAGGAGCAGGAGTCGGCCATTCGGCCCTTCGAGCCTGCCCCGCCATTCAATATGATCATGGCTGATCCTCTATCTCAATACCATATTCCCGCTCTCGCCCCATACCCCTTGATGCCTTTTGTGTCTAGAAATCTATCTGTCTCCTTTTTAAATATATTCAGTGACTTGGCCTCCACAGCCTTCTGTGATAGAGAATTCCACAGGTTCACCACCCTCTGAGTGAAGACATTTCTCCTCATCTCAGTACTCCAGACAGCACCGGCAAGTGGAGACCGGAGCTCCGGATTGGAATTCCGGGCTGACATCCGGCCTGGATCCTCATGTCTGGTGGGTGACTCCCCTGCCTCCCCCCCCAATCATCGTATGGGGTTGTGAGAGCCCCATAAAACCCTCCCACCCTATAGAGCTAACCCCCCCCCACCCCACCCTATTGGTGGCAAAAACAGGAAGGCAGATTATTATCTGAATGGCAATAGATTGGGAAAAGGGGAAGTGCAACGAGACATGGGTGTCCTTGTGCACCAGTCACTGAAGGTAAGCATGCAGGTGCAGCAGCCGGTTAAGAAGGCAAATGGTATGTTGGCCTTCGTAGCGAGAGGATTCGAGTACAGGAGCAAGGATGTCTTGCTGCAGTTGTACAGGGCCTTGGTGAGGCCACATCTTGAATATTGTGTGCAGTTTTGGTCGCCTTATCTGAGGAAGGATGTTCTTGCCATGGAGAGAGTGTAACGAAGATTCACCAGGCTGATACCTGGGATGGCAGGAATGACGTATGAGGAGAGATTGGGTCGATTGGGCTTATACTCGCTGGCGTTTAGAAGAATGAGAGGGGATCTCATTGAAACTTATAAAATTCTAACAGGACTGGACAGACTGGATGCAGGAAGGATGTTCCCGATGGCTGGGGAGTCCAGAACCAGGGGTCACAGTCTAAGGATAAGGGGTAAGCCATTTAGGACAGAGATGAGGAGGAATTTCTTCACCCAGAGAGTGGTGAACCTGTGGAATTCTCTACCACAGAAGGCAGTGGAGGCCAATTCATGAAATATATTCAAGAAGGAGTTGGATATATTTCTTAAGGCTAAAGGGATCAAGGGATATGGGGAGAAGGCAGGGACAGGGTACTGAATTTGGATGATCAGCCATGATCTCATTGAATGGCGGAGCAGGCTTGAGGGGCTGAATGGCCTACTCCTGCTCCTATCTTCTATGTTTCTATGTTTCTATCGCCTGGTGCAAAGATGGTGAAGGCCATGGAAAGAGCGTTCACATCACAGCCTGTTAACCAGCCCGCAAATCCTTCCACTACCTTGCACTGCTCTCCAAGGGAAGAGCGCAAAAGATACAACAGCAACAACCCCACGGCCTTTTAATTCTACCTTCCTCTGTGGCTATTTTTGATATTCGGCCATTCTTCCTTTGTGCGTTTTGAGACGCCAGTCTGCACACGCAGGCTGCAGTAGGAATGTATGTTCTTTATATCAATGAGGTAGAATCCTCACAAAATGAGGTATTGTTATACAGCCCTGTGGAAAACTGCAGCCGAGAATCTGCCAACCAAATTCTGGATCTTCATCAATAATAGATATTTAAAAGAACATTGTTAAAACTGTTTACTCTTGTAGCAGTGTGGTAAACGCAGATGTTAGCGACAATTGAATAATGTTTTCATCTGTGTAGATTTTCCCAACGTCAGTAAAATTCCCCTGAATCATTTTTAAATGTTTAACTCTTTGAAGGGTATCAGAACATACAATCCCAGGACCCTCGAACTGCGCCTGTCAGAAACATTTGCGTCTGTAATAAATACGTTATTTTGATTTATCGCAACTTTCCAAACTTCCCTGAAGGCAGAAATCCAGCGGTGTCGCATCGTAGGCCCCGAGTGAAATCACAGGCCCCCGACCTTCCCTCAACGGACAGAGCATCAACCCCAAGGCAAACCGGCTCCAAATGTTCCGCCAAATCAGCCTTATCTATCGACAAAAGACGATGCGAAGTCAAATTATTGCATCTATCCATTTTACAGCCTCCTGTTACTGATCTCCCTGTCATAAGCTTTGGGGAATTGCTGGCTGTAATCTTTTTAAACCATTCTTGGAACTCAATGAATGTGTTTGCCTAATCCGCTCTTTGATTAGGGCGTGCTCATAATCTTCTCCTGTTTGTTGAGAATGAATTAAAGTGACTGATGCGGAGGCTCATCACTGAGTTTAATGTGACTGTCTGAAGCGGTTTGTCAGCCCGGACTCTGCCGCTGCTCCTGCTGCTGCTGCCCCGTCTGCCAATACCGCCTCTTTATTCTCTTCAGCTGCTGTTGTAAATTAATATTGATCGACTGGGCACAGACACCACATCTATCTGGCGAACAAATTCCATGCCGCGACAGGACTTGGGCAGACTGAATGGCAAACGGCGCGTAAGCGTGACGGGGGTGGGGGAGTGACGCGTCCATCCTTGGACGGGTGGGTTGGAGAGTTGGGGCTAATGTGTTGGGAGCAAGGTTTCCACTGCCTGGAGGTCCCGCGCAGGCCGTTCACTGGCTTTTCAACGTGAGGTTCCGCGCATGCGCGAAGCTTTGACTGGGCCGCACAGCCCGTTAAAGGGGCCGCGCAGCCCCCAAAAAATTAGGGAGAACATTGGTTGGGAGCCCCTTATATTTCAAAAACCAATAAACCACGGACCTACAAAGCCCACCTCTGACACACAAGCGTTGCTGAATTGGTTCTGTAAAAAAAAAATCCATTTGAGGAGCTGTACACAGAATTTACAGCATAGAAACAGGCCATTCGGCCCAACTGGTCCGTGCTGGTGTTCCTGCTCCACACGAGCCTCCTCCCACCCCTCTTCATCTCACCCCATCAGCATATCCTTCTATTCCTTTCTCCCTCATGTGTTTATCTAGCTTCCCCTTAAATGCATCTATACCACAGGAAACTCTTTGGTATCCGGCACCTACGGGACCGGGATGGTGCCGGTTGATTAAAAATTCTGGATAAGGGAGAGGTATACCTACCAAGGTACGAGAGCTCCGTTACACGGCACAGGTGCAGGAACCCCGGTTACACGGCACAGGTGCAGGAACCCCGGTTACACGGCCACTTGTGCAGGAGCCCCGGTTACACGGCACAGGTGCAGGAACCCCGGTTACACGGCCACTTGTGCAGGAACCCCGGTTACACGGCACAGGTGCAGGAACCCCGGTTACACGGCCACTTGTGCAGGAGCCCCGGTTACACGGCCGCTTGTGCAGGAGCCCCGGTTACACGGCCACTTGTGCAGGAGCCCCGGTTACACGGCCACTTGTGCAGGAGCCCCGGTTACACGGCCACAGGTGCAGGAGCCCCGGTTACACGGCCACTTGTGTAGGAACCCTGGTTACACGGCCACAGATCCAGGCGTCGCTGTTGCATGGCAACAGGTGCAGGAACCCCGGTTACACGGCCACAGAACCAGGAACCCCAGTTACACGGCCACAGAACCAGGAACCCCGGTTACATGGCCACAGGTGCAGGAACCCCGGTTACACGGCCACAGGTGCAGGAACCCCGGTTACACGGCCACTAATATACAATAAAACTTACCTGAACCTACTCCTGAATTTTGCCGGTTAATAGAGAATTCCGGTGCCGTTTAACCGAGAGTTTCCTGTATTCACCTCAACCACTCCCTGTGGCAGCGAGTTCCACATTCTCACCACTCTCTGGGTAAAGAAGTTTCTCCTGAATCCCCGATTGTATTTATTAGTGACTATCTGATATATTTATGGCCCCTGGTTTTGGTCTCCCTCACAAGCGGAAACATCTTCTCTACGAGCTTATTTTTAATTGTTGACACTTTGAAGCAAATAGAGTATAAATTATTTCTGTAACATTAAAGAACGAGGTGTATTTCTGCAGCCCCTTCTCGCACCTCGCAGAAACATTTCGCAGCATTAATTATTGGATGTCGCTTACCTTGTTATAAGGCAAATGTGGCAACCATCTTGTACAGATTAAGATCAGACAAACAGTATCCAGATGAACGAGTGGTTGGTTTAATTTTTAAGGAGGTGCATTGAGCAGGACAACAGGGGAACGCCAAAGTTTTATTTAAATCGTTCCATGTGATCCCCAACATCTATCTGATCGGGCAGACGGAATTAACCCTTTGAAGCAGAGAAAGAAGACAGACTTGCATTTCTGTAGTGCCTTTCACGACCACCAGCCGTCCCAAAGCGCTTTACAGCCAACTAAGTACTTCTTGAAGTGTAGTCACTGTTGTAATGTAGGAAACGCGGCAACCAATTTGCGCACAGCAAGCTCCCATTAAAAGCAATTAAATAAATGACCAGATTGACTGTTTTTACAGTGATGTTGGTTGAGGGATAAATATTGGCCGGGACACCGGGGAGAACTCCCCTCTGCTCTTCTTCGAAATAGCGGCCGTGGGATCTTTTACATCCACCTGAGAGAGCAGACGGGGCCTCGGTTTAACATCTCATCCGAAAGACGGCACCTCTGACAGTGCAGCACTCCCTCAGTGCTGACCCTCCGACAGTGCGGCACTCCCTCAGTACTGCCCCTCCGACAGTGCAGTGCTCCCTCAGTACTGCCCCTCCGACAGTGCGGCGCTCCCTCAGTACTGCCCCTCTGACAGTACGGCGCTCCCTCAGTACTGACCCTCCGACAGTGCGGCGCTCCCTCAGTACTGACCCTCCAACAGTGCGGCGCTCCCTCAGTACTGACCCTCTGACAGTACGGCGCTCCTTCAGTACTGACCCTCCGACAGTGTGGCGCTCCCTCAGTACTGACCCTCTGACAGTGTAGCGCTCCCTCAGTACTGACCCTCCGACAGTGCGGCGCTCCCTCAGTACTGCCTCTCTGACAGTGCAGCACTCCCTCAGTACTGCACCTCTGACAGTGTGGCACTCCCTCAGTACTGCCCCTCCGACAGTGCGACGCTCCCTCAGTACTGCCCCTCCAACAGTGTGGTGCTCCCTCAGTACTGCTCCTCCGACAGTGCAGCGCTCCCTCACTGCCCCTCCGACAGTGTGGCGCTCCCTCAGTACTGCCCCTCCGACAGTGAAGCGCTCCCTCAGCACTGCCCCTCCGACAGTGCAGCGCTCCCTCAGTACTGCCCCTCTGACAGTGCGGTGCTCCCTCAGTACTGCCCCTCCGAGAGTGCGGCGCTCCCTCAGTACTGCCCCTCCAACAGTGCAGCGCTCCCTCAGTACTGCCCCTCCGACAGTGCAGCACTCCTTCAGTACCACCCCTCCGACAGTGTGGCGCTCCCTCAGTACTGCCCCTCCGACAGTGCAGCGCTCCCTCAGCACTGCTCCTCCGACAGTGCGGCGCTCCCTCAGTACTGCCCCTCCGACAGTGCGGCGCTCCCTCAGTACTGCCCCTCTGACAGTGCAGCGCTCCCTCAGTACTGCTCCTCCGACAGTTGACTTAAATAAAGAGTAAAATCAGGTGGGGTTTAATCCCAGCATTGCTCTCAATCCCGTCAGACTTCCGACGGGCAGATTAGGTTAAGATTACCCCCTGTAGCTCCAATATGCCATCCAGCCCAGTTTTAAAAAAGTGTTGAGTTAACCCTCCTGGACACTTTATAAACCGGAGCAGAGTTTACTTAAATGTTTTGAGACTCTCTCATTTAAAAGTAAGTGACTGGGAATGGAGATATGTTTGAGTGCCTATGTGTGGAACTTTCTTGACAGGGAGATCCAGGCAGGAAGACTAAGGTGCTGGAGGCTCGAAGTTGCTTCTGTTGATACTGACCTTAGCTTGGCAGCTACACTGTAATCGCAGCCTAAAATTGCTGGGACACAACAACCGCTTGTAAATAATTTCAGTCCTTCACCAGAGTATCTGAAAAATTGTCACGGTCTGGAATAAAATGCTAACGAAAAAACAGAAAAGTCAGAAAATGATGGAAGGGAAGGGGTGGGGGGAGGAAATCCCAAAAATGTGAATGTCAAAATTAAAACAATTTTCCATGAGAAGGGTTGTAACTTGAGAAACCTTCAATGCAGGCTGGGTTTTTTTTTAGCCTGTTCTGCTTTTCCTTTTCTCTCTTCCTGTCAAGTCTCACTGCAGCACGATTCCAGGGATCCAACAATATCGTAACAGCCTCGTGCAAGTGGCCGTTCTTCAAGTACGAGCCTTTGACAGTGAGTGTTGGCTTCATTTTAATCATCATCAAAGCTTACATCAGCAGGAATGATCTAAATCGTTTCCTGTCTGTGTTCTGGTTGAAGACTTGGGTCCTATCACTCAAGGGAAAATTGGCAATTGCTAATGTTGACAGCTGTGACAAAATGGAATTGCCAGCACCTTTAATTCAAAGACATATTGAACTGTTTTGATGTGGTGAACAGCCAGATATTGTTGATCTAAGGGACGGAGTCCAATATTGAACAGAAGACTGATTGTAAGAAAGGTACTTTCGCAAGCTTTCATTTTAGAATAAGGCTTTCTGCCTTGTATCATTATGTCATTAGCAATTCTTCAGCTAAAAGATTAACTTGTCTAGTTAGTTTGTTCTTTAGAGCTTGCCACGTAATGAGGCACCCATTCTCCATCCTTGCCTTCTGTTTATAGGATGGTTTTAAGAGAGGCTTGGAAGGTCAGGTACCGTGCATTATTTAGGACGAGGGAGCAGAAACTGATGCTTCTTCGGCAGCCCCTCCCAAACCCGCGACCTCCACCACCTAGAAGGACGAGGGCAGCAGGCGCATGGGAAACACCGCCACCTCCAAGTTGCCCTCCAAGTCACGCAAAGTGACCCATGCTGTACTCTCTGTAACAAAACTGGATAGAGTGAAACTGTCACTCCCACCTTACTTAATGCAGTGGTGCCTGAATCTCGTTATTCCTGGTGCTGCTGTAAGGTGGACACCGCAGACAGATCGAATTAGATTCTCCGCTTCGGTGCCGGCTAACTATAACCTGGGAAGAGCGCAGAACAGGAAATCGGACAGAAAGAATAGCACACCCCTTACAGAAAGCGTGGGAATTTCCTCCCCTTGAAATGAATGTTTGGCCACAGTTTTTTAGCGACTGTTATCTGTGAGAGTTAGAAGCTCCAATGAGACCCATAATGGTTCTTGTGAGAAGTGGTTTACTCTTTTAACTGGTTCAGTGTGTATTATATATATGTAGTGACATGAATCAGTCATTCATGAAAGAAAGACTTATGAAATAATACTGAGCGGCCTACAGATGGTCTGAGGAGCGAGTTGGGTAGGATTGATTCGGGAATGGCACTCAAAGGGTTGACGGTGGACAGGCAATGGCAAACATTCAAAGACCGAATGGTTGAACTACAGAATTTGTTCATCCCAGTTTGGCATAAAAATAAAACAAAAAAGGTAACCCAACCGTGGCTAACAAGGGAAATTAGGGATAGCATAAGTTCCAAGGAGAGGGCATATAAATTGGCCAGAAAAAGCAATAATCCTGAGGATTGGGAGCAGTTTAGGATTCAACAAAGGAGGACAAAGGGATTAATTAAGAAAGGGAAAATAGAATATGAGAGTAAGCTTGCAGAGAACATAAAAACTGACTGTAAAAGCTTTTATAGATATGTGAAGAGAAAAAGATTGGTGAAGTCAAGCATAGGTCCCTTGCAGTCAGAATCAGGGGAATTTATAATGGGGAACAAAGAAATGGCAGACCAACTAAATACATATTTTGGTTCTGTCTTCACAAAGGAGGACACAAATAACCTCCCAGAGATGCCGGGGAACATAGGGTCTGATGAAAGGGTGGAACTGAAATAAATCAGTATTTGTAGGGAAATGGTGTTAGGAAAATTGATGGGACTGAAGGCCGATAAATCCTCAGGGCCTGATAATCTACATCCCAGGGTACTTAAGGAAGTGGCCCTAGAAATAGTAGATGCATTGCTGGTCATCTTCCAGAACTCGATAGACTCTGGAACGGTACCCATGGATTGGCGGGTAGCTAATGTTACCCCACTATTCAAAAAAGGTGGTAGAGAAAAGGCGGGGAATTATAGACCGGTAAGCTTGACATCGGTAGTGGGGAAAATGCTAGAGTCCATTATAAAAGATGGAATAGCAGAGCACTTGGAAAGCAGTGACTGGATCGGACAAAGTCAACATGGATTTACAAAAGGTAAATCATGCTTGACTAATCTACTGGAATTTTTTGAGGATGTAACTGGTAAAATAGATAAGGGAGAACCAGTGGATGTGGTGTATTTGGACTTTCAGAAGGCTTTCGATAAGGTCCCGCATAAGAGATTAGCGTGCAAAATTAAGGCACATGGGATTGGGGGCAAGGTATTGACTTGGATAGAGAACTGGTTGGTGGACAGAAAGCAAAGAGTTGGAATAAACGGGTCGTCTTCTGAGTGGCAGGCAGTGACTAGTGGGGTACCGCAAGGATCGGTCCTAGGACCCCAGCTGTTCACAATATATATTAATGATCTGGACGAGGGAATTGGATGTAATATCTCCAAATTTGCAGACGACACAAAGCTGGGTGGGAGGGTAAGCTGTGAGGAGGATGTTGTGAAACTCCAGCATGATTTGGACAGGTTGGGTGATTGGGCAGAAACATGGCAAATGCACTATAATGTGGATAAATGTGAGGTTATCCACTTTGGTGGCAAAAACAGGAAGGCAGATTATTATTTGAATGGTAATAGATTGGGAGAAGGGGAAGTGCAAAGAGACCTGGGTGTTCTTGTGCACCAGTCGCTGAAGGTAAGCATGCAGGTGCAGCAGGCATTTAAGAAGGCAAATGGTATGTTGGCCTTCGTAGCAAGAGGGTTCGAGTACAAGAACAAGGATGTCTTGCTGCAGTTGTACAGGGCCTTGGTGAGACCACACCTTGAGTATTGTGTGCAGTTTTGGTCGCCTTACCTGAGGAAGGACGTTCTTGCCATGGAAGGAGTGCAGCGAAGATTCACCAGGCTGATACCTGGGATGGCAGGAATGACGTATGAGGAGAGATTGTGTCGATTGGGCTTATACTCACTGGAGTTTAGAAGATTGAGAGGGGATCTCATCGAAACCTATAAAATTCTGTCAGGCCTGGACAGACTAGATGCAGGAAGGATGTTTCTGATGGCCGGGGAGTCCAGAACCAGGGGTCATTGTCTAAGGATAAGGGGTAAGCCATTTAGGACTGAAATGAGGAGGAATTTCTTCACCCAGAGAGTGGTGAACCTGTGGAATTCTCTGCCACAGAGGGCGGTGGAGGCCAGTTCATTAAGTATATTCAAGAAAGAGTTGGATATATTTCTTAAGGCTAAAGGGATCAAGGGATATGGGGAGAAGGCAGGGACCGTGTACTGAATTTGGATGATCAGCCATGATCTCATTGAATGGCGGAGCAGGCTCGAAGGGCCGAATGGCCTACTCCTGCTCCTATCTTCTATGTTTCTATGTCCAGGGAGTGTATAAATACTCGGGCACAGGCCCAGCTTGCGCAGGACATTCTTAACAGGAACTAGTGAAGGACACAACTAGACCTCCATGTTGTAAAACAGTTGATTAAAGCTTTGTTTAACGCTTAGACCAAGTGCCTAGTAGTTTTATTATGTCATGTAGTACATGGACTGCATGCCTTTGGTGTTATATTGCAAGTGCCAGCCGTGGCTCAGTGGGCAGCATGCACACATGCCTGTAAGTCTGAAGGTTATGGGTTCAAATCCCACTCCAAGAGACTTGAGCACAAAAATCCAGGCTGGCTTTTCAGTGCAATACTGAGGGAGTGCTGCATTGTCGGAGGTGCTGTCTTTCAGATGAGATGTTAAACCGAGGTCCTCTTAACGATTTCGATAAAGAGCAGGGGTGAGTTCTCCCTGGTGCCTGGCCAATATTTATTGCTCAATTAGCATCATTAAAAACAGATTATTTGGTCCTTATCACATTGCTGTTTGTGGGAGCTTGCTGTGTGCAAATTGGCTGCTGCGTTTCCTACATTACAACAGTGACCACACTTCAAAAAGTACTTCATTGGCTGTAAAGCGCTTTGGGACGTCCGGTGTTCGTGAAAGGCACTATAGAAATGCAAGTCTTTCTTTTTATGCCAGTTTATCACCAACATTTATAACACAGAGGGGACAAAGACAGTCCTAATTTTGAACGTGATTGTCTTTAACCTGACAAAGCACCTTCACTCGTCAGTACTTTTGCCGAGGTATTTTCACAGGGTTGCAGCCTCAGCAGGGCTGGGCGAGTTGCACTAACGTGCCACAAGGATAATTATGGTCCGCACCTTATTACAGAGGGAGGTTTAGAGACAGCACACTGAGGCTTTATGCAAGGGAGCTAGCTCTAAGCGATTAAATCTCCAGCCTGCAAAGAAAGTCTGGGGAAACGCTCTATTATATAGGGGGCTGAAGAAATCAAAGGGCTTTTTAAAAATGTGTTGTTTGCTAACCCTTATTTTTGATCCGTCGCACTTCAAGAACTTCCTGCTAATGGGATTGTTTAGGTAAAAGTCACCAGCTGCTCAGGCCCTGACCCCATTCCAGGAACAGAAAGCGCTTGATGTGACCAGCACCCAGATCTCTGTCTTTAGTGGCTAGCTTCGTTCTCCGGTGAAACCGGAATGCTTCACAGCGATCGGGGTATGTGTCTGTGTGTGTGGGGAATGAGTCTGTGTGTGTGTGTGTGTGGGGGGGGGGGGTGTCTGTGGGGAGTCTGTCTGTGTGTGTGTGTGTCTGTGTCCAGTGTGTCCGGTGTGTGTGTGTGTAGCATTCTGTAAATGAAACGGACAGAAATAAACAAGGAATTTAACAAAGAAAAATGTAAAATAAAATAATGAACAGACCGAAGCAATATTCAGACATCACAGCTCTGTTGTCTAAGGGTATGATGTAGGCATAAGAGTTTGAAGATGGTCACAGACAGAAATCACAGAAACCCCACAGTGCAGATAGAGGCCATTTCGGCCCATCGAGCCTGCACCGACACATATCCCACCCTATCCCCGTAACCCCTACATCAACACATATCCCACCCTATCCCCGTAACCCCACGTATTTAATCCCCCTAACACTAAGGATCAATTTATCATAGCCAATCAACCTAACCCGCACATCTTTGGACTGTGGGAGGAAACCGGAGCTGGTGTAAGAGAGGTAGCGAGGCGGAGAAGTTTAGGGAGGGAATTCCAGAGCTTAGGGCCTTGGTAACTGAAGGCACGGCCACCAATGGTGGAGTGATTAAAATCGGGGGATGTGCAAAAGGCCAGAATTGGAGGAGCGCAGAGATCTCGGAGGGTTGTAGGGCCGGAGGAGACAAAATTTGACACCAAGCCAAATAACGGAGATGTTAGGACAGCTGACCGAAAGCTTGGTCAAACAGGTAGATTGGGGGAGCGCTGAGATCTCGGAGAGTTGTCGGGCTGGAGGAGGTTAGAGCGAGAGGGAGGGATTTGAAAACTAGGATGAGAATTGTAAACTTGATTCCTGTATCAGAATAAAAAATGTTTTCAGCTTTCTTTTCCACTCAGTGTCTTGTAGATATCCGGATGGGGGATCTGTCAATATTTCAGAGGGCCCACTCTCTCAGAACATTTCTAAACCATTAGTTTAGAGTAGTAGATACGTGGGGTCACAAAGTGGACACTGCATCAAGGGATCCATATGGCTTCTTTCTACTTAGGAACAAGAGTGGGTCATGGAATCCCCTCCAACCACTGACTGCTGAGAACCGTCCCCACAGGTCCCTGGCTGCGGCCTCTTGCCACTAGATTCCGTCTCTCACTGGCCAGGTAGTCAGTCTGCCCAGGTATCGGGGCAGCACTCTGGGAATATTTATGCCAATGAGGTCCCAGACTTTGTCGGGTTAATCTCCCACAACCGGGCTCCCCCACACTCTGCCCACACCCCCCACACTCTGCCCACCCCCCCCACACTCTGCCCACACCCCCACACTCTGCCCACCCCCCCACACTCTGCCCGCCCCCCCACACTCTGCCCACACTCTGCCCCTCTCCCACACTCTGCCCGCTCCCCCCACACTCTGCCCGCCCCCCCACACTCTGCCCGTCCCCCCGCACTCTGCCCGCTCCCCCACACTCTGCCCGTCCCCCACACTCTGCCCGTCCCCCACACTCTGCCACTCCCCCACACTCTGCCCGCCCACACTCTGCCCGCTCCCCCACACTCTGCCCGCACCCCCACACTCTGCCCGCCCCCCCACACTCTGCCCGCTCCTCCCACACTCTGCCCCCCCACACTCTGCCCACTACCCCACACTCTGCCTGCCGCCACACTCTGCCCCCCCCACACTCTGCCCACTCCCCCACACTCTGCCCCCCCACACTCTGCCCCCCCACACTCTGCCCCCCACACTCTGCCCGCCCCCACACTCTGCCCCCCACACTCTGCCCCCCCACACTCTGCCCGCCCCCACACTCTGCCCCCCCCACACTCTGCCCCCCCCACACTCTGCCCCCCCACACTCTGCCCCCCCACACTCTGCCCCCCCACACTCTGCCCACTCCCCCACACTCTGCCCTCCCCACACTCTGCCCCCCCACACTCTGCCCGCCCCCACACTCTGCCCCCCCCACACTCTGCCCCCCCCACACTCTGCCCCCCCACACTCTGCCCCCCCACACTCTGCCCCCCCACACTCTGCCCACTCCCCCACACTCTGCCCTCCCCACACTCTGCCCCCCCACACTCTGCCCCCACACTCCCCCCCCCACACACTCTGCCCCCCCACACTCTGCCCCCCCACACTCTGCCCCCCCACACTCTGCCTGCTCCCCACCACTCCCTCCCTCCCCCAGCCTTGCATGCGATGTTAGATTGAGGCTCTCTGCTTACTCAGCTGCTGTACCTGTACTGTACCTTTTTTTTTTAGGATTTTGAAAGGAGTTCACAGGGATAGATAGAGAAAAACTTTTTCCACTAGTGGAGAATCTAGGACGAGGGGACATAACCATAAAATCAAAGCCAGGCCATTCAGGAGAGAAGTTAGGAAACACTTCTTCACACAAAGTGTGGTCGATGTCTGGACCTCTCTCCCACAAGTTTAAAAGAATGAGAGGGGATCTCATTGAAACTTATAAAATTCTGACAGGACTGGACAGACTAGATGCAGGAAGGATGTTCCCGATGGCGGGGGAGTCCAGAACCAGGGGTCACAGTCTAAGGATAAGGGGTAAGCCATTTAGGACAGAGATGAGGGGAAATTTCTTCACCCAGAGAGTGGTGAACCTGTGGAATTCTCTACCACAGAAGGCAGTTGAGGCCAATTCATTAAATATATTCAAGAAGGAGTTAGATATATTTCTTAAGGCTAAAGGGATCAAGGGATATGGGGAGAAAGCAGGGACAGGGTATTGAATTTGGATGATCAGCCATGATCTCATTAAATGGCGGAGCAGGCTCGAGGGGCCGAATGGCCTACTCCTGCTCCTAGCTTCTATATTTCTATGTTTCTATATATAAGAGCCAAGCTTGGAAAGGTAGTGGGGATCAAAAAACCCATGTCGACGACAGGAGGAGACAAAAGACCACATAAAATATTGCTTCTTGTTCTACTCCACTGTTGCATTATCCTCTCTATTAACACATTGAATGGTGCCTTTTGGGTCACCAGTCATTTGTGTCGTGTGGTGGGAGGAAGTTCTGAGTGTGATAGTCCTCATTAGGATGAGGGATGGCAGTGCAAGGGATAGATTGGTTATAAGAACATAAGAAATAGGAGCAGGAATAGGCCACTTGGCCCCTGGAGCCTGCTCCGCCATTCAATAAGATCCTGGCTGATCTTGAGCTCAAAGCCACTTCCCTGCCCGCTCCCCATAACCCTTCACTCCCTTATCTTGCAAAAATATGTCTATCTCCACCTTAAATGTATTTAATGACCCAGCCTCCACGGCTCTCTGGGGCAGAGAATTCCACAGATTTACGACCCTCTGAGAAGAAATTCCTCCTCATCTCAGTTCTAAAAGTGCGACCCTTTATTCTGAAACTACGCCCCCACGTTCTAGATTTCCCCACGAGGGGAAACATCCTCTCTGCATCTACCTTGTCGAGCCCCCTCAGTATCTTATATGTTTCAATAAGATCACCTCTCATTCTTCTAAATTCCAATGAGTATTGGCCCAACCTGCTTAACCTTTCTTCATAAGTCAACCCCCTCATCTCTGGAATTAACCTAGTGAATCGTCTCTGAACTGCCTCCAATGCAAGTATATCCTTCCTTAAATAAGGAGACCAAAACTGTACGCAGTACTCAAGGTGTGGTCTCACCAATACCTTGTACAGTTGTAGCAGGACTTCCCTTGAAATAAAGGCCAACATTCCATTTGTCTTTTTGATTACTTGCTGTACCTGCATGCTAACTTTGTGTTTCATGCACAAGGATCCCCAGGTCCCTCTGAACTGTAGCATTTTGTAATCTCTCTCCATTTAAATAATAATTTGCTTTTTTATTTTTCCTGCCAATGTGGATAACCTCGCACTTTCCCACATTATACTCCATCTGCCAAATGTTTGCCAATCACTTAGCCTGTCTATATCCCTTTGCAGATTCTTTGAGTCCTCTGCACAACTTGCTTTCCCACCCATCTTTGTATCATCCGCAAACTTGGCTACATTACACTCGGTCCCTTCATCCAAGTCATTAATGTAGATTGTAAATAGTTGAGGCCCCAGCACCGATCCCTGTGGCACCCCACTAGTTACTGTTTGCCAACCGGAAAATGACCCATTTATCCCGACTCTCCGCTTTCTGTTAGTTAGCCAATCCTCTATCCATGCTAATATATTACCCCCAACTCCGTGAGCTCTCATCTTATGCAGTAACCTTTTATGTGGCACCTTATCGAATGCCTTCTGGAAATCCAAATACAACACATCCACTGGCTCATCTTTAACTACCCTGCTCGTTACATCCTCAAAGAACTCTAGCAAATTTGTTAAACATGATTTCCCTTTCATAAAACCATGCTGACTCTGCTTGACTGCATTATGATTTTCCAAATGCCCTGCTACCGCTTCCTTAATGAAGGACTCCAGCATTTTCCCAACGACAGATGTTCAGCTAACTGGTCTATGGTTTCCTGCTTTCTGTCTCCCTCCTTTCTTAAATAGGGATGTTACATTTGCGGTTTTCCAATCCGCTGGGACCTCGCCAGAGTCCAGGGAATTTTGGTATATCTGCTTTGCACCTCGTGGCACCCTCAGGCATCAGGCCCTCACAGATCAGGAACTGCGCGATTCGATGTAACCCTCTCCTATGTCATAGCTGAGCCCCACCTTCGACCAGCCTCCTTCCCAATCGCCCACAAAAAGCAGTCAATTAATAATTTTAAATCTGAGATCGATACATTTTTGCTAGACAAGGGTATAAAAGGATATGGAGCCAAGGCAGGTGGGTGGAGTCAAGATACAGCCATGATCTCATTGAATGGCGGAACAGGCTCGAGGGGCCTACTCTTGTTCCTAAGATCCTACTATACGTACACTGTTGGATACCTGCATTATACTTATTCAGCATTTCAGGATATCTGTACTATACCGGTACTTACTGCAGGATCCCTGTACCATGCTGTACTATACCTGTACTGTAGGACTCATGAACTATCCTATACCAGTTTTGGCAACTTCATTCACCGTTTCTGACAGCTAACTATCCCTGTATTGTGCTGTCACCTGTACTGTGCCCTTAAATTTAACATTACTGTAATTTAACCAAAACACATTGAAAGGTCTCCATAGCTTGAATGTTTTTAAAAATGAAGAGTATCTCTGGGGTTAACTGATGCTCAGGGCTGTGAGCTAGCGTAGATACACTAGTCGGGACCGAAGGCTGCACTGGCACTCGGCTCCGATGGACGGGTCACATTGTCCGCATGCCCGATACGAGACTCCCAAAACAAGCACTTTACTCGGAGCTCCAGCACGGCAAGAGAGCCCCAGGTGGGCAGAGGAAACGCTTCAAGGACACCCTCAAAGCCTCCTTGAAAAAGTGCAACATCCCCACCGACACCTGGGAATCCCTGGCCCAAGGCCGCACAAAGTGGAGGAGAAGCATCCAGGAAGGCGCCGAACACCTCGAGTCTCTCCGCCGGGAGCAAGTGGAAGCCAAGCGCAAACAGCGCAAGGAGCGCATGTCAACCCAAGCACCCCACCCACCCACCCCTTCAACCACCGTCTGCCCCACCTGTGACAGAGACTGTAGGTCCCACATTGGACTCATCAGTCACCTGAGAACTCATTTTTAATGTGGAAGCAAGTCATCCTCGGTTCCGAGGGACTGCCTAAGAGAAAAGAGAGAGACTAGTTGGGAGAAAAACAGGTCCACCCGTTTCCAGGATCGGCTATTTCAGCAATGTGATGATACGATCCCAGTTTCCCAGTGTACACACACCGATGATACTTCCGCATTGGTCCTCAGAGTCACTCTCCATATGCTCTCACATCACCTGCTCATTCCCGATCGCTGTCTCTGAAGGTATCTTCTGCATACGGCACATTCGAGCCAAGGTCTGTGTGCTGGCAGGGGGTGCGCTGACTGACGGGGCCTCACCAGATTCATTCATTCACGCATTCCGTCCGCTTGTCGTCATCGGCTGCTACCTTGGAGACGCGAGGGAGAACTTTCCTATTTTAAATGGGTTAACTCCAGTGAGAAAATAAGGTGGATTGGATGATATTCTGTTTGCGTGTGGGATCTTGTGCTCTTTTGTGGGTTAACCTACCGTCAGTGAGGAACCTCGGGCTGTGCAAAGCAAACTAAAAATGAATTACAAAAAAGCACAGAAAACTGCCACTGAAAAAAAAACCACACCCAGTGTTAAGAACATAAGAAATAGAAGTGGGAGTGGACCGTTCGGCCCCTCGAGCCTGCTCCGCCATTCAATAAGATCATGGCTGATCTTCGACCTCAACTCCACTTTCCTGCACTATCCCCATATCCCTTGATTCCCCTAGAGTCCAAAAATCTACCGATATCATAAAGAAAGAAAGAAATAAAGAAAGGTTGTATATATGCATATACAGTATGTATGCTATTACAGTCTGGTGTTCCTTCCTCATGCTGGTTCAAAGGGCTCCTGTTGTGCAGTCTCTTAATTATCAGTGGCCGGAAATTTCCCCAGGGTTGGGGGCGGGGGGCCTCCAAGGCGGGCGACAGGTCCGGGTTTCCCACAGGCCCTGCCGACTTTAACGACAGGGCCTGATTTGAATGGGAGGCCTCAGATTCCCGCCCGCAGCCAGCCAGATTGAGAGGCTGGCTGCCTGCGGGCGGGTAGGCCTCAGAAGCGAGGGGCCGGTCGGGGGGGGGGGAGGGATCACGGGAGGAGGATCGGCAATGGCAGGGGTCGGGGATCGTGGGGGGGGCGGGGTCAGGAGTCAGGGGTCAGTGTCGGGGTCGGTCGGGGATCGGGGGTGGCGGGGAGAGAGGATCGAGGCCGGCCTCATTATCATCGTTTGGGGGGGGGAGGGAGGCCTTGGCACGGGGAGGGGGGAGTGGCCTGGCAAGGTGATTGGAGGCCTCGTGGGGGGTCTCCGATCACGGGGTTGGGTGGGTATGGCCAGCACCCTGGATCCAGGAGGTAGGTATAAAGCCACTTACCTCCTGGATGCAGCAACCCCCGCCTCTGTTTAACTGCCAGGTTTCACGAATTGTGTGAAACCCGTCCACAAGCAGTTAAACACAAAATGGACGGGGAAAAAGAGAGGCTTCCCGCCTCATTACAATATTTATATTAAGGTAATGCGCCCTGGGAGTGGGTTGGTCGCTCCTCCTCCGTCCCGCCCCCTTCCCACCTGTGATGAAATATTCCATTCATCACTCATCAGTATTTCTCTGCCTGTGACTGTGGTTGGTTTCAGTTTCATTTCCATTGTATTGTACTGTGTGTAGGGCTCCGCCCATACCTGGCTCCTATGTAAGCTGGCCCAGCCTGCAGCACATCCAGTACGGCAGACCTCTGGATGGAAGATACATTCTCCTCTGTGTGTTACCTTCTAAGTCAATAAAAGCCTTGTTTTGTTTCGCTAACATCGAGTCTCGGATTTATTGAGGCACATCAATTTTATTGACTTAATTTTCAACACAATGGATCAACTCTTGAAACCCGAACGTTTGGATTTGGACCAGCATGCTTCGGACGCATCGGCACGCTTCGGACACTGGTTTATGTGTATGGAATTCTTCCTGGACAATTCCGCAGCCATCAAAGACGCTATGGACGCTGCGAGTATGAAACTCGGAATTCTGCGGAATTGGGTAAGCCACCGGGTTTACCCCCTCATCCAAGACGCCGACACGTACCCGGCCGCCTGCGACATCTTAAAGGCGCATTACCAGCAGCCTACGAATGAGGTGTATGCTAGGCATCTGCTCGCTACTCGCGCACAGCGACCTGGGGAATCGGTGGAGGAGTTCCTAGGCACCCTGAAAACGCTTGGCAAAGACTGCAAGTGCCAAGATGTAAAAGCCGCATTGTACACTGACGAGCTTGTTCGCGATGCCTTTATCACAGGCCTCAGCTCCACTTACATCCGGCAGAGACTGCTGGAAAAAACGGGATTGGACCTGAAACAGGCTGCGGACACAGCACGATCCCTGGATGTGGCCCAGAGAAACTCGGACGCCTACTCTTCAGCCCGCGCCGTCCACGCCGCCACGTGTGCACCAAGGGCGCCGCCATCTTGGAAGGCATCTTCCCCGCCCGGCAGCCCGACACCGTCGGGGCCCCGCTCTCCCCCCAGAAGCCCTACGACAGCCGCGATGCGTCGGGGACCCAACTGCTACTTCTGCGGGCAGCCGAAGCACACCAGAAACCTGTGCCCGGCGAAAGGCACCACCTGCTTTAAGTGCGGTAAGAAGGGACACTTCGGGAAGGTGTGCAGAGGGAACCCCGCCGGAAAACCCGCCACCGCCGCGTGTGCGCCGTGGGAGCGGCCATCTTGGACGCCATCTTGCCCGACCTCGTGGGGTCCGCCATCTTGTGAGCAGACAGCGTGGACGCCATCTTGTCTCGATCAGGGCCCTACAGTGGCATCGGTCACAGTGGACCAGACCAGGCCGCACCCGCTATCCATATCAATGGTGGACATCGAGGTAAACGGGTGCAGGGTTAAATGTTTAATTGACAGTGGAAGCACGGAGAGTTTTATCCACCCTGAACTGGTACAACAACTCTCCCTAAAGGTGGTCCCTACTCGGGGTACCATCTCCATGGCTGATAAAACCCAGACATCGACCATTATGGGTTACTGCACGGTACACTTGTCCGTTAACGGAACTGTATACGATAATTTTAAAGTATTAATCATGAAGAATCTATGTGCGAGCGTGATCTTGGGCCTGGATTTCCAGTGCTACCACCAAAGCATCACGCTCAATTACGCTGGGTCCCAGCCGCCCCTCACAGTGTGCGGTCTGGCTACCCTGAAGGTAAAGCCGCCTTCGCTATTCGCGAACCTTACCCCTAACTGCCGGCCAATAGCGACCAAAAGCAGGAGGTACAGCTGGGAGGACAGGCGGTTTATCGCGACCGAGGTAGACAGGCTCCTGAAAGAGCGCATTATTGAACGCAGCAATAGCCCGTGGCGCGCCCAAGTGGTGGTGGTAAGGGGTAGCGAGAAGAAACGGATGGTGATCGACTATAGCCAAACGATCAACAGGTACACCCAACTAGACGCCCAATGGGTCCCCAACTACTCCGACAAAGCCCGCCCCCTCTTGAAAGCATCCTCTTTTCCGCTCTCTGCTGAGGCCCATGCCACCTTCAAAAGCATTAAGCAGGATATTGAGCGGGCCACGCTACAGGCAGTGGACGAGAACACTCCCTTTCAAGTGGAAAGTGATGCGTCTGACTTTGCCTTGGCGGCCACCCTCAACCAGGCGGGGCGACCCGTAGCTTTCTTCTCGAGGACCCTCCAAGGGCCCAAGATCAGACACTCCTCCGTAGAAAAGGAGGCCCAAGCCATCGTGGAGGCAGTGCGCCACTGGCGCCACTACCTAGCCGGCAAACGCTTCACCCTACTTACCGACCAGCGGTCGGTAGCGTTTATGTTCAATAATAAACAGAGGGGGAAGATTAAAAATGATAAGATTCTTAGGTGGCGGATCGAGCTCTCCACCTTCGATTATGACATCATTTACCGGCCAGGGGCCCTTAACGAATCCCCCGACGCCCTCTCACGAGGGATGTGTGCCAGCGCCACCGGGGATCGGCTACAGGCCCTCCACAATGACCTCTGCCACCCAGGGGTCACGCGGCTGTTCCACTTCATAAAGTCCCGCAACTTACCCTACTCGATTGAGGAAGTTCGGTCCCTGACCAGGAACTGTCGCACTTGCGCTGAGTGCAAGCCTCGGTTCTACCGCCCAGATAGAGCCCACTTAATCAAAGCTACACGGCCCTTTGAGCGGCTCAGCTTAGATTTCAAGGGCCCCCTCCTGTCCGTCGACCGCAATGTTTACTTCCTGAACATTGTGGACGAATACTCTCGTTTCCCATTCGCCTTCCCCTGCCCAGACATGACCAGCGCCACGGTCATTAAATGCCTCAACAGCCTGTTCTGCCTGTTCGGTATGCCGAGCTACATCCATACGGATAGGGGGGGCGTCCTTCATGAGTGAAGAGCTACGCCAGTACATGCTGTCCAGGGGGATCGCCACGAGCCGTACCACCAGCTACAACCCCCGGGGTAACGGCCAAGTGGAGCGAGAGAACGGGACAGTATGGAAAGCAGTCACTCTAGCTCTAAGGACCAAAGGCCTCCCTATCTCCCGCTGGCAGGAAGTCCTCCCAGATGTGCTCCATTCGATACGGTCGCTATTGTGTACTGCCACTAATGCCACGCCTCATGAGTGAATGTTTGTCTTTCCCCGGAAATCCACCTCAGGCGTATCCATGCCGTCATGGCTCTCCACCCCAGGTCCGGTATTCGTGCGAAGGCGTGTGAGGGGCCACAAGACGGACCCTCTCGTGGAGTCAGTGCACCTACTCCACGCCAACCCCCAATACGCGTATGTCCGGCACACCGACGGAAGGGAGGACACCGTGTCCATAAAAGACGTCGCCCCAGCCGGTAACGACAACAACCACGACAACAGCAGCAACAACGACCACAGCAACTCTTACCCACCCACTACTCTTTCATCACCCCCGGAAGAACATCGACCAACGGTACCCCCACCAACTACCCCTTCAACAACCCTGGCGGCACCCCCGGCAGAGACCCAGGAGGCCACCGGGGACACCCAGCCGACACCCGCGGCACCACAACAGCCACGTCGGTCGCAGAGGACTATCAAACCCCCGAACAGACTAAATCTATAGAAGGGGTGAATGTGATGAAATATTCCATTCATCACTCATCAGTATTTCTCTGCCTGTGACTGTGGTTGGTTTCAGTTTCATTTCCATTGTATTGTACTGTGTGTAGGGCTCCGCCGATACCTGGCTCCTATGTAAGCTGGCCCAGCCTGCAGCACATCCAGTACGGCAGACCTCTGGATGGAAGATACATTCTCCTCTGTGTGTTACCTTCTAAGTCAATAAAAGTCTTGTTTTGTTTCGCTAACATCGAGTCTCGGATTTATTGAGGCACATCACCACCTCTGGTAATACCGGAGGTGGGCGGGTTGGAGGCAGGATCAAGGCGGGAATCCCAATTTTTAACACTTTAACTGCCCCCACGCTCCAAACCCACCTGTTTTTTATGGGGAAATTCTCAGTGTTCGGAGGGGATTGAATCTGCTCAAGTCCTCTGTAGCTGGGCGGGAGGGGGGGGGGCAAGTTTGGAAAGAAACTTGGGGATGGAAACTTCCAAACAAAGCTCCGGCAAAGAGGAAAATATGAAACTGAAATATCAAAGAATATAAAAAGAAATAGTAAAGTATTCTATAAGCAAGTCGGCAACAAAAGGGGCATTAAGCTAGGGACAGGGCCACTGAGGTGAGCAATATCAACTCGCAGGAGATGATAAATGGCAGAGCCACAGACTAGATATTGCTGAAGACCGCCACAAGGCCGGGCACGCGGAGGTGCTGCCGAGCTTGAGGCAGGACCTCGTTATCACTTTTTTGTTCCGTTTCCCGCCAGATGGAAAACCAGCGGAATGAGGTCACAGCCGTCGACCTTTGGGGACAGTCCTTGGCGATCGGGTGGGGGGGAGGCTACGATCGGTGGGGGCGGGGGGGGGGTGGGTAGAAAGAGCCGTGATCAGCAGAAGGGGGAGGTTGGAGATCAGGGCTGAGCGGGGAGAGAGGCCACGATCGGCAAGACAAGATAAACTTCGCAGCTTTCAAAGCTAATAAATCTGTAAAGTTAGAATCCCCTATTTCTTAACTTATTTCCTGTCTTATTCAAGATTCTCCACAAACAAATTACACACTGCTCCTCAACCAACATTGTTCCTCAGTCTTTTGTGTCCTGGCCAATATTTATCCCTCAACCAACATCACTAAAACAGATTATCTGGTCATCATCACATTGCTGATTGTGGGAGCTTGCTGTGCACAAATTGGCTGCCACGTTTCCCAGATTACAACAGTGACTACATTTCAAAAAGTACCTCATTGGCTGTAAAGTGCTTTGGGACATCCGGTGGTTGTGAAAGGCGCTATAGAAATGCAAGCCCCTTCCTTACCTTAATGCCATTATGGTCAGAAGTGACTCAGTCTGACTTGCCCTGACTACTCACCGTGATCAGAGGTGAGATGCCATTCCATCCCCAAATATCTATACACCTAAGAACTTTTGGTGCCTTTAACTGTTACACTGGGTTGGAGGAAGTATATTTTTTCTGGCATACTTTATATCACAGCAAAAAACGACCAGGTATGAGGAACTGCCAGGTGGTGTTGCTGCAGCTAGGCTCTGAGTCCAGATTATTCCTGGTTGTTCCAAGAATTTAGCCCAACCTAAAAACTCTTCAATTTGTCAGCATTAAAGAGGCAAGTGTATCGTTATTGCATACCTATCGCGCTCCCCGAGAATCACCTTGAGAAGGTGTCTGCGCACCAGGATTGTATCTACTGGGTTAATTTTTTTCGTTGTAACTCAGTCATGGATTCCCCCCAACTGGGGAAGTGTAATTCGACAGGTTAATAGGATTCAGGTTCTAACAATTATCAGGCTCAAACAAAACTGGCTCGGTGGGAGAGGGGGTCAGAGTGCCAGCAGCTTGCAGGCCCTGATCAGCAAACGTACCGTGAGGTCTTCTCTGTGGTGTTCTGCAAGAGTTTCCCCTGATGAAAGTCCTTTCTTGCTGATTATTGCACCTCTCCCTACTCCATGCCCGGAAGCATTTCATTTTCACAAACCTATGGACCCGATTCATAGGCTTGCCTGCCAGGTGCGAACCTCAATCAAAGAACTCATTATGGTTTGTGATGTCGGAGTGACAGTCCGTTCTTGTGGTGTGAATGCAGGCGAGCGCCGTGCTTGCTGCCTTCTTTTACTGCAACGTGGTTTGTGCACAAGGACAAAAGTTCTTTCACACCATTAAAAGCTGAATCAGAGAGAACTTTTGTGCCTTTTCTCTTTGGTATAGTCAGCCCGACAGTCCGCAGCAGTCTCGGACTTGCCAACCAACACTAACTTTGAGGTAACGGGTCAATCCGTCTGCTTCCTTGGTCACTCGGTCACTCAACACTTCCTTCAATCTGCAACAGTGGGAGCACAGAGATCGGTCACGGCCTCCGCACTCACGCTGTCACACTGCAATCCTGTCATGCCGCACCAGAAGGCTTAGCTGAGATAACAGCAGAAAATGCTGGAAAAACTCAGCAGGCCAGGCAACATCCGTGGAGAGAGAAATAGAGCCAATGTTTTGGGTCGAAACCCTTCGTCAGGACTGAGAAAAACACAGGAAATGAAACAGATGAAAAGGCCAGTTTGGGGGCTGGGAAATGGGGATGAGAGAACAAAAGAGAAGTGAGGAGACATTAAGAGGTATTCAAAATGAGACGAGATGGTGATCGGACTAGTGGAGACAAAAGACGACTCTAGATTAGGTGTGAAATGCGCTGGCAGAATGAGAGACAGCTGCCATGTGGGAGAGAGGAAAAGGGGGAAGGGCCAAAACAAAGGTGGGGATAAAAAATATATATAAAAATGTAATGGGGGCCGAGGTTATGATCTGAAATTGTTGAACTCGATATTGAGTCCGGAAGGCTGTAAAGTGCCTAATCGGAAGATAAGGTGCTGTTCCTCGAGCTTACGCTGAGCTTACGTGGATGTGCCGGGTATGTGCCATGGTATGTGCCGTGCCTAATAAATAGTCAGGGACAGCATTATCAACAGGGAGCGCGTGTGACGTCAAACACTGAGGCCCCGCCTACTGTGCGCAAATTGGCTGCCGCGTTTCCTACATTACAACAGTGACTACACTTCAAAAAGCGCTTTGGGACGTCCTGAGGTGGTGAAAGGCGCTATAGAAATGCAAGTTCTTTCTCAGTGAAACTTATAAAATTCTACCAGGACTAGACAGACTAGATGCAGGAAGGATGTTCCCGATGGTCGGGGGGAGTCCAGAACCAGGGGTCACAGTCTAAGGAGAAGGGGTAAGCCATTTAGGACTGAGATGAGGAGGAATTTCTTCACCCAGAGAGTGGTGAACCTGTGGAATTCTCTACCACAGAAGACAGTTGAGGCCAATTCATTAAATATATTCAAGAAGGAGTTGGATATATTTCTTAAGGCTAAAGGGATCAAGGGATATGGGGAGAAAGCAGGGACCGGGTACTGAGTTTGGATGATCAGCCATAATCGCATTGAATGGCGGAGCAGGCTCGAGGGGCCGAATGGCCTACTCCTGCTCCTATCTTCTATGTTTCTATGTTTCTTTCTTTCGCACTGCTCAGCGCATTGAATTGTTGTCATTCAGCGAAGCTCAAATTAGACTCAAGACGTCTATTCGGCAGAGCTGCTTGGAGAGCAGTACGTCTGAACTACAGCAAGTTGCGTGTACAAAAATGCCAGCTCTTGGAGTTCAGTCCGAAGAGCTGGGATCTTGAAGTTTTGTCTCAGAACTCAAGGGGGGGAATTACGATTCTCTTCTGGCTTTGGAGAGTTCAGAGGCAGAAGACCCATTTGCCGTTGATGGATTGGGAATGAGCAATCCACTGAAGGAAGAGGTTTTCCAGCTCAGTCAGTGACGACAGGTGAATTCAAGTTAATGATATTTAAGTGCACATGACTAAATATTAAAGTTAGGCGTGTGTTTTGCTTCCCTCTAAATCTTTGGCTCCTGATAATTCTGTCGGTAAAGTCTGGTATTTATATCACACATTTCACAACATCAGGACGTCCCAATGCGCTTGACGGTCAATGAAGTACTTTTGAAGTGTAGTCACTGTTGATTTTTGATTGAAGTGCCTGTCTTCGAGGCTTGGTGCAGAAAACCCAGAGCTGAGGAAAGAAAATCTTTTTTTTTTCAATATAAGAATGTGAAGCACATCAAAGCATTAAACCCCAGGTTACCTTCTCCTGCAAATAGACCCAAACAAAGACTGCAAAATATTTCGGTCACTGAAAAGACACGTGTTATTTCTGTAAGAATAAGCTATTTGCTATAATTTTGCTGTAACTTGACCAAACTTGAAAGTTGAACACATTTTATGTACCATCATGCCTCGCGAGGCCAAGAGACTGGTTTCTGAGATGCTACGGTTGTAAGCTGTGAAAGCTGCCAACTGTTGAATCAGTACAAAAACAGAAACATCTTCAGGCTATGGAATGTAACTGGCCTTGAAGGCCCATGGATGCTTAACGAACTATTGATAAGAAGAACTGAAAAACAACTGATGACCATTGTTCGTATAGTTAGAGACATGTACACAGTGGGAGGGTTGCCAAGATTTACGGTATAAAAGATGCTGTTAAAAGACACTCGGGGCTGCAGTTGGGGGACGACCTGCACGGTTGCCAGAAATCATACGTCTAGTCACTGCCGGATGGACCACTCGCTGGTGTTAGTCGGTATGTGGGGTTTGACTTGAGCTTAAAGTAAAGGGATAGCTCTGTGTATGCTGAGGTATAATTGGGAATTGCTGTACACTACATAACTGTCGGATGCTTACTTGTAATCTCTTGCTGATTTTGAAGTAGAAGAAGTTTTTCACAGATTCATTGGGTTTTGTGCTGTCTGTTCGACGGGTCTGAACTTTGGAAACTGTTGGACGGGCAAGGGGCGATTTCCGAACGTCTCACATTTCTATCATTACCTTAAGTCTTTTGGAAATCTCTAAGTGCTTCACTATGATTATTGTTACATAGTAAAATACAGCAGCCATTTTGGGCACAGCAAGATATAGCAAATAGTATTGAGATAAATGACCTTGATCTGTTTTCAGTGACTTTGATTGAGGGAGGAATATTGGCCTGGAATTCAGGAAAATTGATGTACACATCGCTGGAGTGACTGCCAGAATCTTTACTGCCAAGTGTTAAGGGGGGAGAGGGTCTGGCGAGATCTATTGTGGCATTGCCCTGAAGGTAGAAGGCTCACCCATACCTACTCCAGTTCCATGTTCTTGCCTGCATGCCCTGCTCTTCTGACTCTGGCCTACTGCACATCCCTCGCTCCCTCCGCTCCAGCACTGGTGGCAGAGCCTTCAGTCATTCATCCTGCACTCTGAAATTCTCTTAACATAGAAACATAGAAGATAGGAGCAGGAGTCGGCCATTCGGCCCCTTGAGCCTGCTCCGCCATTCAATGCGATCATGGCTGATCATCCAAATTCAGTACCCTGTCCCTGCTTTCTCCCCATATCCCTTGATCCCCTTAGCCTTAAGAAATATATCTAACTCCTTCTTGAATATATTTAATGAATTGGCCTCAACTGTCTTCTGTGGTAGAGAATTCCACAGGTTCACCACTCTCTGGGTGAAGAAATTCCTCCTCATCTCAGTCCTAAATGGCTTACTCCTTATCTTTAGACTGTGACCCCTGGTTCTGGACTACCCCGCCATCGGGAACAGCCTTCCTGCATCCAGTCTGTCTAGTCCTGTTAGAATTTTATAAGTTTCAATGAGATCCCCTCTCATTCTTCTAAACTCTAGCGAATATAAGCCTAATCGACCCAATCTCTCCTCATACATCATTCCTGCCATCCCAGGTATCAGTCTGGTGAATCTTCGCTTCACTCCCTCCATGGCAAGAACATCCTTCCTGAACTTCCCCACCGCCCCCCCCCACCCCCCAGCCCTTCGCTACCTCGCTCCTTGCCTTCAAAAACGTCCCCTTGAACCACATCTTTGATCTTCCCTCCTGGCTTGTAATTTGGTTTGATGCCTCCCCACTTTGTGAAGCATCTTGGGGTAAGAGTAACAAGGACGCAGTAGGTACCGCAGTGTGTTCTGTAGAAAATAAATGGCAATGACGGGAGTGAAGGGAAGTCTCAGCACAGCAAATTCAACAAGGAGCTCCCCTATTGGTATTTCAGCCTGGCTGGAAGTGCTGACTTTCATTATTCTGTTACATAAAAAGATCACAGCACAGATCAGCAATTATTCTGTGAGGGCAACAGAGAACTGAGTGAATTTTTAAGACTGTCAGTGGGAGCTGTTGAAAATACAGCCTTATTTTAGGAATAAAATTTGTTTTGAACTTGAAAGTTGGAGTCTGGAGAGTTTGAGCCCATCCCAGCACCCTCTAATGATTTTGTTTGTAACGCTCGCTGTGTTGAGAAAAGATATCCTTATACCACCGCCACCATCACCACGGCAACGACGGCGACGTCCCAAGGCGCTTCACAGGAGTATTTTTTAAGACAAAAATTTGACACCGAGCCACATGAGGAGAAATTAGGGCAGGTGACCAAAAGCTTGGTCAAAGAGGTAGGTTTTAAGGAGCGTCTTAAAGGAGGAAAGAGAGGTAGCAAGGCGGAGAGGTTTAGGGAGGGAATTCCAGAGCTTAGGGCCTCGGCAACAGAAGGCACGGCTGCCAATGGTGGAGTGATGGAAATCGGGGATGCGCAAGATGGCAGGATTAGAGGAGCGCAGATATCTCGGAGGATTGTAGGGGCTGGAGGTGGTTACAGAGATGGGGGGGGGGGCCGGGGGGCGAGGCCATGGAGGGATTTGAAAACAAGGATGAGAATTTTGAAATCGAGGAGTTGCTTAACCGGGAGCCAATGTAGGTCAGCGAGCACAGGGGTGATGGGCGAACGGGACTTGGTGCGAGTTAGGATATGGGAAGCCGAGTTTTGGATGACTTCAAGTTTACGTAGGGTGGCATGTGGAAGGCCAGGCAGGAATGCGTTGGAATAGTCAAATACAACCTTAGACAACTTGTCCTTTGAGCCTAGAAATCATTGTCACTGATATTATTAGATGAATATTTATAACATCAGTACAGCGTTCCTTTTTACTGGGCATCCACTAGTCGCCGGGCACCGATTCTTTATGATGGAGAGGAGGAGAGAGAAAAACGACCGTCTAGGAATTAGTGACCGATATTAGAATCACAGAATCATTACAGCACAGGAGGCCATTCGGCCCATCGAGCCCATGCCGGCTCTCTGCACGAGCACTTCAGCTAGTCCCACTCCCCCGCCCTTTCCCGTAGCCCTGCAAATTCTTTTCCTTCAGGTATTATCCAATTCCCTTTTGAAAGCCGCGATTGAGTCTGCCTCCACCACCCTATCAGGCAGTGCATTCCAGATCCAAACCACTTGCTGAGAAAAAAGGTTTTCCTCATGTCGCCTTTGGTTCTTCTGCCAATCACCCTAAATCTGTGTCCTCTGGTTCTCGACCGTTCCGCCAATGGGAACGGTTTCTCTCTATCTACTCTGTCTCAAGCAGAGTGCCGGGCTGACCGATCTCCGCATCCAGAGCAAAAGAAAAACATATTGCAAAAATGCCAACATTTTTTTCAGTGCAGCCGGCCACCTCACCTTTAATCTCCGCCCCGCTGGCGTCCCCTGCAGTGGTCGCTGCCATAAGAACATAAGAACATAAGAAATAGGAGCAGGAGTAGGCCAATCGGCCCATCGAGCCTGCTGCGCCATTCAATAAGATCATGGCTGATCTGATCCTAACCGCCAATCTACTATCACAGAACCATCTCCTGAATCTAACAGAATTAGACACACGAAATAGGAGCAGGATCAGGCTACACGGCCCCTGGGCCCGCTCCGCTACCCACAGGGCCATGACCGATCCGAACCTAGACTCATGTCCAAATTCCTGCCCGCTCCCCGTAACCCTTAATTCCCTTTACTTCTAGGAAACTGTCTATTTCTGTTTTAAATTTAAATCAAAATCAAATCAAATCAAATCAACTTTTATTGTCATTGTTAGTGCACAAGTGCAGTACAACGAAATGTAGGCTTGTAATGATGTAGCTTCTACAGCTTTTTGGGGCAGCATATTCCATGGACCTACCACCCTCTGAGTGAAGTAGTTCCTCCTCATCTCAGTTTTGAAAGAGCAGCCCCTTATTCTAAGACTATGCCCCCTAGTTCTAGTTTCACCCATCATCGGGAACATCCTCCCCGCATCCACCCGATCCAACCCCTTCACAATCTTATATGTTTCAATAAGATCGCCTCTCATTCTTCTGAACTCCAATGAGTAGAGTCCCAATCTACTCAACCTCTCCTCATATGTCCATCCCCTCATCCCCGGGATTAACCGAGTGAACCTTCTTTGTACTGACTCGAGAGCAAGTATGTCTTTTCTTAAGTATGGACACCAAAACATATGCAGTATTCCAGGTGCGGTCTCACCAATACCTTGTACAACTGAAGCAATACCTCCCTATTTTTATATTCTATCCCCCTAGCAATGAAAGCCAACATTCCTTTGGCCTTCTTAATCACTTGCTGCACTTGCATACTAACCTTTTGAGTTTCGTGCACCAGGACCCCCAGATCCCTTTGTACTTCAGTACTTTTCAGTTTCTTGCCATTAAGATAATAACTTGCTCTACGATTTTTCCTGCCAAAGTGCATAACCTCACACTTTCCAGTATTGTATTCCATCTGCCAAATCTCTGCCCACTTACTTAGCCTGTCTATGTCCCCTTGCAGGTTTTTTATGTCCTCCTCACTCACTACTTTCCCTCCCATCTTAGTATCATCTGCAAACTTTGATATGTTACACTCGGTCCCCTCCTCCAAATCGTTAATATAGATTGTAAAGAGTTGGGGACCCAGCACTGACCCCTGCGGAACACCACTAGTTACTGATTGCCAGCCTGAGAATGAACCATTTATCCCAACTCTCTGCCTTCTGTTAGATAGCCAATCCTCTATCCATGCCAGAATATTACCCCCAATCCCGTGATTTTTTATCTTAAGCAATAATCTTTTGTGTGGCACCTTGTCAAATGTCTTTTGGAAGTCTAAATACACTACGTCCACTGGTTCCCCTTTATCCACCCTATATGTTACTTCCTCAAAGAACTCCAGCAAATTTGTCAAACATGACTTCCCCTTCATAAAACCATGCTGACTTTGTCCTATTAAATTATGTTTATCCAAATGTCCTGTTACTGTCTCCTTAATAATGGACTCCAAAATTTTACCTACCACAGATGTTAGGCTAACCGGTCTATAGTTTCCAGCCTTCTGTCTACTGCCCTTTTTAAATAAGGGTGTTACATTAGCAGTTTTCCAGTCTGCCGGGACCTTTGCTGAGTCCAGGGAGTTTTGGAAATTATTACCAATGCATCCACAATCCCTACCGCCACTTCCCTCAAGACCCTAGGATGTAAGCCATCTGGTCCAGGTGATTTATCCACCTTGAGTCCCATTATTTTACCGAGTACCACTTCCTTAGTGATTTTGATCGTGTTTAGCTCCTCCCCCCCTATAGCCCCCTGTTTGTCCAGTGTTGGGATATTCTTAGTGTCCTCTACTGTAAAGACTGATACAAAATATTCATTCAGTGTTTTTGCCATCTCCATATTTCCCACCATTAATTTCCCGGTCTCATCCTCTAAGGGACCAACATTTACTTTAGCCACCCTTTTTCTTTTTATATAACTATAAAAACTCTTACTATCTGTTTTTATATTTTTTGCTAATTTACTTTCATAATCTATCTTCCCTTTCTTAATCAATCTTTTTGTTATTTTTTGCTGTCTTTTAAAGTTTTCCCAATCCTCTATCCTCCCACTAGATTTGGCTACCTTATATGCCCTTGTTTTTAGTCGAATACTATCCTTAATTTCTTTACTTAGCCACGGATGGCTGTCTTTTCTTTTACACCCTTTTCTTCTTCATCACCCGGTGCTGCTGCGCGGGAGGCGAAGTGCAATTTTTCCGGCGAGGCGCTACCGGGCGATGCGCCCGGAGATGACATCATGATCTCCGGCTGCGCGAGATCGGGGCGCAACCCGGTAGCACTGCCGCTAACCTCCCGCGGAATTTTGCGGCTGGGCGAAAAGGCCTTTGCGGCCCATTAGCGCCCCCCACGAGAGGCGCAAAGGAGGGGAATTTCTCCCCCCAAAGCCTTCTGACCTGGGGTAAAAGGTTGCAGCAAAGGCACTTACCTCTGTCCTACTCTTAGAAACTCCCTTCTTAAACTAGCTCTGCCTCTCCACTTGTCTCTGCAACTGGAACAACCTCCTTACAACCCATCATTTTGACCAAGCCTTCAATCGCACCTCCTAATCTCTCCCTTCCCAGCTCAGCATCCATCCTTCTTATACCTATTTCTTTTTTATATGGCTTGGGTCGCCAGCCATAGGCTGCTATATCAACGCAAACTGTTGTTGGTGAAATCCCCCTACAGTGGATGACTATTAAGGAATTCCCCGTAAATGAGAAGAGGAAAGACTACTGTGTGAGGAAGGTGTCAATTTTTTTTCACATCAATGAAATCTGAAAAGCAAGGATAATGTAATCAATGGGATCGATTGTGCCTCAGAGCGGCTGAATTTCCAAAACCCTGTTGGGATTAAACTAAAGAAAGGAATTGCAGAGACGTCTCACCCAATTGGTGAAGAGGCCAGCCTGCACCT
The DNA here is from genome assembly GCF_052327205.1 of Somniosus microcephalus. NCBI lineage: Eukaryota > Metazoa > Chordata > Chondrichthyes > Squaliformes > Somniosidae > Somniosus > Somniosus microcephalus. Next base: position 40,830,936 of record NC_141015.1, on the reverse strand, counting down.
GATAGCCTGATCTTCCACGTCCCACACTTAAGAATTCAGTCTGGAAGCAAACATGTTAACCTGAGGAATATATGATCAATCACTCCCTGATGTGGCATTAATTCAAGTGGAGAAATGGCCGGGCAGCCAAGAAAGCCAGACCATTGTATGGTGCTTGCCCTGAACATAATGAGACTGGTATCTGATGTTTCAGTGAATGCACTGCTGCCAAAGGGTGATTGACAATATTGCCAGTGACAGAAACTTTGCGCTTCCCCGACGATTGATATACTACTTCACTCTCAGCTGTCAGCATCAACTATCACTAAATGTCTTGTCATCGTTACTTTGAAGCAGTGAAACGCATGTCATATTGCAAGTGACTGAAAAACAATAATGAGAAAGAGAAATCACTGGTTCAAAGTCCATCAACCTTTAATATCTGAACCCCCCTATCTTCTACACGCCATGTTGAAGCAGTGATGAACAGAGATATATATTTTTTTATTCCTTCACGGGATGTGGGCGTCGCGGGCAAGGCCAGCATTTATTGCTCATCCCCAATTGCCCCTTGAGAAGGTGGTAGTGAGCCGCCTTCTTGAACCGCTGCAGTCCATGGAATGGAGTCAAGGGAACAGGAGGTGGGTCTCATGGACAAGATGAGCTTGGAGAGTGCATCCTAAACCAAGAAAAATTCATTAATGTTCGAATTAGAATTGTTAATACTTCATATCTGACAGCAAGAAAGAAATACTTGCATCAACAGAGCGCCTAATAACATCGCTGAAATTCTTCAAAGTGCCTCACATAATGAGTTGCTTTTGCTATGCAGGGACAGTTGTTATGTGGGCAGCCATTCTGCACCAAGGAATATCCATGAGATAGCTTCAAGTTTTTATTAGGAATGTGTTTATAAAATATCTCCAAAAAAACGGCCTCAATAGTTAGTTATTATTGCCACTTCTCAAGAACAGCACAGGGTGCTTTTGCTTAATGTTACAGCACCTCTGGTGTAATAATCACCTACTCCGCCAACCCACCCACAAAACTGATTACAAAGATGAACTTCATTTATTAATGTATAACAGCCAACAACTTGCTTTTATACCGTGCCTTTACCGCAGTAAGACGTCCCGCGGCGCTTCACAGGAGCGATTAACAAACAACGGTACGATAGCAAAATACTGCAGATGCTGGAAATCCGAAATAACAACAGAAAATGCTGGAAAAACTCAGCAGGTCAGGCAACATCCGTGGAGAGAAATTTGAGTTGACGTTTCGGGTCGAACCCTTCTTCAAAACTGGAAAGAAAAGAAAATAGATCGAAGGCAGGGCTGCGATCGGACAAAAGAAGTGAAAGAGACAAAAGAGGTAGAAGAGACAATAAAAGGTGTTCGAAGCCAGACGAGATGGTAATAGGCTGAGATTAGGTGTGAAGTGCACTGGCAGGGCAAGAGATAGCTGCCAGGTGGGAGAGTGAAACAAAAGGAAATGGGGGGGGGGGGAAAGGAGTGGAAAAATTACAGGAAAAAAATTAATGGGGGCCAAGATTATGATCTGAAATTGTTGAACTCGATATTGAGTCCGGAAGGCTGCAAGGTGCCGAATCGGAAGATGAGGTGCTGTTCCTCGAGTTTACAAACAACATTGGACACCGAGCCACATAAGGAGATATTAGGACAGGTGACCAAAAGCTTGGTCAAAGAGGTAGGTTTTAAGGAGCATCTTAAAGGAGGAGAGAGAGGTAGAGAGGTTTAGGGAGGGAATTCTAGAGTTTCGGTCCCAGGCAGCTGAAGGCACGGCCGCCAATGGTGGAGCGATTAAAATCGGGGATGCGATAGCGGCCAGAATTGGAGGAGCGCAGAGATCTCGGAGGATTGTGGGGCTGGAGGAGGTTTACAGAGATAGGGAGGGGGCGAAGCCGTGGGGGGATTTGTAAACAAGGATGAGAGTTTTAAAATACAATATTGAGGCTTTATAAAAAACTTGCAATGCAAAACTGCATTCCTACAAATTCAGAGCCAGCAGATATTGAATGAGAGAGCAGCAAGCACAGAGAATCAGTAGTCCAAAAACTCCGCGAACCTTCTGTTGCAAGCAACAGTAAGATTGCAGCTACCCTTGGACCTGTTGTTCGAGTTACTCACTGCAGCCCTGCTTTCTTTTGTCTCTTACATGCTCGATTCTGTCAGTCAGTCTCCCGGCTGATTGCCTAACTCTTATCTGTGAATTGTTCTGATTCATGCCTGACCTCAGTGGCAATGGTGCGCAGAGAATTTTTTTTTTGTCACTTTGGTAATGCCTTCATTACGGTTCAGAATTCTCAGACCCTTTGGGATTTGGGCAGTTGGGGTGGTGGGGGGGGTGGCTGGTTGGCTATGAAGGTTGTAAAAATCTGACGGTGGAGCCAAGTGCCAAGTTCTGATCCCTGTCTCAGCAGCTGCTGTCTGAATCTCTCTCGATCAGGGACAAATACAGACCCATTTCCAATTTCCAATCAGTCAAACACAAGCCCCATTCTTTGTGTGAAACTAAGGGTGCGCCGTGCTACGTATAATTTAGAACCGATGAAGATATTGCGTAAAAAAAAGCGCAGCTGAAAATCGGGGAAAAAAGGTATAAAATAAGGCATCAATTTTTAATATGCTTCCTTGTGATTAAGGCGTCTTCCGTTAATTAATAGCCTTGTGTTTTTAATTGTGTTATAATTACAGTCTTGTACTATCGGGAGATATTTCCCAGATTTATGGTTGAATTAATGAAAAAAAAAACAGGCTGCAAATCCAAGATAATGCATGTGGATTTTCCCCGTTGCTGTGTCGCTGCAGTGTGAATTGGCTGCCTCGTGTTTATATCCTGAATTCATCGTGTGTGCTATCTTTAGATGAGCGAGCAGGCAAAGGAAATCGCAGCATCCTGTCTTAGGGCCTCAATTTTTACCCCCACCCCCAACCCCAACCCCACCGCCAGACCCTCCTCCCATCATTAAAATATCAGGATCGGCCAGCCCGACCCTACTCCCGCCCTTTTAGGGTCATGGGGGGAAAATTCAGTTGTTTGCGCCTCCCATTAGCGCCTTAAGAGGGCGCTAATGGGGCGCAAAGCAACTAGCGCCCGGGTGCGGCGATGTTTGCGCCGCTCACGAAATTAACTAGACATGTTGCGGCGGCGCTAAACACTACCGTCACGATCTCCTGCGCCGGCAGATCGTGACGTCAGTCGAGTGCGCAACACCCCGTTAGCGCCCCGGACCGGATATTGAGCGGCGCCCCCTGCCTTACCGCCTGCCGCTAGCAACGACAGGTTGAGGGGAGCGTTTTGCTGTCAGAAAGGGACTGGGGGAGCGCTATTTAAAGGTGACCGCTTCCTGCCTTTTTTTGTTGGTGACATTTTTGCACCACGCATTCTGAGAGAGAGAGAGACTTCTGGAGAGATTCAACGCTGTGTGAAGGAGTTTTGGGTACTGAGCAGCACTTTGCAGGTTTATTTTGATTTGCTCTTCCTTGCTTCGCCAGCGCTCTGAGGTAGCGCCTTGCTCCTCGGCCTTTGCGCCTTAAGACAGGTGTGAAGCGCCTGATTTAGCGCTCCAATCACCTCCAGGGGCGGTAAAAGCCAAGTTTGCCGTCGGAGGCGATAATTAGCGCCAGGCGCTAAACTTTGCACACGGCCGATAATGGCGCCCCAAACGGGGCGATACTGAATTTTTCACCATAGAGTCACAGCACAGAAAGAGGCCCATCGGCCCATCGTGTCCACGCCGGCCATCAAGCCCTGTCTATTCTAATCCCATTGTCCAGCACTTGGTCCGTAGCCTTGTATGCTATGGCGTCTCAAGTGCTCATCTAAATGCTTCTTGAATGTTGTGAGGGTTCCTGCCTCTGCCACCCTTTCAGGCAGTGAGTTCCAGATTCCAACCACCTTTTGGGTGAAAAAGTTTTTCCTCAAATCCCCTCTAAACCTCCTGCCCCTTACCTTGAAACTATGCCCCCTGGTTATTGACCCCTCTACTAAGGGGAAAAAGTTCCTTTCTATCGACCCTATCTATGCCCCTCATAATTTTGGACACCTCAATCAGGTCCCCCCTCAGCCTTCTCTGCTCCAAGGAAAACAACCCCAGCCTGTCCAGTCTCTCTTCATAGCTGAAGCGCTCCAGCCCAGGTAACATCCTGGTGAATCTCCTCTGCACCCTCTCCAATGCAATCACATCCTTCCTGTAGTGTGGCGACCAAAACTGCACACAGTATTCCAGTTGTGGCCTAACCAGTGTTTTAAAGGGCATAATTCAGGGCACGGACGAGGCTTCCGCGAGAGCCAGGCTGGGGCTTAATTGCGCCGTGACTTAACTTTAACAGAAAGTGGAAGGGGAGGCCCGAGCTGTGGGATCCGAGGTGGGAGCTGCCTACTCCTTGTGGGCCAGCAGGAGCAGGAGCGCTGCCTCCTCCCACCCCTGACCCCTCACCCCTGACCCCTCAAGGAAGCGTTCGGGCTCCCCATCCTCACCAACCCATTAATATCGGGGCCTATGTATCCGATTGGTACCTTTCAGAATTCCTTCAGCCTCTTATTGTCATTATCGGTGCATTAGCCAAAGATTTGTAATGAGCTGTTAACAACAGGGCCTCACTCCAAAGGGATTTAGTTCTCCAATGAGAAAGAGCCATTTTTCAGTAAATCTCCATTGCAAGGTGGAGTCACTTCTCACACAGAGTGCTCTTGTTTCATTCTTTGAAGGGGGCTGCTCCTCAACCCCTGGCTCCACTTCAGCCCCCACGCCCGTGACCTTCAGCCACCCGGAGAGGGTGGGCCATGAGGGAGGACCACCTCGTGGGTCTGCTCCTGGGCCTGGCCAAGGTGGCCACCTACAGGCCTGGGTTGGATGGTCAGCTCCAGCTGCCTGGCCTCTCTTCTCTGATCGTGTCTGCGCCCGGGTGTTCCCGGAGAAGGCGCGCACGGTGTCCACATGTACGTTTGAGACTTTCCATGACCGATGGTCACTGGAGGGATACAGCAGAAACAGGTGATAATATTCTGATTTAATTTGAAAAGCTTCCTTTGTTTAACCTTTCAAAACTAATTTAAAACTCTGCTGCCCATGTCCTAACTCGCACCAAGTCCCGTTCGCCCATCACCCCCTGTGCTCGCTGACCTACATTGGCTCCCGGTTAAGCAACGCCTCGATTTCAAAATTCTCATCCTTGTTTTCCAATCCCTCCATGGCCTTGCCCCTCCCTATCTCTCTAACCTCCTCCAGCCCTACAACCCCCCCACTCCGAGATATCTGCGCTCCTCCAATTCTGCCCTCTTGAGCATCCCCTGATTTTAATCACTCCACCATTGGCGGCTGTGCCTTCAGCTGCCGAGGCCCTAAGCTCTGGAATTCCCTCCCTAAGCCTCTCCGCCTCTCTCTTCTCCTTTAAGACGCTCCTTAAAGCCTAACTCTTTGGCCAAGCTTTTGGTCACCTGCCCTAATATCTCCTTATGTGGCTCGGTGTTAAATTTTGTTTGATAATCGCTCCTGTGAAGCACCTTGGGATGTTTTACTAGGTTAAAGGTGCTACGTAAATGCAAGTTGTTGTTGTTGTTACAAAGTTGCTTTAAATATCTTGACCCTCTCCACGTTTTCTCAATGTATGGTACTGGCTGTAACTGGGCAGATTGTGCAGTAACTGTTGTATTCTGGGGCCAGCCGTTACCTTGTTGAAGATGTTACCCAGCCAATCCACAGGTAAGGTGTCTCTCCGTTGTAAATTAAAGTGTGTAACTGAAACATGTGAGAGAATAGAAAAAAGAAAGAAAGACTTGCATTTCTCTAGCGCCTTTCATGACCACCGGACGTCCCAAAGCGCTTTACAGCCAATGAAGTACTTTTTGAAGTGTAGTCACTGTTGTAATGTAGGAAACGCGGCAGCCAATTTGCGCACAGCAAGCTCCCACAAACAGCAATGTGATAATAACCAGATAATCTGTTTTAGCGATATTGATTGAGGGATAAATATTGGCCCCAGGACACCGGGGAGAACTCCCCCTGCTCTTCTTCAAAATAGTGCCACAGGATCTTTTGTGTCCACCTGAGAGGGCAGACGGGGCCTCGGTTTAACGTCTCATCCGAAAGGCGGCACCTCCGACAGTGCAGCACTCCCTCAGTGCTGCACCGGGAGTGTCAGTCTGGATCTTTGTGCTCCAGTCTCTGAAGCGGGACTTGAACCCACAACCTTCTGACTGAGAGGCGAGGGGAAGAAGGGAAAGGCTTCCTAAACACAGTGGACTCTGAGATACACTTACAATTTAGTGGCATGTAGCAAAAGAAGAAATCTTTTTCCCAACAGTTGTATAAGAAAACCAGTTAATGCGTGGATTGCTTGAAAATGAGGTTTGTTAAAGGGACACACATCATGAAAAATTGTTTGGGGAAACATTTCTTTCTTTGCATACAAACGCAACAACGTAAATTTAATTGTAACGTGTCATACCACCTGCACGCATTGTGACAAATGATGCTTTTCTCTCCTGAAACAAGGCAAGTCCTTTTTAAAACTCCAGGTCATGAATTGGATGTCAGAAATGGAACTAAAGACATTGCACCAGAAATGTCTAAAAAAGTATTCAAGTGCAACCACAGCTTCTGAAATGTGAGTCATGTTATAAATTTCAGTCTTTACTGCAACAACAACTTGCATTCAAGTAGCGCCTTTAACCTAATAAAACATCCCAAGACTCTTCTCAGGAGCGCTGTCAAACAATTTTCGATATCGAGCCGCATAAAACAATATTAGGACAGGTGACAAAAGCTTGGTCAAAGAGGGAGGTTTTAAGAAATGTCTCAAAGGAGGAGAGGGAGGTTTCAGGAGGGAATTCCAGAGCTTGGGGCCCAGGCAGCTGAAGGCACGGTCTTAGTTAGGGAAAGTATTGCGCTGCCATACCTGTATATTTTTATACATACCATGTCTTTTAAGAATAATGAAGTATAGTCATTCGAATCTCGCGAGTGAATGTTTCTTGTTTGTGACCAATTACTCGAGTTTGTGTCTTGCCCAATGATCAGATTAGACAGCCTCTGATAATTTTATAAAGGATCAATGTTTGATTCATGAAGGATTTCTGTCGTTTACTTTCCAATGAAGCAGCCTGTCTCTTAGCACTGTATATTCGCTGGAGTTTAGAAGAATGAGAGGGGATCTCATTGAAACTTATAAAATTCTAACAGGACTAGACAGACTAGATGCAGGAAGGATGTTCCTGATGGTCGGGGAGTCCAGAACCAGGGGTCACAGTCTAAGGATAAGGGGTAGGCCATTTAGGACAGAGATGAGGAGGAATTTCTTCACCCAGAGAGTGGTGAACCTGTGGAATTCTCTACCACAGAAGGCAGTTGAGGCCAATTCATTAAATATATTCAAGAAGGAGTTAGATATATTTCTTAAGGATAAAGGGATCAAGGGATATGGGGAGAAAGCAGGGACCGGGTACTGAACTTGGATGATCAGCCATGATCTCATTCAATGGCAGAACAGGCTCGAGGGGCTGAATGTATTATGTCCGTGTATAATTGAGACACGGACTGCAGGAGTTGATTATAACAAGTCTTTACTGAATGGAGACAACCTGGAAACTGAAACTACAGAAGCCTGCTAGGGCCTTTTATACAGGGGTGGTCACTGCCGGTACTGCAGTCTGAAACCAGTTATTCCCTTAAAGGTACATACACAACAATTCCTCCCCTTTTAGATAAACAGTACATAACATTCATTTAACAACTAAATAATAACTAATTACAATTACAATTACGGTTGCTAGATACATTGGTTGAAGTTAAGCAATTATAAGTTCAGTCTTTGAGGAGGCTTCCTGATTTTGTCTGGATAACGCCTCTTTGGGATATCAGGTTCTTCTGGCAAGGTTGAGTCGGGATCAATGTCGTTGTTTGGTTCGTCTGCTTCCAATATCACCGATTCAGCGGTAGATGCAATTGGTACTTCGGTTTCATCGCCAGGTGTATCAGATCGTGGTGTGGAGTTGACGTTTTCCAGTGACTCTAGAATCTGGTCAGCATGGCGTCTTACAATGCTCTCTCCAACGTCCACGGTATACATTAGAGGTCCTTGCCGTGTACAGATCGTTCCTGGCTGCCACTTCTCTGTGCGGTAGTCCCGGGCCAAAACTGGTTGACCTATCTTAAAACTCCTGGTCGGCCTTTCATTCATATTCTGAAACTGCCTGTTCTCCACATTTCTTCTGACGTTTGGCTGAACCAAATCCAAGCGGCATCGTAGTCTTCGATTGAAGAACATCATGGCTGGAGTTTGGCTGGTAACCGCATGTGTCGCATTCCGGTAGGCAAACAAGAAGTTATCCACCTTGTGTTGTCGGGGTATATCTTCATTACACATTGCCTTGATAGCCTTCTTGAATGTTTGAACAAACCTCTCAGCCAATCCATTAGTGGCTGGATGATATGGGGCGGATGTGTAATGCTTAACACTATTGTTCTTTAAGAACCTCCGGAACTCTTCAGACACAAACTGTGGTCCATTGTCAGAGCAAATCTGTTCAGGCAGCCCATTCCTGGCGAATATGGTTCGTAAGACTGTGATAGTTTTTTCTGTGGTGGTTGAGGACATTTTTATTACCTCTGGCCACTTTGAATGTGCATCCACCGCAATTAAAAACATCGAGTCCATAAAGGGACCAGCAAAATCAATGTGCACCCTTTGCCATGGAGATGAGGGCCACTCCCATGGATGTAGAGGGGCTTGTGGTGGGGCGTTTTGGACCTTCTGGCATCCTGTACAGGTCTTGGTCATCTCTTCGATTTCTCTATCGATTCCCGGCCACCACACAAACGCTCTGGCTAAGTTCTTCATTTTTACCCCTCCCAGATGACCCTCATGAAGCTCATTGAGCACTCTATCCTTCAATTTGGGTGGAATTACTACTCTGGGTCCACACATCAAGGTTCCTCTGCACACTGACAGCTGTTCTCTTCTCGGCGAGAATGCTGGCAGCAGTGGTTCGCCATGTGCTGGCCATCCCTTCACCGTTAAATCATAGACCCTGGAGAGTGTCGGGTCATTTCGTGTTTCCTTTTCTATGTTTGCATTCGTCACAGGGAGACATTCGACTATAGTCGAGTGGAATAACTCCACTGGATCCACTGCCAGTTCTTCTTCCACCGTCGGCAACGGTAGGCACGACAATCCATCAGCATTCCCATGCTGTTTAGTTCCTTTGTACTCGATGTCATATTGGTGTGCCCCTAGGAAAAGGGACCATCTCTGTAGCCGGTGTGCCGTCATTATCGGTACGCCCTACTGAGGTTTGAAAATGGAGATGAGAGGTTGATGATCAGTTAGTAGTGTAAATTTCTGACCATGCAGGCAGTGATTGAACTTCTTCACCCCCCACACCAGGCTGAGGGCCTCTCTGTCAATCTGGGCGTAGTTACGCTCGGCTGAAGTTAACGAGCGTGACGCAAAAGCTATCGGCCTCTCTGAACCATCAAGGAATTTATGTGACAGTACCGCCCCAATGCCGTAGGGAGACGCATCACACGCCAGTCTTATCGGTAGTGATGGGTTGTAGTGAGCCAATACTTCTCTTGAAGTGATTAGGTCCTTACTCTTCTGAAAGGCCCGCTTACATTCATCGCTCCATTTCCATGCTACTCCCGTTCGTAGTAGGGCGTTCAGTGGATGCAGAATTGTGGACAAATTCGGCAAAAACTTATGGTAGTAATTCACCAATCTGAGGAATGACCTCAGTTGCGACACATTTTCAGGCGCTGGAGCCTTAACTACCACTTCAATTTTGTCAGGGGACTTATGCAACCCCTCTTCATCAATCACGTGGCCACAATACGATATCTGTTTCTTAAAAAACTCATACTTGGGGCGATTGGCTCGTAGCCCATGTTCACGTAGTCTAGTGAGCAGCTGCTCTAGGTTGGCAAGGTGTTCACAGTCATCTTCACCTGTCACTAGGATGTCGTCCAAGTAACACTGAGTCCCCGGAATCCCTTGCAGGACTTGTTCCATCGCTCTTTGCCATATCGCCGGAGCTGATGCTACTCCGAATACCAGTCGATTATACTGGTAAAGACCTTTGTGAGTGTTTATCGTGAGATACTTCCTAGAGGATTCTTCAACCTCCATCTGCAAATATGCTTGTGCTAGGTCAATTTTTGTAAAACGCTTCCCTCCAGATAGTGAGGCGAAGATATCTTCTATCCTTGGAAGAGGATATTGTACTGTGTGAAGGACTGGGTTCACCGTCACCTTGAAGTCCCCACAGATGCGAACCTTCCTTGGCTCCTCAGACTTATTGTTTAACGTTTTCTTCATGACAGGAACGATGGGTGTCGCCCACTTGCTCCAGTCTACCTTAGATAACACGCCTGCATTCTCCAGATTCTCCAGCTCTGCCTCGACAGCTGGGCGAATTGCATATGGTACCGGTCTTGCTTTGAAAAACTTGGGAATTGCATTCTCCTCTATTTTTATCGAGGCGGCTACGCCTTTAAGAGTGCCCAGTTCTTGTTGAAATACCTCTTTGGCGTCAGCTAAGATTGTTGACAATCGTCCAGGAGTGACGTCGTCATCCTTTTTACCAGCCACCGTCAGTGCCTGAATGGAGTGCCAGTCTAAACTTATCTTTCTGATCCATTCACGTCCCAATAATGGTGGTCCACCATCTTGCAGAATGTAGAGATACAATTTCCGTATTTTCTTGCCATTGTATTCGACAGAAACATAGAAACATAGAGATAGGAACAGGAGTAGGCCATTCGGCCCTTCGAGCCTGCTCCGCCATTCAATGAGATCATGGCTGATCTTCGTCTGAGATCATAGCTGATCTTACCAGTTCAGTACCCCGTCCCCGCCTTTTCTCCGTAACCCTTAATCCCCTTAGCCTTCAGAAATATATCCAATTCTCTCTTGAAAATATTTATTGAATTAGCCTTCACAGCCCTCTGTGGCAGGGAATTCCACAGGCTCACCACTCTTTGAGTGAAGAAATTCTTCCTCATCTCTGTTTTAAATGATTTGCCCGCTATTTTTAGACTGTGGCCCCTGGTTCTGTGCTCCCCGGCCATTGGAAACATTCTCTCTGAATTCAGCCTGTCCAGGCCTGCCATAATTTTATATGTTTCGATGAGATCCCCTCTCAATCTTCTAAACTCCAGTGAGTACAAGCCCAAACTATTTAATCTCTCTTCGTAGGTCATTCCCGCCATTCCAGGTATCAGCCTGGTGAATCGCCGTTGCACTCTTTCCATGGCAAGAACATCCTTCCGCAGATGGGGCGACCAAAACTGTACACAATACTCCAGATGCGGTCTCACCAGCACCTTGTACAGCTGTAGTAAGGTATCCCTATTCCTATACTCGAACCCCCTTGATATGAAGGCCAACATACCATTTGCCTTCTTAATCGCCTGTTGCACCTGCATGCTCTCCTTCAGTGACTGGTGCACAAGAACACCCAGGTCCCTCTGCACTTCCCCATCTCCCAATCTATTGCCATTTAGATAATAATCTACCCTCCTGTTTTTACCCCCAAAGTGGATAACCTCGCATTTATCCACATTATAGTGCATCTGCCACGTATCCGCCCATTCCCCCAACCTGTCCAAATCGCACTGTAGCCTCCTGACATCCTCATCAGAGCCCACCCCTCCTCCTAGTTTAGTGTCGTCAGCGAATTTGGAAATATTGCATCCAATTCCCTGATCCAGATCATTTATATATATTGTGAACAGCTGGGGTCCCAGGACAGATCCTTGCGGCACCCCGCTGGTCACTGCCTGCCACTCCGAAAACGAGCCGTTTATTCCAACTCTCTGTTTTCTATCCGCCAGCCAGTTCTCTATCCACGTTAATACTTTGCCCCCAATTCCATGAGCCTTAATTTTGCATGATAATCTTTTGTGTGGAACCTTATCGAAGGCTTTCTGGAAGTCAAGGTACACCACATCCACTGGCTCTCCCCCATCTATTTTACCAGTTACTTCCTCAAAAAATTCCAGCAGATTAGTCAAACACGATTTACCCTTATTTTTCCTCTGGGGTATACTTTTTGCCCTGTATACGTCCTCAAGACAATGGATGTCTCTCTCAAGGGTATGTGTGAGAATAGCCGCTCGTAGTCTCGTCGATTCATGACGGTTAGCGCTGATCCTGTATCCAATTCCATTTTGACTTGGGACCCTGCTATCGTGAGGGTGACCCAAATGGTTCGGTGACCCTCTTTTGCGATTACGTTGTGAAGTTTGAGACAGCTTAGTCTCTTGTTCCCAGATTCACTATCGCTCATCTGGTCTTCGGAACTACTGTCCGTCATCTTTTGTACTTTCCTGTACGGTTCCTTCGTAGCCTTTTTGTTGTCGTTGGTCTTCTTCCCAGACCTGCAAACTCGTGCAATGTGTCCCAGCTTTCCGCATTGCCTGCATATTTTGTCCTTGGACCAGCAGTCCTTCTGGTCATGGTTTGTTCTGCCGCAGCGATAACATTTTGCAAATCCCCGTGTCATTTCGTGGGTGCCGCATTCCTGTGGCTTTTGTTGTATTTCCGCAGCTCCCCTTGCTGCTGCTTCATACGATACTGCCACGCTGAAAGCCTTATCTAGCGTCAGCTCTTTCTCTGAGAGTAACCTCTTCTGGGTTCCTTCACTCAGGAGTCCACAGACAAACTTGTCCCGTAAGGTATCTGCCAGTCCTGCTCCGAACTGGCAGTGCTTTGATAGCTTGCGTAGTTCCGTAATGTAATCAGCATTGCTCTCATTTTTATGCTGATTTCTCCTGTGGAATTTAAATCTTTCTGCTATCAGCCGCGGTGTAGGATTTAGGTGTTCCTGTAGGATAGCAACAATTTCGTTAAAACTCTTCGCCTTCGGTTTGGCTGGAGTAATCAGGTCCCGCAATAGGCCGTACGTTCTTGCGCCCATTAAATTTAGCAATACCGATGCCTTTTTCTCATCGGCTATTTCGTTTGCCTCGCAATATACCTCGACTCTTTCCACATACGTGGTCCAGTCTTCTATTGCATTATCGAAGGCAGTGATATCGCCAGTCTTTGGCGTCTTGAAAATCTAAGATGGCGCCTCCCGCGCTTTGCCTTCGTCCCCGATGGATCAAAATGGCGCCTCCCGCGCTTTTCCTTCTTCCCCGCCGAGTTAAGATGGCGCCTCCCGCGCTTTCCCGCCGCTGCCGCTGCTGCCAACGCTGTTGCTGGCGATTATATTTATTTTACTATCGCGCTTCAATATTTGCTCCGTTAATTGAAGAACCATCCCGTCGTGGAGCAGACCCTCTGGGACACTTCCCTCCCTCTTCTTAGGTCCGAACGCTGCCCGGCTTCGAAGCACCGGCCGCACCCTGTGTGCTCCACCCTCTCTCTCTCTCTTTGCTTCCCGACTCGCTGCCCGGCCCCGTTGCAGAGCCACCCGATCGAGCTCTAGCCCGCCGCAGCCCAGGAAGGATCAGTGCACTACCTGCCACCAGCCCGATTAGCTGGGAAACCACAGACTGGAGAACCAAGCCTGGCTCTCGACAGTCTCTCCTGCACTTTTCAATTCGATGATTTGGAGGGTGGTTGCCCACGGTCGATGCCCGTTTCTCGAGTTTCTTTGGATTATTATTTTTTTTTCTTTCTTCTGGCTTCGACCTTCAATAACGTCGTCTGAGGTGCTGCCGAGTTGCAGGTAAGTTCGTTTCTTACTCGTCGCCAGTATTATGTCCGTGTATAATTGAGACACGGACTGCAGGAGTTGATTATAACAAGTCTTTACTGAATGGAGACAACCTGGAAACTGAAACTACAGAAGCCTGCTAGGGCCTTTTATACAGGGGTGGTCACTGCCGGTACTGCAGCCTGAGACCAGTTATTCCCTTAAAGGTACATACACAACAGAATGGCCTACTCCTGCTCCTATCTTCTATGTTTCTATGAACGTTAATACCCCAGGCTTCGCTCTTGGTTATGACTTTAGTTATTTTTGGGCGCTGACGGGACTTATCTAGAGGAGGTCCACAGGTGAAAAACACCTAATCAGGACAAACCTGCGATGCCCTGTGTTCAAAGTCTGTTTGTGTGAAGACCATTAGTGCCACAGAGGAATCGGAAAGCAATTTGGTCAAAATGCAGCTTCCGTTATGAATTCTCTTAAGTTTGAGGACATGATGCAAACCTCCTCATTTTACAGCAAATCGAAACATACAGAAAGGGAAAAGTAAGGACTTATATTGTGCCTTTCACGGCCTCTGACGTCCCAAAGCGCTTTACAGCCAATGACGTTCTTTTGAAGTGGAGTCACTGTTGCAATGTGGGAAACGCAGCAGACAATTTCTGCACAGCAAGCTCCCAAAAACAGCAACGTGATAATGACCGGATAATCTGTTTTTAGTGATGTTGGTTGAGGGATAAATGTGGGCCAGGACACCGGGGAGAACGCTTCAAATAGTGCCACGGGATCTTTCACATCTACCTGAGAGGGCAGACGGGGCCTCGGTTTAACGTCTCACCTGAAAGACGGCACCTCCGACAGTGCAGAGGTGTCAACCTAGATTATGGGCTCAAGTCTGTATAATGGTAATGAGCTTCTGGTATGCAGTGTTAATTCCAATTATAGAACTCTCAGAGCATCAAAGTGTGCTGTGGGGGTTGAATGCAAGATATGCATTGCCTGTAGATGCTGGTCACGTTCTTAATGTGTTCTGATAGTTCTTTTTTAATCAACTAACCCTGTCTCACTGACTTTTTGCAAACGTCCCTCCAAATAGTCCGGTCAGAATAATGATCTCCAGACCCGTGAGCTATGCTGAAAAATAAAGGGCGGGGGAGGGGGAGGGGGAGGGGAGGGGGGTTTAATGTTGGCTCTTTCTGCACCTTTTGGGTTCGGCCAGAAATGGTGTCTTCCTAAATTAGTACAAAACTATTGGCATTTGGTGGGAATCTGGAACTCACTGCCTGAAAGGGTGGTAAAGGCAGAAACCCTCATCACATTAAAAAAGTTATAATAAAATTATGAGGGGCCTAGATAAAGTGGATAGAAAGGACCTATTTCCCTTAGCAGAGGGGTCAAAAACCAAGGGGCACAGATTTAAAGTAATTGGGGGAAGGTTTAGAGGGGATTTGAGGGGAAATTTCTTCACCCAGAGGGTTGTGGGGATCTGGAACTCACTGCCTGAAAGGGTGGTAGAGGCAGGAACCCTAACCACATTTAAAAAGTACTTGGATGTGCACTTGGGATGCTGTAACCTGCAGGGCTACGGGCCAAGAGCTGGGAAGTGGGATTAGGCTGGATAGCCCTTTGTTGGCCGGAGCGGACACGATGGGCCGAATGGCCTCCGTCTGTGCCGTGAATTTCTCTGATTCTACGAATCTATTCTATGAAAGTACATTGTAAGATAATAACATCTGTAATGCATTTGCCTGTCTCTGCTGCTTTCGAAGCGGCATTAACAACGAGTTAGCTCCTTTTGATAAAGGACTTTTTAAACAAGTGTTGACCATTTGAACACTGTGCTATCCCGTTGTGTAATATATAAAGGCCTATGGGGGAAAATCAATGTCTGTAGCCCGTACGTCTGAGAGGACTTGACCTTGAGAATTCTAGCAAACTGAAACTCTCTCTTCAAAAATAACTGCCGAAGTATTTTTCTTTGGGATATTCTGATGTTTTGGCCCCTGAACGAGAGGGGGAGCAATGATTAGGTTCAGTCTGGTGTGGGGGGACGCACATTTTGACAACAGACTAAGTGCATTCCAATGCATCAGTTGGAAGGGGGGTCAAGCACTATATTGACCAGATACTGGTAGATGTAATTGACCTGCCAATAGGCATCCCCAATCAATCTAGTAAAGGATGGAAAGCACCGTGCAGTTTTGTGTTGATTGCGAATTTGAACCAGTCGACATAGCATGCCTCATATCCATTATAAGAATTCAAAATGCCTCCTTTCATGCTTCATTCTTATTTCTGACATTTGCCATTGCTGCCGGATATTTTGCAGGTGGAATTCGAACCAGCTGATTTTGCTACGACTTGTATTTGGATTTCGGACCAAGTTATAGTCACGCCTTTTGGTTTGACAAATGCCCCAGGAACCTTTTTTAAAGATTGATGGAGTCCGTTCAGTGAGGACTGCAGTGATACACTTCTCCAATATATTTCAATGATATCTTTTGTCTCTTCAAGGTCTGCTGAAGAGCATCTGGTAGGACTAGGGGATGTGAGACTGGACTAAAATACAGGCCCTCCAAGCGTTTTTTTCATGTGAATCCAAATGTCATATTTAAATAGCATAGCCCTGGATAAGGGAATTACAACAAATCCCAGAAAATGTTTGAAATATGCATCCTATCAATGTTACGTTGGACCAGATTTGACTATTCCCTTGTTGCAAATGGTTCTTAGATATGATACTGTTAGAAAAACGTAAAACTGAAGAACAGAGCTTGCAAGTTTCGAATTCTAAGGTGAGTTTTTGGAGTAGGAAGTCTGATGCTAACACAAACCCATCTGATAAGGAGTTCAGTTCAGTTATTGATGCTTTTTTCAATAATTCGGAGTAGTTTTATCTGACGTGAGAACTAACTTTTTTTTATTTGTTTGTGGGATGTGGGCGTCGCTGGCAAGGCCAGCATTTATTGCCCATCCCTAATTGCCCTTGAGAAGGTGGTGGTGAACCAGCTTCTTGAACCGCTGCAGTCCGTGTGGTGAAGGTGCTCCCACAGTGCTGTGAGGGAGGGAGTTCCAGGATTTTGACCCAGCGACGATGAAGGATCGGCCGATATACTTCTAAGTCAGGATGGTGTGTGACTTGGAGGGTAACTTGGAGGTGGCGATGTTCCCATGCGCCTGCTGCTCTTGCCCTTCTAGATGGGCATGGTCGCGGGTTTGGGAGGTGCTGCCGAAGGAGCCTTGGCGAGTTGCTGCAGTGCATCTTGTAGATGGTACACACTGCAGCCACGGTACGCCGGTGGTGAAGGGAGTGAATGTTTAAGGTGGTGGATGGGGTGCCAGTCAAGTGGGCTGCTTTGTCCTGGATGGTGTTGAGCTTCTTGAGTGTTGTTGGAGCTGCACTCATCCAGGCAAGTGGAGAGTATTCCATCACACTCCTTACTTGTAGATGGTGGAAAGGCTTTGGGAAGTCAGGAGGTGAAACACTCGCCACAGAATACCTAGCCTCTGACGGAAAAATGCCTTACTTTTCCCAGAATACGTTTTTGAGTGTGCTTGAGAGAAGCCCGAAAGGTCACTGCTCATGAAATCATTAATCAGACTGCAAAGTTACAAGAGAAGGTGTCGTTTTTTTTAAATTGTGTGAGCTTGATGCTGCTACCTGCCTTCAGTAAATGTCTTAAAGTACCTCCCTAAAAACTCAGAAAATAATGCAACCCATATATAACGGCCAAGATTAAAAAGAAAATCTGCTGTCTTTATATAGCCCAATGTCAAAAATATTGCTGTATAACACCTCTTAAGGTGTTAAAAAGACGGCAATTTTAACCAAATGCGCCCGTTGAGGAAACTGACGGGATTGTGCGCAACTCTGGTTTTACACGCTGCCCCATTTTAACTCTCCATTGAAGTCAGTGGAAAGAAATATTGGGTGGGGCATTCCACCCGATCTCGTCCATTTCCCGACGGGCGGGTTAAGTTCAAATTACCTCCTTTTTAGCATGCCTATGGTAATTGACAAAGTTGGTCATAAATTAATAG
Organism: Somniosus microcephalus; assembly: GCF_052327205.1. Taxonomy (NCBI): domain Eukaryota; kingdom Metazoa; phylum Chordata; class Chondrichthyes; order Squaliformes; family Somniosidae; genus Somniosus; species Somniosus microcephalus. Next base: position 40,813,239 of record NC_141015.1, on the reverse strand, counting down.
GACTTATAAAAGAACGCAGTAAACATGATCCAACAATAAAGAGATGGCAGTAAGTGGTTTAAGCCGCATTGTAATACTTACTTCTGTTTTGTGTCTGTGATAGAAGGATAAGTAAAGGATTAATCCTGTGTACATTTGAACTTAGCCTCACGTTGCACTATTCCCAATATACTGGATGTCCGTTCATTTGTACTAAACCTGAAGAGTAGAAATACTTTCTGTTGATGTAGCAAATCTAACTTTAAAGGAATGACATTGCTACCGAACTGTAGTGTTTGTACGTCAGAAGTACAGACTTTTTATTAGCACGGACTTGTATGCATGACATCACAAAGTTCCATGCTGCAACCTATATTTCATCTGCTTGCTCTTGTCATTAACCCATCCCAACCTCTTAAGGTGTGAAACGCTGATTGACTGCATGCTATCTTCATTTTATTCTTAGGAATATAGGAACAGGAAGAGGCCAATCAACCCCTCGAGCCTGTTCTGCCATTCAATGAGACCATGACCTAACTCCATCTACCCGCCTTTGTCCCAAATCCCTTAAAACCTGTGGTTAACAGAAATCTAACAATCTCAGATTTAAAATTAACTTGAAGTAAAATCCTTTGAGTTACCCTGATCAAGTTAACACTTCATAGATGGAGGATGTACTGGTGGGCTAAGAGTTAAGACAGCAGCAGCGGAGGTGGCGGCGGCGGTGCGGACCTGCGAGGGACGAGGCTGAGCGGCGGTTTAAAAAGTGTGCCAGAGTTCAGGTGAGGTGTACTAATCTGCAATCTCCGAGATCAGAGGGAGGGAGAGAAGTAAAAAGTAATTGAAGTGTGACATCACCAGAAAGCAGGTAGGTGATTGGTTGATGAGTATTTCTCTCTTTATAAACTAAAACTCTGTGGTTTATAGTTACTTATGTCTCTCTGGCGTGGCGGGGACTGTTGGTAAACCATTTAACTGTAGTGTAATTAGTGGGATTGATTGATTTAATTTAAATTCAATTAATTAAAGGGTAAGTCATGGCAGGACAGCCCGGCCACGTGGTCTGCTCCTCCTGCGATATGTGGGAACTCAGGGACACTTCCTGTGTCCCTGACAACTACATGTGCAGGAAGTGCATCCAGCTGCAGCTACTGACAGACCGCATTGCGGCACTGGAGCTGCGATTGGATGCATACTGGAGCGTTCGCGATGCTCGGGACATCGTGAATAGCACGTTTACGGAGCTGGACACACCGCAGGTAGAGGTTGGACAGGCAGACAGGGAACGGGTGACCAACAGGCAGAGTACTTGGCGCATGCAGGTAGTGCAGGGGTCCCCTGTGGACATCCCCCTCTCAAACAGATACACCACTTTGAGTGCTGTTGGGGGGGATCGCTTATCAGAGGAAAGCAGCAGCAGCCAACTTCCTGGCACCAGGGGTGGCTCTGCTACACAGGACGGGAGGAAAAAGAGGGGTAGAGCTATAGTAATAGGGGATTCAATTGTAAGGGGAATAGATAGGCGTTTCTGCGGCCGCAAACGAGACTCCAGGATGGCGTGTTGCCTCCCTGGTGCAAGGGTCAAGGATGTCTCAGAGCGGCTGCAGAACATCTTGGAAGGAGAGGGTGAACAGCCAGATGCCGTGGTGCATATAGGCACCAACGATATAGGTAAAAGGCGGGATGAGGTCATAAAAGTGGAATATAGGGACTTAGGAGGTAAATTAAAACATAGGACCTCAGAGGTAGTAATCTCAGGATTGCTACCAGTGCCACGTGCTAGTCAGAGTAGAAATAGAAGGATATTTCAGATGAATACGTGGCTAGAGGAATGGTGCAACGGGGAGGGATTCAAGTTCCTGGGACATTGGAACCGGTTCTGGGGGAGGTGGGACCAGTTCAAACCGGACGGTTTGCACCTGGGCAGGGCTGGAACCGATGTCCTAGGGGGAGTGTTTGCTGGTGCTCTGGGGGAGGGTTTAAACTAAAATGGCAGGGGGTTGGGAGCCTGAGCAGGGAGACAGAGGAAAGGGAAACAAGGATAAAAGCAAAAGATAGGAAGGAGAAAAACAAAAGTGGCAGTCAGAGAAATCAATGGTTTAAATCAAACATGGCCACAGTAAATAATAATTCTAATAGGTCTAAGAGTGTTAAAAAAACAAGCCTGAAGGCTTTGTGTCTTAATGCAAGGAGCATTCGTAATAAGGTGGATGAACACGGTGGCATAGTGGTTAGCACTGTTGCCTCACAGCACTAGGGACCCGGGTTCAAATCCGGCCTCGGGCGACTGTCTGTGTGGAGTTTGCACATTCTCCCCGTGTTTGCGTGGGTTTCCTCCGGGTGCTCCGGTTTCCTCCCACAGTCCAAAGATGTGCAGGTTAGGTTGATTGGCTATGATAAATTGACCCTTAGTGTTAGGGGGATTAAATACGTGGGGTTACGGGGATAGGGTGGGATATGTGTTGGTGTAGGGGTTACGGGGATCGGGTGGGATATGTGTCGGTGCAGGCTCGATGGGCCGAAATGGCCTCTATCTGCACTGTGGGGTTTCTGTGATTCTGTGATTCTGTGAATTGGCTGCGCAAATAGAAGTAAACGAATATGATTTGGTTGGGATTACGGAAACGTGGCTCAAGGATGGCCAAGGCTGGGAACTCAACATCCAGGGATATTCGATATTCAGGAAAGATAGGCAAAAAGGAAAGGGAGGTGGGGTGGCATTACTGGTTAAAGAAGGGATTAACACAATTGTAAGAAAGGATATTAGCTCTGATGATGTGGAATCTGTATGGGTAGAATTGAGAAATACTAAGGGGCAGAAAACGTTAGTGGGAGTGGTATACAGACCTCCAAACAGTAAGGCGGAGGTTGGGGATGGCATTAAAAGGGAAATTAAAGAAGCGTGCAATAAGGGCACAGCAGTCATCATGGGTGACTTTAATCTACATATAGATTGGGCTAACCAAATTAGTAACAATACTGTGGAGGAGGAATTCCTGGAGTGTTTACGAGATGGTTTCCTGGACCAATATGTCGAAGAACCAACCAGAGATCAGGCCATCTTAGACTGGGTATTATGTAACGAGAAAGGATTAATTAGCAATCTTGTTGTACGAGGCCCCTTGGGTCAGAGAGATCATTATGGGCCAGAAATTCCAGGCCAGAAGCGTGAGTACGGTCGGGTTACTCACGCATCTGGCCGTTGGAAATGCCGGCGTTCAGCAGGAACAGCGCATGCAGGGAACGCCGGCATTTCCAGACCCGAGGTCTATTCACAGCGCGTGCGACTGCACAGGCAGCGCTTGCGCAGTGAACTTTGTAGATTTCACTGATGGATTCAGTGAGGGTAAGACCCTAGAACTTGCACTTAAAAAAAGCAAGTGTAAAGTTGTTCATTGGCTGGGGAAGGAGATATATTTTATGGAGGAGCTTATGAAATGCAATATTTAGGTTTGGGAAAGGGAGGGAAGTTATTTTAAGAAATTTTAACTAAGTTTTAAACTTTAATTTTTTTTTTTTAAACGGGTTTTCAGAACGGTAGGTAGAAGGAGCAATTGTGGCTGTGTGAATGGAATGTGAGAATGAGTTATGTATGTATGTCCACATATATTCCTTTACGTATATGTATGTATGTTTTATATTCCTTTACTAATGTGTATGAATGTATATTTTTAATTATGATTTTCCAATAAGTTACTTTCTCTGAAAGTCATAATTAAATAATACATTCATACACATAAGTAAAGGAATATATACATAACACGCAAAGGAATATATACAGACATACATACTTTCAGAAGCTCCACGATAAGAAATATCTTCCTCCGCAGCCTCTGGAGCAACTGTACCCATGCTTTTTTCATGTGTAAGTTGTAATGACTGGACCTCACTGAAAGCATTAATGAAAGCGGCGAATTATACTGCGCACGCGCTGCCTGTGCAGTCGCACGCGTTCTGCCTCTGAACCCCTTCGTTCAGAGGACAGGAAATGCCGGTTTTCCCCACATGCACTGTGCATGCTGAAAACCGGCATTTCATCCGGCCAGATGTGTAAGTACCCCGACCGTACTAGCGCATTTGGAAGGGAATTACTGGGCCAACATTTTACATGTCAATAAAATAAAAAATTTAACAATTGCACAACTTGCCCCCTCGCATCTGCGACTGAGGGTCCAAGGAGGTGCATTGCGCAAGAGGTCATCATCGTACGTATCCTCACACTGTTCCCTTTGGGGAACTGTATGAAGTGGTGGAAGGATTTATGGCCGTGATTAACGCTCATTCCGTGACCGTAACCATCTTTGAACCAGCCATTAGGGTGGTTAGTCCTATGGCGGGCGGGTTTTACGGGCTCCCACAACCCATCTGAGGGGGGGGGCCACCAACACCCACGGACGCAAGCATCCCGCTGGATGTCCACCCAGAATTTAAAGTTGGAGCTCCGACTCCACTTGCCAGGACTGTCTGGAGTGGGGTTCAAAACCCTACTCCTTCTGGCCCAGCGGCGGGGATGCTTACTGCTACGCAAAAGGCCCACTCCGCACAAAAGGTGACACCCATACGTTTCCTGCGCCTTTTCCCTCCCCGTGACTGGAGCCCTATGCTGCCATTTCACGTTGCTAATTGGATTGGGCCTTTGTCATAGCGGTAGGATCCCCGCCGCTGGGCCAGATCAGGGTAGGGTTTCGAACCCCGCTCCAGACAGTCCCGGCAAGTGGAGTCGGAGCTCCGGCTCTAAATTCTGGGTTGACATCCAGTGGGATATTTGCGTCCGTGGGTGTGGGTGGCCCCCCCTCCTTGTATAGCTTGTGGGAGCCCGTAAAACCCTCCCGCCATAGGACTAACCGCCCTAATGGCTGGTTCAAAGATGGTTACGGTCACGGAATGAGCGTTAATCATGGCCATAAATCCTTCCACCACTTCATACAGTTCCCCAAAGGGAACAGTGTGAAGACACGTATGACGACGACATTGCTAAATAAATAAATATAATTTAAAAAATTCTTTTAGGGCTTTTAAAAGTCTTTAAATTGCTTTAATTCTCTTTAAAACTACTTCAGATTACTCAAAATAATGCAAACATTTTAAAAAGTTTATGAAAGTTACCAAAATCTTCAAAAAACTTCCAAAAACCTATTTAAACTGCTGCTTTGCATGTAAAAATGGTTAGCAACTTGACAGAAACATTGGGGGCGTGTCCAGTGAAACTGAGACCTCAAGGGGCGTGTCTCACTTGCACTGCACGCTCCTGACTTCGCGCTGGCTGCACTCCTGGGCGGCGTGACGTCATACGCTGCCCGGGATTCTTCTTCTGGAAACACCAATTCCAGGCGTCCCTGGAGCTGATCGGCAGTAGCACGGGGTAAGTGTAAATATGGGGCTTGCACGCGCTGCAAGCCCCGTTCTGGAATTTCTGGGCCAATATGATCGAATTCTTCATTAAGATGGAGAATGAAGTAGTTGACTCAGAGACTAGGGTCCTAAATTTAAATAAAGGAAACTACGATGGTCTGAGGCGCGAGTTGGGTAGGATTGATTGGGGAATGTCACTCAAAGGGTTGACGGTGGATAGGCAATGGCAAACATTCAAAGACCGAATGGATGAACTACAGAATTTGTTCATCCCAGTTTGGCATAAAAATAAAACAAAAAAGATGACTCAACTGTGGCTAACAAGGGAAATTAGGGATAGCATAGGATCCAAGGAGAGGACATATAAATTGGCCAGAAAAAGTAATAATCCTGAGGATTGGGAGCAGTTTAGGATTCAACAAAGGAGTACAAAGGGATTAATTAAGAAGAGGAAAATAGAATATGAGAGTAAGCTTGCAGGGAACATAAAAACTGACTGTAAAAGCTTTTATAGATATGTGAAGAGAAAAAGATTGGTGAAGTCAAGCGTAGGTCCCTTGCAGTCAGAAACAGGGAATTTATAATGGGGAACAAAGAAATGGCAGACCAACTAAATACATATTTTGGTTCTGTCTTCACAAAGGAGGACACAAATAACCTCCCAGAGATGCCGGGGAACATAGGGTGTGATGAAAGGGTGGAACTGAAAGAAATCAGTATTTGTAGCGAAATGGTGTTAGGAAAATTGATGGGAATGAAGGCCGATATATCCCCAGGGCCTGATAATCTACATTCTAGGGTACTTAAGGAAGTGGCCCTAGAAATAGTAGATGCATTTCTGGTCATCTTCCAGCATTCGATAGACTCTGGAACAGTACCCATGGATTGGAGGGTAGCTAATGTTACCCCACTATTCAAAAAAGGTGGTAGAGAAAAAGCAGGGAATTATAGACCGGTAAGCCTGACATCGGTAGTGGGGAAAATGCTAGAGTCCATCATAAAAGATGTAACAGCAGAGCACTTGGAAAGCAGTGACAGGATCGGACAAAGTCAACATGGATTTACAAAAGGTAAATCATGCTTGACTAATCTACTGGAATTTTTTGAGGATGTAACTGGTAAAATAGATAAAGGAGAACCAGTGGATGTGGTGTATTTGGACTTTCAGAAGGCTTTCGATAAGGTCCCGTATAAGAGTTTAGCGTGCAAAATTAAGGCACATGGGATTGGGGGCAAGGTATTGACTTGGATAGAGAACTGGTTCGCGGATAGAAAGCAAAGAGTTGGAATAAACGGGTCGTTTTCCGAGTGGCAGGCAGTGACTAGTGGGGTACCGCAAGGATCGGTCCTAGGACCCCAGCTGTTCACAATATATATTAATGACCTGGACGAGGAAATTGGATGTAATATCTCCAAATTTGCAGATGACACAAAGCTGGGTGGGAGGGTATGCTGTGAGGAGGATGTCGTGAAACTCCAGTACGATTTGGACAGGTTGGGTGATTGGGCAGAAACATGGCAAATGCACTATAATGTGGATAAATGTGAGGTTATCCACTTTGGTGGCAAAAACAGGAAGGCAGATTATTATTGGAATGGCAATAGATTGGGAGAAGGGGAAGTGCAAAGAGACCTGGGTGTTCTTGTGCACCAGTCGCTGAAGGTAAGCATGCAGGTGCAGCAGGCAGTTAAGAAGGCAAATGGTATGTTGGCCTTCGTAGCAAGAGGGTTTGAGTACAGGAACAAGGATGTCTTGCTGCAATTGTATAGGGCCTTGGTGAGACCACACCATGAGTATTGTGTGCAGTTTTGGTCGCCTTTTCTGAGGAAGGACGTTCTTGCCATGGAAGGAGTGCAGCGAAGATTCACCAGGCTGATACCTGGGATGGCAGGAATGACGTATGAGGAGAGATTGTGTCGACTGGGCTTATACTCACTGGAGTTTAGAAGATTGAGAGGGGATCTCATCGAAACCTATAAAATTCTGTCAGGCCTGGACAGACTAGATGCAGGAAGGATGTTTCCGATGGCCGGGGAGTCCAGAACCAGGGGTCATAGTCTAAGGATAAGGGGTAGGACATTTAGGACTGAGATGAGGAGGAATTTCTTCACCCAGAGAGTGGTGAACCTGTGGAATTCTCTGCCACAGAGGGCGGTGGAGGCCAGATCATTAAATATATTCAAGAAGGAGTTGGATATATTTCTTAAGGCTAAAGGGATCAAGGGATATGGGGAGAAAGCAGGGACAGGGTACTGAATTTGGATGATCAGCCATGATCTCATTGAATGGCGGAGCAGGCTCGAGGGGCCGAATGGCCTACTCCTGCTCCTATCTTCTATGTTTCTATGTTTCTATGTTTATGTTTGATAACTCGTGAACAACAACTGGGGCAGAGTCTAGCAATGACTGACATGACATGCCTGGTAATGGAGGTTCAGAAAAAAAGAAAGACTTGCATTTCTCCAGCGCCTTTCACGACCACAGGACATCCCAAAGCCCTTTACAGCCAATGAAGTACTTTTAGAAGTGTAGTCACTGTTGTAATGTAGGAAACGCGGCAGCCAATTTGCGCACAGCAAGCTCCCACAAACAGCAATGTGATAATGACCAGATAATCTGTTTTAGTGATGATGATTGAGGGATAAATATTGGGCCAATACACCGGGGATAGCTCCCCTGCACTTCTTCAAAATAGTGCCGTGGGATCTTTTACGTCCACCTGAGAGAGCAGACGGGGGCCTCGGTTTAACATCTCACCTGAAAGACAGCACATCCAGCACTCCCTAAGTACTGGACTGGAGTGTCAGCCTACATTATGGGGCGCAAGTCTCTGGAGTGGGACTTGAACCCACAACCTTTGACTCAGAGGCGAGGAGTGCTGCCCACTGAGCCACAGCTCACACTCCTTTCTTTTTTTGTTTCTGATATGACATGCCTGGTAATGGAGGTTCAGAAGCCAAATCAGTCCTCCGTGGCAGGGCCCATGATCCCATGAACCAGGCTGGTCCTTATCTCCGGGCACGTAGTAGTCTGGCCCACCAATGGAAGGCGGATGGATGGACTGGTCATCGGGGGTTAGGATTCTACCTGCTGTGCTCCAGCTAATCTTGCAAGCCTCTGCCCTAATGAAAAGGATAGTCCTAGCTGAACAAATCGCAGTGATCTCACCAGCGCCCTGTGCTCCTCGGCTGCACAGTTTCACCTGGTTAAGCTCCAGCAAGATTTCTTTGCACACTTCAGACTTGTTTTGATGTTGCTGTAAGGTAAAGAAGGCTTTTGGTACAATTCGGAGGTTTCAACCCTTTTTTCATGAAAGAGCTCACTGAAAGACATGACAACCAGGATGGGGACCACCAACTGATGCTTTGTGCTTTTCAGCAAACATTTCCTTCACAAATTTCCTTTTTTTGTGGGAAAAATTCCTCTCTCCTTTTGTTGGAAGGGGAAGACAACCTGTTCTTGGGTTAGTTGGGGTAGATCTTGATGTTGTGCGATAGTGTAAAACCAGCGACAGCGAGTCAGCGGCCCCATTTACATCACTCCCAATCTTTTTATTTCTATTGAAGTCAGTTGGGAGAGATGTTAACTGGGCTGCCGATTCCCTATCGCCCGTCTCACACTGACTCACAACGTCGAGATCTCCCCTGTTGTGTTAGAAGGTGTGACCGTGACCAGCAATGATTCTCTGCCTGGATTCCCGCTGTCCTTTGGATAAATTCCACAGAAGATGAGGGAGGCCATTTGGCCCATTTAGTTCATTGTTGCCCAGGGACCTACTGACATGAATCAGTCATTCATGAAAGAAAGACTTATGAAATAATACTGAGCGGCCTACGGGTGGCGCTGTCCAGGGAGAGTATAAATACTCGGGCATGGGCCCAGCTTGCGCAGGACATTCTTAACAGGAACTAGTGAAGGACACAACTAGACCTCCATGTTGTAAAACAGTTGATTAAAGCTTTGTTTAACGCTTAGACCAAGTGCCTAGTAGTTTTCTTACGTCACCTACTATCCCCCATAACTGTGTCTCGCCGACTCGTAAGTGATTGCAGATGCTTTTTCTTTCACTGCACGACCCAGAAGACTATTCCAGGTATTAATTACTCTTCACATGAAGCACTTTTTTACATCAGTCCTGACCTTGCCATATACAGGAAACTTTTTTTTATCCGGCACCGACGGGACCGACGTGGTGCCGGTTCATCAAAAATTCCGGATAACCGAAAGCTATAGTAAAAGATACGGAGAGCTGACAGCTCCGTATAAAGCAACAAACCCTGTTGCTTAGCAACAAGTGCAGAACAATGGCCACAAGTTCCAAGCGTCTCTGTAGCTTAGCAACAGCTGCAGCCACACCCTTGCACAACAACAGATGGAGGAAGGCAAGTAGAATATGAAGTAAAACTTACCTGAACCTACTCCTGAATTTTGCCGGTTAACCGAGATTTCCGGTTATTTAGGTGCCGGCAAATCGAAAGTTTCCTGTATTGGTTTGTACGAATGTTTCTCTGTGCTGTAGTTCTGCTTTCATTTAAGATACTGTCCTGAATTAACCTTTGCTGTTCCATTTAGATCTCTGTAAGGTCCCTGCTACATTTTGGCCTCTTATCTGTCGTTCTTGCATTAGATATTTTAGCTATATTAGAGAGCCCCGGGTGGGCAGAGGAAACGCTTCAAGGACACCCTCAAAGCCTCCTTGAAAAAGTGTAACATCCCCACTGACGCCTGGGAATCCCTGGCCCAAGACCACACAAAGTGGAGGAGAAGCATCCGGGAAGGCACCGAACACCTCGAGTCTCTTCACCAGGAACAAGCGGAAGCCAAGCACAAGCAGTGCAAGGAGCGCACGTCAACCCAAGCACCCCACCCACCGTCTGCCCCACCTGTGGCAGAGACTGTAGGTCCTGCATTGGACTCATCAGTCACCTGAAAACTCATTTTTAATGTGGAAGCAAGTCATAGAAACATAGAAACATAGAAGATAGGAGCAGGAGTAGGCCATTCGTCCCCTCAAGCCTGCGCCGCCATTTAATGAGATCATGGCTGATCATCCAAATTCAGTACCCTGTCTCTGCTTTCTCCCCATATCCCTTGATCCCTTTAGCCTTAAGAAATATATCTAACTCCTTCTTGAATATATTTAATGAATTGGCCTCAATTGCCTTCTGTGGTAGAGAATTCCACAGGTTCACCACTCTCTGGGTGAAGAAATTCCTCCTCATCTCAGTCCTAAATGGCTTACCCCTTATCCTTAGACTGTGACCCCTGGTTCTGGACTCCCCGACCATCGGGAACATCCTTCCTGCATCTAGTCTGTCTAGTCCTGTTAGAATTTTATAAGTTTCAATGAGATCTCCTTTCATTCTTCTAAACTCTAGCGAATATAAGCCTAATCGACCCAATCTCTCTTCATACGTCATTCCTGCCATCCCAGATATCAGTCTGGTGAATCTTCGCTGCACTCCCTCCATGGCAAGAACATCCTTCCTCAGATAAGGTGACCAAAACTGCACACACTATTCAAGGGCCGTGGTCTCACCAAGGCCCTGTACAACTGCAGCAAGACATCCTTGCTCCTGTACTCGAATCCTCTCGCTATGAAGGCCAACATACCATTTGCCCTCTTACCGCCTGCTGCACCTGCATGCTTACCTTCAGCGACTGGTGCACAAGGACACCAGGTCTCGTTGTACTTCCCCCTTCCCCCAATCTATTGCCATTCAGATAATATTCTGCCTTCCTGTTTTTGCCACCAAAGTAGATAACCTCGCATTTATCCACATTATACTGCATCTGCCATGCATCTGCCCAATCACCCAACCTGTCCAAATCATACTGGAGTTTCTCGGCATCTTCCTCACAGCACACACGCCCACCCAGCTTTGTGTCATCTGCAAACTTGGAGATATTACATCTGGTTCCCTCGTCTAGATCATTAATATATATTGTGAATAGTTGGGGTCCTAGCACCGATCCCTGCGGTACCCACTAGTCACTGCCTGCCACTTGGAAAAAGACCCGTTTATTCGAACTCTTTGCTTCCTGTCTGCCAACCAGTTCTCTATCCAAGTCAGTACATTACCCCCAATCCTATGTGCTTTAACTTTGCATGCTAATCTCTGATGCCGGGACCTTATCAAAACCCTTCTGGAAATCCAAATGCACCACATCCACTGGTTCTCCCTTATCTATCCTACCAGTTACATCCTCAAAAAATTCCAGTAGATTAGTCAAGCATGATTTACCTTTTGTAAATCCATGTTGACTTTGTCCGATCCTGTCACTGCTTTCCAAGTGCTCTGCTATTACATCTTTTATAATGGACTCTAGCATTTTCCCCACTACCGATGTCAGGCTTACCGGTCTATAATTCCGTGTTTCCTCTCTACCACCTTTTTTAAATAGTGGGGTTACATTAGCCACCCTCCAACCCATGGGAACTGTTCCAGAGTCAATAGAATTTTGGAAGATGACCAGAAATGCATCTATTATTTCTAGGGCCACTTCCTTAAGTACCCTAGGATGTAGATTATCAGGCCCTGGGGATTTATCGGCCTTCAATCCCATCAATTTCCCTAACACCATTTCCCTACAAATACTGATTTCATTCAGTTCCTCCCTCTCATTAGACCCTATGTTCCCCGACATCTCTGGGAGGTTTTTTGTGTCCTTCTTTGTGAAGATAGAACCAAAGTATGTATTCAATTGGTCTTCCATTTCTTTGTTCCCCATTATAAATTCCCCTGATTCTGACTGCAAGGGACCTATGCTTGACTTCACCAATCTTTTTCTCTTCACATATCTATAGAAGCTTTTACAGTCAGTTTTTATGCTCCCTGCAAGCTTACTCTCATACTCTATTTTCCCCCTCTTAATTAATCCCTTTATCCTCCTTTGCTGAATCCTAAACTGCTCCCAATCCTCAGGTTTGCTGCTTTTTCTGGCCAATTTATATGTCCTCTCCAAGGTATATATCATCCTCAGTTCCAAGGGACTGCCTAAGAAGAAAAAGAAGAAGATTTTAGCTTGCACATTTTGGGCTGCTCATTAGTTGAGGCTTGGCTCTCTCCGCCCTTGAGAGGATCAACCTTTTATTTCCAGATGTTTGATTAAAGCTGAATTTAAATTCACAAACTGTCATGGTGGGATTTGAAGTCCCAGTTCTCTGTCTTACTAACATAGCTACTACCCTACCCTAGCACGCTTCAATCTCATTTCTTCCTCTTTCTCCTCCATTTGAATTTAGCAGTGCTAACCACCTGCCCAATCTCCCTGGGCAGTCTGTGTCACACATTGGTCATCCTCCCTTTCAGGGATGGGCAATAAAGGCTGGCCTTGCCAGCGACGCCCATATCCCATGAATGAATGAATTTTTTTTTTAAGTAGTTAAACTCTCTCTTCATCTTCTCTCTTCTGAGCCAGTTGCAGAGTGTTGGTGCCCTATATTTTTGCCTCTATTAATCTGTCGGATGGATTGCTCCGTGTACCGCAAGCCTGGATCTGCTTCTGATGGTTGTAAGTGACCGATTTGTGGCAAATCTTCCTGGATTAAGATGGAGATCTAACTCGGAGAGAATAAAAACCCTAAATGTGTGGTGAAAAAAATTGCTCAAACCAGTGCCTTTTCTCCTAAATTGATCAGCTTCTCACTGGCGCAAGTTGAAATCACCTCGGGCTGCACCCAGAATGTGACGTCCAAAGACCAGGTCTTGGTGCTCGTTGGAGGGAAACAACTCTTGTGTTTTTGTGTAAACACATTTCAGGAGAGCGTCACGCTCGGTTGCGTATTCCTGAAAGTTTTTTTTTTGCTCAGTAACTGTGTTCAGCCCATTACAGAAATCTGCCAACCTTGAAGCTGGGTTGATGGATGGCCTGGTTTGTGTTTCATAGACCACTGATATGTCGAACTCCTCCGAATTCTGCTGAACATGGATTCTGCGAGGAATGCAGATGGCCAGCACACCGAGTGAATGATAAAAATCCTTCTGCAACTTTATATAGAGGGAAATTCAAGATCTTGGATTAATTAATAAAGAGATTCGGCAAAACCTGGGAACACTGAAGCATCAATATTTCATTTCAAATGAGCTTCAAAGTAACCTTTTTATTTTTTCACAGCTCATTGCTTGTGCAGTCATTTTTTTTTAAAAAGAAGAAAATATTAGCATTCTTGGTAACTTTTAAATTATAAACTCATTTTCATGGTTTTTTTTAGTTGCATTCGAGCCTGCATATTTAACCTGCTGTAACTGTCTACGTGAACAACTATGATATCCTCACAAGCCTTTTCAAATTGCAACTGATTTCAAATTGAAAGGTACTGTGAAGGCTTCCATTAAGAGGAAATGCCACACGTTATATTTTTGTAAATGGGTTCAGATTGACATTGAATCTGTTTCTGGGCTGTTCTGTGGGCCCATATTGTTCCAGAAATAAAACCCCAGAAATGCCAAGTGTTGAAAAAAGATTTATTCTCTCTTCAGTCTAAGCTTGGAGTCCGATAGCCCCATTCGAGAGAAGTGTGGTGCATTTAGAGAGAAGCACACTGGTTCGCCGAGCTTCTAAGAATAGGATAGAGCCGTGAGTTCTAACGCTGGGTTGGAGGCAGGAAGTTGCTTCACACTATTGCTGGAGTGGGCCTTTGGCGTAGCGGTAGCATCCCCGCCGCTGCGCCAGAAGGCGTAGGGTTTCGAACCCCGCTCCAGACAGTCCCGGCAAGTGGAGTCGGAGTTCCGGCTCTAAATTCTGGGTTGACAGCCAGCGGGATACTTGTGTCCGTGGGTGTGGGTGGCCCCCCTCCTCGTATGGGTTGTGAGAGCCCGTAAAACCCTCTCGCCATAGGACTAACCACCCCAATGGCTGGTACGAAGATGGTTACGGTCACGGAAGGAGCGTTAATCGCGGCCAGAAATCCTTCCACCACTTCATACAGTTCCCCAAAGGGAACAGTGTGAAGACACGTACGATGACGACACTATTGCTTGCACCATGCTGGACCATGTGCTAGTTTATCGCTTTCTAGAATGTTACCCACTGCTGTACAAGCTTGACGGCTTATAGCAACACTGCAAGTACGGGCCAGAATGGAGAGGTGATTGGGTAATTTCCCTGTCAATCACGCCTGGAGCAAGTGACTGGCATGGATTTTATGCACATAATTTGCACACTTTGGAGGAATAATCTTGCTATAATCGGGAGACTTTGCTGCAGTTTCGGTCATGGGTTCTGTTTGCTGAAGTTCACAGAGACTCTGTTTGAATAGACTCTCTTTGCTGTAAGTCCGGCCATAAATCCCACCACGCCTCCAACTCATTGGCTGACAAAATGGTGTCAATACTCACTTTGTAAAAGATTTTAGTACAAGCAAGCATGGAATAACTCTCCACTTAGTTGGGAATACAGGTGTCACTGGCAGCCATTGCACTTTATGTTCATCCCCAGCAGTTGCAGTGATGTCCAGGGAACCTTCCAAGGGACTAATACTGTCACAAACTCTACCATAGCTCTGCTGTGGTCATGCCGAAGATTTATAGAGATCAATGAATGTACAGAGTTAATAGACCCTTTGCTATGGCCAGTCCTTTCACAGATTATTATAGCTCATCATTTTTTGTCAATTGAGAATGTGTCGCTGCACGGGGTACCTCAAACTTAAAATAACAGTCTCTGCCTCTGAGTTAGAAGGTCGTGGGTTCAAGTTCCCACTCCAGAGACTTGAGCAGATAATCCAGGTTTGCACTCCAGTGCAGTGCTGAGAGAGTGCTGCACTGTGGGAGGTGCCGTCTTTCGGATGAGACGTTAAACCGAGGCCCCGTCTGCTCTCTCAGATGGATGTAAAAGATCCCATGGCACTATTCAAAGAAGAGCAGGGGGACTCTCCCAGGTGTACTGGGCAATATTTATCCCTCAACCAACATCAATAGAACAGATTAACTGGTCATTATCACATTGCTGTTTGTGGGAGTTTGCTGTGAAAAGGTCCATCTTGTTCGCCTTCTACCATCCTGGTAGTCGCATGATACAATGATAATGGAGTTGTTGACCAATCACAGCGATCAATCTCGATCAATGAGTCTCCAACAGACCCAGACATGAGGCGAGGAAAACCCCCAGTGGTGGAGAGCTTTGGGAACCCGAGGTCCCAAGTCACCTGTTCCTCCTGAGCACGCTACACTCACCCCACGTCATGTCTCCAATTACTCATACAGTGTCTAATCTAATTTGCCTTAAAATGAATCAACACAAACTGCTTCCACTGTCTCCCGAGGGAGCCTGTTCCACAGATTGACCACTCACTCACTGAAATATTGTTTCTGTAGATTAGTTTTGAATTTACCCCTCTTCAAGCCCGGGCTAAGATCCATAATGGTGAAGACAATGGTATCGTAGCATTGACGGCATCGTAACGTTGTCTCCGTGTTGTTCACTGTGTAATAATAACTATGACCTCTCGCCCCCAATGTAGACATGCAAAAGCCATTCAGTTCCACTGGTGATCATGATCGGAGCTCTGCAAACTCCCTCTTTCCCCCTGTCCCCCACCGGACTCCAAATGGCACACCTCCCAACTCCACCCGTCCACAAAAAAAATACTCCCGCAGGGCAACTCCTTCCCAAGTGTTCATTAGTCGGTACGCTAGCAAATTTAGTAAGCTTTCTATTCGTGCAGGAGACCTACCAATCCCTACAATGCATTCCGATGGGTTGGATAACCTCTGGATGTTGGCTGATGATGTAAAATGACACATTTGACAGACTCTGATTGAAACTGGTGAACAAGCAGGCAGTGAGTGACACAACAGTTTACCGCAAAGTCAGTGGCCAGTCGGTTGAAGTGATTTCTATATTTAAAAAAAAAAGGAAAAATAGGTTGTGATCTCAATTTATTCCGACACAGAGAGGCTACCAATTATCACCCCTCGTTCTGACAGGGAAAAAAAATAGTGTCCATGTAAGCAAAATATCGACAAGTCACTCTATTACTGCAAATCTGAAGACTAGGTTTACAAGTGATCCCGAGACTGCGGGAGGTGATTGCTTCTTTAACATGCATACATTTCCTTTGCAAAGAACCCTTGCAATCAACATCGCACATGGATGTCAATAGATTGAGTATCAAATGAATAGACCTGGATTTTGTGACAAATGATGAATTCTGCTGAGTTCATGGTTTTGCAAATACATCTGGGTAATAATTTCAGCTTTTCCAGAGCATCTGACAATGACCTCCGACTGCACACGGGTAAAGAATATTCTGGTGGTGCAGTGGCATTATATTATTATTATTTTTTTACCTTTTTTGTGTTTGTGCGCCCAAGTTCTCAGTAATCCCATTTGCAATGTACGTGAGATTAATTTAAAGTGGGGGGGGGGAACATTGGCAGGTGGCAGCAGGGGGCGGGAGGAGATGCAGAGGGAGCGACATGGTGGGATGATGTTTGTGAAACCAGAAGCAGCATTCATGCCTCTCTCTTGAGCCAACGAAAACTGATTTTAATCACCACCATGTTTACTATGTGGCCCCTTTAAGGACTCTGTGTTTGGCGTTTTACTCTCAGTCCCACATTACAACAGGGATTACACTTCTTCAAAAGTACTTCATTGGCTGTAAACACTTTGGGACATCGGGTGGTTGTGAAAGGCGCTATAGAAATGCAAGTCTTTCTTTCATTCCACTAGGCAGGGTCTGCAAAAGTTGTAGGCAAGTCCTAAATGGGATCTCTTGTTTCTGTGTGTGTGTATGTCTGTCTCTCTCATTTATTCTCCCTCTCCCTTGTGTTTTCTCTCTCTCTCTCTCTCTCGTGTTTTCTTCCCCCCTCTCTCTCTCTCGTGTTTTCTCCCCCTCCCTCTCTCTCTCTCTCGTGTTTTCTTCTTCCCTCTCTCTCTCGTTTTTTCTCCCTCTCTCTCTCTCTCTCGTGTTTTCTCCCTCTTTCTCTCTCTCTCTCGTTTTTTCTCCCCCTCTCTCTCTCTCGTGTTTTCTCCCTCTCTCTCTCTCTCTCTCTCGTGTTTTCTCCCTCTCTCTCTCTCTCTCTCTCTTTTTCTCCCTCTCTCTCTCTCTCTCTCTCTCGTTTTTTCTCCCCCTCTCTCTCTCTCTCTCGTTTTTTCTCCCCCTCTCTCTCTGTCGTGTTTTCTCCCTCTCTCTCTCTCTCTCTTTTTCTCCCTCTCTCTCTCTCTCTCTCTCTCTCTCTTTTTCTCACTCTCTCTCTCTCTCTCATGTTTTCTCCCTCCCTCTCTCTCTCTCTCGTTTTTTCTCTCTCTCTCTCTCTCTCGTGTTTTCTCCCTCTCTCTCTCTCTCTCTTTTTCTCCCTCTCTCTCTCTCTCTCTCTCATGTTTTCTCCCTCTCTCTCTCTCTCTCTTTTTCTCCCTCTCTCTCTCTCTCGTGTTTTCTCCCTCCCTCTCTCTCACTCTCTCGTTTTTTCTCTCTCTCTCTCTCTCTCGTGTTTTCTCTCTCTCTCTCTCGTGTTTTCTCTCTCTCTCTCTCGTGTTTTCTCTCTCTCTCTCTCTCGTGTTTTCTCTCTCTCTCTCTCTCGTGTTTTCTCTCTCTCGTGTTTTCTCTCTCTCTCTCTCTCTCGTGTTTTCTCTCTCAGTTCAGTTCAGTTCAAATGCTTTATTGGCATGAAAGTTTACAGAGAACCATATTGCCAAAGCTTACATAGCAAAAAGGTACAGTTTTCCAACATTCTGTAGGTGTCAATCGATTTGACATTTGTTGGGTATATACAATATTACTTTTAAACAATATTAATTTTAAACAGTCTTTCTACTTCATTTGGTACGTTCAATATTAATTTTAAACAGTCTTACTTTTAAACAGTCCTCAGGTTGTGACATGTTGTTACATATTTAGCCCCAAGGTATGGTCTGTCTCCTTCTCCTAGGACTAATCTCAATTTTGACAGATCATCCAATTCCTTGAAATCTGGGGTTGTTTGGCTTAGCTTGTTGAATAATATGTTTCTTGATGTGTTGAATTTTTCGCATTTTAGGAGGAAATGCATTTCTGTTTCAACCTCGCCAGCCAGACATTGATCGCATATTCTATTCTCTCTAGGCTGCCAGGATTTCTTGTATCTGCCTTTTTCAATTTCCAGTTGGTGGTCGCTTAGTCTGTACCTGGTGAGGGTCTGTCTCTGTTTTGTGTCTCTGATGGTCGTGAGGTAGTCTGCCAGTTTATATTCTCTTTTTAGGGCCCGGTAACATTCTAATCTGCTTTGGCTTTCGGTTATTTTGTTCCAATGTTCCAGGTAGGTTTCTTTGCATTTTTTAATGATTTGGTTCACTCGGATTGGTGTTTGGACGGCTGTGTTGGTCTGGGGCTGGTCAGGGTCCGGCTGAGTACTTAGTTTCAGTAGCAGCTGACTCAGGGGACTCTTTTCTGGGTTTAGCTCTTGGGTCTGAAAGGCTTTGAAATGAAGGGTGTCTGGGTGAAGGGTCTCTCTCTCTCTCATGTTTTCTCTCTCTCTCTCTCTCTCTCTCTCTTTTTCTCCCTCTCTCTCTCTCTCGTGTTTTCTCCCTCTCTCTCTCTCTCTGTCTCTCTCTCTCTCTCTCTCTCTCTCGTGTTTTCTCTCTCTCTCTCTCGTGTTTTCTCTCTCTCTCGTGTTTTCTCTCTCTCTCTCTCGTGTTTTCTCTCTCTCTCTCTCGTGTTTTCTCTCTCTCTCGTGTTTTCTCTCTCTCTCTCTCTCTCGTGTTTTCTCTCTCTCTCGTGTTTTCTCTCTCTCTCTCTCGTGTTTTCTCTCTCTCTCTCTCTCTCTCGTGTTTTCTCTCTCTCTCTCTCTCTCTCTCTCTCTCGTGTTTCCTCTCTCTCTCGTGTTTTCTCTCTCGTGTTTTCTCTCTCTCTCTCTCTCTCTCGTGTTTTCTCTCTCTCTCGTGTTTTCTCTCTCTCTCGCTCTCGTGTTCTCTCTCTCTCTCTCTCTCGTGTTCTCTCTCTCTCTCTCTCTCTCTCGTGTTTTCTCTCTCTCTCTCTCGTGTTTTCTCTCTCTCTCTCTCTCGTGTTTTCTCTCTCTCTCTCTCGTGTTTTCTCTCTCTCTCTCTCTCGTGTTTTCTCTCTCTCTCTCGTGTTTTCTCTCTCTCTCTCTCTCGTGTTTTCTCTCTCTCTCGTGTTTTCTCTCTCGTGTTTTCTCTCTCTCTCTCTCTCTCTCTCTCTCGTGTTTTCTCTCTCTCTCTCTCTCGTGTTTTCTCTCTCTCTCGCTCTCGTGTTCTCTCTCTCTCTCTCGTGTTCTCTCTCTCTCTCTCTCTCTCGTGTTTTCTCTCTCTCTCGTGTTTTCTCTCTCTCTCTCTCTCGTGTTTTCTCTCTCTCTCTCTCGTGTTTTCTCTCTCTCTCTCTCTCTCTCGTGTTTTCTCTCTCTCGAAAGCTGGCAGTCATCTTCTGTCGCTCATTGATGATGTCACGTGGCGCGTGCAGCTGTGTTAAAAAGCCAGTGATTTTTCGGACGCGGATACCCCCCGGGTATTTGTAGTTAGTGTGCAGTCAAGCCGAGGAATGAATGAAGGTGAAATGCAGAGTGCCGGAGCATCAGGCGGTGGTGAGGTGAGCATTACACCGCCGGGTCGCCAACTCTCTGGTTGGACGTATTCCTGGGGGTTTCCTCACATGACTTCCCGCCTCCAACCATCCCGCCCAATCAAAAAACAGCCCTTTTTTTCCCTCATCTCCAATATTTTTTTTTATAGCTAATGAACAAAAGTGCTGAAAGATAATGGAAAAAAAAACAATTGTTTTTATTGCCCCTCTGATTTTTTTTCTCCTGGGTTTTGCCCACGGCAGTGTTCTGGAGATTAATATTTTATTCCTGGAGACTCCAGGCCAATCCTGGAGAGCTGGCCACTCCTATTGCAAAGTGATGTAAAAGTGTTGTTCACTTGTCCAAAGGAACCAATATCTGGATTCCTTGCATTCTCCTCTACATTGGGGAGACCAAACGCAGATTGGGCGACCGCTTTGCGGAACACCTCCGTTCAGTCCGTAAGGGTGACCCCGAGCTTCCGGTCGCCTGTCACTTTAATTCACCGCCCCATTCCCACTCAGACCTCACCGTACTCAGGCTCTTTCATTGTTCCACGGAAGCTCAGCGTAAGCTCGAGGAACAGCACCTCATCTTCCGATTAGGCACTTTACAACCTTCTTTACAACTCAATATCGAGTTCAACAATTTCAGATCATAACCTCGGCCCCCATTACATTTCTATATATATTTTTTATCCACACCTTTGTTTTGGCCCTTCCCCCTTTTTCTCTCTCCCACATGGCAGCTGTCTCCCATTCTGCCAGTGCATTTCACACCTCATCTAGAGCCATCTTTTGTCTCCACTAGTCCTATCACCATCTCGTCTGGTTTTGAATACCTCTTAATGTCTCTTCACTTCTCTCTTGTTCTCTCATCCCCATTTCCCAGCCCCCAAACTGGCCTTTTAATCTGTTTCATTTCCTGTGTTTTTTCAGTCTTGACGAAGGGTTTAGACCTGAAACGTTGACTCTGCTTCTCTCTCCACGGATGTTGCCGGGCCTGCTGAGTTTTTCCAGCATTTTCTGTTGTTATTCTGGATTCCTTAAAGTGGGAGCCATTCCCTTTGAAACCACTTTTATCAGCGTGTAGATGACATGATGTGGAATTCGTGCGGAGCACCAGATACTGAAGGAGTATTTTTGTGTGCGAATTGCAAGCCTGGCCTATCAGAAGATTTATCATTTTTCATAACTGTCCAAAAATTAACAATGACATTGCACCGTATGGATACCAGCGTGTGAGCACTCCACACTCCCTGTGTCCACTATTTCAATGGAGTTGATCATTTCGAGGCCTTTTGAAAACAAATTAAAATAACGGCAGGGTAATTTCAGCAGTGAATGGGGTTAATGAATACTGCTTTCTGGAAAATGTTTTGAGCCAATCTTTGTTCACCAAGAGATGATGCAATGGCATAAAGTGTACTTTTTTTTTTGATTAAAAGTTAACCATCACTTAATTGTCGTATTGTGACAAAAGTGACATCCATCTGCTGAGCCCTTTGCCCTCCATGAATAGGAATAGCTTTATCAATGTCTCTTTAATATATCATTGGATTTGAGACAGAGAGAAAACAAAGAGATTCTATTTAAAAGTATCGATGGAGTCAGCTTCCACCACCTTTTTAGGCCGAGCGTTCCAGATCCCGACAACTGAGTGAAAGAAAATCTCTCCTCGTCTCCCCTCTCGATCTTTTGCCACTGAATTTATATATGACCTTTGGTTATTGATCCACTCGCCAGAAGGAATAGTTTTTCACTCTGTGCTTCTTACATTTAAAAAAAAATGCGATTCATTTACAAGATGACACTTTTTGCAGAGGCGACGTTGTGATTCAGTTGGCCGTGGAAGTACCCAAATACATCGGGTTAGGTCGAGTGAAGCAGCCATTGCGGCTTTAACTTGATTTCCCCCCCATCTGCGACCCCCTGTTAACTGCGGCTCGGTCAGACCCCGGGCTGACTCTGCGAGCAAAGTTCATGCCTGTTAACGGGGGATCGCAGCGGCGAGGCCAACGTGGGACCGGGTGGAAGCAGGCCGCCACCAGCTCGGCTCAGATTGAATTGGTGTCCGCCTTTGTTCCGAATTGATTTTTGTTCAAGACAATTCTGTTTGTTTTCACAAATTCAATTCTTGTGTTCTGCCCCCGCGCCCCCCCTCTTTTATCCAGGTTATCAAAACTGAAAGAACAAGGTGCCCAGCAGTTCCATTCAGTCCTTAGAGAGGAAATGTGTTTAGCACTTATAAAAAGAGGCCCAGATTCTGATTCTTTGTGACATTGGCAATTATTAAGATACACCAGCGGAGAGAAGAGACCAATTTACCCAGAGCTTCAAAGAAAGCACTCCGGTGCTTCATTCCCTTGTCAAAATGTGACTTGTAATCAAGTGTTTCCGTCCCTCTCCTCTCACAGTCGCCTCTAATAACGTGGAATGTAATTATAATTGCTATATTTACAGCTGTTGCAGTAGAATTACTCCCGAATCGGGATAACGGGGAAGCCCCTTCCTCCCGAGGGTTTTGAAGCTCGGGTGTTACTGGCGGAGCTGGTCACAGTGAGGGTCAACCTGACAGCTGAACTCGCCTGCTCAGCCAGCGCTCCCCTGGCTGGTCTCCCACCTTTCATCCCCCGTCAACTTCAATTCATCCAAAACCCTCCCGCCCCACTGCCCCCCCACCCCGCGCCCCCCCCCCCCCGTGTCCTAACTCACACCAAGTCCTGTTCACCCATCACCCTCTGTGCTTGCTGAGCTCCATTGGCTCCCGGTCCAGCAACACCTCGATTTCAAAATTCTCATCCTTGTTTTCAAATCCCTCCACGGCCTCCTTGCCCCCTCCCTGTCTCTGTAACCTCCTCCAGCCCCACACCCCCCCTCCCGCCCCCGAGATCTCTGCGCTCCTCTAATTCTGGCCTCTTGCGCATCCCCGATTATAATCGCTCCACCATTGGCGGCCATGCCTTCAGCTGCCTGGGCCCCAAGCTCTGGAATTCCCTCCCTAAACCGCTCCGCCTCTCTCTCCTCCTTTAACAAGCTCATTAAAACCGACCTCTTTGACCAAGCTTTTGGTCACCTGTCCTAATATCTCCTTATGTGGCTCGGTGTCAAATTGTGTTTCAAAACGCTCCTGTGAAGCGCCTTGGGAAGTTCTACAATGCTAAAGGCGGTGTATAAATGCAAGTTGTTGTTGCTATAATTTTACATATGGACCAGAGGACAAGATTGTTCTTTGGGGTGTGCTGTAGGGTTGCTAACTGTTGGGGGCTTTCATCACATGACAGCACTGATTTACTGGTAGCGTCATAAATCACAGCATTCGCACACGAAGGAGCACACAATCCAGGCTGGCACTCCCAGTGCAGTGCTGAGGGGGTGCTGCACTGTCGGAGGTGCCGTCTTTCGGATGAGACGTTAAACCGAGGCCCCGTCTGCTCTCTCAGGTGGATGTAAAAGATCCCATGGCCACTATTACGAAGAAGAGCAGGGGAGTTATCCCCAGTGTCGTGACCAATATTTATCCCTCAACCAATATCGCTATTAAAAAAACACATTATCCGATCATGATCACATTGCTGTTTCTGGGAGCTTGCTGTGCATCAATTGGCTGCAGCTTTTCCTACATTACAACAGCGACTACACTTCAAAAGTACTACTGTGGCTGTAAAGCGCTTTGGGACGTCCTGAGGTCATGAAAAGTGCTGTGTAAATGCAGGTTTGTTCTTTATTTCTATTGTAATACCACAGAACCATTATTCATTTATGCCCACCAGAGAGGGCAGACGAGTCTCGTCCGAAAGACAGCTCCTCCGACAATGCAGCACTCATTCTGTACCGCAGTGGAAGTGCTTGCCTGGATTTTGTGCTCAAGTCTCTGGAGTGGGACTGTGAACCCACAGCCTTCTGACTCTGAGACAAGAGTGCTGCCCACTGAGCCATGGCTGATGGAGGTCGCTAGATTTTTGAATATTAAGGGAATCAAGAGATATGGAGATCGGGCGGGAAAGTGGAGATGAGGTAGAAGATCAGCCATGATCTTATTGAATGGCGGAGCAGGCTCGAGGGGCCGAATGGCCTACTCCTGCTCCTAGTTCTTATGTTCTTATGACGCGTTGCTCCAATAACATGTCCCCAATAAGTTGTAGAATTGTCAAGAGTTAAGTATATCGGCCATTAGCAAGAAAGTACTGTAGCCCGGAAATGATGTTAGCGGGTGCATACTTAACCCGTTTGTGTGACATTCCTCTGTCGACATTGTTAGCGGCTTCATAAACCCAGTTAAGGTGAACAGGGCAACCTGTGTTCAAACAGCAGACAGGGCAACATGTCCGTCCGCTAATATTGCCAACAATAATTTGAAGCGGGTCCTAACAAGCCTCCCAATTTCCTGGTCTTCTCTGCAGCTCCCATTTTGTTTTCCGTTTGATGCAGCTTGCCAATGGTTGGGACACCCAGTGGCAATGGACCACAGGAGATGGGGAATTATTTTCTATACCCCTCAAGCACACCTTTGGATCCGCCTGTTAATGGCTTGCATTTTGCCATCTCAGGTGGTCACCTGATTGGAGGTGGGGGGGGGCTATTAGTCAGGAGAGGAGTTACAGTGCTATCGTGCACCGGTGAACTAAGTGGAAAGACAGCATGATGTTAGAGCAGTCGAAATGCTGTATGAGGGAGAAAGGAATAGAAGGCTATGTTGATGGGGTGAGAGGGCGAATGTTGGGAGGAGGCTCATGTGGAGCATCAACGCCGGCATAGCCCTGTTGGGCCGAATGGCCTGTGTCAGCGCTGTTCGTACTTTGTAATCGATGTTCCCTCTAAGCTGCGCGGCCATGCAGCAATGGGAGAGGTCCCGCGCAGGCCGCCCACCAGCTTCCCCATTGTAAATACCACGTGCATGCGGAAATTTAAAGGGACCGCGCACGGAAATTTAAAGGGACCTTGCACTCAGAACAAAGCGCAGCTGATCGGGAACATTGTTTGTAACACCACACAAATCCCATCTTCAGAAATCAAACGGATGCTGGCAGACGAACTGGGCGGGCGGAGCTAAAAGTGGGGGGTCAAATTTAGGGGTGGAGAATTCTATTTATTATTCATTAAAAGAAAAATCAGATTATGCTTTCTGTAAGCTGGGACTTGGGGAAATTTCCCTTGTGAAAAGGAATCAACCTGAATTGAAGAGTAGAGATGCAGAATGGGCAGGAAATCCACTGTCTCACTTGATTACCTCAGAAGATGACGGAGAGCCACTGCAGAGCTTTGTCAGGAGATGAAATTAAGTGGGCTGGAATTGATGATAGGACACGTTGTACATGTGTCATGGAAGGAGCGGCCATGATGTTTCAAACGGCCCTTTTTCAGTTCCTGCGAGCTAGTGTTTGTTCAATTATTTTCCACTCGGAGTTTCCTGAGACTTTAATTTATAATCTGGGGATTAAACTCCCACCATTTATTTATTTTTGCTCTGAAGTAGTTTTCTTTCTGCGGTCTCAGCGTCGCAAATCATTTCTGCACGTGGTGCAGGATAATCCGCTCCACGCATTCGCCAAAACTCTGAAACTGCTCACTGCGAGGAGCGCGCAAGGTGCTGAACAGAAAAGGCCAAGTCTGCTTCTGTGGGGTGTTTGGGCACAGTTTAAATCCAAGTTCCTGCTAATTTGAATATCTCTAGTTCCTGATATTAGCAGAGTGTCCTGGAAATGTGAAGGATGCTCCAGAAAGAGCAAGTACTTTGTTTGAAGAGTTAACTGATCAATGAATGTGCTGCAACTCCCTGTCATCCTCTCCTGTCACCCTCTCCCTGTCACCCTCTCTCTCCCTGTCACCCTCTCCCTGTCACCCTCTCCTGTCACCCTCTCCCTGTCACCCTCTCCCTGTCACCCTCTCCTGTCACCCTCTCCCTGTCACCCTCTCCCTGTCACCCTCTCTCTCCCTGTCATCCTCTCCTGTCACCCTCTCCCTGTCACCCTCTCTCTCCCTGTCACCCTCTCCCTGTCACCCTCTCCCTGTCACCCTCTCCCTGTCACCCTCTCCCTGTCACCCTCTCCCTGTCACCCTCTCCTGTCACCCTCTCTCTCCCTGTCATCCTCTCCTGTCACCCTCTCCCTGTCACCCTCTCTCTCCTTGTCACCCTCTCCCTGTCACCCTCTCCCTGTCACCCTCTCCCTGTCACCCTCTCCCTCTCCCTGTCACCCTCTCCCTGTCACCCTCTCCCTCTCCCTGTCACCCTCTCCCTGTCACCCTCTCCCTGTCACCCTCTCCCTGTCACCCTCTCCCTGTCACCCTCTCCCTCTCCCTGTCACCCTCTCCCTGTCACCCTCTCCCTGTCACCCTCTCCCTCTCCCTGTCACCCTCTCCCTGTCACCCTCTCCTGTCACCCTCTCCCTGTCACCCTCTCCCTGTCACCCTCTCCTGTCACCCTCTCCCTGTCACCCTCTCCTGTCACCCTCTCCCTGTCACCCTCTCCTGTCACCCTCTCCTGTCACCCTCTCCCTGTCACCCTCTCCCTGTCACCCTCTCCCTGTCACCCTCTCCTGTCACCCTCTCCCTGTCATCCTCTCCCTGTCACCCTCTCCCTCTCCCTGTCACCTGTAGTGTCCGTGTGTAGATAAAGACACTGAAGCCAGGAGTTGGTTCATAGGTATTTACTAAGCAAGTCTGGGGGGGGGGTTCTAAAGGATATACACAATACACAGGCTTATATAGCCCAAGTGGCAATTACCGGCATTACGCACACCTGGGGCTCTTAAAGGCACATACACCACAATTCCTCCCCTTCTAGCTAACTAGTACATCATATTTTAAGTAATTATTAATTACATGTTATATGCAAAATAATATACATTGCTGTATTAATTAATTATAAGTTAGTCTCTCAGGAGGCTTCCTGACTCGGTCCGGATAACGCCTCGGGGGTGTAGTAGTTTCTGGTGGTGTAGTAGGTTCTTCTGGCAAGGCTGATTCGGCTTGAAGGCCAGTGTCGGGTTCATCGGGTTCCAGTATCACCGGATCGGAGGTAGATATGGGTATCTCTACTTCATCGTTAGATGTATAGCGTGGTGGTGTAGGTTGTCCCTTTTCGGATGACTTGATGATTTGGTCAGCATGGCGCCTTATTATGCTTTCTCCGATGTCCACGGTATACATCAGTGGTCCTAGTCGTGTGCAGATAGTTCCAGGCTGCCATTTCTCGGTACGGTAGTCCCGGGCCAAAACCGGTTGGCCTATCTGGAAGGCCCTAGTTGGCCTTTCATTCATGCCCTGAAACTGCCGGTTCTCCACGTCCCTTCGGATGTTGGGCTTGACCAAATCCAGCCGGCATCTTAGGTTTCTATTGTAGAACATCATGGCGGGAGTTTGGTTTGTAACCATATGTGTTGCATTCCTATATGCAAATAAGAAGTTATCCACCTTGTGCTGAAGTTTTATGTCTTCATTACCCATGGCCTTTATGGCCTTCTTAAAGGTCTGGACAAACCTTTCAGCCAATCCATTGGTGGCGGGATGGTATGGGGCGGACGTGTAGTGCTTTACCCCATTGTTCTTTAAGAACTTTCTGAATTCTTCGGACACAAATTGCGGTCCATTATCAGAACATATCTGTTCCGGCAGCCCATTCCTGGCAAATATGGTCCTTAATACTGTGATGGTTTTTTCCGTGGTGGTGGAGGACATCTTTATTACCTCCGGCCACTTGGAGTGTGCATCAACTGCGATTAAGAACATTGAATCCATAAATGGACCAGCAAAGTCGATGTGCACCCTTTGCCAGGGAGATGAGGGCCACTCCCATGGATGTAGAGGGGCCTGTGGCGGAGCATTTTGGACCTTCTGGCATCCTAGGCAGCTCTTGGTCATGTCTTCGATGTCTCCATCGATACCTGGCCACCATACAAACGCCCTAGCTAGGCTCTTCATTTTCACTCCACCCAGATGCCCCTCGTGAAGCTCCTTTAGCACTTTATCCTGGAGTTTGGGTGGAATCACCACTCTGGATCCACACATCAAGGTTCCTCGGCACACTGACAGCTGTTCTCTTCTTTGTGAGAATGCTGGCAACAGTGGTTCGCCATGTGCTGGCCATCCCTTCATTGTTAAATCGTAGACCCGTGAGAGAGTAGGGTCATTTCTGGTCTCCCTTTCAATGGCAGAATTTGTCACCGGTAGACAATCCACTATGGTAGAGTGGAATATCTCTACTGGGTCTACTGTAGGTGCCTCTTCTATTGTTGGCAACGGCAGGCGCGATAAACCGTCAGCATTCCCATGCTGTTTTGACCCTTTGTATTCAATGTTGTATTGGTGTGCCCCTAGAAAAAGGGACCACCTCTGTAGTCTTTGCGCCGTCATAATGGGGACACCTTTCTTAGGGTTGAATATGGAGATGAGGGGTTGATGGTCAGTCAGCAAGGTAAATTTTTGTCCGTGTAGGTAATGGTTGAATTTCTTCACTCCCCATACCAGGCTGAGTGCTTCCCTGTCTATCTGGGAATAGTTACGCTCAGCTGAGTTCAATGAGCGTGACGCAAAAGCTATCGGCCGTTCCGAGCCATCAGGGAATCTATGGGACAATACCGCTCCTATGCCGTAAGGGGATGCATCGCACGCCAGTCTGATTGGTAGTGATGGGTTGTAATGAGCCAAAACTTTCTCGGATGTGATTAAGTCTTTACATTTATGGAAGGCACGTTTACAGTCTTCGTTCCATTTCCAAATCACTCCTGTGTGTAGAAGATCATTAAGAGGGTGTAGAATAGTTGATAAGTTCGGTAAAAATTTATGATAGTAATTTATTAATCCCAGGAATGACCTCAATTGTGAAACATTTTCAGGTGCTGGGGCTTTTATAACTGCTTCAATTTTCTCAGGTGACTTATGCAACCCTTCCTTATTAATTATGTGGCCACAATATGATACCTGATTTTGGAAAAATTTGCACTTGGGGCGATTTGCTCGTAGGCCCCGTTCTTTCAGCCTAGTGAGCACCTGCTCCAAATTGGCAAGGTGCTCGTTGTCGTTTTCTCCTGTTATAAGGATGTCGTCTAGGTAACACTGAGTCCCCGGAATCCCTTGCAGGACTTGCTCCATAGCTCTTTGCCAGATAGCTGGAGCTGATGCTACTCCAAAAACCAGTCGATTGTACTGGTACAGGCCTTTGTGTGTGTTTATTGTGAGATACTTTTTAGAGGTCTCCTCAACCTCCATCTGTAGATATGCCTGTGCCAAGTCAATTTTTGTGAAACGTTTTCCTCCGGATAGTGAGGTGAAAATATCTTCTATCCTCGGAAGAGGATACTGTACCGTGTGAAGGACCGGGTTTACAGTCACCTTAAAGTCCCCACAGATGCGAATTTTTCTCTGTTCCTCAGAGTTATTTTTCAATGCTTTTTTCATGACTGGAACGATGGGTGTTGCCCATTCGCTCCAATCTATTTTGGATAATACGCCTGCCTTTTCCAAATTCTCCAGCTCTGCCTCGACTGCCGGACGTATTGCGTATGGCACCGGTCTTGCCTTAAAAAATTTTGGAATTGCTGCATCTTCCACTTTTATTGAGGCGGTGATGCCTTTCAAGGTTCCTAGTTTCTCTTGAAACACTTCTTTGGCGTTGGCCAAGATGTCTTTTAATCGTTCAGGTATGATGTCATCATTGTTTTTTTCCTTACTGGTCACCGTCAGTGCCTGAATGGAGTGCCAGTCTAAACGTATCTTCCTTATCCATTCACGTCCCAACAACGGTGGACCACCATCTTGTAGAATGTATAAATACAACTTTTGTATTTCTTTGCCGTTGTATACCACAGGCACCTTTATTTTTCCTTTGGGGTATACTTTCTGCCCCGTATATGTTTTTAAGATAATGGATGTGTCTTTTAGAGGTATATGCGAAAATAGCCTCTCGTAATCTCGTCGATTTATTACGGTTAGAGCTGATCCTGTATCTAGCTCCATTTTAACTGGGGACCCTGCTATTATGAGGGTAACCCAAATGGTCTGGTAATCTTCATTGGCAATTACATTATGTAATTTGAGAGAGCTTAGTCTCTTGTTTCCGGAGTCGCTATCGCTCTTCTGGTCTTTGGAGCTACTGTCCGTCATCATTTGTACCTTTCTGTGCTTTTCCTTATTGATTCTTTTCCCGTTAGTGGATTTTTTATTTTCAGATCGGCATACACGTGGAATGTGTCCCATCTTTCCGCATCGCCTGCATGCTTTTTCTTTGAACCAACAATCCCTCTGGTCATGGTTGGATCTGCCGCAGCGATAACATCTCTCGAAACCCCGTGTCATTTCATGGGTGCCGAAGTCCTGTGGCCTTTGCTGTATCTTTGCCGCTCCTATTGCACTGAAAGCCTTGTCCAGTGTTAAATCTTTTCCAGAAGATACCTTTTTTTGTGTTTCTACACTTAGGGGATCGCAGATGAATTTGTCTTGCAGAGAATCTGCCAGTCCTGCCTCGAATTGGCAGTGTAGGGTATCAACAATCTCCTCAAAATTCTTGTCCATCGGTTCGGCTGGAGTGATTAAGTTGCGTAACAGCTTGTATGTTTCTGCGCCCATTAGATCCAGAAGCACTGAAGCTTTTTTTTCATCTTCTATTCCATTTGCGGTGCAAAACACCTCCACTCTTTCTACATATGTGGTCCAATCCTCTATCTTGTTATCAAAAACATCAATATTGCCAAAGTTAGGCTCTGTTTCGTTATCAAAAGCATCAATATTGCCAGACTTAGGCATTTCAAAAAAAGATATGGCGCTTCCCGCGCTTTTTTTTTCTCTCTGTAGCAACGATATGGCGCTTCCTGCGCTTTCCCGCCGCTGCTACCGATAACAACGCTGTTTTACTGTGGTTTCCGTTTATTCACTGTTGGAGACTCGTTCCCGACGGAGGTCTAAACGCTGACCTGCTTGCCGCGCCGGCCGTCTCCCGAGTGCACCCTCCCAGTCCGTTATTGCTTGCCTCCAATTTCGCTGCCTGTCTCAGCTGTAGAGCCCGCCGCTGGAGCCCCAGCCTGACGCCCAGGAAGGATTAGCGCAGTACCTGCCACCAGCTTGGCCAGCTGGTGAAACCACAGTTTCTCTTACTTCCTTGAGTCTTCTGGACGCTGGAGGAATCGATGTCCTTGAGTGCTGCCGAATTGCAGGTAAGTCCGTTTCCACTTCGTCGCCACTGTAGTGTCCGTGTGTAGATAAAGACACTGAAGACAGGAGTTGGTTCATAGGTATTTACTAAGCAAGTCTGGGGGGGGTTCTAAAGGATATACACAATACACAGGCTTATATAGCCCAAGTGGCAATTACCGGCATTACGCACACCTGGGGCTCTTAAAGGCACATACACCACATCACCCTCTTCCTGTCACCCTCTCTCTCTGTCACCCTCCCTCTCTCTCCCTCTCTGTCACCCTCCCTCTCTCTCTGTCTGATGTGCCAAATAACTGCCCGAATCCGAAGTTAAAGCTTAAGACTGAAGCCTTTTATTAAATAAGAATCATGGCAGAGTTAACAGAGTCCATCATCAACCGAGCCCTTGGTAGAACATACCAGAAGAGGGGTGGGGCCAGGGAGGAGCATTAGTGGTTCCCCCTGGTGGAACATTCCAGGCATTACAAGTGCAAGTACAAATATCAGAACACAGTTATTTCATCACATTCACCCCCTGCTATAGATTCAGTCTGTCAGGAGGTCTGATAATCCTCTGGGAACAACGTAACTCTTGCTGAGGCTCCTCCCGGAGTACTAACTCTGGTTCATTCAAATTCCCAGAATCATCAGTATTTTCCACACTGAGGGTTTGTGTCTCTGAAGGTCCAATACCACGATTGAAAACTCTACTCTCAGAGTCGAACTCTTTTCGAGCTCCAGCAGGTGCAAGATCTTTAATAGAGACCGTATCCTCTCGCCCATCCGAATATTGAATATACGCATACTGGGGATTAGCATGGAGGAGTTGTACTTCCTCCACCAGTGGATCAGTCTTGTGGCCTCTCACATGTCTGCGCAACAACACAGGGCCCGTGGTCGTCAACCATGTGGGTAACGATACTCCATTAGTAG
The DNA here is from genome assembly GCF_052327205.1 of Somniosus microcephalus. Lineage (NCBI taxonomy): Eukaryota > Metazoa > Chordata > Chondrichthyes > Squaliformes > Somniosidae > Somniosus > Somniosus microcephalus. Next base: position 40,781,347 of record NC_141015.1, on the reverse strand, counting down.
CTTTTCTTGGAAAACTAAACATCCTTTCATGAGGGGTGGCATTCGTTGCTGTACACAAAAGAGACCTTATGGAATGCAGCACGTCTGGCAGGACATCCTGCCAGCGAGAGGTCGGCAGGCCTCGTGACTTCAGAGACAGTACGATAGCCTTCCACACTGTCGCATTTTCTTTCTCGACCTGCCCATTACCACGGGGGTTATAGCTGGTAGTTCTACTCGTTGCAATCCCCTTCGATAGCAAAAACTGTCGTAATTCTTCGCTCATAAAGGAAGAACCCCTATCACTATGTATATAGTTAGGCATGCCGAACAAGGAAAACAGTTGGCAGAGGCATTTAATTACAACAGCACTAGTCACATCCGGACAGGGGATAACAAAAGGGAACCGAGAGTACTCGTCTATAATATTAAGAAAATAGACATTACGGTCGCTCGATGGAAGGGGACCTTTAAAATTGAGACTCAAACGCTCAAATGGTCGAGTTGCTTTAATAAGATGAGCTGGCTCGGACGGCTTATAGAAGCGGGGTTTGCATTCAGCACAAACATGACAGGTTCTGGTCATTGTCCGGACCTCCTCAATAGAGTAGGGTAGATTGTGGGACTTAATGAAGTGGTTCATTCTGGTAACCCCAGGGTGGCAGAGTGCGTCGTGGAGTCTTTGAAGCTTATCTGTACCTAGACTAGCACATACTCCTCGTGACAAAGCATCCGATGGCTCATTAAATACTCCAGGCCTGTACTGAATATCATAGTCATATGTTGACAGTTCTATTCGCCATCTTAAAATCTTATCATTTTTGATCTTGCCTCTCTGCTTAGTGTTGAACATAAAGGCCACAGATCGCTGGTCAGTAATGAGCGTAAAACGTTGGCCAGCGAGATAATGTCTCCAATACCTGACTGCTTCAATAATTGCCTGTGCCTCCTTTTCCGCTGAAGAATGTCGAACTTCTGGTCCTTGCAATGTACGAGAGAAGAAGGCTACTGGTCTACCAGCTTGGTTAAGAGTTGCTGCCAACGCAAAATCAGATGCATCACTTTCCACTTGAAATGGGATCTTCTCATCCACGGCACATACCACTGCCTTCTCAATGTCCCGTTTGATATTAAGGAAAGCCTCCTGAGCTTCCGCCGATAGCGGAAAAGACGTCGACTTAATAAGAGGTCGGACTTTATCTGAGTAGCTAGCCACCCACTGGGCATAGTACGAGAAGAATCCCAGACACCTTCTTAAGGCTTTTACAGTGTGAGGTAAAGGTAATTCCTTAAGTGGGCGTAATCTTTCAGGGTCTGGCCCGATTACCCCATTCTCCACAACGCAACCAAGAATACACAAACGTGTAGTATTGAAGGTGCACTTGTTTTCGTTGTAGGTCAGGTTTAACCTCTTTGCAGTCTCTAGGAACTTCGCGAGATTTTGATCATGCTCCCGTTGGTCACGCCCACAGATGGTAACATTGTCCAGGTACGGGAATGTTGCTTCCAACGCGTATTCATCCACCATACGATCCATCTCCCGTTGGAAGACGGATACCCCATTCGTCACTCCAAAGGGCACCCGAAGGAATTGGAACAGGCGCCCATTAGCTTCGAAGGCTGTATAAGGTCGGTCTTCTATTTTGATGGGGAGTTGATGGTAGGCAGACTTTAAATCAATGGTGGAGAACACGCGGTACTGAGCTATCTGGTTCACCATCTCAGAAATACGAGGCAAAGGATAGGCGTAATTGGGTATACAAGTTTATAGTCTGGCTATAATCGACCACAAGTCTTTTCTTCTCATTAGTTTTAACCACCACCACCTGGGCACGCCACGGGCTACCACTGTGTTCAATGATTCCCTCCCGTTGAAGCCTTTCCACTTCCTCTTTTATAAATGTTTTATCTTCTGAACTATACCGTCGACTCTTAGTCGCTATAGGTCTACAATTAGGAGCAAGGTTCGCAAACAAAGAAGGCGGGCTTACGTTTAAAGTAGAAAGGCCGCAGACTGTGAGCGGAGGCTGAGATCCACCATACTTAAGGGTAACGCTCTCATGCTGACACTGGAAGTCCAAGCCTAATATTAAGTTCACACACAACTGAGGTAATATGAGGAGTTTAAAGTCCTTATACTCCGTATCCTTAACGGTCAATGTGACTTTACAATATCCAGTTACCTCCGAAGTAAGGGATTTGGACGCCATCACAATTTCACTTCGAGTAGGATACACCTTCAATGAACAGGAGTTAACAAGGTTGGGGTGTATAAAACTTTCAGTACTGCCACAGTCTATCAAACACCCAGTAGGACGACCATTAATCTTAATGTCCATCATAGATTTTGACAAGGAACACGGTATGGTCTGGTCAACCGTAGCCGAGGCTAGAGTAAAACGATAGACGGCAGCAGAGAAGACATCGGGTACAGGATTACCCTTACACACTTTACTAAAATGTCCCCGTTTCTTACATTTAAAACAGGTAGCCTCTCTGGCTGGGCAACTTTGCCTGGGGTGTTTAGATTGGCCACAAAAATAACACTTAGACCCATGGGGCACAGCCGAAACAATAGGATTAAGTGGGGGCTCCATTGGTGTTATGGATGCCTCCATACTCGGAACACACGAGGCTGAGAGAGATGCATGGGCTGATGCATACACTTCTGAATTCTTCTGGGCTACATCTAACGATCGAGCAGCAGCGACAACCGTTTTTAAAACTAACGAGTCGTTCTCGAGGAGTCTCTGTCTAATATAATTAGATCGGAGGCCAGATATGAAAGAATCGCGGATGGCTTCTTCCTGATACACTATGGCAGAGACAGCCTTGTAGTTGCAACCCTTAGCCAAAGCCTTAAGGTCCTGCAGGAAATCGTCCAGAGATTCCTCGGGTAATTGCCTGCGAGTAGACAGGAGATACCTGGCGTATACTTCGTTAACCGACTTAAGGTACTGGGCTTTAAGAGCTGCGAGGGCCTCTTCATATGTAGTAATATCTTCAATTATAGAGTAAGTTTGATGACTTACCAAGTTGGTTAGAAGACCCAACTTGTTAACCGTCGGATCGGTCGATGATGCGATGAAGTGTTCAAAACATCGGAGCCAATGCGTAAATTTCTTCGACGCATCTGCCAAATGGGGATCGATATCCAGACGCTCTGGTTTCAAAAATCGATCCATCTTCCAAAAGTTGTTATTTAATAAAATTGATGTGCCAAATAACTGCCCGAATCCGAAGTTAAAGCTTAAGACTGAAGCCTTTTATTAAATAAGAATCATGGCAGAGTTAACAGAGTCCATCATCGACCGAGCCCTTGGTAGAACATACCAGAAGAGGGGCGGGGCCAGGGAGGAGCATTCGTGGTTCCCCCTGGTGGAACATTCCAGACATTACAAGTGCAAGTACAAATATCAGAACACAGTTATTTCATCACACTGTCTCTCTCTCTGTCACCCTCCCTCTCTCTCTCTCTCTCCCCCTCTCTCTGTCACCCTCCCTCTCTCTGTCTCTCTCTCTGTCACCCTCTCTCTGTCACCCTCGCTATCGCTGTCTCCCTCTCTCTGTCTCCCTCTCTCTCTCCCTCTCTCTGTCATCCTCTCTCTCTCCCACCTCTCTCTGTCATCCTCTCTCTGCCATCCTCTCTCTCCCTCTCTCTGTCACCCTCTCTCTCTCCCTCTCTCTGTCACCCTCTCTCTCTGCCTCTCTCTGTCACCCTCTCTCTCTCTCTCTCCCTCCATCTGTCATCCTCCCTCTCTCCTTCTCTCTCTCTCCCTCTCTGTCTCTCTATCTCTCTGTCACCCTCTCTCTGTCACCCTCTCTCTGTCACTCTCTCTCTGTCACCCTCTCTCTCCCTCTCTCTGTCACCCTCCCTCTCTCTCCCTCTCTCTGTCACCCTCTCTCTCTCCCTCTCTCTGTCACCCTCCTTCTCTCTCCCTCTCTCTGTCACCCTCTCTCTGTCTCCCTCTCTCTCTCTCCCTCTCTCTGCCATTCTCTCTCCCTCTCTCTGTCACCCTCCCTCTCTCTCCATTTCTCTCCCTCTCTCTCTCTCCCTCTCTCTGTCACCCACCTTCTCTTTCCCTCTCTCTGTTGTTGTGTTTTGAGTTTTGCTTCAATGAAGTTTGTCCCAGTTCCCGGGTGTTACCTGAAGGGGGTGCTGGGGGGCTCGGTTTTACTTTGTCTTTCACTTTCAGTTTTGGGTTCTGCCATGCAGACAATGTGCTGTAATGTCCACCCATTTACTCAGTAAATAGTAAAAGGTACATTCCGTCTCCTCTATTCATTACTGTTCGGTCAAGATGCAATATCTGTCACCCTCTCTCTGTCACCCTCTCTCTGTCACCCTCTCTCTCTCCCTCTCTCTGTCACCCTCTCTCTCTCACTCTCTCTGTCGCCCTCTCTCTCTCACTCTCTCTCCCTCCCTCCCTCTGTCACCCTCTCTCTGTCACCCTCTCTCTTTCTCTCTCACCTTTTTCTCTCTTTCTCTCTCTTTTACACTATCCTTCTCTCTTTCTCCCTCTCTCCCCCCTTTCTTTTGCACTCTCCTTTCTTTCGCTCCCTCTCTCTTTCACTTTCTCTCTAAAAGTTTTGTAATAAAAGTAGTTTACAATTGAATTTTGGTTAGGGGCTGGACGAGTATATTTTTAAAATTAGCAATGAATGTGAATAAAGACGCTTGAGCCATGTGCCCTGTCCCTGTGCCCTGTGCCCTGTCCCTGTGCCCTGTCCCCTGTCCCTGTGCCCTGTGCCCTGTGCCCTGTCCCCTGTGCCCTGTCCCTGTCCCCTGTGCCCTGTCCCTGTGCCCTGTCCCCTGTGCCCTGTGCCCTGTCCCCTGTGCCCTGTCCCTGTCGCCTGTGCCCTGTCCCCTGTGCCCTGTCCCTGTGCCCTGTCCCTGTGCCCTGTGCCCTGTGCCCTGTCCCTGTGCCCTGTGCCCTGTCGCTGCCCCTGTGCCCTGTGCCCTGTGCCCTGTCCCCTGTGGCCTGTCCCTGTCCCCTGTGCCCTGTCCCTGTCCCTGTGCCCTGTGCCCTGGTCCCTGTGCCCTGTGCCCTGTGCCTTGGTCCCTGTCCCTGTGCCCTGTGCCCTGTCCCCTGTCCCCTGTGCCCTGTCCCTGTGCCCTGTCCCTGTGCCCTGTCCCCTGTCCCTGTGCCCTGTCCCTGTGCCCTGTGCCCTGTGCCCTGTCCCTGTGCCCTGTGCCCTGGTCCCTGTGCCCTGTCCCCGTCCCCTGTGCCCTGTGCCCTGTCCCCTGTGCCCTGTGCCCTGTCCCTGTGCCCTGTGCCCTGTCCCTTTCCCTGTGCCCTGTGCCCTGTGCCCTGTCCCTGCCCCTGTGCCCTGACATTGTGCTGGCGGTCCGTTAGAGCCAGACTCGCCACCGCTGTGGTGCGAGATCGTTAATCACATCAGGCCTGACATTAATTCCTGGTTCCATGTCTTTGGGGTTAGCTTCAGGTCGCATCGGAACAAATTAACACCCGGCCGCAGACCTCCCCAAAACACCAGTCTCTTATTAACAGCTTTTTAACAGCTTGTTGTCCTGGTTACTGTGTTGTAAAGCACGTTGTGTTCTCTCCGCTGCTTGCCTGCTCCCTTCCCTGAGTCTGGCGGGGCAGGAGGGGGGGTGGGGGGTGGGGTGCACATTGAAAGTGTGTTGGCCTGGGGGCGTGGAGTGTCGACGGGCCAGCTGTTGCACCACTTGGCTTGCAAAAGCTGTCATGTCACACAGTGTGTGGCATCTGGATACCATTTCCTGAGTGTTTTTTTGTTAAAAATAAATGATTAAATGTGGTACAAAAGCTTAAAAGAAAGTGTCTTTCACAGACTGCATGTTTGCGTTTGCTTTTGTTTAGGATGACCCAGGCTACTTTGGATTTTCGCCCATATTTTTGGAGTTTTTTTTTGTCGCAGCACTCCTTGCCCTAATCAAGGAGCAAAGACTGGCTTTATGCCATGTCCGATCGCATCTCGGAAATCTGTCACGTAGAATGAATATGGTGAGTGGCTCATCTTCTGACTTGCCTGGATGAGTGCAGCTCCAACAACATTCAAGAAGCTCGACACCATCCAGGCCAAAGCAGCCTGTTTGATTGGCGCCCCATCCACCACCTTAAACATTCACTCCCTCCACCACCGGCGTTCCGTGGCTGCAGTGTGTACCATCTACAAGATGCACTGCAGCAACTCGCCAAGGCTTCTTGGGCAGCACCTCCCAAACCCGCAACCTCTTCCACCTAGAAGGACAAGGGCAGCAGGCGCGCGGGAACACCACCACCTCCAAGTTCCCCTCCAAGTCACACACCATCCTGACTTGGAAATATATCGCCGTTCCTTCATTGTCGCTGGGTCAAAATACTCCCTCCCTAACAGCACTGTGGGAGCACCTTCACCACACGCTCCATTCACCCATCACCTGGCTCCCTGTCCGGCAATGCCTCAATTTTAAAATTCCCATCCTTGTTTTCAAATCCCTCCATGGCCTCGCCCCCTCCCTATCTCTGTAACCTCCTCCAGCCCTACAACCTTCAGAGATCTCTGCGCTCCTCCAATTCTGGCCTCTTGAGCATCCCTGATTTGAATCGCCCCACCATTGGCGGCCGTGCCTTCTGCTGCCTGGGCCCTAAACTCAGAAATTTCCTCCCTAAACCTCCCCGCCTCTCCCTCCTCCTTTTAAGACGCATTTTAAAACCGACCCACCTGTCCTAATATCTCCATTATGTGGCTTGGTGTCCAATGTCCTTTGATAGTCTCTCCTGTGAAGCGTCTTGGGATGTTTAATTGTGTTAAAGGAGCTATATATATATGGCAGTTGTTGGTGTAGTTTCTTTCTGTTTGGTAACTCCTCCTTGGATATGGCTGAGATTCTGAGACCACGTCCCACCATTCAGCGACATGGGTATGGCGGGGCGGGGGGGGAAGGATGGGGGGAAATCAGAAACATTTTGCCACACTGGTCTGCCTCTAGATTTCTACGCGTTTTTGAAATGTGCAGTGCCGGTGTTCAACAATTGCACAGAATGAAGATCCGGCCTTGGTTCAGTTCAAACTGGTCTGAGCTGCTCCAGGTTCGGGAGGGAGGGGCAGCCCTGCCGGTGCAAACCTGGACAAGCCGCAAGTGCGGTGAACGGAGGGGAGGAGAATTGGGAGAAGAGCAGAGTTCACGTATAAAATGCTTGGTGGTTCCGTTCTACCAATTCCGAAGTGAAGCTCCCGTCTCTAATGAGCCGTTCTCCTGATTCAAACCGGCAATAATAAAAAAATAAAGCTCTCATTAGAAACAATTACTTCCTGAAAGGGGCCCCCAGCTGCATTCCCATTGCGTGCAGGCTGAGCTGTTAAGGAAAACTGTCCATTTCTCAGGTTAAACAGTAGTATTGGCCACTGTCTAAAGACCTGTGTTAGCCAAGTGTTCTTAATGATTGATTAGGCATCGGAACACAAATGAAAAAGACTTGCATTTCTATAGCGCCACCGGACGTCCCAAAGCGCTTTACAGCCAATGAAGTACTATTTGAAGTGTAGTCATTGTTGTAATGTGGGAAACGCGACAGCCAATTTGGGCACAGCAAGGTCCCACAAGCAGCAATGTGATAATGACCAGATAATGGGCCAGTAATTCCGGTCCCAACGCGCGAGTACGGACAGTGTACTCACGCGTGGGCCCGTTGGAAGTGCCGGATTTCAGCATGCACAGCGCATGCGCGGGAAACCGGCATTTCCTCTCCATCGAACCAAGGGGTTAAGAGGTCCAACGCGTGCGCGCAGGACTCTGCGTGCACGCGTTGAACTTCCTTCTTTTTGACAGGTTTGCGCGTGTGCAAGGGACTGAACTTTTTAGAAATGAAAAAAGGAGGCATAAGGAGTGGATTCTTGCAGGTAAGTGGTCTATTATTTAAAATTATTACATTTTTTCCACAGCTTCATTGTTTTTAAGGACTTTACAGTAAGGTAAGTTTATTTTAACATAAACCTGCCCATCGGAAAGCATTAGGTGCTCATTGAGACTAAATCCATTGGAGGAAGGACGTTCTTGCCATGGAAGGAGTGTGGTAAACCACTGTTATACCTGTCTGTATGTGTATGTGTATTCCACTAGGTACAGGTCTGGACATGCCTCGGCTGACTCCTCCCATTATTCCAGGTATATAAGTGACTACCTCCCAGTCCCTTAGTATTCTGGACGGGTCGACCACTCGAGACTAGACCTTCATTCTTTAGTTAATAAAAGCCTGGTTGTTACTCACTTAACCTCAGTCTTTTGAGTAATTGATAGCGCATCAAGGAGTGCAACGAAGATTCACCAGGCTGATACCTGGGATGGCAGGAATGACGTATGAGGAGAGATTGTGTCGATTGGGCTTATACTCACTGGAGTTTAGAGGATTGAGAGGGGATCTCATCGAAACCTATAAAATTCTGTCAGGCCTGGACGGACTAGATGCAGGATGGATGTTTCTGATGGCTGGGGAGTCCAGAACCAGGGGTCATAGTCTAGGGATGGGGGGTGGGCCATTTAGGACTGAGATGGGGAGGAATTTCTTCACCCAGAGAGTGGTGAACCTGTGGAATTCTCTACCACAGAGCGCGGTGGAGGCCAGTTCAGTAAATATATTCAAGAAAGAGTTGGATATATTTCTTAAGGCTAAAGGGATCAAAGGATATGGGGAGAAGGCAGGGACAGGGTACTGAATTTGGATGATCAGCCATGATCTCATTGAATGGCGGAGCAGGCTCGAGGGGCCGAATGGCCGACTCCTGCTCCTATCTTCTATGTTTCTATGTTTATTTTTGGATCCGATTTTGTAAAAAATTATTTTTTTCAAAAATTTTATTAATTGTTTTAAATAGTTTTTTAAAGTTATTTATAGTTTATTTAATTATTGGGATGTTTTTTTAAATTTTAATTAAAGTTAAACTAGTCTTTTGGGCGCCCGTACTTTTCATGAGTTTGACAGTCTTTACTATCAAACTCATGAATGAGTTTCCCCTCCCCTGATTGGCTGCAGAGTGCTCACCTGATCCCAGCCGGCACATCGCACTAACTACGCTGCTGGATCAGGTAAGCACATCGCGCCGACATCGGAACCGGGCCTGTGACAGGAAATGCAAGCAGGCCCGGGCTTCAGATGTCAGCGCGCAGGGTGAGTGCACATCGGGGGCTTGCACACGTGGCAAGCCCCCGATCCTAATTTCTGGCCCAATCTGTTTTTAGTGATGTTGACTGAGGGATAAATATTGGCCAGGACACTGGGGAGAACTCCCCCTGCTCTTCTTCGAAATAGTGGCCGTGGGATCTTTACATCCACCCGAGAGGGCAGACAGGTCCTTGGTTTAATGTCTCATCTGAAAGACGGCACCTCTGACAGTGCAGCACTCCCTCGGTACTGCACTGAAGAGCCAGCCTGGATTTTTGTGCTCAAGTCCCTGACAGTGGGACTTGAACCCATAACCGTCAGAGTTAGAAGGTGCTGAGCCACGGTTGGCACTTGAAACATAACACCTGAGGCATGCAGTCCATGTACTACATATATATAATACACACTGAACCAGCTAAAAGAGTAATCCACTTCTCACAAGAACCATTAGGGGCCTCATTGGAGTGGGACTTGAACCCACAATCTTCTGACTCTGAGGTGAGAGAGCTACCCACTGAGTCACTGCTGACTCTTGAAACCAATAAATAGTGAAACCGATCTTTCCAGGTCAAGTCCTTCTCATTGAATTCCCAAATACACTGAGCTCTCACTACAGGATACTCAACAATTCTATGGCTGTGGGAAAAAGAATCATAGAATTATAGAATGATACAGCACAGAAGGAGGCCTTTCGGCCCATCGTGGCAGTGCCACAGACCAGAACTGTGCACAGTAATCCAAGTGTGGTTTAACCAAGGTTCAATACATGGTAAACTCTGGTTTTGAATTTCATTTCTCTAGAAATGAACCCCAGTGCTTTGTTTGAAATATTTATGGCCTTGTTGACCTACTTTTACTGATTTGTGAATCTGTACCTCTGGCTCCCTTTGCTCCTCCACCCCATTCAGACTCTTATTTTCCACAGAGTATGTACAAAGCTTGAAGTCCAGAGCCAAGACCAAAACTACATTTTAAAATGATTTCTCGAACTAAAATGCCCTGCACACACTCCTTTCTTTGTGAGGTTGTCAATTTATGGGCCAGGCGATGTCCACCTCCAACAAGAGAGCGTCTAGCCACCTCCCCTTTGACATCCGATGGGGATTACCAAGCTTCTGCTCACCTGTCCTAATAGCTCCATGTGTGGCTCGGTGTGCAATCGCTCCTGTGAAGCACCTTACTCGGTTAAAGGCGCTACATAAATGCAAGTTGTATTGTATTATAAACATGTACTCTTCACAAGTGAGAACAAATTTTGACTACAGACATGTTTCGGTGTAATATTTCTTCTTTCTGTGTGTGAAAATTCGGCCTCATTTTCCAGGACAACTCTCGCTTTACTAAAGTGATAATTGGTTTTTCAATATAAATAAATAATTAGGACCACCTGTGTCACGAGAGAGTAATTATTTTTGCTACAACTGTTGGATATAATTTTCAATTATTGGTGTGCTATGAAACAATGAGCACAATTTTTAATTCAAAGCAGGCCAGGAATACCTAACCCACTCGGGCTCACTCTTTTCAACATGCATCGGAACGCACCTCAGCCGAGATCTTAATCTTTCCTTGGAGGGGGGGCGAGGGGCGAACCGATGGACGGGTGTCCCCCTGACGCTAACAGATGTGGTGCTTAAGGGTGGGGAACTGCTCGGTGCCGTCTAGAAATGCGGGATGCAGAGTAAAGCTTCCTCTATTCTGCCCCAATTAGTGGGACAGTTCCCTCTGGGTGCAGGGTCCTGGAATTTCCTGGAAAGTTTCAGCATAACTAAGACTTCGCCCATCTCTCCCCAGTCTGGATTAGATTCAAACTCTGTTACTGAAGGTAAAAGGACAGTGGGGCAGATCCAATGCAACATCTGGGCCCTCGGCATTCCATTCTTTCTTTCAGGCAGTGATTTTTCTGTTCATTTATTATACATAGTACATAATGAGCCAAATGTTAATCAAATGCACCCGTTGTCTGGTTATTTTAAAGCTACATCAGACTCGATGAATGACCCATGCTGAGATTAAACACTAACTAAATGTTTACGTTCAAGATTTACATTGTCAGTTGAGGCCTGAGTAGAATTACACAGAATTTTACAGAGCCCAGATCAGGAAGCCCTGTCAACCAACATCCCATCAGGTGCCAGTTCTTTCTAGGATGTGCTTTCAAATCAACACCGTGATCTCAGAACCGTGCCAAACGAATCCTATTGTACATCTGACAGTACAACACAATGAAACATTGTCACATGATTAAATATCCATTTACCAACTTCACAAAAAAATCCTTTAAAAAAACGTTTTTCTTTTCATTGAACACATAACACATCGGCCCCGATTTTCGGCTTGTGTTGGAAATGGTCGGATTTCCCCGAATGTGGGGTTTCTGACAGACATAAAAAAGTGTCAGCCAGCTCCACGCAATTTTCCCTCAAGTGGCCAATTAATTCCCAGCATGTGGGAAGCCTTGCTAATTGTCCAATTCGAGTCAGAAATCCCCACAGTATGATGTCATCATTCGTGGTGATTTTAAAGTGTCCAGCAAGCTTCTCCACCTCTGCAGGCTTCTCAACCACTCTTGCACAATGGCAGAGGAGCCTGCACCAGCTGCTGCCAGCGGCAGAGGCCGAGCTGCCTTCAAATTCGACGAGGCTTCACTGCAGGCATTATTGGATGGGGTTAGGGCCCACAGGGAGGTCCTCTTCCCTAGGTCAGGGAGGAAGAGGCCTCCCACTGAGACCAATGCTGCATGGATGCAGGTGTCAGCAGATGCCAATTCGCTGGGAGTCACCAGAAGAACCTTGGCATTACATCTCTATCTCCTTCCTTTACTCCCCCACAGTTCCATCCAGAGCCCCCGTCCTCACTGTGGAGGAGGAAGAGGCTGTGCAGCCAGACTCCTCAGAGGAAGCTCCAACCTCTGAGGGCGCAGCATCAGCAGAAGTAAGCGCACCCAGCACCAGCGCAGACACTCACACCTCGGAGGGACCTTCGGGACATAGAGTAGTGTTGTCACCTGGTATTTCACAGCTCACAAGTGAGCCTCAGCAGATTCTGGAGACAGGGACAGCAGTGGAGAGTCCTCGTCGGAGGGCGCAGGACTCTGCCAGCTCAGCTCAGCTGTGCTGCATGACAACCCTCTGCCTCTGGGTCCATCTGCAAGAGAAGAGGTGATGGATCTCCATGCACAGATGCAGGAGTCTCTGGCAGGTTTTGTCTCCAGGGTCGCTGCGAGTGCTGAACAAATGGAGGAGTCCATAGCGACCATGAGCAGAGCCTTTGTGGAGTCATTGGCGCATGAACGCATCACCATGGAAAGGTTGGCAACCTCCATGCAGGAGATAACTCGCCAGGGTACGGAAAACATGGTGAGTGCTCATAAGAGAATGACATCTCTTGAGGAGCGTTGGCCATCTGTTGAACAGAGAAACCAGATCTTCATGGAAGTCCTTCTGAGTAGGACTGCCAGTGCAGAAACGGGTCCCACTGGCCCCCTAAAGCGCAGCAAGGTGCTCTCAAGCCACTTCCAAGCGCTGGCCCCTTCTGGCTTGTGCAGCTTCAGGCGAGTGAGCAGCAGCCTGGTGCTCCTGGTAATCATCCTGCTGTTCCTGGTTCTACTGCTGCCACCTCTGCTGTTGGAGATCCTCTAATGCCAGGAACGGAAGGTGCCAAAGGCTTCTAGCAGAAGCCTTGGTTGAGGAGGTCCTCAGTTAGGGTGGTGAGAGGGGCTTCCGAGGAGCTCACACTGAAGAAGTGTGTGAGGCTCCAACTTTCTGCAGCTGCTCCTAAGGCTTCAAATAGTTCCCCCAAGCCTTGATCAACAAGGTCCTGCAGCCTGCAAATGCTGCCTCTTTAAATCTCTTCAGCCCTCAGCGACCTGCTGCTGCAAGCAAGCAAGCCAGCTGTTTTCACGCCAGCTCTCATCGGCGGGGTTCCCCGCAGGCGTGTTTCAGGTGGGGAAAGCCCCAAAGTCGCAATGGCGCGGGAAAATCATCCTTAACAAGGTGATCATTGGTGATTAGTGTGCCGACGAGCAGTCCCGCCAGCGGCGGGCGGGACTGAAGCGGGGCGCGTGGAAACGGCGGTCCGAAAGTCAGACGGGGCGGGGAATCAGGCGGGGGGGGGGGTCCCGACCCGCTTTTTCCACGATTTTCGGACCACGGCCGCATGAAAAGCCGCCCGACAGCTGCCCGAAAATCGGGGCCCAGGTCTTTACTGGAGGAGGGCAATCTCTAGACTGGAGTACAAAGGCATGCACACAGCTAATATACCGGTGTGGTTACTGCCGGTACTACAGTATACAGGAGCTGTAAGAAGTAGTTCTGACTTAAAGCACATACACTACAATTCCTCCCTTTTTAGATTAATAATACCCCCTTAATATTCAAATAACAATTACATTTTTACATGTACATTCAATAACAAAAGTCCATTTATAGATTCAGTCTTTGGGGCGGCTTCCTGACCCTTTCGGGATAGTGCCTTTCCGGAGGTTCTTGTTCTTGGTGCAGAGGCGATTCTGACCCCCTTTCATCGGGTAGTTCATCGGGTTCCACTGCTACTGGGCCTGAAGTAGATACTACCGGTATGTCGGGTTCATCCCCAGGTACTCGAGACATGGGGTTGACGCATTCCTGTGATGCTAAGATCTGATCGATGTGGCGTCTCACAATGTTCTCCCCGACATCCACTGTGTACATTAATGGCCCCTGCCTTGTACATATTGTTCCGGGTTGCCACTTCTCTGTTCGATAGTCCCGGGCCAAGACTGGTTGACCTACATTGAAGCTCCTTGTCGGCTTCTCGTTGATGTGCTGGAATTGTTTGTCCTCAACATTCCTTCGCACATTTGGTCTGAGCAAGTCCAGACGAGATCTCAACCTTCGGTTAAAGAACATCATGGCCGGGGTCTGGTTGGTAACTGCATGTGTCGCGTTTCGGTAGGCTAATAAGAAATTGTCCATCTTATGCTGTAGTGGAATTTCCTCGTCGCACATGGCCTTTATCGCCTTCTTAAAGGTTTGTACGAACCTCTCAGCCAATCCATTGGTGGCTGGATGATACGGGGCGGATGTGTAATGCCTTACCCCATTCCTTTTCATGAATTTTTGGAACTCATCGGACACAAACTGTGGTCCATTATCAGAGCAGATCTGCTCTGGCAACCCGTTTCTGGCAAATATGGTCCGTAGGACTGCAATCGTTTTCTCTGTAGTGGTTGAAGACATCTTTATCACCTCAGGCCACTTTGAATGAGCATCCACTGCTATTAAGAACATTGAGCCCATGAATGGACCAGCGAAATCAATGTGCACCCATTGCCATGGAGAGGAGGGCCACTCCCATGGGTGTAGAGGGGCATGTGGTGGTGCATTTTGGACCTTCTGGCATCCTAAGCAGCTCTTAGTTAGGTCTTCGATTTGTTGATCGATTCCCGGCCACCACACATAAGCCCTAGCTAGGCTTTTCATTTTCACTCCCCCCAGATGACCTTCATGTAGCTCATTTAGCATTCTCTCCCTTAACTTGGGTGGAATCACCACTCTGGATCCACACATCACTGTCCTCTGGCATACTGACAGCTGTTCTCTTCTGGATGAGAATGCTGGCAACAGTGAGTCACCATGTGTTGGCCATCCCCTCACCGTCAATTCATATACCCGTGACAGCATCGGATCATTGCGGGTCTCCTTCTCTATATCCGCGTTTGTTACTGGCAATCGTTCAATTATCGACGAATAAAATATCTCGATAGGGTCCACTGCTGGTGCTTCCTCCACAGTAGGCAGTGGCAGGCGCGATAACCCATCAGCGTTCCCATGCTGTCTCGTGCCTTTATATTCTATTTCATATTGATTCGCCCCTAGAAACAGGGACCATCTTTGTAACCGCTGTGCAGTCATTACTGGCACGCCCTTCTTAGGATTAAAGATGGAGACAAGTGGTTGGTGGTCAGTCAGCAAGGTGAACTTCTGTCCATGCAGATAGTGGTTGAATTTTTTTACTCCCCATACTAGGCTGAGGGCCTCCCTGTCAATCTGGGCGTAGTTGCGCTCGGCTGAGGTTAGTGACCGAGACGCAAAGGCTACTGGCCTCTCCAAACTGAAGGAATGCGTGGCTCAAAGACTGGTGTGGGAGAAATGGGTTTTGCTTCCTGGGACACTGGCACCAGTACTGGGACAGGAGGGAGCTGTTCCATTGGGACGGGCTTCACTTGGCCAGTGCTGGGACTAGAGTCCTGGCGGATCATATAACTAGGGCTGTAGAGAGGGCTTTAAACTAACTAGTGGGGGGGAGGTTCCCAGAGAGCAAATAATACAAATGACAACAGAGAAGGTCATAGAGTTAGGTAGCAGTGGGGAAATTAAAAACCAGAGCGTGTCAGGAAGGGGTAGAAGGTGTGGAGTAAAAGGTAAAGTAATAAAAAGGGCAATAGCAGGAACTAAGTGTCACAAAACATATTTGAAAGTTCTCTATCTGAATGCACGTAGCATTCGTAACAAAATAGACGAGTTAAAGGCACAAATAGCTACATATGGGTATGATCTTGTGGCCATTACAGAAACATGGCTGCAGGGTGACAATGCCTGGGAATTAAACATACCAGGTTATTTAACAATCAGGAAGGACAGGCAGGAAGGAAGGGGAGGTGGGCTGGCTATGTTAATAAAGGAAGGAATCACTGTAATACAGAGAAATGATATTGGGTCAAAGGATCAGGATAATGAAACAGTTTGGGTGGAGATAAGGAATAATAAGGGGAAAAAAACACTAGTGGGTGTAGTATATAGGCCTCCGAACAGTCGCAACTCGGTTGGACGGAGTATCAATCAGGAAATAGTTGAGGTTTGTAATAAGGGAACATCTATAATTATGGGGGATTTTAACTATCATATAAATTGGACGAATCAAATTGGGCAGGGCTGCCTTGAGGATGAGTTCATTGAGTGTATTAGGGATGGGTTTCTTGAGCAGTATGTAACTGAACCAACCAGGGGGCAAGCAACCTTAGATCTGGTCCTGTGTAACGAGACAGGATTAATTAAAAATGTCCTAGTAAAGGATCCCCTTGGAATGAGTGACCATAACATGGTTGAATTCCATATTCAGTTAGAGGGTGAGGAGGCTGTATCTCAAACAAGCGTGCTAAGCTTGAATAAAGGAGACTATGAAGGTATGAGAGCGGAATTGAGTAAAGTGGATTGGGAAAATAGGTTAAAGGATAAGACGATACATGATCAGTGGTGTACATTTAAGGAGTTATTTTACAAATTCCAAAAAAAGTATATTCCACTGAGAAAAAAAGGGTGTAAAAGAAAAGACAGCCATCCGTGGCTAAGTAAAGAAATTAAGGATAGTATTCGACTAAAAACAAGGGCATATAAGGTAGCCAAATCTAGTGGGAGGATAGAGGATTGGGAAAACTTTAAAAGACAGCAAAAAATAACAAAAAGATTGATTAAGAAAGGGAAGATAGATTATGAAAGTAAATTAGCAAAAAATATAAAGACAGATAGTAAGAGTTTTTATAGTTATATAAAAAGAAAAAGGGTGGCTAAAGTAAATGTTGGTCCCTTAGAGGATGAGACCGGGAAATTAATGGTGGGAAATATGGAGATGGCAAAAACACTGAATGAATATTTTGTATCAGTCTTTACAGTGGAGGACACCAAGAATATCCCAACACTTGACAAGCAGGGGGCTATAGGGGGGGAGGAGCTAAATACGATCAAAATCACTAAGGAAGTAGTACTTGGTAAAATAATGGGACTCAAGGCGGATAAATCACCTGGACCTGATGGCTTACATCCCAGGGTTTTGAGGGAAGTGGCTGTAGGGATTGTGGATGCATTGGTAATAATCTTCCAAAACTCCCTGGACTCAGCAAAGGTCCCGGCAGACTGGAAAACTGCTAATGTAACACCCTTATTTAAAAAGGGCAGTAGACAGAAGGCTGGAAACTATAGACCGGTTAGCCTAACATCTGTGGTAGGTAAAATTTTGGAGTCCATTATTAAGGAGACAGTAACAGGACATTTGGATAATCATAATTTAATAAGACAAAGTCAGCATGGTTTTATGAAGGGGAAGTCATGTTTGACAAATTTGCTGGAGTTCTTTGAGGAAGTAACATATCACAGAATCACAGAATCACAGAAACCCCACAGTGCAGATAGAGGCCATTTCGGCCCATCGAGCCTACACCGACACATATCCCACCCGATCCCCGTAACCCCACGTATTTAATCCCCCTAACACTAAGGGTCAATTTTTTTTTAATCATAGCCAATCAACCTAACCCGCACATCTTTGGACTGTGGGAGGAAACCATATAGGGTGGATAAAGGTGAACCAGTGGACGTAGTGTATTTAGACTTCCAAAAGGCATTTGACAAGGTGCCACACAAAAGATTATTGCTCAAGATAAAAAATCACGGGATTGGGGGTAATATTCTGGCATGGATAGAGGATTGGCTATCTAACAGAAGGCAGAGAGTTGGGATAAATGGTTCATATTCAGACTGGCAATCAGTAACCAGTGGTGTTCCGCAGGGGTCAGTGCTGGGTCCCCAACTCTTTACAATCTATATTAACGATTTGGAGGAGGGGACCGAGTGTAACACGTCAAAGTTTGCAGATGATACTAAGATGGGAGGGAAAGTAGTGAGTGAGGAGGACATAAAAAACCTGTAAGGGGACATAGACAGGCTAAGTAAGTGGGCAGAGATTTGGCAGATGGAATACAATACTGGAAAGTGTGAGGTTATGCACTTTGGCAGGAAAAATCGTAGAGCAAGTTATTATCTTAATGGCAAGAAACTTGAAAGTACTGAAGTACAAAGGGATCTGGGGGTCCTGGTGCACGAAACTCAAAAGGTTAGTATGCAGGTGCAGCAAGTGATTAAGAAGGCCAATGGAATGTTGGCTTTCATTGCTAGGGGGATAGAATATAAAAATAGGGAGGTATTGCTTCAGTTGTACAAGGTATTGGTGAGACCGCACCTGGAATACTGCATACAGTTTTGGTGTCCATACTTAAGAAAGGACATACTTGCTCTCGAGTCAGTACAAAGAAGGTTCACTCGATTAATCCCGGGGATGAGGGGATGGACATATGAGGAGAGGTTGAGTAGATTGGGACTCTACTCATTGGAGTTCAGAAGAATGAGAGGCGATCTTATTGAAACATATAAGATTATGAAGGGGTTGGATCGGGTGGATGCAGGGAGGATGTTCCAGATGATGGGTGAAACTAGAACTAGGGGGCATAGTCTTAGAATAAGGGGCTGCTCTTTCAAAACTGAGATGAGGAGGAACTACTTCACTCAGAGGGTGGTAGGTCCATGGAATATGCTGCCCCAAAAAGCTGTCGAAGCTACATCATTAAATAAATTTAAAACAGAAATAGACAGTTTCCTAGTAGAAAAGGGAATTAAGGGTTACGGGGAGCAGGCAGGAATTTGGACATGAGTCTAGGTTCGGATAGGTCATGGCCCTGTGGGTAGCGGAGCGGGTCCAGGGGCCGTGTAGCCTGATCCTGCTCCTGTTTTCGTGTGTCTAATGCTGTTAGATTCAGGAGATAGTCCTGTCATAGTGGATTGGCGGTTAGGATCAGATCAGCCATGAACTTATTGAATGGCGGAGCAGGCTCGAGGGGCCAATTGGCCTACTCCTGCTCCTATTTCTTATGTTCTTATGTTCTTATGTTCTTATGTAAACCGTCCGGGAATTTGTGCAACAGCACCGCTCCAATGCCGTAGGGTGATGCATCACATGCCAAACGAATTGGTAGTGCTGGGTTGAAATGGGCCAACACCTCTTTTGATGTGATCAATTCTTTACACTTCTGGAAAGCTCGTCTACGTTCGTCATCCCACTTCCATGGTACCCCTGTTTGCAGTAGGGTGTTCAGCGGGTGTAATACCGTAGACAAATTTGGTAAGAACTTGTGGTAATAGTTTACCAGCCCGAGGAACGACCTCAGTTGTGACACATTTTCCGGTGCTGGAGCCTTGACTACTGCCTCTATCTTGTCAGGGGACTTATGTAACCCCTCTTCATCGATGACGTGGCCGCAATACGAGATCTGTTTCTGGAAAAACTCGCACTTGTGGCGATTAGCTCATAGCCCATATTCCTTTAATCTGGCGAGCACCTTCTCCAAGTTAGCGAGGTGATCACCGTCATTTTCGCCTGTGACCAAGATGTCGTCCAAATAACACTGGGTCCCTGGAATCCCTTGCAGGACCTGATCCATCGCCCTTTGCCAGATAGCCGGAGCCGGGGCTACTCCAAACACCAGCCGGTTGTATTGATAGAGACCTTTATCGGTGTTGATCGTAAGGTAATGTTTCGAAGCTTCTTCTACCTCCATTTACAAGTACGCCTGGGCTAGATCAATTTTTGTGAAGCGTTTACCACCAGATAGCGAGGCCAAAATATCCTCAATTCGTGGAAGCGGATATTGCACCGTGTGAAGGACTGGGTTCACTGTCACCTTAAAATCCCCACAGATGCAGACCTTCTTTGGTTCCCCAGGCGTATTACTCAACGACCTCTTCATTACAGGAACGATGGGTGTAGCCCACTCGCTCCAGTCCACTTTGGACAGTACTCCTGAACGTTCCAACCCTTCCAGCTCTGCTTCAACCGCTGGTCTGATCGCATAAGGCACTGGTCTGGCCTTCAGAAACTTTGGGCTTGCATTATCCTCCATTTTAATTGTTGCTGTTATTCCTTTTAGTGTTCTTAGTCCCTCCTGGAACACTTCTTTTGCGTCAGTTAGCATTTTTGACAGTCGTCCAGGTGTGACGTCATCATCCTTTTTGGCCTCCACCTTCAGTGCCTGTATGGAATGCCAATCTAAATGTATCTTCCAGATCCATTCACGTCCTAGCAGTGGTGGTCCTCCATTTAGCAATACATATATATCCATTTTAGGTATTTCCTGACCTTTATATGTCACTTTCACCCTTATTTTTCCTTTGGGGTAGACTTTTTGCCCCGTATACATCTTCAAGACAATCTCTGTAGCTTTCAAGGGTATGTGTGAAAATAGCCGCTTGTAGTCCCTTTGATTTATGACTGTTAGAGCTGACCCTGTGTCCAATTCCATTTCCACTTGGACTCCATCTATCTTGAGTGAAACCCAGATAGTCTGGTGATCCTCCATTTCGGTTATATTATGTAGTTTCAGACAACCCAGCTCCTTGCTTCCGGAGTCTGTGTCACTTTTCTGTTCGTCTGAACCACTGTCCATCACCTGGTGTACCTTTTTGTACTTCTCCTGTGGAGATTTCTTACTGTTGGTTTTCTTCCCAGACCTGCAGACTCTTGCTATGTGTCCTGCTTTCCCACACTGTCTGCACACTTGGTCCTTGAACCAACAATCTTTCTGGTCATGTGTTGTTCTGCCGCAGCGATAGCACTTCCCTGTTCCATAGGTCATTTCGTTGGTGCCATATTCTTGCGGTCTCCGTTGTATCTCTGCAGCGCCCCTTGCGGCTGCTTCGTGTGATACTGCCATACTGAAAGCTTTGTCCAGCGTAAGGTCCTTTTCTGATAGAAGCCGTTTCTGGGTTCCTTCACTTTGTAGCCCACACACAAACTTGTCCCTTAACGTGTCTGCTAGTCCCGCTCCAAACTGGCAGTATTTCGATAGCTTGCGCAGTTCCATTAGGTACTCAGCATTGCTTTTGTCTTTGTGTTGGTTCCTTTTATGGAACTTAAATCGTTCTGCTATCAGCAGCGGTGTGGGGTTTAAGTGGTCCTGTAGGATTTCTACTATGCTTTCAAAATTCTTGTTTACCGGCTTCTCGGGGGTTATTAGATTTCGCAGTAACCCATAAGTTTTTGCACCCATGGAATTTAACAGAACCAGTGCTTTATTAGCATCTGGCACTTCATTCGCCCTGCAGTACACCTCAATACGTTCCACACATGTCGCCCAATCTTCGACTTCATTGTCGAACGTAGAGATACTGCCACTCTTCGGCATCCTTGGTTGTGCGTTAACTATCACCAATGGCGCCTCCCGCGCTTCCCCTTCTTCTCCGCTGGCACAAAATGGCGTCTCCCGCGCTTTCCTTCCTTCCCGCGCTCGCCCGTCTTCTCCGCTGCGGCTTCGCAAAATGGCGTTTCCCGCGCTCTTCCTTCTTCTCCGCGGCTCAATGGCGCCTCCCGCGCTCTCCCTGCTTCTCCGCGGCTCAATGGCATCTCCCGCGCTCTCCCTGCTTCTCCGCGGCTCAATGGCGTCTCCCCTTGCTTCGCCCCGCGGACCCTGATTAGCCCGTGATCCCTGGCTGTGCTCTGCGCGTTCTTCTCTTGATATTTGTTGACGCCGCTCAGTCTAGTACCCGGCTGTTTCTTACCCTCTCTCTCTCCGGTTTGCAGTAATTTTCCTCGACGCCGCTCGGTGATCAACCCCCGGCTGCGCCCTGCTCTCTTCACCCTTTTTCTTACCCCGTCGACGCTGCCCGGCTCTCTCTCTCTGCCGTCGGTCGGCTCCAGCCGCCGCTGCTCGGGAAGGGTCTGCTCTGGACCTGTCGTCGGTCTCTTACTGCTCGTTGTGGCTGGGGAACCAAGCCCGGCTCTCCACAGCCTCCCCAGTGAAGTTGGATCTCTGCCTGACTGCTGGGCGGTTGCTTGCGGTCGACGCCCGTGTTCCTGGACTCGACTATTTTTTTTTGTTTAATGTTGCAGGTAGATTCGCATCAACCCTCGTCGCCACTGTTAGATCCGTGGTTCAGTGGATAAATAATTACACGGATGCTGTACATAAACAAATAACAGGTCTTTACTGGAGGAGGGCAATCTCTAGACTGGAGTACAGAGGCATGCGCACAGCTTATATACCGGTGTGGTTACTGTCGGTACTACAGTATACAGGAGCTGTAAAAAGTAGTTCTGACTTAAAGCACATACACTACAATAATAACCTGATAATCTGTTTTAGTGATGTTGATTGAGGGATAAATATTGGCCCAGGACACCGGGGATAACTCCCCTGCTCTTCTTCGAATAGTACCATGGGATCTTTTATATCCATCTGAGAGAGCAGACGGGGCCTCGGTTTAACGTCTCATCTGAAAGACGGCACCTCCAACAGTGCAGCACTCCCTCAGCACTGCACTGGGAGTGTCAGCCTGGATAGTACTCAAGTCTCTGGAGTGGGACTTGAACCCACGACCTTCTGACTCAGAGGCAGAGAGTGCTGCCCACTGAGCCATGGCTGACACTCCGAAGAAGAGCAGAAGAGTAATCCCTCAGCGCTGAAAAAGATTTTCTAGTTACTTATTTCATTGCTGTTTGTGCGCAAATTGACTGGCACGTTTCCTACATTACAACAGTGACTACACTTCAAAAAGTACTTCATTGGCTGTAAAGCGCTTTGAGATGCCCCGAGGTCGCGAAAATCGCTATAGAAATGGAAGCATTGACAGAGTCATGAGTACTGAGGTCATGAAAGATGCCAACTAAAAGCATGTCATTTCTTTCAACCTTTCAGGGAGGAAAGCCATGGTTGGAATGAGGGATTTTAGCTTCCAGATTTTGGTCTAGTAATTGCTTCCTTCAAAATGGATGGATCTAAAATGGTGCTGGGGGTAGCAAGTATCGGTCCAAATTGACTTGAGGACATACTTAGTGGATTATGCTTTATTCCTATAATCAGCAAAACATTACCTTTTCCAGATGTCTCCTGCTATGTTTTCAATTGGGATTGTGTAAGAAATAAAGATTTACCTTTATGCAGCACTTTTTCACATCTCTCGGAAGCATCACAAAGCACTTCAGTTAGAATAATATTTTTCCAAGTGCAGGAACTGCTTATATAGGCATCCGTGGCCGCAAATGTGCGCACAGCAAGTTCTCACAGACAGCAATGTAGTGAATGACCATAGAAACATAGAAGATAGGAGCAGGAGTCGGCCATTCGGCCCCTCGAGCCTGCTCCGCCATTTAATGAGATCATGGCTGATCATCCAAATTCATCACTTTTGGACCATGTTGATTGCGGATGAAATGTTGACCAGGACACCAGGTGAACTCCACCTTCTTAAACTGAGGCTTACCAGGACATTATTTAAATGGGCTAAGGGGCAAAATTGTGACGATAGAGGGGCATTATCAGCCGTGGCTCAGTGGTGAAGCTCTCGCCTCTGAATCCGAAGGTTGTGGGTGCAAGTCCACACTTGGGTCAAGTGGGTTCAGACTTGAGCACATAACCTAGGCTGACACTCCCAGAGCAGTACTGAGGGAGTGCTGCACTGTCGGAGGTGCTGTCTTTCGGGTGAGATGTTAAACCGAGGTCCCGTCTGCTCTCTCAGGTGGATGTAAAAGATCCCATGGCCACTATTTCGAAGAAGAGCAGGGGAGTTCTCCCTGGTGTCCTGCAGCCAATATTTGTCCCTCAATCAACATCACTAAAGCAGATTATCTGATCATTGTCACATTGCTGTTTGTGGGAGCTTGCTGTGCGCAAATTGGCTGCCACGTTTCCTACATTGACTACACTTCAAAAAGTACTTCATTGGCTGTAAAGCGCTTTGGGACGTCCGGTGGTTGTGAAAGGCGCTATAGAAATGCACATCTTTCTTTTTTCCGGTGTCCTGGGGCCAACATTTATCCCTCAACCAACATCACTGAAACAGATTATTTGGTTATTTATCTCATTGCTGTTTGTGGGAGCTGTTTGTGTTTCCAACCTTACAACAGTGACGACATTTCAAAAGTATTTTATTGGCTGTAAAACACTTTGGGACATCCTGAGGTTGTGAAAGGCGCTCTATCTATATATAATTGTATGTATATACACACACACAAGTCTTCCTTCCCTCCCTCCCTCTTTCCTTCCTTCCCTCCGATGCAAGACTGCTATGAACTGAGCCAAGCCAACATTTAGGGAAAAATACACAAAGTTTAATCTTTTCTTGCAAGCTCTCACCGATATATTAGAAAAGTCTAGTTATGGTCGGAGTGAGTAGCAAAACGTGTTGTATGTTTATTCGACCCATGCTCCAAGTAAAGGATTGAATTTGCCGGCCAGACACATTCTCCATCGTGATGTCTCATACCTGGGCCAAATGGCTTTCAGATCAAAGGTTGGTTAAAAGGCTTCGTTACATCAGATACAGAGCTGGGGTCATGATTATGGATGTCGCCATGACTGATAAATACTTGATTGAGTAGCAGAATCTTTCCCCATCTGGCAATGTTAATGCGCTAAGGCTCCCTTATCTTCACATTTCAGGGGGGGGTGAGGAAGCACTTTATAAATCTTAGAGCATCTTGAGCGAGAAAATAAGTTTCTTTTGAACTGACTGTTTCAGGCAGATTGAACTTGGGGTGAAGTTGGTTTTAAGCCGAGCCCGGCATTGTTTAACCCTCTGCGATAATGGGCAATACTGCATTATATGGCATTTCAAAATGCATTAAATCAGGAGTGTCCCAAGGAATTGGTTCCTCAGCGGGTCACACAAAGAGCTTCGGAGACCACATTTGGGGGGAAAAATTCAGTTGTTTGCGCCTCCCGTTAGCGCCTTAAGAGGGCGCGAATGGGGCGCAAAGCAACTAGCGCCCGGGCAGGGCGATGTTTGCGCCGCTCGCAAAATTAACCAGACATTTTGTGGCGGCGCTAAACACTACCGCCACGATCTCCTGCGCCGGCAGATCGTGACGTCAGTCGAGTGTGCAACGCCCCGTTAGCGCCCCGGACCAGATATTGAGTGGCGCCCCCTGCCTTACCGCCTGCCGCTAGCAACGACAGGTTGAGGGGAGCGTTTTGCAGTCGGGAAGAGACTGGGGGAGCGCTATTTAAAGGCGACCGCTTCCTGCCTTTTTTTGTTGGTGACATTTTTGCACCACGCATTCTGAGAGAGAGAGAGACTTCTGGAGAGATTCAACGCTGTGTGAAGGAGTTTTGAGTACTGAGCAGCACTTTGCAGGTTTATTTTGATTTGCCCTTCCTTGCTTCGCCCGCGCTCTGAGGTAGCGCCTTGCTCCTCGGCCTTTGCGCCTTAAGACAGGTGTGAAGCGCCTGATTTAACGCTCCAATCACCTTCAGGGGCGGTAAAAGCCAAGTTTGCCGTCGGAGGTGATAATTAGCGCCAGGCGCTAAACTTTGCGCACGGCCGATAATGGCGCCCCAAACGGGGCGATACTGAATTTTTCCCTCTTGAAGTTTAAATCCCTGTTCCCACCAATTCGCGTATATTTCTAGTCGCTGATGCCAACGGAACTTGATGTTCTGATTTGGCAGCAGCAGCAAGAACGGCCCTTTCCTCTCTGGGGCCGAGACTCTCCGGAGTTTAGAAGAATGAGAGGTGAGCTCATTGAAACATACAAGATTCTGAAGGGGATTGACAGGGTAGATGCTGAGAGGTTGTTTCCCCCTGACTGGAGAGTCTAGAACTAGGGGGCACAGTCTCAGAATAAGGGGTCGGCCATTTAGGACTGTGTTGAGGAGGAATTTCTTCACTCAGAGGGTGGTGAATCTTTGGAATTCTCTACCCCAGAGGGCTGTGGATGCTGAGTCGTTGAGTATATTCAAGGTTGAGATCGATAGATTTTTGGACTCTCGGGGAATCAAGGGATATGGAGATCGGGCGGGAAAGTGGAGTTGAGGTCGATGATCAGCCATGATCTTATTGAATGGCGGAGCCGGCTCGAGGGGCCGTATGGCCGACTCCTGCTCCTAATTCTTATGTTCTTATGTTCCAAACTTTCAGGTCCACAGATGTTAAAGGAAGACAAACTAGTGAGTAAAACGTGGAAGTACAGGTCGCAACGGAGATGCCTGGGCTTTGTGGGCCGGATGTCCAGGACACACAAGCCCCGTGTGGACCACGGGCTGCAACGTGAACTAAACATTTGCACAGCAAGAGTCTGTCGCCTCAACATAAAGCCAGGTAGGAACAGGAGTAGGCCATTGTGCCCCTGGAGCCTGTTCCAACATCCCATTAGGCCAGGGCTGATCTACATCTCCGCGCCGTTTACCCGCCTTGGTTCCGTAACCCTTAATACCCTTGCCTGACAAAAATCTATCACTCTCAGTTTTGACATTTGGAGGGGAGAGTTCCAGATTTCCACTGCCCTTTGTGTGAAGAAATGCTTCCTGACATCACCCTTGAATGGCCTGGCTCTAATTTTAAACATAGATATTAAACAAACATTACTCTGGTCACCATAGTAACAAAATGAACATGCCAAAGTCATGTAACTAAACTAACCAATGAAAATAATTCACATAAACACGACTATGATGTCTGTTAGTTCCTTTTACCAGCTCTGATGTCCTGGTGAGACTTTGCTACATCACCTGCCCCGAATCAACTGGGTTCGGTTTTAACCATCCATTATACAGGAGCAGGAGTCGGCCATTCAGCCCCTCGAGCCTGCTCCGCCATTCAATTAGATCGTGAACTGATCTCCATCTCAACTCCCATTACTTGCCTCGGTTCCCTCCAGGGAAAGAGATATACACGATCCATAATGCGTCTTCGCGCCTGTAATTTTTGGTCAGGTCTACGTGTTGAATAAATGTTATACCCCACGAGTTTGAAATACGTTGGCGGTATTTGTAACTATGGGTGATCGTGTAAAACAGGTGATTGTATCATTATACACCCCGCCGGATTTTTCATTCTATTGAGTTCAATGGTTAGGTGGATAATAGCAGTACAGTAGCATAGTGATTATGGTACTGGACTAGTACAGGAAACTCTCTTTTTACCGGCACCTAAATAACCGGAAATCTCTCTTAACCGGCAAAATTCAGGAGAAGGTTCAGGTAAGTTTTACTTCATATTAGTGGCCGTGTAACCGGGGTTCCTGCACCTGTGGCTGTGTAACCAGGGTTCCTGCACCTGTTGCCATGCAACAGGGACGCCTGGATCTGTGGCCGTGTACGGGGCTCTCGTACCTTAGTAAGTATACCTCTCTGTAATCTGGACTTTTTGATCAACCGGCAGCACGACGGTCCCGTGGGTGCCGGATGAAAAAGAGTTTCCTGTCATTCAAATCCCACCACGGCAGCTGGGGAATTTAAATTCAATAAATAAATCTGGAATAAATAGCCAGTATCAGTAATGAAACGACTGGATTATCGTAAAAACCCAACTGGTTCACTAATGTCCTTTTAGGGAAGGAAATCTGCTGCCCTTACCCGGTCTGGCCGATATGTGACTCCAGACTCACAGCAATGTGGTTGACTCTTAACTGCTCTTAGCTGAATAAGGCAACTCACCACCACCTTCTCAAGGGGCAATTAGGGATGGGTAATAAATGCTGGCCTTGCCCAGCGACGCCCACATCCCACGAATGAATTAAAAACAAGTGGGTGGCTAATTCGGTATCGCCCATTCATCTCACAAAGTTAATATTGCCCCAAATAACAACAGCAAATACTGGAAAAACTCAGCAGGCCAGGCAACATCCGTGGAGAGAGAAATACAGTCAACGTTTCAGGTCGAAACCCTTCGTCAGAACTGAGAGAAAAGGCAGGAAATGAAACAAAAGGTAGTTTGGGGGCTGGGAAATGGGGGAGGGGATGAAAGAAGAGACATTAAGAGATATTCAAGGTGAGACGAGATGGTAATAGGACAGGTAAAGAAACAAACAATGGCTCTAAATGAAGTGTGAAATGTGCTGGCAGAGTGAAAGACAGCTGCCATGTGGGAGAGAGAAAAGGAAAAGGCACAAACCAAATGTGTGGATAAAAAATATAAAAATGTAATAGGGGCCGAGGTTATGACCTGAAATTGTTGAACTCGATATTGAGTCCGGAACTTAATTGGAAGATGAGGTACTGTTCCTCAAGCTTACGCTGAGCTTCCGTGGAACAATGCAAGAGGCCGCAGATGGTGAGGTCTAAGTGGGAGTTGCTGAGTTGCCCCAGTTGTGTTTGCTATATTGTCCTAGGGTAGGAAAATCCCTAAGGCAACAGCGCACGTCTTTTGGATACCAACAGTCCAACTTCTGAGCCCTCTGCACCAGCTGTCTGTGAACGCATTGGGGAGTTCTGTTGGGGTAAGTAATGTAGCTGAAGTAATAGTGCGGAGGCTGACAGATTGATATCAACTTTGTCACCAAGCACACATTTAACACATTGGTGTTAAGTTTCCCAGGTTAATTCACCAGACTGATACCTGGGGTGGCAGGAATGACGTATGAGGAAAGATTGGGTCGATTGGGCTTATACTCGCTGGAGTTTAGAAGAATGAGAGGGGATCTCATTGAAACTTATAAAATTCTAACAGACTAGACAGACTAGATGCAGGAAGGATGTTCCCAATGGCGGGGGAGTCCAGAACCAGGGGTCACAGTCTAAGGATAAGGGGTAAGTCATTCCGGACAGAGATGAGGAGGAATTTCTTCACCCAGAGAGTGGTGAACCTGTGGAATTCTCTACCACAGAAGGCAGTGGAGGCCAATTCATTAAATATATTCAAGAAGGAGTTAGATATATTTCTTAAGGCTAAAGGGATCAAGGGATATGGGGAGAAGGCAGGGACAGGGTACTGAATTTGGATGATCAGCCATGATCTCATTAAATGGCAGAGCAGGCTCGAGGGGCCGAATGGCCTACTCCTGCTCCTATCTTCTATGTTTCTATGTTAATGTCTTCACTAAAATAGCAGATCGAGGAACTTGCTACGATTGCTTTCAGTGTTTGTATGGCTTTAGCGCACAGTGTCATTTCCAGGCTGTCCGACGTCAATAGCCAAAGGGGTAGGAATTTCTCTTGGGCAGAAGTGCAAATGGGACGTTCGTGAATCGACAGCCCGTATTACACTCCGCCCGATTATTGCTTTCCATTGGGCGGGCTGCCGATTCGCCTTCGCCCATTTTGTGCGCTCCCGCCCGAGACCAATTTGCCCCCCAAAGTTTTCCGATTTTTTTTTGTTCTGACGGTTCTTTGAGCAGACTTGCAACAGCAGAGTGAGGACATGTGTGTTTGAAGAGACTGGGTAGCGCCGTAAGGGAGCGCGCCGAAATATTTTACTGAGAAGAACAATAATTGTGAGATGTATTCCCATACTTGCCACAAAAAAATTAATTTGTAAAGAAAAAGTCCCACGTCCAGGAAGTCAGACCATTTACAGAGCAGTTACTGTCAGAAGGAGCACAATGGTTCCTTGATTAATAGTGAGCTGCAGTGATGATAAAACTGTGATGTTACAGGGTACGTAAAACAGAACAGGCAGATCCTGCGGGGAGCTGAAAGCAGGAATAAACCAAACTAGCAATTTTCAATGCATGATACCCTTCACAGAAGTGGCATTTGTGCATTAATGAAGTATAGTCCGTCAATCTCATATCCTGTTATGTCAGTTGTATTTCCCAAATGGACGTGATATTGCACATTCGTGAGAGCGTGACATTTATATCGTTGAGTTATTGGCCCAGAAATTCGGGTCGGGGGCTTCCTGCGGGTGCAAGCCCCCGACCTGCACTTACCTAGCGCGCCGGCCGTTGTGCTGTGGGCCCGCGTGGGATTCCGACCCTGGGCCTGCTCCAGCTGCCGGCGCGCAGTGCTTGCGTATCCCAGGGGCGCAGTTAGTTCGAAGCGTCCCCTGGGATCACGTGGGCCACAGAGAGCCAATGGTAGCAGGGAATCTGTATTCATAGATTTGACAGGAAGAGCTGTCAAATCTATGAATACAATTCAGCCCAAAACATAACTAAAACTTCAAATAAATTTTAAAAAAACATCACATTTTTAAAATAACTATAAATTACATAAAATAACTATTTTAAACAATAATTTAAATTTTTGAAAAAATGAATTACAGTTTCTAACGGGGCTAAAAATAAACTTACCTTTCTTTAAAGTATTTAAAAATAATAAACCTGTGGAAAAAAATTTTAAATTTTACTTAATTCACCACTTACCTTGTTAAAAGCAGGCCTTGCGACTGCTTTTTAAAAGTGTAACTCCTGGAGACTTACCCTCCCGGAGAAAGCTGCAAAAAAAAACGGAAATTCCAGGCGTACGCGCTGCCTCTCCGGCGCACGCGTTTGACCTGTGAACCCCTTCCTTTAAGGGAACGGAAGTTCCGGTTTCCCGCGCATGCGCAGTGCATGCACAAAACCGGCACTTTTGTTGGGCCTACGCGTGAGTACCCAGCGCATACTCAGCTGTGGGGACCCGAAGTTTTGGCCCATTGGCTCAGTTTGTTTGTCTTGTAACAGTATATCGCCGATCCTTCATCGTCGCTGGGTCAAAACCCTGGCACTCCCTCCCTAACAGCACTGTGGGAGCACCTTCACCACACGGACTGCAGCGGTTCAAGAAGGCGGCTCACCACCACCTTCTCGAGGGCAATTAGGGATGGGCAATAAATGCTGGCCTTGCCAGCGACGCCCACATCCCATAAACGAATAATCAAAAACAAAAAATAACCCTCTCGCACAGTGAGACGGCCCAAAGTACCTCACAGCAGGGACTGAGCATGGGATAGGGAGAACAGTTAATGAACGGGATCGAGAGTCGGTCTTGAGGATTTACAAGGTAGGAAAGGGTGGATCATGAGAGGATTTCAGGGGCTTGGTGGCTGAGAGCTGTTAGTGGAACGATGGGACTATGAGGCAGGGTACAGGTTTGGGAAGATGCCTTGGAACCCAGAATCCAAACAGCACAGAGAACATGTGAGTAAGGTAGGGTTGAAGGAGGCTGCAGAGGTGCTCTGGAGGGATTTGTAAATGATCATTTGAACATAGGAAATAGGACCAGGAGTCGACCATATAAACAACTCGAGCCTGCTCCACAATTCAATAAGAAGGGTCAATAACCAGGGGGCAGAGATTTAAAGTGATTGGTAGAAGGATTAGAGGGGAGTTGAGGAGAACTTTTTTCACCCAGGGGGTAGTAGGGGTCTGGAACTCACTGCCTGAAAGGGTGGTAGAGGCAGAAACCCTCATCACATTTAAAAAGTACTTACATATGCACTTGAAGTGCCGTAACCGACAGGGCTACGGACCAAGAGCTGGAAAGTGGGATTAGGCTGGAGAGCTCTTTGTCGGATGGCACGGACACGATGGGCTGAATGGCCTCCTTCTGTGCCGTAAATTTCTATGATTCTATGATCATGGCTGACCCTCGATAATGAATTTGAAGCCCACTGTACGAGAAGTCGGCTAGTTATGGAGGTAGTTTCCGCTTTGGACACAATGGCTGTTCATGGTTCCAACACCATCATCAAGTTTGCGGATGACACCATGGTAGTAGGCCAGATCACCAACAACGATGAGTCAGCCTACAGGGAGGAGGTCCAGCATCTCGTGAAGTGGTGCGCCGATAACAACCTGGCCCTTAACAATAAGAAAACCAAAGAAATCATTGTGGACTTCAGGAAGTCTAAAGGCGGAAGTCACACCCCCATCCACATCAATGGGGCTGTGGTGGAAAGGGTGGACAGCTTTAAGTTCCTCGGAGTCCACATCACGGAAGACCTCTCCTGGTCCCTCAATACCTCCTCTCTGGTGAAGAAGGCCCAGCAGCGCCTATATTTCCTAAGGAGGCTGAAGGGATGTAACCTGTCACCCCTGATCCTCTCTAACTTTTACCGCTGCACAATAGAGAGCATCCTGACGAACTGTATCACAGTATGGTATGGCAGCTGTAGCTACTATGACCGGAAAGCCCTGCAGTCAAAACTGCCCAACGCATTACCGGCACCCGGCTACCGACCATAGAGCACATATACCAGAAACGCTGTTTACGGAGGTCACGGACCATCATCCAAGACCCTACCCACCCCAGCCACAGTCTGTTCGCTCCCCTGCCATCTGGGAGACGCTACAGATGCATTTGCACCCGCACGACCAGATTTAGGGACAGCTTCTTTCCCAGGGCTGTCATCCTGCTGAACTCTACAAATAAACTCTAAAGCCTGCACATCTGCCAATGCACTTTATTATGGTTATGTTTATGTTAATGTATTACAAGCCAAATGTATGTTGAATGTTTAAATGTCTTAATCTAAATGTAAACTCTCGGGAGCCGCAAGCCTACATTTCGTTGCACTGCACTTGTGCACTAACAATGACAATTAAGTTGATTATTATTATTATACAATGGCTCCAAAATTGGGCGAGTTTTGAGAAGTGTTTTTGTTTCCGCTCAAACTCATTTGCACATTGCTGAACGTAAAATCCACCAGGTACGAGCGCAGTCGGGCAACATTTTAAAATGTAATCATAAAAGAAAAAATGTTGATTTAAAAAATATCCTTTGATATATTTAGGAGTGGCAGTTCGGTGGAGTTGGATTAATAAGGCCGAAAATGGGTTTATCACAAAAAATAAGCAATTTTAGTCGTGTGTCTCGTCCACCGCCTGCAAGTAATCCGATTTTAAATAATTGAAAATGACTTAAAAAAACTATTCATTTACTGGTTACATTGGTCAGTTTCTTAGTAAGTTTCAAAAAATATATATTCAAAAGCTTTTAAAATGTGCCGATTAGTGTCCTTGTGCCCGAAAGATCCAGCTTAATTTTAAGAGCCTCCTTGAAGACCCGCAAACCAGGCGCAATTAGCGGAAATGGCAATTAATTCAATCTACGGGCATGGCCAGTTTTGTGGGCGGGGCCGGCTCCGAGCGCAATTTTTTTTTAAACTAGCGCAAAAAAATGGCGGCAACTTCGAGTTGCGCTGGACGTTAATTTGCGCGTGAAATTCTGTGATCTTTTGCGCCGGTTTGGCCCATTTCGGGCGAACTGCGTCTGGGCGGGGGGCGGTGTGGGGGGAGAAAACGGTGCGACCGAGTGGAAACTCCAGGCCGCAATGTTTAGCTTTGACCTCCGTTACAGTAACACTGCCAGAGTGACACTTGTATCAGGGGTTTCCAGTAACCTCACTTCTGGAACTGAAAGCTCTCTTTCTGCCGATTTAGACAAGTTGAGTGAGTGGGCAAATACATGGCAGATGCTGTATAACGTGGATAAATGTGAAGTTATCCACTTCGGTAGGAAAAACAGAAAGGCAGAGTATTATTTAAATGGTGATAGATTGGGAAATGTTGATGTACAAAGGGACCTGGGTGTCCTGGTACACCAGTCACTGAAAGCAAACATGCAGGTGCAGCAAGCAGTTAGGAAGGCAAATGGTATGTTGGCCTTCATTGCAAGAGGATTTGAGTACAGGAGCAAGGATGTCTTACTACAGTTGTACAGGGCCTTGGAGAGACCACACCTGGAGTACTGTGTGCAGTTTTGGTCTCCTTACCTAAGAAAGGATATACTTGCCATAGAGGGAGTGCAGCGAAGGCTCACCAGACTTATTCCTGGGATGTCAGGACTGTCATATGAGGAGAGATTGGGTCGACTAGGCCTGTATTCACTAGAGTTTAGAAGAATGAGAGGGGATCTCATTGAAACGTATAAAATTCTGACAGGGCTAGACAGACTGGATGCAGGGAGGATGTTTCCCCTGGCTGGGGGGGTCTAGAACAAGGGGTCACAGTCTCAGGATACGGGGTAGAATATTTAGGACTGAGATGAGGAGAAATTTCTTCACTCAGAGGGTGGTGAACCTATGGAATTCTCTACCACAGAAGGCTGTGGAGGTAGATAGATTTCTAAACACAAAAGGCATCAAGGGGTATGGGGAGAGAGCGGGAATATGGTATTGAGATAGAGGATCAGCCATGATCAAATTGAATGGCGGAGCAGGCTCGAAGGGCCGAATGGCCTACTGCTCCTATTTTTCTATGTTTCTATGGCGTCCAGTTGCAAATTATTGATGAAGTAACAATCTAATTGACAGGACCAAAAGAAACTTTGACAGTATATGAGCAGGAACAACTCCATCTGGCCAGTGAAGAAATTGCGGAACACAAACCAGCTGTCATCGTGGGATGGCACCACATCTTATCATTTAGGATGGGAGGTCCCTTTTCTCTGATGGTTGTCAGAGTCCAAGTGAAATGAGTTCAAGGCAGCCACAGTCCCTATAACGCTGCTCGTAATCGAGCTCAAATTGATGGCCTTACACAACACAAATCACAGGAATGGTTATAACAACAACTTATATTTATATAGCGCCTTTAATGCAGTTAAACGTCCCAAGTTACTTCACGGCAGTGATTACCAAACAAAATTTTGACACCGAGCCAGATAATGAAGATATTAGGACAGGTGACCAAAAGCTGGGTCAACGAGCCAGGTTCTAAGGAGCGTCCTGAAGGAGCAGAGAGAGGTGGAGAGGTTTAGGGTGGGAATTCCAGAGCTTAGGGCCCAGGCAGCTGAAGGCACGGCTGCCAATGGTGGAGTGATTAAAGTCAGGGGATGCGCAAGAGGCCAGAATTGGAGGAGCGCAGAGATCTCGGAGAGTTGTCGGGCTGGAGGAGGTTACAGAGATAGGGAGGGGGCGAGGCCGTGGAGGGATAAGAACATAAGAATTAGGAGCAGGAGTCGGCCATACAGCCCCTCAAGCCTGCTCCTCCGTTCAATAAGATCATGGCTGGATCTTCGACCTCAACTCCACTTTCTCATCCGATCCCCATATCCCTTGATTCCCCGATGTCCAAAAATCTATCGACCTCAGCCTTGAAGATACTCATTGACTGCGCATCCACAGCCCTCTGGGGTAGAGAATTCCAAAGATTCACAACCCTCTGAGTAAAGAAATTCTTCCTCATCTCAGTTTTAAATGGCCGACCCCTTATCCTGAGACTATGCCCCCTCGTTCTAGACTCGCCAGCCAGGGGAAACAACCTCTCAGCATCTACCCTGTCAATCCCCCTCAGAATCTTATATGTTTCAATGAGATCACCTCTCATTCTTCTAAACTCCAGAGAGTATCGGCCCAATCTACTCAATCTCTCCTCATAGGACAACCCTCTCATCTCAGGGTTTGTAAACAAAGATGAGAATATTAAAATCAAGGCATTGTCAGACTGGGAGCCAATGTAGTTCTGTTGGGAAAGGCAATGTTGCAGAAGTGTAAGGTCCTTAGACTTGACATCATTTCTTGGTTGCAAATAAACTTTATTGGGTTTGACTGAGTCTTGACACACTTGATGTCTAAGCGATAGTCTTATAGAGAAATGAAAAATATTACCCCGATTTTTCCCTGGGTAGAGACATAACCATCACCAATTCTTTCATTCTTGTCTCTCTCAACGAATTGGGAAGGAAAGTCAAGATCTTTACAGGACTCTAGTCACATACAGCCATCCCTTGTAACCTTGAAGATTCATTATGGTGTGATGAGAGTCGTTTTCCAGCTTTTGAGTTGTTTTTCCTAACAGATCTGTTGATCATTGTTTCTTATCTGGCAGACCATTGACCCCTTACTCAGTATTTCTTGCTAACAGAAGACCTCTCCTTGCTGACAAAGCCTTTTCTTGCTAAAGGTCATCCATACCTGGAAGCATTCTGGGAATGAGCAAATTGACCATTTTATTATTTTTGGCTATAGTACAATCTACAAGCCATTTATAAGTTAATAGAAAACATAAACCTTAATCGTATGAGATCAAACTAAATCCTAGCCCTACTTTTATATGTGTATAAGAATAGGGTATCTTACAGAAGTGTGGTTGGAGGTGTGGAGTTAAAGCAAAGTAAAGGAGCTTAACACTGCTGAGTTCCGAAGTGGTAGACATTTTACAATTTGGTCAGCTAGTATGGACATCAAGCCCACCTTGACTGATCACTGTAGGTGGGTTTGATGTCCATACTAGCTGCCACACTTCTGCATTCTGGAACTCTCCCTGCCCCCCCTCCATCTTGCCACCTCTGTCCCCACTTGAAAATGTCTCCTGAAAGCTTGCCTCTTCAATCAGCCGAGGCTAAGTGGGTCGCACTCTTGCCCCTGCGTCAGAAGGTTGTGGGTTCAAGTCCCACTCCATAGACTTGAGCAGATAATCTAGGCTGACACTCCCAGTGAAGTGCTGAGGGAGCGCTGCACTGTCGGAGGTGCCGTCTTTAGGATGAGATGTTAAACCGAGGCCCCGCCTGCCCTCTTGGGTGAACGATCCCACGGCACTATTTTGGTGAAGAGCAGGGGGAGTTCTCCCCGGTGTCCTGGGCCAATATTATCCCTCAACCAACATCACTAAAACAGATTATCTGGGTCATTATCACATTGTTGTTTGTGGGAGCTTGCTGTGCGCAATTTGGCTGCCGCGTTTCCTGCATTACAACAGCGACAACACTTCAAAAAGTACCTCATTGGCTGTAAAGCGCTTTGGGACGTCCTGAGGATGTGAAAGGCGCCATAGAAATGCAAGTCTTTCTTCTTTTCGTACCTCCAGTAACTTCTCTCCCACTTCTACTCAGTGGCTCTGATTTCCCGTAAGGTATCTGATGTAAAAAGACTGAGTGCTTGGTTTGAGTATAAAACAGGGCTTTAATCAACTGTTTCACAACCATGAGATTCTAGTTACATCACTAGTTCCTGGTTACAGAAACACCCTGAGCAAGCTGGGCCCACGCCCGAGTATTTATACTCCTTGGACGGCGTCACCAGCTGGCCGCCCAGTGTTACTTCATGAGTCATGATAAGATTCATGACAGTATCTTGGGACGTTTGTTATGCAAAAAGCATCGCTGAAGTTGTTCCAGCTGCGGCCGGGGGGGTGGGGGGTGGTGGGGGAGACTATTATTACATGAATTCACCTTCAAATTAAAGTAGCAGGACAAACGAAAAAGTCTGTGAACAGATACACAGAAACGAAAGCCTGTTGCAAGCGGAGTGAGGTGCCTGCTGTACGCACTACAGGGAAGGGGGGGGCTGGGGTGGGCGAAAAGATGAATCATCTCACTCCAGTGGGAGGCCAAAAAAAATATCATTTTTTGATTTGAACAATGGAAGGAACAGGCTGATTGTGTGGAGGGCAGAGGGGTGAGTAAGGGAAAGGCAAATAAAAGTGGCATCATCTCTCCAACCCTTGCCAGATCCTGACGCCTGAGCGAATTAGCTTATTTTTACAAAGGCGTACAGCAGAAGTTTGCATCGACCCAGGACTGACATTCACTGGAAGCGTGGTCTGATAAGCTTCCCCCGACGTGTTTTTTTTTAAAGAATGAAATATCACTCACTGCTGTGCAATTACAAAACAGTTACCGTGGGGAATAAATTAATTTTGCAGCTGTAATTGACTTTTTAAAAAATAACCTACTGAACTAAACAGCCTCGGGATTCCTCGCGGATCCAGCAAAGAACTCGTGCTTCTTTTTTGCAATATAAACCTGCAATAGGTTCAAGTGATAGACAAACATTAAGAAGTAAAACCTGTTTTTCTTCTGTCCCCTGACAGTCAAATGGATCACAGATAATTAATAAAGATGATGAAGACCAAAAGTAAGGAGGCGGCACCGGTGGCCAAAGGGTGATGGGAGGACGCGGTCGACTGCACGATTGGCAATCTCAAATGGGTCATCGGAAGAGGAATGGAACCACCTTCCTGTAGGTTCACTAGGTTGATTCCTGGGATGAGAGGGTTGTCCTATGAGGAGAGATTGAGTAGATTGGGCCGATACTCTCTGGAGTTTAGAAGAATGAGAGGTGATCTCATTGAAACATACAAGATTCTGAAGGGGATTGACAGGGTAGATGCTGAGAGGTTGTTTCCCCAGGCTGGAGTGTCTAGAACTAGGGGGCATAGTCTCAGGGTAAGGGGTCGGCCATTTAAGACTGAGATGAGAAGGAATTTCTTCACTCAGAGGGTTGTGAATCTTTGGAATTCTCTGCCCCAAAGAGCTGTGGATGCTGAGTCTTCGAGTATATTCAAGACAGAGATCGATAGATTTTTGGACTCTAGGGGAATCGAGGAATATTGGGATCGGGCGGGAAAGTGGAGTTGAGGTCGAAGATCATCCGTGATCTTATTGCATGTCGGAGCAGGCTCGAGGGGCCGTGTGGCCGACTCCTGCTCCTAATTCTTATGTTCTTATGGAAGGAGGGGAAATCGATGAGAAACTCGCCCCCCAGATCACACTCTAACTTTTCTCTGGTAACTCCGTACTGCCAAGTACAGGCAGAGGGAAGGGTGTGGAGTAATTCTTTTGGAAATTGAACTGCACTAATTATGTATGTTGTGCCTTCTTACTAATAGCATAAATTGGCAGTCCAAACATATTCCTCCCATTGCATGGAATGTCCTGGCCAATATTTATCCCTCAAGCAACGTCACTAAACCAGACGATCTGGTCATTACCACATTGCTGTTTGTGGGAGCTTGCTGTGCACAAATTGGCTGCCGTGTTTCCTACATTACAACAGTGACTACACTTCAAAAAGTACTTCATTGGCTGCAAAACACTTTGGAATGTCCCGAGGCCGTAAAAGACGCTGTATTAATACAAGTCTTTCTCTCTCTCGTAAAAATACCACGGTGGTGCAATGGGCCTATTCCAGTAGTGTGAATGGGCTCATAGCGAATCGGAATCCCCTGTTTCACCTGGCCGACTTTCCTATTCATTGAGTCAGCGGAAAAGAAATGGGGATCGCAGTGTGAACGGGGATTCCGATTCTCCATCAGCCCCCTTTCAAGTCCCTGGAGTGGGACTTGAACCCATGGCCGCCTGACTCCCAGGCAAGAGAGTGCTTCACTCCCCTGAAGTGGATGGAGCTGCAGATAGGCAGGTGGTTTAAAAACAGAACGTGACTTAAGATACCGCAAATGAGCTCTCAATGAGCACAAACGAGCTTTCCAGTATTAGCAAATGTCCATTAATCCATTTTCGACAGCTAGGAATTCCCAGAGCAGCACCACACGCAGATGAATAGACCATTCACACTCTGCCAACATAGCACCACTCTCACCCACAGTTACTTTGTTGTTGCATCAGGTCCATACAACAGCTGGAACAGAGGCCTAAAGAGACAGACCAGCTTTCAATGTGCGAGCACTATTTTCTCAAAGGGCAATAAAATAGGCTTCAAGATGATAGAAAATTTAGTCACAACAATTTTTGTGACCCTAAAAAGACCTAATAGAGGTCTTTAAAATTATGACAAAATTTTGATTGAGTGGATACCAAGAGAATGTTCCCACTTGTGGGGAAGAGCATAACTAGAGGCCGTCAATATAAGATAGTCACCAAGAAATCCAATAGGGATTTCAGAAGAAACTTCTTTACCCAGAGAGTGGTGAGAATGTGGAACTCACTACCACAGGGAGTGGTTGAAGCGAATAGTATCGATGCATTTAAGGGGTGATTAGACAAGCATATGAGGGAGAAGGGAATAGAGGGTTACGCTGATAGATTTAGATGAGGAAAGACGGGAGGAGGCTCGAGTGGAGCATAAACGCCGGCATGGACTGGTTGGGCCGAATGGCCTGTTTCTGTGCCGTATATCCTATGTAATCCTGTGTAAACATGCGCGGAAAAATGTTGCTTTACTCAGTGATTGAAAAACATGCCTCTCGTACTTCTAGTTTCCAAAATACCTTTTGTGGGTTATTGTCTTAAATATGAACTGCGTAATATAGTTTAGAACTTGCTGTAGTTGGGGGAATTAATTTGAACTGCGTACAATTCAGCTCCAAACTTGCCAAATATATATATATAGAGGGGAATAAATTCAGTTAAGAGGAGTGAATGTAATAGCAAGAAATATTAAGGGGGGAGTGAGATTTTCAATTCCTGTTCAATTTTTGAGCATTCCGTTTAAATTGAGTCACTCATGTTCCTGAATGATTGATTGCAAACCTGCTCAATTCAAGCTTTGAATTCATTCGAGATCTTTCATTGTAGCACTGTGAAGTTTTTTTGTTGCTGCCATGTTCTCTCTCTCTCTTTGTTTCTTTAGTTAGGGTGAGGGCAGTTTTAATCGTAACCCTTAGGGATTGTTCCCAATCATCAACATTTTTCAGAGTACAGTGAGCCACAGGGCTTTTAGTCTGATGAATGCATTCATTTTTTTTATCAAATTGGAAAAACTAATGTGTTTTTAATGTAAATTCCGCTGCCCCCACCCTTTCCCTCTCCGTCCATTGTCTCTGCCAAGTTTAATTGGGGACTGCCTTTACAAAAAAGTATTTGGCAAACCATTGCCTTTGCCCTACTCTGATAGAATATAAGGCAATGTTCCCGGAGAGTATTGTCTGTACAATTCTGGCAGTATTGGACTGTTGCTTGGGGCTAATCTCAGGGTGACGGGTTGAGGTGAATTTTTGATAGGGTTGCTTGGCAGCAACTGTTCCCCCTGCCCCCGCCCGCGCCCCCCCCCCCGCCCCCCACACCCTCCACTTCATGAATTCAAAAAGTGCAGATTGTGCCAGAAATGACTTCATCTGTTAGACTGGAGCTTTCTCATGGTCCAGTGAAGGAAGACCCGCCTGACGCTGAATGAATAACGGGAAAGGATGCTGCAATACTCGAGTACAGCATCGGTCAGATGCAAAGTGAAGGGAATTTCCAACAACACCCTGCGTTTTTGCCCAGTGCTGAAGCACTGACGTGGCTGCTATTGTTTCTTTTTTGAGATGAATGGAGGGAAGGAAACTGGCCCAGGTATCAGTTATTTTTTTCTAATGCAGTCCGTGCTGTTAAAGATCCATTGAAGAGGATTTTTGAGTGCCCGACTGCACTGTTTCATCGGTATTTCAGCCTCCTTCTGCACTTACTCTTTTCCCTGCAGCATTGATTTCAGAATTCTCATCCTTGTTTTCAAATCCCTCCATGGCCTCGCCCCTCCCTATCTCTGTAATCTCCTCCAGCCCGACAACCCCCCCAAGATATCTGCGCTCCTCTAATTCTGCCCACTTGAGCATCCCTGATTATAATCGCTCAACCTTTGGTGGCCGTGCCTTCAGCTGCCTGGGCCCTAAGCTCTGGAATTCCCTCCCTAAACCTCTCCGCCTCTCTACCTCCTCCTTTAAGACGCTCCTTAAAACTGACCTCTTTGACCCAGCTTTTAGTCACCTGCCCTAATTTATCCTCATGTTAATCAGTGTCAAATTTGTTGTCTTATAATACTCCTGTGCAGCACCTTGGGACGTTTTACTACGTTAAAGGCGCTATATAAATACAAGTTGTTGTTGAAAGCCGAAGACTTCAGAACATCCGGAATTGACAGGCTGCTCCATCAAGCCTGCCTCACACTGGTGATGGCTGCAGCATTATGACTAGACACTTCCTATTGTTACCCCTTCTCCTCCCTTCCCAACCCCGCAGCCATGTAATCTCCTTGGAGAGGGAAATAAACGGAGAAAAACCCCGGGCCAAGAAGGGACAAACCACCCTGGAAAATTCCTCTCCGACCCCCTCAGGCGATGGAAACCAGTCCAGGAGATCCCATGGGCCATGTGTCACCGGTAAAGACACTTGGCTTCTATATGAGGCCATCTCTGCTCCAGACTGCAACCAGCCCAGCTCCCTCTTGAAGACAGAGAGTCAGCACCCACTGTACCAGCCCGGCAACACACTCCAGAGGCTCCCTACTCTCTGGGAAAAGAACTACCACCCAACATCCCAGTCTATTCCTACTCCTGCGCAGTTTCCAGCACTTAATTCCAGCCTTGAGCAACTGGTCCCTCCAGCTCACCCAGTTTCGTTTCAGCATTGCAGTGCTTTCCCATGTTATCTTGATGTCGTTTTGAACCTAAATCTTTCCAAGTTGAAACCAAAGAAGGCTTTTGAACTATTTGTTTCCTGATACTTCCTGCCCACCTCTCCAAGTCAATCCCACCAACTGAGTTCAATGGGAAGAAAAGGGAGGTGAAGGAACTTCCAACCCAGACCATGGCCACTCTTGCTGCAGAAGTTATTTCCTGTTAAGTACACCCCAGAACCCAGGGCCTCCTCGGAGAGACAGCAGGTCTGGAATTTGCACTGGTTGCCGGCTACTTGCATCTCACTGGAAGAGGAATGAATTTGATTGAGCGAGTGCTGAAAGTAAAAGTTAATGAAACAAAGGTTTCTGGTTTGTGTAGAAAAACATCAAAGTTGCAGCTGAAGATCCAAACTAGCTGCTACAGGCAAGGATTGGAAAAGTACCCCAGCGTGAAACAGATGCCTCTTGATCAAGGCCAGATACAAGATGACAAGTGGCCTCAGTCACACAGCAACTGTCTCCATTACGCTGTCGGAGGCATTTAAACTGGGGCTGAGCAATACTTAGAAACCTGCACTTGCTGAGGGTGCTTTGCTCAAAGTAGGGACTCCTTCTGTACTGTATGATTCTATAATCTAATTGGTTGCTTGCAGCCATTACCCAGCTTCCATCAGATGGAGAAAGGAACACAAGGGCAGTCTTTTGTAAAATGTGATTTCTGTTAAACACTTAAACACTTGGCTCAGTTGGGAATGTGGGTTCATCCTCTGGAACTCACAAAACATCTCATGGCGCTTTTAGATCTTCCAACCTGTGGAATGTTTTATAAAGGTGGTAACTCAACTGATTGGCCAAGGCGTGAGGCGTCATCAAATTGGCCGCCGTTCAGGAGCTGGTTCAGGATCCTGAAAGTTCTGGGATTCTGGACGGCCTCCAGTTCAGCCTGTGGCATGTATGGAATATTGCGACATTGTTCCAGCCTTTACCATTCCATGCATCTCGATCAACAGGACGACCGATAAAATGGAATGAACGGAATGTCACCATGCTCGTGCTCACCACCCCCTTCTCAAGGGGCAATTGGGGATGGGCAATAAATGCAAACAGAATGACACAACGAACTCACTTCACAATTGAACAATTGTAAAGAAAACCATTGATGAAGTGATAAAGTAAAACGTTTATTAAACAAATGGATTGTTGTCCAGCTGCAGTTACCTGATACTCATGTGTGGTCCAAGTCCCTCTTCATAGCATAGTTGTATGTCATGCCCTCCAAGCCCACCTATGTCAGACAGTTTTGGCCAGCCCAGAGGCCTGGACTAATAATGCAGAGAACGTGACTTCAAATCCCACTAAATTCAGTTTTACAAATCTGGAAATAAAAAGCAGATATCCGTAAAAAAATGACCATGAATTTGTTTTGTTGTTGCAAAAACCCAGCTGGTTCATTAATGTCCTTTTTTGGGAAGGAATCTGCCATCAATGGGTTGACTCTTAACTGCCCTTTGAAGTAGCCCAGGAAGCCACTCAGTTCAAGAACCACCACCACCTTCTCGAGTGCAACTAGGGATGGGCAATAAATGCCGGCCTTGCCGGCGGCGCCCACATCCGGAGAATGAATTTTTTTTCTCTCATCGGTTAGTTTGGCCAGTCAATCCTCCATGTTCTGCCTCTGAACTGTTGCAGGTGGAAAGCCTCTCGCCGATCTAGCCTGTCGGCCGCCGTCTCCTGTTGCTTTCGATGGTTGGCCGGGTCATGGGGGAAGGGAAGTTCGAGCACTGGTACACCATTGGTTCCTGGAAACCAGCCCGAAAGGAATTTGAGGGCTTCTCGAGCACTCCGTCTAGTTCTTGGAAAATGCAAGGGGCAGCCAAAGATCTATAATTGTGGTGGATTTTAATTCCTGGTCCTGGGTTTGTCATCTTACTTGCAACCCCCCAGATCCTTCCAGTGAAAAATGTTGCAACATTTAAATGAGTTCAACATTCTTGTGTTAACCACATAAGGTTGCTGTTTACTCCATATCCTCTGAGGGAAGAAATTATGATTAATTTCCTTTTAAAGCCATTTTCTTCCAAATCTTGCTGTAATTTCCATTTTTATCAGCCCCTCTCACCATTCTAAGTACTTATGTAATATCCCCCTGATAACTTTCTTTGCTGTACACACAATAACCTATAGCTCCTTCAATCTATCTTTTTTAGCTCTTGGAGCTGAGCCCAGGGTTCATGCTGTTTCCTAACTGCAGCAAAGCCGTTCAGTCCTGGTGGAAGCACTGAGTCAAAACCTTAATACACGTGAGATGTAACTGAGGCATCGTACGACGGTTTCAGGGCAAACTCATTGGGGGTTAAATTGGTGCTGGGGGGTAGCGCAATCCAGGCAATAGCGAATCGGCAGCCTATTTTACACCCCGCCCAATTTATCCTTTCCAGTGAAGTCAACTGTCCAATCGGCCAAGACCAATTTCACCTCTCGTTGACTTTAAATGAACTTTCTTATAGACGAAGATGAATTAATTACCACACATGGAAAGTATCAAACTGAAGATCTACATCAGTTGGAATAAGAGAAAGATACGTTCATTTAACATCTTATGACATTGTTCAGAAGCATTGGGCTGGATTTTCATTCAGGAGTCATCGAGATCCGGCCAATCCACGCGATTTTAACTTGATTGACATTGTTGAGCCCGCCCAGCGGGCTCAGCAGGCCAATTAAGGGCCACCCAGCAACAGGTGACATCACAGACTGACATTTCATCTGTCAAGAGATTTTGACAGATGAAATAGAAACATAGAAACATAGAAGATAGGAGCAGGAGTAGGCCATTCGGCCCCTTGAGCCTGCTCTGCCATGCAATGAGATCATGGCTGATCATCCAAATTCAGTACCCTGCTCCTGCCTTCTCTCCATATCCCTTGATCCCTTTAGTCTTAAGAAATATATCCAACTCCTTCTTGAATATATTTAATGAATTGGCCTCCACTGCCTTCTGTGGTAGAGAATTCCACAGGTTCACCACTCTCTGGGTGAAGAAATTCCTCCTCATCTCTGTCCTAAATGGCTTCCCCTTTATCCTTAGACTGTGATCACTGGTTCTGGACTCCCCGACCATCTTGTTTTTGACACCAAAGTGGATAACCTCGCATTTATCCACGTTATGTTGCATCTGCCATGCTTCTGCCCAATCACCCAACCTGTCCAAATCATACTGGAGTTTATCGGTATCCTCCTCACAACACACACGC
This sequence comes from Somniosus microcephalus, assembly GCF_052327205.1. Taxonomy (NCBI): domain Eukaryota; kingdom Metazoa; phylum Chordata; class Chondrichthyes; order Squaliformes; family Somniosidae; genus Somniosus; species Somniosus microcephalus. Next base: position 40,736,485 of record NC_141015.1, on the reverse strand, counting down.
CCACCCAGCTTTGTGTCATCTGCAAACTTGGAGATATTATCAAGTTCCCTCATCCAGGTCATTAATATATATTGTGAATAGCTGGGGTCCAAGGACCGATCCCTGCGGCACCTCACTAGTCACTGCCTGCCATTCGGAAAAAGAGCCATTTATTCCAACTCTTTGCCTTCTGTCTGCCAACCAGTTCTCTATCCAAGTCAATACCTTGCCCCCAATCCCATGTGCCTTAATTTTACACGCTAACCTCTTATGCGGGACCTTATCGAAAGCCTTTTGAAAATCCAAATACACCACATCCACTGGTTCTCCCTTATCTATTTTACCAGTTACATCCTCAAAAAACTCCAGTCGATTAGTCAAGCACGATTTACCTTTTGTAAATCCATGTTGACTTTGTCCGATCCGGTCACTTTTTTCCAAGTGTTCTGCTATTACATCCTTTATAATGGACTCTAGCATTTTCCCCACTACTGATGTCAGGCTTACCGGTCTGTAATTCCCCGTTTTCTCTCTACCACCCTTTTTGAACAGTGGGGTAACATTAGCTACCCTCCAATCCATGGGTACTGTTCCAGAGTCTATCGAATTTTGGAAGATGACCCGCAATGCATCTACTATTTCTAGGGCCACTTCCTTAAGTACCCTAGGATGTAGATTATCAGGCCCTGGGGATTTGTCAGCGTTTCACAGCTGTTTGAAGCTGTCAAACACTGACAGTCTTACTTCTAACCTGAGTCCTTCTCCACAGACTCAATTAGAAATCTCTCCTGCACAGAAAGCTGCAAGCTGTCACTTTTGACAGTTCACAGCCATTCTGCTTTCTGTGCCGGTGAGATGAGGAACTCTCCGAGCCTAAAGCTTTTATAAGTATATCAAAAGGAAAAGACTGGTGAAAACCAAAGTTGGTCCATTGCAGTCAGATACGGGGGAATATATAATGGGAAATAAGGAAATGGCAGATCAACTAAATGCATACTTTGGGTCAGTCTTTACGAAGGAAGACACAAAAAACCTCCCTGGGATATCGGGAAAAATAGGGACATTGGCAAAGGAGGAACTGACGCAAATCAATATCTCTAAGGATATGGTGTTAAGGAAGCTAAAGGGATTGAAGGTGGACAAATCCCCAGGGCCTGATAACATGCATCCTAGGGTACTGAAGGAGGTGGCCCTAGAGATAGCGGATGCACTAAGGATGATTTTTCAGAATTCATTAGACTCGGGAACAGTGCCGATGGATTGGAGGGTAGCTAACGTTACCCCACTATTCAAAAAGGGGGGTAGGGAAAAAGCAGGTAATTACAGACCTGTAAGCCTTACATCAGTTGTGGGCAAAATGCTGGAGTCCATCATTAAGGATGAAATAGCGGAGCACTTAGCAAATGGGGACAGGATAGGACAGAGTCAACATGGATTTACAAAGGGTAAATCGTGCTTGACTAATCTATTGGAATTTTTTGAGGGAGTAACTGGTAGAATAGATGGGGGAGAGCCAGTAGATGTGGTGTACCTGGACTTCCAAAAGGCCTTCGATAAGGTCCCACATAAAAGATTAGCATGGAAAATTGAGGCTCATGGGATAAAGGGGAAAGTTTTGGCGTGGATAGGGAACTGGCTGTCAGATAGAAAACAGAGAGTTGGAATAAACGGCTCATTTTCTGAATGGCAGGCAGTAACAAGTGGGGTACCACAGGGATCTGTCCTGGGCCCCCAGCTGTTCACAATTTACATTAATGACCTGGATCAGGGAGTCGGATGCAGCATTTCCAAATTTGCAGACGACACTAAACTAGGAGGGGGGGTGGGCTCAGAGGAAGAGACCAGGAAGCTCCAGAGCGATTTGGACAGACTGGGCGATTGGGCGGATAAATGGCAGATGCACTATAATGTGGACAAGTGCGAAGTTATCCACCTTGGGTGCAGGAACGGGAGGGCAAATTATTATTTAAATGGCAATAGATTGGGAGAGGGGGAAGTACAGAGAGACCTGGGTGTTCTTGTACACCAGTCACTGAAGGCGAGCATGCAGGTGCAACAGGCGGTCAAGAAGGCAAACGGTATGCTGGCCTTCATAGCAAAAGGGTTAGAATACAGGAACAGGGATACCTTGCTGCAGCTGTACAGGGCACTGGTGAGACCACACCTCGAGTACTGTGTACAGTTTTGGTCGCCTCATCTGAGGAAGGATGTTCTTGCCATGGAGGGGGTGCAGCGGCGATTCACCAGGCTGATACCAGGAATGGCGGGAATGACCTATGAGGAGAGACTATGTAGTTTAGGGATGTACACACTGGAGTTTAGAAGATTGAGAGGGGACCTCATAGAAGTGTATAAAATTCTGACAGGTCTAGACAGACTGGATGCAGAAGGAATGTTTCCCTTGGCGGGTGAGAACAGAACTAGAGGACATAATTTAAGGATAAGGGCTAAACCATTTAGGACAGAGATGAGGGGGAATTTCTTCACTCAGAGAGTGGTGAACCTGTGGAACTCATTGCCACAGAGGGCAGTGTACGCCAGCTCATTAAATATATTTAAGAGGGAATTAGATATATTTCTACGGGCAAAAGGGGTTAAGGGTTACGGAGAGAAGGCGGGGACGGGATACTGAATTAAAGGATCAGCCATGATCTCATCGAATGGCGGAGCAGGCACGAAGGGCCGAATGGCCTACTCCTGCTCCTATCTTCTATGTATCTATGTATCTATGTAAAGGAAGGAAGGCTGAAAAGGTAAGCAAAGGTAATTTACACTTTAATCACTTTACATACACCAAACACACTTACCTTTGCACTCATGCACACATCACTCACCTGAACACCGACATCTCGACCCCTCCAAGCCCTTCAACCCGATGGCCCGACTCCTCCAACTTGGCGTGGTTTGGAGCCGTTGGGAATCCCACAGTTCAAGCTTAAAAATAGGGATTAGGCTAAAAACTGCCTGTTAACTACCTGTTAACAGGCAGTTAATTGGCACTAATCCCTCCCGCCTCGGGGAGGCGGGTCCCAGTGCGGGGCGAGTACCCGCCTCCTTTGAAAGTGGCATGGAGGCGGGTTGGGGGACAGGATGGGATCGGGGCCCCCGATTTCGGGAATCTAACCCCCTGCACGCCTCCAATCCCGATTCCACGGCAGACTGAAAATCGAGCCCATTATATCTCTCACATATTTCAAAGCACTTCACATACAATGAATTACTTTGACTGTGATGACTGCTATAATGTAAACAAGTTTGGCAGCCATTTAGTTCACAGCAAGATTCTACAAACAGCATAAAAAAAACATAGAAACATAGAAGATAGGAGCAGCAGTAGGCCATTCGGCCCCTCGAGCCTGCTCCGCCATTCAATGAGATCATGGCTGATCATTCAAATTCAGTACCCTGTCCCTGCCTTCTCCCCATATCCCTTGATCCCTTTAGCCTTAAGAAATATATCCAACTCCTTCTTGAATATATTTAATGAACTGGCCTCCACTGCCTTCTTTGGCAGAGAATTCCACAGGTTCACCACTCTCTGGGTGAAGAAATTCCTCCTCATCTCTGTCCTAAATGGCTTACCCCTTATCCTTAGACTGTGACCCCGGTTCTGGATTTCCCGACCATCGGGAACATCCTTCCAGCATCTAGTCTGTCTAGTCCTGTTAGAATTTTATAAGTTTCGATGAGATCCCCTCTCATTCTTCTAAACTCCAGCGAGTACAAGCCCAATCGACCCAATCTCTCCTCATACGTCATTCCTGCCATCCCATGTATCAGCCTGGTGAATCTTCGCTGCACTCCTTCCATGGCAAGAACATCCTTCCTCAGATAAGGCGACCAAAACTGCACACAATACTCAAGATGCGGCCTCACCTAGGCCCTGTACAACTGCAGCAAGACATCCTTGTTCCTGTACTCGAACCCTCTCGCTACGAAGGCCAACATACCATTTGCCTTCTTAACCGCCTGCTGCACCTGCATGCTTACCTTCAGCGACTGGTGCACAAGGACGCCCAGGTCTCATTGCACTTCCCCTTCTCCCAATCTATTGCCATTCAGATAATAATCTGCCTTCCTGTTTTTGACACCAAAGTGGATAACCTCGCCTTTATCCACGTTATATTGCAATGCGATGAATGTCAGTTAATCTGTTTCTGGCTGGCCAGGAGACCAGGAGAACTCATGCGCTTCAAATAGTACCATGAGATATTTATTGACCCCCTCCCCCCTGAACCATGGTTTAACGTCTCACCCATGGGATTGCACCTCATCTGATGCAGCACCCCATCAGTACTCTACAGGAGTGTCAGCTTCAATTGATGTGCTCATGTTTTGGGGCTTAAACCCACAACATTCTGACTCGAGCCAACCTGGTCACTCTTAATTGGCCTCTACCATTTTTATTTAAGCTGAAACAGGCAGAGCCAGGAGACAAAAGGAGTAAGTGTGGATCATGACGGATCTGACTTACACTGGCCACCCATTCCCCAAAGTATACCATGCAAGATCCCTATCTTCAAATCCTTCCATGCCCTCGCCCCACCTTACCTTTGCTCCAGCCCCATAACCTCCGAATACTCCATTCCTCCGACTCTGGCCTCTTGTGCATTCCCACCATAAAACCACCATTTTTTATTTGTTCCTGGGATGTGGGAGTCGCTGGCGAGGACAGCATTTATTGCCCATCCCTAATTGCCCTTGAGAAGGTGGTGTTGAGCCGCCTTCTTGAACCGCTGCAGTCCGTGTGGTGAAGGTGCTCCCACAGTGCTGTTAGGGAGGGAGTTCCAGGATTTTGACCCAGCGACGATGAAGGAACGGCAATATATTTCCAAGTCAGGATGGTGTGAAGGGGTACTTGGAGGCGGTGTTCCCATGCGCCTGCTGCCTTTGTCCAACTAGACGGTAGAGCCCGCGGGTTTGGGAGGTGCTGCCGAAGAAGGTACCCGAGTCTCCAACCTCCTTCATCCTACTTTTGGAAACTCCCTCCCTAAATCTCCCATCCCTCCCCCCAAACCTTTCTTTCCATCTTTTAAAGACCCCCCTGCATTTTGGCAGAAGGAACAGGGAGAGGCAATATACACTTAATGACACAGTTTAAAAGAGTGTGCAGGGACAGAGGGATCTGGGAGTTAATGTTCATAGGTCCCTGAAGGTGGCAGGACATATTGCGAGAGTGGTTAACAAAGCATATGGAATCTTGGGCTTCATAAATAGAGGTATTGAGTACAAAAGTAGAGAAGTTATGCTGAACCTTTATAAAGCTCTGGTTAGGCCACAACTGGAGTATTGCATCCAGTTCTGGTCACCACACTTTAGGAAGGATGTGAAGGCCCTTGAGAGGGTGCAGAGGAGATTTACCAGAATGGTTCCGGGGATGGGGGATCTTAGCTACAAGGACAGGTTGGAGAAGCTGGATTTGTTTTCATTAGAACAAAGGAGGTTGAGGGGTGATTTGATCGAGGTGTACAAGATTATGATGGGTTTGGATAGGCTAGACGGGGAAAGGCTGTTCCCACTAGTTGATGGTACAAGGACTAGGGGACACAAATTTAAGGTTTTGGGCAAGAGATACAGGGGCGATGTGAGGGAAAACTTTTTTACACAGCGAGTGGTGAGGACCTGGAACTCGCTGCTGACGGAAGTGGTGGAAGCGGAGACACTCAACGTTTTCAAGGGGAGACTGGATAGGCACTGGAGGGAAATAAACTTGCAGGGCTACGGGGATAGAGCGGGGGAATGGGACTGACTGGATTGCTCTACAGAGAGCCGGCACGGACTCGATGGACCGAATGGCCTCCTTCTGTGCCGTTATGACTCTATAACCTCCTCAAACTCCATCTGTTGAACCTCGCCTTCAGTCCTTCCTCCTGAGCTCTTCCTTTCTGGTGTGGTTTTCATTTTCATTATTTATGAAACGCTTTGGGATATGTTTTCTTTTTGACATTTAAAGCACTATATAAATGCAAGTTGGTTGTTGGCTGCTGTTGTCCAACAACACAGATGGAAGGGTACAACGAGGACAAGTTCCAAGAAGATCCCTTTGATGTCACGACTAGAATCCATGTTCCACTCTTGATAAGAGGCCTTGTATAAAGGAATATTTAAAAAAACAATAATTATAAAATAACGTCAACAGCATGGGGCCCATCCAAGGGCAAACAATTATCATTCATAATCCTTACCACTAGAACACTGCTTCCACTGTAACTGCTGCATTATGATGCAAGCTTTCTCTCCCCAATCATTTTTTGTATTTTCTTTTAAGGAGGGTTTATTCTCTAATTTTTTTTAAAAATCATTGTTTTACAAAAAATCAATTTAATGTCCATAACCTCAGGTGTCACCGAACCAACAACAGCAACTTGCATTTATATAGCACCCGTAAGGTAGTAAAACGTCCCAAGACGCTTCACAGGAGTGTTATCAAACACCGATCCACAGCAACCAAAAGCTTGGCCAAAGAGGTAGGGTTTAACGAGCGTCTTAAAGGAGGAGAGAGAGGTCGGAGAGGTTTAGGGAGGGAATTCCAGAGCTTAGGGCCCAGGCAGGTGAAGGCACGGCCGGCAATAGTGGAGCGATTAAAATCGGGGATGAGCGTTGGAAATGGGGAACGCAGAGATCAGAGGGTTGTACATTACAACAGTGGCCACACTTCAAAAGTACTTCAGTGGCTGTAAAGCACTTTGGGGCGTCCTGAGGTTGTGAAAGGGGCTGGAGAAATACAAAGTCAGTCCCGTCCATCCGTCTGTTTCCACTTGTGGGGAAGAGCAAAACCAGAGGTCATCAATATAAGATAGCCATCAAGAAATCAAATAGGGAATTCAGAAGAAACTTCTTTACCCAAAGAGTGGTGAGAATGTGGAACTCACTACCACAGGGAGTGGTTGAGGCAAATAGTATAGATGCATTTAAGGGGAGGCTAGACAAGCATATGAGGGAGAAGGGAATAGAGGGTTACGCTGATAGATTTAGATGAGGAAAGACGGGAGGAGGCTCGAGTGGAGCATAAACGCCGGCATGGACTGGTTGGGCCAAATGGCCTGTTTCTCTGCTGTATGTTTTAGGTAATTCGGTGTTTAAGTTATTCTTTACCTTTTGTTCTTGTTCCGTACAGGAGAAGCTGATGACTCTGATATCGTCCAAAAACTCATGACTGGTAACATTGCGCTAACTGCTGGTCAACATGAGCTGAATGGAGTACACCAACAGCTATAGGTAATCAATCAGGCTGACTGGGTTACATTAATCAATTGATTAAAACAATGCTTTGTGTGATGCAATTGGTTAAACAGCGATAATAACCTGTTGATACAGTCTACCCTACATAAACTTGAGGTCATGCAAAACTCGACTGCCCGTATCCTAACTCGCACCAAATCCCGTTCGCCCATTTCCCCTGTGCTCGCTGACCTACATTGGCTCCCGGTTAAGCAGCGCCGCGATTTCAAAATTCTCATCCGTGTTTTCAAATCCCTCCATGCCCTCGCCTCTCCCTATCTCTGTAATCTCCTTCAGCCCCACAACCCCCCCGAGATATCTGCGCTCCTCAAATTCTGCCCTCCTGAACATCCCTGATTATAATCGCTCCACCATTGGTGGCCGTGCCTTCTGTTGCCTCGGCCCTAAGCTCTGGAATTCCCTGCCTAAACCTCTCCGCCTCGCTACCTCTCTTTCCTCCTTTAAGATGCTCCTTAAAACCTACCTCGTTGACCAAGCTTTTGGTCACCTATCCTAATTTCTCCTTATGTGGCTCGGTGTCAAATTTTTTTGTCTTAAAATACTCCTGTGCAGCGCCTTGGGACGTTTTACTACGTTAAAGGCGCTATATAAATACAAGTTGTTGTTGATACTAAGCAAAACGGGCATTTTGTAAGGATGCACAAAGCAGAAGTAACTTTTCAAAAATGATTGATTGCTGTAACGTTAGTTCACGTATTACAATCGTTACAGGAACAAGTGAAGGCAGGAAATCGAAAGAGTAAAGAGTTCTGGAGGGATCTAGTCTGGGATTGTACCATGAGAAAGAGAAAGGGCTTGTTTAAAAATGCCCACGTTACCCAAATGGTTCCCCCTAACGAGGCGCGGCAGAGAGATGGCCTCGGCACAGTTCCCACACTTCCTTTTCATTTCACGATGACGTTGAACATATTCAAAAATTAAAAAGCATCTTTTAACTTTGATGTAATTGCAGTTCCAGTATTTTGGTGCACAAACTGTTGTATTTCGATAAGGTTCGCGTGGATCGCCAGTTTGTAAGCACGATTCGGTGCAGAGAAAGAAGACCTAACTCGGGAACTCGCACTCCTGCATGGAGACCACAGAACAAGACATCTTTCAGATGTTCTTTCTGAAAGTGTCTATTATTAAGTGTGCTCAATAATTAACATTAAGTATTGCATCCCAACAGCAGGAAGTTTTCATCACCGCTGGTTCCATCTGATAGTATCTAACACACAATGATTTGAATTGAAATATTCATTGCTTTTACAGTTTGCTGAAGTACCCTTTCCAAAATTGAAAGTCATCTCGATGACCTTGAAACATGACAGTTCACTTCAATAGACCGACACCAGCTGGTTAGTCAAATGTGACTATCTGCCTGGGCTGAGATAGTTCTTCAATCTCTCACATGAAAGGGAAAGGCTTTTTTTGGGAGGGTAAATTATTCTTTTCAAATCCTATTATATGCTACTGCTGTGAATTCCCAGTCCCCTTAACACTAAACAACTGAAAAAAAATCTTGCCCGATTAAATCAAACACCGGTGATGATGGGGCGAACTCGCCAATCTGTCTTTCTTCTTCCTTCTTGTGTTTTTTTTAAATTAAAAACAAAAAAACTTTCTCCTTCGGTTTGTTTCCAATCTCTCGACAGCAGAGTCTGCGGCCAGTGCGACATGGCAGAGGGGAAGCAGTGGAACTCCACAACTTGGAGTTTGCTTTCGATTACAGTTTCAAAAATAAAATTTAAAAAATCAGGCCCAAACACAATAAAAAAAACAAATAGCTTTCCTTGCTTGTCAGGCACAACAGCCCAGCAGTGTCTCAAACACATTTTCCCTCCTATGTTTTTATTGATTCATTTCGCTTTGATTGGTGCCTCTTTCTGCCTGTTGTTTGCTATGCAGAGAAAGCTGGGTTTAATTGGGCGAATGCCAGCCATGCGTGCCTTGCTTGCCCAGCCAGAACTCCAACTGCACCTTTTACATAATTTGGCATGTAAACACCAGCGATGGTGGAGGAGAGCAAGGCGGGCACTCGCTTCCTGCTGCCCGGTGCTACACGTAGGACAACCGGTCTCCACTTGTCACATTTCAAAAGCAAAATAAAGACATTTTAATTGCCCGGTCTTCTTCTTAGGCAGTCCCTTGGAACCGAGGATTGTGGTGTATGTAACCTGTTCCACCTTAAGAGAACTTAAGCCTGTTCCACCTTAAGAGATGTACTACTTTCTCTGGCTGCTGTATACGTAATACCGGTGGTGACCACCGGTATATAAGCACTGTGTAGTAATATTGTATTTTAGTATAGTCCTGACCTCCAACCAGTATAGACCTGTTGAACTTTAATCTTGTAGTCTGTGTTAGTAATTACAACTAGAACACACAGACTTAACAGTGGCGACGAGTCCGATTCTTACCCTGCGGCAGTTATATCCACGGCGGCTTCGTCCACAGAACGGACGTCGAAGAGAGGCTTCCACCCTCATCACCCTGCTGGAAGACACGGCGCGCGGCAGACATCGAGAATCCAGGGTGCAGAAGACATCCTGAACTCGAAGCCTCCATCAGCGGCTGTCAGCTATCTTCTTTCTTCCTCGGTGGTGGGTAAGCCGGTCGGCGACGCGACCAGAAAGTCGGCCGCGTTGGCTGTACAGACAGGGAGGGAAGACGGAGGAATAAGGACGGTGAGATCGATCGTGACCGGAGATAAGGGCCGGGCCGCATTCGGGCCGAAAGGCGCAGCGCGGGGACATCGATCGCGGCTGGTGATAAGGGCCGGGCCGCATTCGGGCTAAAAAGGCACAGCGTCTGGGGCAACTGAAGGCGCGAGAGCCACGGTGAAGCGGAGACAGCGTCGGGGGATGGGTGAAGACCGCCAAGCGCGGGAAAACCGCCATTTTGTAGGCGGAGGACGAAGACAAGAGTGGGAAGCCGCCATCTTGGATAAAAATTTAAATAAATTAAATTGCAACGATGCCTAAACATGGGAACATTAATACCTTTGATAGCGACATCGAAGATTGGGCCATGCATGTAGAACGCATACAAAATTATTGTAAAGCAAATAAAATTCCAGATGAAGAGAAAGCACTAACATTATTAAACTTAATGGGTGCGAAGACATACGGGCAATTGAAACACCTTTTATCACCAGATGAACCGGCGGATAAGACGTTCGAGGAGATTGTTACTGTCCTGAAAAATCATCTAAACCCCACGCCGCTGATGCTAGCGGAACGATTTAAATTTTACAGCAGAAGGCAGCTGAAGGATGAAAGCAATGCTGAATATTTAATGGAATTGCGTAAGCTAGCAAAGTACTGTCAGTTTGGAACGAGACTGACAGAGGCGCTACGAGATAAATTTGTGTGTGGTTTATTAAAAGAAGATACACAAAAGCGACTGCTCAAGGAGAATGAGCTGACGCTTGAGAAAGCGGTCACTATGGCAGCAGCACACGAAGCCGCAGCGAGAGGCACGGCAGTAATGCAGCTATGGTCACTGGAACTCAGTACAAATAAATTGGGTTTGAGTACTGTAAAATGTTATCGTTGTGGAAAGACAACGCACGATCAGAACCAGTGTTGGTTTAAAAACCAAGAATGCAGAATGTGTGGCAGGCTTGGCCACATAGCTAAAGTATGCCGGTCAGGAAAGAAGACCAGCAACAAAAAGTCACCGCAAGGAAAATACATAAAGGTACACAAGGTGACAAAGAACAGTTCGACCGAACAGAAGTCAGATTCAGACGCTAGCAGTAATGAACTGGGTAGCTTAAGAGTACACAACGTTGGTAAGGATGCAGATCTCCAGACAATTTGGGTCACCCTTCAGATAGCAGGAGTCCAAGTAAAGATGGAATTGGACACTGGATCGGCATTGAATGTCATGAATAAGAAAGATTACAAAAGGTTATTCCAACATATTCCCTTACGGGATACGGAGATTATATTGAAAACATACACGGGGCAAAGAGTGTACCCCATCGGAAAGATAGAGGTAAAAGTGGTCCACAAGGGCGAAGAAAGCCAAGTAATGGACTTATATGTGCTACCTGAAGGAGGTCCACCACTACTGGGACGGGAGTGGATTAGGAAAATGAATATGGACTGGCACTCCTTGAAGGCACTAACGGTAGATTCCGAGGAAACAGATGTCAAACCTAAACGATTGTCCAAAATATTGGATGATGCTAAAGAGGTGTTCCAGCAGGGACTGGGAACACTGAGAGGAATTACGGCAAACATCAAGATTGATGAACATGCACACCCAAAAAATTTTAACGCCAGACCGGTACCCTATGCAATACGACCTACTGTAGAAGCGGAGCTGGAAGCGCTAGAACGTTCAGGTGTACTGTCTAAGGTAGATTGGAGTGAGTGGGCTACGCCCATTGTTCCCGTTATGAAACGTCCTTCGAGCAACAAGCCAGGAGAACCAGGGAAGGTTCGCATCTGTGGAGATTTCAAAATCACCGTTAATCCGGTGGTTCCGCGGATTGAGGATATTTTTGCTTCGTTGTCTGGCGGGAAACACTTCACCAAGATAGACCTGGCGCAGGCGTACTTGCAGATGGAGGTTGAAGAAGAGTCACGCCAATACCTCACGATCAACACGCATCGAGGTTTGTACCGGTACAATAGGCTGGTTTTTGGAGTGGCATCGGCTCCAGCAACTTGGCAGAGGGCCATGGAGCAGGTATTACAGGGAATTCCAGGCACACAATGTTACCTGGACGATATTCTGATTACAGGTGATGGTGATGAAGAACACCTCGCAAACTTGGAACTGGTGCTCAACAGACTGAAAGAGTATGGACTTAAGAGTTAATCGGCAGAAATGTGAGTTCTTCCAGAAGCGGATCTCGTACTGTGGTCATGTCATTGACCGGGAGGGGCTTCATAAGTCTCCTGACAAGATAGAGGCAGTTGTAAAGGCTCCCGCTCCGGATAATGTCTCTCAGTTGAGGTCGTTTCTAGGATTGATTAACTATTACCATAAATTTCTACCAAATCTATCCACGGTACTGCACCCGCTAAACGCTCTTTTACAGAAGGGGGTACCATGGGAATGGAGCGAAAACTGTAAGAAGGCATTTCGCAAAAGCAAAGAATTGATCACCTCAGAGGAAGTGTTGGCTCACTTCAACCCGACACTGCCTATTCGGTTGGCTTGTGATGCTTCTCCATATGGTATTGGGGCAGTACTCTCACACAAGTTGCCAAATGGCACGGAAAGGCCAGTCGCGTTTGCATCCAGATCATTGACCTCCGCTGAGCGCAACTATGCGCAGATCGATAGGGAGGCTCTCAGCCTTGTATGGGGAGTGAAGAAGTTTAATCATTACCTGCAGGGCCAAAAATTCACACTTCTGACAGACCATCAGCCGTTTGTATCCATTTTTAACCCTAAGAAGGGTGTTTCAGTGATGACAGCACAGCGTCTCCAGAGATGGTCCCTTTCCCTAGGGGCACATCAATATCAAATAGAATTCAAAGGTACGAAGCAGCATGGCAATGCTGATGGGCTGTCGCGCCTGCCACTACCTGAAGAAGAAGAGACGACGAAAGTTGACCCTGTTGAGTTATTTCATTCGACCATCATCGAGTGTTTACCAGTCACCAATGCAAGTATTGAAAGAGAAACCAGGAACGACCCAACACTGTCCAGAGTCTACGAGGTGACAGTGAAAGGATGGCCAACACGTGGTGATCCTCTGTTACTGGCATTCTCGGCAAGGCGAGACCAGCTGTCCGTCTGCCATGGTACTTTGATGTACGGGACAAGAGTGATTATTCCTCCCAAGTTAAGGGAAAGAGTTCTAAAAGAACTGCATGAAGGTCATCTGGGGGGAGTTAAGATGAAAAGTCTTGCTAGGGCTTATGTATGGTGGCCGGGTATTGACCAACAGATAGAGGAGTTGACGAAAAGCTGCGCTGGGTGCCAAAAAGTGCAAAATGCACCTCCGATCGCACCACTACACCCATGGGAATGGCCTTCAGCCCCATGGCAACGCGTACATATTGACTTTGCTGGTCCATTCATGGACTCCATGTTCCTAATTGCGGTGGACGCACATTCCAAATGGCCAGAAGTGATCAAGATGAATACCACTACTTCAGAAAAGACAATTGCGGTGTTAAGAACAATATTCGCAAGGAACGGATTGCCAGAACAGATCTGTTCCGACAACGGACCACAGTTCGTGTCGGAAGAATTCCAAAAATCCTTAAAGAAGAATGGGGTGAAACATTATACCTCTGCCCCATATCATCCGGCGACAAACGGGTTGGCCGAGAGATTTGTCCAAACATTCAAAAAGGCAATAAAGGCCATGAACGATGATCAGATTCCGCTACAGCACAAGGTGGACAATTTCCTAATGGCGTATCGAAACGCCGCTCATGCAGTGACTAACCAAAGTCCTGCCATGATGTTTTATAACAGGAGGTTGCGGTCCAGGTTGGACTTGTTAAAACCAAATGTGCGGAGGGAAGTGGAAAACAAACAGTTCCGGCATATTAATAACAAGACCACTCGAAGTTTCGACGTAGGACAACCAGTGTTGGCAAGGGGCTATGGAAACGAAAAATGGCAGTCCGCAACAATTCGGGCCAGACAAGGACCTCTAATGTACACAGTAGATATTGGTAACAATGTGATAAGGCGTCATGCGGATCAACTGGTAGAATCGAGAGCAAGGGTCGAACCCATGGTTGCGACAGAGACAACTGTGGAAGACGTTAATGAACCTGAAGCATCTACCTCGGCAGGGAATGTACCTGAGGATGATAACACCCAATGCATGGGAGACCAACTAGAGGAGTCACCTCAGCAACAGGAATCAGAGACCACTGAAAGGCGTTATCCAAACCGAATCAGAAGGCCTCCTGAGAGACTGAACCTTTGAACTGTTTATACCTGAAGTTAAAGATGTTATTATGTTATGTTAAATGGGGATATGACTGTTAAGCTAAAAAGGGAGGATTGTGGTGTATGTAACCTGTTCCACCTTAAGAGAACTTAAGCCTGTTCCACCTTAAGAGATGTACTACTTTCTCTGGCTGCTGTATACGTAATACCGGTGGTGACCACCGGTATATAAGCACTGTGTAGTAATATTGTATTTTAGTATAGTCCTGACCTCCAACCAGTAAAGACCTGTTGAACTTTAATCTTGTAGTCTGTGTTAGTAATTACAACTAGAACACACAGACTTAACAAGGATGACTTGCTTCCACATTAAAAATGAGTTCTCAGGTGACTGATGAGTCCAATGCGGGACCTACAGTCTCTGTCACAGGTGGGGCAGACGGTGGTTGAAGGGGCGGGTGGGTGGGGTGCTTGGGTTGACGTGCGCTCCTTGCGCTGTTTACGCTTGGCTTCCGCTTGCTCCCGGCGAAGAGACTCGAGGTGTTCGGCGTCTTCCCGGATGCTTCTCCTCCACTTTGTACGGTCTTGGGCCAGGGATTCCCAGGTGTCAATGGGGATGTTGCACTTTTTCAAGAAGGCTTTGAGGGTGTCCTTGAAGCATTTCCTCTGCCCACCTGGGGCTCTCTTGCCGTGTCGGAGCTCCGAGTAGAGCGCTTGTTTTGGGAGTCTCGTATCGGGCATGCGGACGATGTGACCCGTCCATCGGAGCTGATCGAGCGTGGTCAAAGCTTCGATGCTGGGGATGTTGGCCTGAGCGAGAACACTGGCGTTGGTGCGCCTATACTGCCAATGGATTTGCAGGATCTTGCGAAGGCAGCATTGGTGGTACCTCTCCAGTGCTTTGAGGTGCCTGCTGTACATGGTCCATGTCTCTGAGGCATACAGGAGGGCGGGTATTACTACTGCTCTGTAGACCATGAGCTTGGTGCCGGGTTTGAGGTCCTGGTCTTCAAACACACTCTTCCTCAGGCGACCGAAGGCTGCACTGGCATACTGAAGGCGGTGTTGGACTTCGTCATCGACGCCTGCTTTTGTTGACAGTAGGCTCCCGAGGTATGGAAAGTGGTCCACATTGTCCAAGGCCTTGTCATGGATTTTGATAATCGGAGGGCAGTACTGTGTGGCGGGGGCAGGTTGGTAGAGGAATTTTGTCTTACAGATGTTTAATGTAAGGCCCATTGATGCACTATCAATTACTCATAAAAGACTGAGAGTTAAGAGAGTAACTAAAGGCTTTTATTAACAAAAGAATGAAGGTCTGCCTCGAGTGGTCGACCGGTCCAGAAATACAAAGGGCTGGGGAGCAGTCACCTTTATACTAGGACTTGTGGGAGGAGTCAGCCGAGGCATGTCCAGGCATGTACACAGTGGAATACAAACAGTGGTTTACCACATTCACCCCTTGTTTAAAATTGAGTCCGGCGGGGTGAAGTGTATTAAAAGTTAGTGTATTGGAGTCTCTCCGGAGGTCTTGTCTGCCGCTGTGATCGGCGTGGCGACGGCAGGGGTAGTGGAGCTTCCGGCGTCGAGTCCTGCGTGGGCTGTGGCACAGGCGTGTCGTCCTCGTAGATGTCGAGCGGGTCGCGGGGCCCAGGCCTGCCATCTGCTGGGGCTGGATATCGGATCGTGGGGGGGGGTGGTAGTGAGTAGTGGGTTCCTGCGGCCCCCGAGGGTGCAAGGTCTCTTATGGAGACTGTGTCCTCCCGCCCGTCCGGGTATGCAATGTAAGCATACTGGGGGTTGGCGTGGAGGAGGTCGACCCTCTCGACCAGGGGGTCCGTTTTATGGGTCCTCACGTGCCTTCTCAGTAGGACCGGCCCTGGGGACGTCAGCCATGGCGGTAGCGATGTCCCCGATGTGGACTTCCTTGGGAAGACAAACATTTTCTCATGAGGGGTGGCGTTAGTGGCAGTGCAGAGCAGTGACCGAATAGAGTGGAGCGCATCGGGGAGCACATCCTGCCAGCGGGAGGTTGGAAGGCCCCTAGACTTTAAGGCTAGCAGGGCGGCCTTCCAAACTGTCGCATTTTCTCTTTCCACCTGTCCGTTCCCCCGGGGGTTGTAACTGGTGGTCCTGCTTGTGGCAATACCCCTAGTTAGCAGGTACTGACGGAGTTCGTCGCTCATAAACGATGAGCCCCGGTCGCTATGGATATAGCTGGGGAAACCGAACAGGGTGAAGAGGTCGTTCAGACATTTAATGACCGTGGCACTGGTCATGTCCGGGCAGGGGATGGCGAACGGGAAACGGGAGTACTCATCAATAATATTGAGGAAGTACACATTGCGGTCGGAGGAGGGGAGAGGCCCTTTAAAATCAACGCTCAGGCGCTCGAAGGGGCAAGTGGCTTTTATCAGGTGGGCCCTGTCTGGTCTATAAAAGTGCGGTTTGCACTCAGCGCAGACTTGGCAGTTCCTGGTCATGGTCCTGACCTCCTCAATAGAGTAAGGCAGGTTGCGGGCCTTGATGAAGTGGAAGAACCTGGTGACCCCCGGGTGGCAGAGGTCATTGTGGAGGGCCCGCAGTCTACCGATCTGCGCGCTGGCGCAGGTGCCACGCGATAGCGCATCCGGGGGTTCATTGAGCTTCCCGGGTCGGTACAAGATCTCGTAATTGTAGGTGGAAAGTTCGATTCTCCACCTCAAGATCTTGTCATTTTTGATTTTGCCCCTCTGCTTGTTGTTAAACATGAAAGCAACTGAACGTTGGTCAGTGAGCAGGGTAAATCGTTTTCCGGCCAGGTAGTGCCTCCAATGACGCACAGCCTCCACAATCGCCTGGGCCTCCTTCTCAACAGCGGAGTGTCTGGTCTCCGGGCCTTGGAGGGTTCGTGAAAAGAAGGCCACGGGTCTCCCCGCCTGATTGAGGGTAGCGGCCAGGGCAAAGTCGGACGCGTCGCTTTCCACCTGGAAAGGGATGGATTCGTCCACTGCGTCCATGGTGGCTTTGGCAATGTCTTCCTTGATACGGTGGAAGGCTAAGTGGGCCTCTGCCGTCAAGGGAAAAGAGGTGGACTTGATCAGCGGATGGGCCTTGTCCGCATAGTAGGGGACCCACTGGGCATAATAGGAGAAAAACCCTAGGCACCTCTTCAGGGCCTTGAGGCAGTGGGGCAGTGGGAGTTCCATAAGGGGACGCATCCGGTCGGGGTCGGGGCCGATGACTCCGTGTTCCACAACACAGCCAAGGATGGCGAGGCGGTTTGTGCGGAATATGCACTTCTCCTTGTTATATGTCAGGTTCAGGAGTTGGGCGGTGCGGAGGAATTTTTCGAGGTTTGCGTCATGGTCCTGCAAGTCACGGCCGCAGATGGTCACATTGTCCAGATATGGGAAAGTGGCCTGCAATGCATTTTGATCTACCATCCGGTCCATCTCCCTTTGGAAGACGGAGACCCCGTTGGTGACGCCAAAGGGAACCCTAAGGAAGTGGTAGAGGTGGCCGTTTGCCTCAAAGGCAGTATACTGGCGGTCCTCAGGGCGGATAGGGAGCTGGTGGTACGCTGATTTCAGGTCAATGGTCGAGAAGACGCGGTACTGCGCGATCTGGTTGACCATATCAGCTATGCGGGGGAGTGGGTAGGCGTCCAGCAGGGTGTAGCGATTTATTGTCTGGCTGTAGTCGATGACCAGGCACTGCTTCTCGCCGGTCTTAACGACCACAACCTGGGCTCACCAGGGGCTGGTGCTGCCCTCAATAATCCCTTCCTTCAGGAGCCGCTCCACTTCGGTTTTAATGAAAACCCTGTCCCCGGCACTGTATCGCCTGCTCTTTGTGGCGATGGGCTTACAGTCGGGGGTGAGGTTAGCAAACAGTGGGGGGGGGGGTGACTCTGAGTGTGGAGAGGTTGCACCTGGTGCGCGGCGGGCAATTTGGGAGCTGCTGGCTGCGGACTGTGAGTGGGGGTAGGGGTCCACCGTACGCCATCGTAACACTTTTAAGGTGGCACTGAAAATCTAACCCCAGCAGGACGGCAGCGCAGAGGTCGGGCAGGACCAGAAGTTTAAAATGATCGTACACGGTCCCGTCTACTACGAGTGTCACTACGCAGTAGCCGCCGATGTCCGCCGACTGGGACTCGGAGGCCATAGAAATCCGCTGGTGCGCAGGCAGGACTGGGAGAGAGCAACGCCGCACCGTGTCGGGGTGGATGAAGCTCTCCGTGCTCCCAGAGTCAAAAAGGCAGATTGTATCGTGGCCATTTACCTTAATGTCTATTGTGGAACTGGCCAGCTGGTGCGGTCTCGCTTGGTCCAGTGTAACGGATGCCAGCGTAGGGGTCGGTGTGTCGCTGCGGGTATCAGATGAGGCGGTGTTGGGGGCCTGCTGCGTTCCGGCTGTCGTCCAAGATGGCGGCGTCCATGATCCCCATGTGGCTGGAGGCGTCCAAAATGGCTGCTGTACCGGTGGTTCGCACATGGCCGGGGAGGCCCAAGATGGCGGCCCGCATGGCCCACACGCGGCGCTGCTGAGGTTCGGGGTGGCTTTGGCCCTGCAGACGTTAGCGTAGTGTCCCTTCTTCCCGCAGCCTGAGCAGATCGCGTTTTTCGCCGGGCAGCGCGCTCTGGGGTGTTTTGCCTGGCCACAGAAGTAGCATTTCTGGCCTTGGGGCACTGCTGTCTGGCCTTGGGACACTGCTGCGGTAGTTGGGCCGTTGCTGGGGTGTGGCTGGGGTGGCACGGCGCTATGAGGCGGTCCTACCGTGTCCCAGGCTGTCATTCCCCGCGGCGTCCACGGTGCAGAGGAGTAGGCATCCATGCCCCGGTAGGCTGCATCCAATGATAGTGCGAGTTCAGAGGCCTTGTTGAGGTCGAGGTCACTCTGCTCCAACAGTCGCTGTCGGGTGTAATTGGATCTGTGGCCCGCTACAAAAGCGTCCCGGATAAGTTCCCCTGTGTACACGGCGGCCTTTACATCCTTACAACCACAGGCCCGGCCAAGCACAGACAGTGCCTGAAGGTATTCCACGGCCGATTCCCCAGGTTGTTGTTTACGACTCCCCAGAAGGTGCCTGGCGTACACTTCGTTCACTGGGCGCGTGTACTGGTCCTTGAGGAGCTTGATAGCGTCCGCGTACGAGGTCGCGTCTTGGATGACCGAGTACACTCGGTGGTTCACTTTGGAGGTCAGGACATCCAGTTTGTCCTCGTCCGATTTGATTGCTGCGGAGGCCGTCAGGAATTTTTCGAAACACTTAAGCCAGTGAGTAAACTTGGTGGATGAGTCCGCCTCCCGATGATCTAAGTCCAGGCATGCTGGTGTAAGGATCTTCTCCATTATAAAAATTTTGTTAATAAAATTGATGCGCTATCAATTACTCATAAAAGACTGAGAGTTAAGAGAGTAACTAAAGGCTTTTATTAACAAAAGAATGAAGGTCTGCCTCGAGTGGTCGACCGGTCCAGAAATACAAAGGGCTGGGGAGCAGTCACCTTTATACTAGGACTTGTGGGAGGAGTCAGCCGAGGCATGTCCAGGCATGTACACAGTGGAATACAAACAGTGGTTTACCACACCCATGCTCTCGCGCGCTTCGGTGAAGGTGTTGATGATGGTTTGGAGTTCGACCTCTGAGTGAGCACAGACGCAAGCATCATCTGCATACTGTAATTCGACGACAGAGATGGGACGACCTTGGATCTGGACTGGAGGCGACGGAGGTTGAACAGTTTCCCATTTGTTCTGTAAATTAGCTCCACTCCAGCGGGGAGCTTACTGAGGGTGAGATGGAGCATTGCCGTGATGAGGCAAATTCAGCAATTAATCTGCCAACCTACCGAGTAGATTGAATGCTATTTTTTGCTCTCCATCCTTTTTGCTTGTTTTTCCCCCCCCCCAGTTGATGTGAACATAAGAATTAGGAGCAGGAGTAGGCAATAAGGCCCCTGGAGCCTGCTCCGCCATTCAATAAGATCATGGCTGATCATTGACCTCATCTCCACTTTCCTGCACTATCCCTTGATTCCCCTAGAGTCCAAAAGTCTATCGATCTCTGTGTTGAATATACTCAACGACTGAGCATCCACAGCCCTCTGGGGCAGCGAATTCCAAAGATTCACCACCCTCTGAGTGAAGAAATTTCTCCTCATCTCAGTCCTAAATGGCCGACCCCATATTCTGAGACTGTGACCCCTAGTTCGAGACTCTCCAGCCAGGGGGGAAACATCCTCTCAGCATTTACCCTGTCAATCCCCCCCAGAATCTTATATGAGGTACAAGCTTATTAAAGAAGAAAATAACTTTTTTTGTGGTCATATGCAGCATGGGAACCTGTTTAATATTCTTGCTTTATATGGGAATGGCCAAGAAATTCCTGACTCTCAATGTTTCTAAGATTTGTGAAACTTCTTTACCCAAGAGAGTGGTGAGAATGTGGAACTCGCTACCACAGGGAGTCATTGAAACGAATAGTATAGACGCATTTAAGGGGAAGCTAGATAAACAGATGAAGGAGAAAGGAATAGAAGGATATGCTGATAGAGCGAGATGAAGAAGGGTGGGAGGAGGCTCGTGTGGAGCATAAACACCGGCACGGACCAGTTGGGCCGAATGCCTGTTTCTGTGCTGTAGACTCGGTGTGTTAAGCGTTCAATGAGCATTTTTTTAAAAGGATTTTAAGCTGGTAAATGGATATTAAATCGTGCGAGAGTATTTCGTTGTGTTTTACTATTGGATGTTGTAATGTCCGTGTGTAATTGAGACACGGACTGCAGAAGTTGGTTATAACAGGTGTTTACTGAATGGAGACAAAACTGGAACTACTATACAAAGTTACTACACAGGCTTATATACAGGGGTGGTCACTACTGGTACAGGGGCTGCAGAATATAGTTCCTTCTTCAAGGTACATACACTACAGATGTACAGTAGGATTTGTTTGGCACGGTTCCGAGATCACGGTGTTGATTTGAAAGCACATCCTAGAAAGACCTGCCAGATGTTGGTTTATGGGGCTTCCTGATCACTAGATTGATGTTGGAAATGTTCCAATCCTTGTTTTATGATCAAAATGTCCATTCCATTACGTTTAATTTACTTCATTGTGAGCTTTGTGACAGACACATTAATTCATGGTATGATCTTTGGTCACATGACTGAAGATAATGATAATGAACAGCATGCACAATATATTTGAGTTCTTTCAATCTCATCTTTAGTTACCAGGAGAGCCATTAAATCCTTGAGTTTAAAAAACACGGTGATCTGTTGGTTTGGGGATGGAGAAAGATCAGTGGAAGGGAGACTAGAGATTGTTGAGACCAAGATGGATCAGGAAGTCTGATTTTGTGTCTAACTCACTCTTTCACTTTCTGAAAATGGCACAATGACCTGGGAGGGAGAAAAAGGACAAGAAACCACTGTGGGAAGAGGAGTGCGGGAGGAAAAGGGGAACTAGGAAAAGAGTGAAAGTAAAACCAGGTAATTCTGACAAGTTGATTGACATTTTGGTAACAGAATATATTATACCGATAAAGCTAATGAGACGAGGGAGCCAATGTTCATGGAGAGAAAAGATGGATAGTATATGTAGGCATGAAAGGGGCAACCAAATAGGCCAAGAGACAGGTGACAATAAGACCTAAAGGAAAAAAAAAAGACTTGAATTTCTATAGCGCCTTTCACGAGCACCGGACGTCCCAAATGAAGCACTTTTTGAAGTGTAGTCACTGTTGTAATGTAGGAAACGCAGCAGCCAATTTGCGCACAGCAAGCTCCCACAAACAGCAATGTGATAATGACCAGATCATCTGTTTTAGTGATGTTGGTTGAGGGATAATTATTGGCCAGGACACCGGGGAGAACTCCCTTGCTCTTCTTCGAAATAGTGCCGTGGGATCTTTTACCTCCACCTGAGAGAGCAGACGGGGCCTCGGTTTAACGTCTCATTCGAAAGACGGCACCTCCGACAGTGCAGCACTCCCTCAGCACTGCACTGGGAGTGTCAGCCTAAATTTTTGTGCTCAAGTCCCTGGAGTGGGGACTCGAGCCCACAACCTTCTGACTCAGAGGCGAGGGTGCCACCCACTGAGCCTTGAAAGGTAAAGTCTAAATCAAGTTGGGGGGGAGGACAGAGGATTTTAACTGAGTGCAGGCTACAAAGCTGCAATGCATAACCTGAGCTGGCTCTTTCTGGTCAACTCAAGGTAAATGTGTCCTCAAATCTGTCCTTTTTTTTAAAAGCAATCTGTAAACTATAGTTGGCTTTAGCTGTGCAGCAGCCATAATAAAGCGAGAAGGAATGAAATTGCTGGCATTTGAGCAAATGCCTCTGGGTTACAACCACTTTTGGCAGGGGACCAATGTTGCTCTGTCTGCTGTCTGACTGGCGACCATCTTTAGCTCTGCTCGAGACAGTGCTGCGGACACGCCGCAGGCATTCAGAACAGATAAGCAACTGATGGCATGCGCTCAACAATTCAAAACAAAGATAAGAAGTCCGTGGAGGAGCTTTGGCAGAAACATTTAGTTGGTTGTTAAGACCTGGGAATATACTCAAGGAACGAACGTGCCAAGTTAGTCAGAGCTTGATGACTCTAAACAGAAAGACAATCAGGAGGAGTGAGGTTAGTGTTTAGAAAGTGACTATAGCAAGAAAAGAACTGAGAGCCAATTTTTATAAGGAACCTGGCTCTGACCCTGGGTATTATAGGTCCATTTGTAACTAAAATCCTCAAGCATTATACTATACATACCAAATATAATGAATAGAAGCCAATATGAATTAAGCGCAGAATATTATATGGCCAAGTTAAGTATATTGGAACAATCCATGGAAATATACATATTTCAAAAAGCACTTGATAAATTACCTCACAACCAACTGATACTAAAAGAGGTTATAAAATTTGGGGAGTGGATTCTGGAACGACCTCAACCGTCTCGAAGGGAGAATGACTCCTACTAGTGTGGCATGAAAGTCCTAATAAAATGTAATTGAAAAGCCCAGAAGTGCTTAGATTGCAGATGTGACAACATTGTGTGTGGTGGAAAAATGAGTACCAGAAGCAAGTAATATTTAAAGAGATATCCGGAGAGACACAGCCACTGGCAATTTTTTTTTTCATTCATGGGATGTGGGCGTCGCTGGCAAGGCCAGCATTTATTGCCCATCCCTAATTGCCCTCGAGAAGGTGGTGGTGAGCCGCCTTCATGAATACAACTGAGTGTCTTGCTTGGCCATTTCAGAGGGGCAGTTAAGGGTCAACCACATTGCTGTGGGTCTGGAGTCACATATCGGCCAGACCGGGTAAGGACGGCAGATTTCCTTCCCTAAAGGACATTAGTGAACCAGATGGATTTTTATGACAATCTGGTAGTTACATGGTCACCATTACTGATATTAGCTTTTTATTCCACATTTATTTAATTGACTGAATTTAAATTCCCCATCTGCCGTGGTGAGATTTGAACTCAAATCTCTGGATTTTTAGTCCAGGGGGCTGTAAATGACTAGTCCAGTAACATAACCACAATGCTACTGATGTAAGAAAACTACTAGGCACTTGGTCTAAGCGTTAAACAAAGCTTTAATCAACTGTTTTACAACATGGAGGTCTAGTTGTGTCCTTCACTAGTTCCTGTTAAGAATGTCCTGCGCAAGCTGGGCCCATGCCCGAGTATTTATACTCTCCCTGGACAGCGCCACCCGTAGGCCACTCAGTATTATTCCATAAGTCTTTCTTTCATGAATGACTGATTCATGTCAGCTACCATACCCAGGACTTTAATGTGGACAACTGCAACATAGTGGGAATGAGCCCCTGGCTTAGTGATAGCGTCCCTGTCTCTGAGTCAGAAGGTGAAGGGTTTGAGCCCCACTCCAGGCAGCCCCAGCGAGTGCAGACTAGAATATGGTTGTTAAGTACTAGGTTGACATCCAGCAGGGTACCAGTGTACTGACAGCAGGGTACAGACAGACCACTAACTAGCTCCTGCGTCTGAGTCAGAAGGGTTGGGTTCGGGCACCACTCTAGACAGGCCTGGCAAGCGGAGAGCAGAGCGCCAGCTCTGAATATTGGATTGATGTCCAACGGGGTTACTTGCATCCGATGGTAGCAGCTGCCCTCCCCATCGTAAAGGGTAGGTGGGTGTCTTTTGCCTTGTTTGCAGAACCCACCTCGAGAAGGTACACTGAAGATGAAAAAAAACCGTGACGAAGGCAACAAGAGACCATCTCAGCTACTCTTCCCTAGTGTGTGGCTTGAGGCTGGAGGTAGGACCAGCCTGAGAACAGAACACAATGGATGGACAGAAGTGCAAAGTAAATGTGAAAATTATTCATACAGAAAATGCTGGAGATACTCAGCAGGTCAGGCAGCATCGGTGAAGAGAGAAACAGAGTTAGCGTTTCAGGTCGATGACCCTTTGTCTGACGATGGGTCATCGACCTGAAACGTTAACTCTGTTTCTCTCTTCACAGATGCTGCCTGACCTGCTGAGTATCTCCAGCATTTTCTGTTTTTATTTCAGATTTCCAGCATCTGCAGTATTTTCTTTTAGTGAAAATTATTCAGTTTGATGATTTATAAGATGAATGGTTGCATTTTGTCTGCACCGCTCTCTCTCTCTCTTCTGCCTCTGAGTCAACAGGTCGTGGGTTTAAACCCCACTCTGGGGCGGGTGGGTGATAGATGTTTGAATATTAAGGGATATGGGGATAGTGCAGGAGAGTGGGGTGGAGGTCGATGATCAGCCATGATCTTATTGAATGGCGGAGCAGGCTCGAAGGGCCAAATGGCCGACTCCTGCTCCTATTTCTTATCTTATGTCTTATGTTATTTTGAAGTTGTTGTGGGGAAGGGACTGCGCGATGGCTGCAGACTCATCCTTAAAGAACTTTACAGTCTGACGGGGCAGAGGTAATGGCTGCATTTAGATTGCACGACAGCAGTGCGAGCGCTGATGGCTCCTGGGAGCACCTGTGACCTGAACATACCGACAAGGACTCGCCAGTTTTAACTGGCGGTCAGAAGACCCCTTAAAAATGAGTCTTCCCATCTGCCATTTGTAGTCATGTAAGTTTGATATGCAGTGGGCTGCAGCAGAAGCAAGCTTCCAGGAATTGGGGGAACCAGTCTCGTACGATGGAAGAACAGCTAATGAACCTAGGATGTGTTACCTCCATACAATGGCTTAAGTGAGACTGCAGTTAGCACGTTCCTTAAATGTCACCGCACTATCCTTTCCATAAAATAAACTTGAACCAGTTTTACGAGCTAACTTTTTGTTACATGCATAGAATTATATAGACTGGATGTTGGGAGGTTCTTCTTCTCCCAGAGAGTAGTGAACCTCTGGATTACACTGCCGGCTGGGGTGATGGGCACTGATTACAGCTATAATCTATGGTTTCAAGATGGTGCTGAACCGGTTCTAGACTGGGGCTGAGATCATATCATATAGAAGGTCTTTATAGAGATCTCTCAGCCCGTGTGATCTCCTGGGCTGGTTCGGATCGCCTGAGGAGGTCACAGAGAGGAATTTTCCAGACTATTTTTTCCCTTGTCGGCCTGAAGGGATAATTACTAGTCCTAGCCCTTTTCGTGCTACCCCGGATCAGACGTATTCCCCAGACGTTCACCTTCAACTAAAGTTAGAGATAGCCGAATCCTATGAGACGCTTAATTGGATCAAAAGGTCCAGACTATCTCTCCCTAAAGGAAAGGAACAACTTGAAGATGTTAACGTCCTCCAGATAGCACTTTTAATAAGTTTAACTAGACTGTAACCTTCCGGATATTATGAGGGTCCAGAAAACTCGCCCAGAATTCTGCAACTCCTCTCAAGAGTGTACAGAGATTGAGTTTGCGAGTTTGATACAGAAGTACTATGTGAGACAATTCTAAAAATATATAGATTTATTAAAGAACCGGCATGTAGTTAACAGTTCAAGATACAAATAGCTTACAATTCTTATTCTCAGAGATCCTTATTCTCAAATCTTAACTTTGTTACACTTTTACATTTCTTACTTATTTCTAATCCAGGATATCCACCAAAATCAAATAAAAGTACATTTTTGATCCCTGAGACTCAAAGAGTTAAAAACTTACAGAGCCTGCCTCTGAAGAGTGAGAAACGCGTTGCCCCTTTCAGCGACTTTTGACTTCCTATTTGAAAGTTCTATATTTTATACCCTTTTTTCAGTGGTATATCCTTTGAAGTTTTCTGCTGATGTAAGCTAATTATCGCTAGTCATCTTTCTGTTGACTTCTTTCTATTCTTACTGTCAATTCAGCTGTTAGCTTGCAGAATTCTGTCTGCTGTGTAGGTGTTCAAACTTATCATAAAAAACGGTTATAACAGATGTATCTATTTGATGCCATTTTTACGAAGGACTTCTATTCAATTCTTAAATCACCTTAGCTGGTTGTAAGCAGACTTCGCATCTCCTATGTGTTCCAAGTTCAATACAAAAACCATGTGATTGCTTGGTGCATTTATTGATGTCATATTTACAAAGTCTTCTGTTTGTATCTTTTACAACATGTAAATTAAAAACACTTCAACTGAGTACATGATTGTTTTCCTAGCCATCTCAGTTGGTTGTATTACAGACTTATGTCTCCTGTCTTTCATTTGATGTCATATTTATGAAGGCATATGGTTCTTTAGTGCTCTGTGTTTCTGTTCGAAGTGTCGGTTTATAACACTTTAAACTGGGTATAGCTATTGTGTTCTTTCCAAACTGCAGACTTCTTGGAAGCTCCAACCCTTTGCTTCAATAGGGCCATTGTTTCAGTGTCAACAACCGATTCCCATTTCAAAAGCCTGTATGGTGTTTACAGCTTTGTGTTAACAACTCATCTTATCTCAAAAGCCTGTGTTTACAGCTTTGTGTCGTTGAGGCGTTTAGATTTTTAAACCCAGTTTGTCATGTTTTAATAAAGTCAGAATTCTGTTCATAGGATGGTGTATTTTTCTGAATAGGTGTGGCTCATTCCTTTACAGGCCCTGGGGTTTGACCTCTTCCAGGAGATTACGTGGCTGCGGGGTGGGGAGGTGGGACTTGTCTAGTCATCGCGGTGTGTGGGGCAGGCTTGTTGGACAAGCTGGTCTTTTCCTGCATGTTTCGTAGAGCTAATAAATGTTTTTTCTATTCTTTATTTGTGATCATCAAGGCGCTGTGTTGAGAAATGGAACACTTGCATTTCAGTAACCTCGTGTCCTCATCAAGCGCCCTCAGATCAGACATAACACTGTTAGATATCGAGTAAAATCCCTACTTTGCAGTGACAATGATGTTCCTCAGCTCCAAGTGGCCCCCTCACTGTATCCGTTTCCCACATCACTCTGTGACTCCCTCTCAAAGTCAATTACAGGCCATCCCGTGCTGTGGATCCATGCTCACAGGAAACTGGATTGAGAATGCCCCTATTTTATGGGACCCTTACAGCTGACGGGCACAGGAGACTTTCATCCCTCTCAGCCTGTGCCGGATTTAAATTCAGGTCCCAGAGGTGAAACGTTGGTTCCCGCTGTACTTCACCATCAATTATTTACATCATTTTTCAAACTTTGCGGAACCTTTTTTCTGCTGCTCGATTTAAGGGATGACATTGATGTGGAATGGAAGATGTCTTAAGCTTTTGCGTCCTCCTTGAGCACTCCCATCATAGACGCAACATGAGACTCCTTCTAATCTGCCACCAAAATGTGCCTTAACTCTGGCTTTGAGAGAATAGAGACACAACCACGTACACAGAGTTGGAGGTTGTACATCAGGGATAATTCAAGAGAGAGATGGGTGGGGTGGGGGGCGCGGTGTGGGTGGGAGGGGGATAGCCTAAGCCCAAAAGATATAGGGGGATTTGTCCCATTATCTCTCCTCCCTTCCAAGTGCCTATGACTGAATCAGTGACATTTCCATTTCCCACACCAGGCATTCTGCAGTCTTCCTGAGTGAGATTGCGAATTAGCACCAAATTGTGCGCAATTTTCTGCTGTCAATCTGTGCCCAGTAGGAACTGAGGCAAGCCTGCCAAATGCAGTGGACGTGCAGCTTCTGCAGCCAGCAGAGAGGGGGCTGGATCTGATCTCTTGTCCCAGAGGTGAGAGGATTACGCTCCAATGTACTGCACCACTCTCTGCCATCTAATCCTGCCATCTTTCTTCCTTCTATTTTAAATAATCGTAATTTGCAATTAAATCGGTTCACTGCAAACAACCCTGACTGCGTCAGAAGCCAGCATTTGTAGATGAAAGAATTTAGGAAGAATAATAAGAAAGGATGAAGGACAGCAAATAGAAAGGCACCAACAGATGTTGAAGCTGTGCTCCATCACTGTTAAGGGAATCAATCTCTGCTCACGTTTCTACCTCACATAGAAGTTCATTTGCCCAGGTGCCAACATCAAAAGTTACTAACAGGCCAGAGGTCACTTTGGAAGAGATGTTGCTCTCGGCTTTGTTTCAAAGCATCGTTGGATCAGAAAAGGTCGGGAGAAAAGGTAAAAGGCAATTCAGGTCTTGGTTCCCTGAGCACGGTGATCAAACAACACCAGATGGAGGGTGTGTTTTGCAGCACCATGAGCGCCGATCGGGAGATATTTCAGGTCGCCTGCAGCCGGCTGACTTTCAGATTTTTCTTCCGTCCCTTGTCAACCTGCTTTCCACTGCCCCCCTTCACCCAAGCGGCCCCTCTCTTGTACCACAGCTCGGACTGGAAACTTACTGCCTGGACAGTCCATCCTGTCCTCGGTGCGCTCCCACAGATTAAGGTTTTAAAGGCAGTTTTATATATCACTGCTGTCATAGGAACAAGAGGAACAAGAACAATTCATCCCCTCGAGCCTGTTCCGCCATTCCGTTAGCTCATGGCTGATCTGCACCTCAACTCCAGTTAATGGCCTTTGACCCGTATCCCTTACCCAACAAAAATCTATCGATCTCAGTCTTGAAAATTTCAATTGACCCCCAGCCTCAACAGAGTTCCAGAACCACCCTACCAAATCCCTTCATCGTTTCAAGCACCTCGATTAGATCACCTGAAACCTTCTAGAATTCAGGGGCATTAGGCTCAGAGCCCAATTCATTAAATATATTCAAGAAGGAGTTAGATATATTTCTTAAGGCTAAAGAGATCAAGGGATATGGGGAGAAAGCAGGGACAGGGTACTGAGTTTGGACGATTAGCCATGATCGCATTGAATGGTGGAGCAGGCTCGAGGGGCTGAATGGCCGACTCCTGCTCCTATCTTCTATGTTTCTATGTAATAAAGGGGTCGGCCACTTAGGACTGAGATGAGGAGGAATTTCTTCACTCAGAGGGCGGTGAATCTTTGGAATTCTCTACCTCAGAGGGCTGTGGAGGCTGAATCGTTGAGTATATTCAAGGCTGAGATCGATAGATTTTTGGACTCCAGAGGAATTAAGGGATGTGGGGATCAGGCGGGAAAGTGTAGTTGAGGTCCAAGGTCAGCCATGGTCTTATTGAATGGCGGAGCAGGCTCGAGGAGCCGTACGGCCGACTCCTGCTCCTAATTCTTATGTTCTTATGTTCTAATCATAAGGGAATACAAGCCAAATTTATGCAACCTGTCCTTTATAATTTAGCCCCTTAAGCCCTGGCGTCATTCTGGTGAATCTGCGCTGCACTCCCTCCGAGGTTAGTATATCCTTCAGCTCCTAATGCATTGGTTTTCAGTGGTCATTGGCACTCCTGTGCAAATCACCCAACCTGTTCTATTCCATAGGCCATGGTGACTCATTCTTTGTGCAGTAAAGACTTGGTCCTCTGTGTATCCTATCAGCCTGCAGAATCTGCACCCAAGAAGAACAATAAATGTCCCGATCAATATACCAGCCTTGAGTTCCTGATCACTTCTGTCCACCTAATGAGGGCTTAAGGAGAAGTGTATCAGTTGTCTAATGACCTCCTCCAGCTCGACAACCAACCCTCCGAGATCTCTGCACTCCTCCAATTCTGGCCTCTTGCCCGTTTCTGATTTTCATCGCTCCACCATTGGCTGCTGTGCCTTCAGCTGTCTGGGCCCTAAGCTCTGGAATTCTCTCCCTAAACCTCTCCGCCTCTTTACCCACCTCTCTCCTTTAGTATGCTCCTTAAAACCTACCTCCCAGCTGACCAAAACAAAACTACCGCACCAATTCACTAGATGCTGGATAGGAACGTCAGAACAGGAGGAGGCCAATCAACCCCTCGAACCTGTTCCGCCTTTCAATGAGATCATGGCTGACCTGTATGTTAACTCCATCTACCCGCCTTGGTTCTGTAACCCTTAATACCCTTGCCTAGCAAAAATCTATCAATCTCAGCTTTGAAATTTTCAATTGACCCCTCGGCCTCAACAGAATCTGCGCTGCACTCCTTCCAAGGCCAATATATCCTTCCTGAGGTGCGGGGCCCAGAACTGAACGCAGCGCTGTAAATGGGGTCTAACCAGAGCTTTATATAACTGTAGCCTAGCTTCCAACCCTTTGTATTCCAGCCCAATTGGGACAGAGCAACCCGAAGGACAAAAGAGCCAATTCTGGTTCCAAACAAAATGAAATCATAACAACATATCACTTCTACCATATTAAGACCCCTATTGTATTCTAAAACAAGTAGCCTGTTCCGAGGTCTAGTCAGAGATCATGCACAGGGCTGTTATTCAGAGCTGCAATGAAGAAAGTTATTCATTCCAGTTGTCCGTTTTCAGCTTCTGGCATGAATCAAGTAGAGTGGAAGCGACATTAAGTCAGCCAAATAAACGAACACTTGTCTCTTGTTATCTTGATCTTTTTTCCCAGGCCGCACTGTCCTAAGCTGATCAAAGGACCCAGAAAAAGAATGGGGATTGCGGGGGGGCAGGGAGGAGGCTGGCGGTGATGTTATGAGAAAGTTGAAGCAGAGGACGTGTGGTTGAAGACGCCTTGATTTTTTTTTGCACCGCTCAAAGTCCTTCTCGAATTTATAAATTGCCGCATTTGCTCAGAGTTAAATGGCATAAATTTGTTTAAAACAGCTTGCAGGCTAAACTACACTCCTATATTTAATTTACCTGCAATAATTTCACGTTTTACTTCCAAAGATTGCCTCTGAGTGAGTTGCCAATAGCCTAAACCTGTGCTTTACAAACCACATCAATGATTTTGCTACACCTCGCTCACAGGGGAAATCTTCCAGTTTAGGTCTGTAACTATTAGATTTTTACTTTCTAAATGAATTGAGGGAAAGATTGTAACTCATGAGCTGTGACTGGATTTTCTATTCCGCTGTTTGTGTTCTGCAGGACTATCGCTGATTCACAGGCAATCAGTGTTACAATTTCAATAATAGAACGGTCTATTGCTTTCAAAGAGATTTGAATTGAAGGCCACGATTGCTTGGTAACACATACCTGAGTTTTAATTGAGAGTGGGTAATGGGTACAATCTCAAAATTCGTCGGCAACACAAAACTAGAGAGCCTTGTTAACTGTGAGGACGACCGTATGTGATTTCACAAGGACAGGGTCAGGTTAGTAGATTGAGCAGATAGACATCACACAAAGGGTGGTGGAAATCTGGAGCTCTCTCGCCCCCCCCCACCCCCCGCAAAAAAAAAGCTGTTGAGGCTGGGGGTCAATTGAAAATTTCAAAACTTGAGATTGCTAAGAGTTTTGTTGGGTAAGGGTATAAGGGTTACAGAACCAAGGCGGGTGGGTGGAGTGAAGATACAGATCAGCCATGATCTAATTGAATGGTGGGACAGGTTCGATGGGATGAATGGCCTCCTCCTGCTCCAATGTTCCTGATATTTTACAGAGCAATGCGAGGTGATTCATTTTGGGAGGACATCTGCATTAAACAATAAAGTTTTAAAAGCTGTGCGTGAGCAGATACACAAGTCTTCAAAAGCAGGAGGGCAAGATAATATAGTTGAAATCACAGCATATGGGATCGGGAGCTCCGAGTTAATGGGTGGACAGTGTTTTTTCCATGAGCCTGGTAAGAGGCAGATCAGAGGGAAACTGTCTGAGGGGACCGTCTTTTTGATGAGACTTTAAACCGAGGCCCCGTCTGCCCTCTCGGGTGGACGTAAAAGATCCCACGGCCACCATTTCGAAGAAGAGCAGGGGAGCTCTCCCCGGTGTGCTGGCCAATATTTATCGCTCAACTAACACCTAAAAACCGATGCTCTGGTCATTATCACATTGCTGTTTGTGGGAGCTTGCTGTGCGCAAATTGGCTGCCACAACAGTGACGACATTTCAAGAGTACTTCATTGAAGTACTTCTTTTGTTAAATCTAGTTTTGGATTCTGGTCTGTTGACTGGTCAGTGAGTTTATAGCTGCAGTCTCTCTCTATTTTTTTTCTCCCCTCCTCTTCCAAATATCTCTGTCTATTCCAGGTCAGGTTTTGAATATTTTCTGTGCTTATTGGTTGCCTGGCCAATAGTGAGGCGATTTGCTGCAAACACTTCTTGGAAAAAGGAATGTAATTGCAACACGAGTTTAAAGAAATTACTTTTCTTTCCTGCCGGAGTCTGGAGGAGATGTGACCGTTTGAAGAAGGCAAGTGACTCACAGGCACACAGGATGCAGCGAATAACTCGATTTAAGAATCAGCTACTTTAAATTAAGGTCTCTCCTTTTTGATGATCGTGGGGAGCACCAAAGAAAGAGTTGCCTTTACTGAGTGCCATATCGCATCTCCCAAATATCTCAGAGCGCTTCACATACAAAGAATTACTTTGAAGTGAAGTGCAGGCAAACAAGGTCCCTCCTAACAGCAACCAGTTACTGTTATAATGGTGTTGCTAACACAGTAACAGTTCTAGGCAACAGAAGGCATTCGGTCCATCTAGCCCAACTGTCCACAGATTCCCTTGGTGCATTTTTTAATTCATTCACGGGATGTGGGCGTTGTTGGCAAGGCCAGCATTTATTGCCCATCCCTAATTGCCCCTTGAGAAGGTGTGGTGAGCTGCCTTCTTGAACCGCTGCAGTCCGTGTGGTGAAGGTACTCCCACAGTGCTGTTAGGGAGGGAGTTCCAGGATTCTGACCCAGCAACGATGAAGGAACGGCCGATATATTTCCAAGTCAGGATGGTGTGTGACTTGGAGGGGAACTTGGAGGTGATGGTGCTCCCATGCACCTGCTCCCCTTGTCCTTCTAGGTGGTAGAGGTCGCAGGGTTTGGGAGGTGCTGTCGAAGAAGCCTTGGTGAGTTGCTGCAGTACATTTTGTAGATGGTATACACTGCAGCCACGGTGCACCGATGGTGGGGGGAGTGAATGTTTCAGGTGGTGGATGAGGTTCCAGTCAAGCGGGCTGCTTTGTCCTGGATGGTGTCGAGCTTCTTGAGTGTTGTTGGAGCTGCACTCATCCAGGCAAGTGGAGAGTATCCATCACACTCCTGACTTGTGCCTTATGGTGGAAAGGCTTTGGGGAGTCAGGAGGTGAGTCACTCACCGCAGGATACCCAGCCTCTGACTTGCGCTTGTAGTCACAGTATTTGTGTGGCTGGTCCAGTTAAGTTTCTGGTCATTTCTAATAACCTGGAATGGTTGAGGGAGCTATGTTGGCCAGGACTGTGGGGAGAACTCCCTGCTCTTTAAATGATGGCGAGGAATCTTTAATGTTCACCTGAGCCAGTAAATCAGGCAGACAAAGCCTCTGTTTAACCCCTCGCTGGAAGGATGGCACTGCCGATAGTGCATCACTCTCTCGGTGCACTGGTGTGTCAGCTTAGTTTAGGAGCTCAAGTCCTGGAGTGAGGCTTGAACCCATGACCTTCTGACTCGCAATGAATTACAAGGCAATAATCCAGTCGAGTACTTCAAACTATGTCATAAATGAAGGGACTGAAAGTGGAACCATTCATGAATGTTAATTGAATCTTGCCTTTGGATTTCTGCCTTAAATTCACTTAGAGCTGGCATCATTTATTATCGTTAATGGTAGAGGGGGAAAAAATGTCATTTTAACTGCGGAATGGCCTGCTGCAATACTTCAATGCAGAATATTTCTGTGTTGCTAAGGGTAGTAGTGTGTTGCCAGTACTGACTGGCTCAATCCAGTTTCTAGTGGGCACATATGATGAAACTGCCCACAAATTGGTTTGGCACTGGGTTGGCAATCTCACCCAGAAAACCATGGAAATGGAAAAACTCTTAAAGAAAGAAAGAAAGACTTGCATTTCTATAGCATCTTTCACGACCACAGGACATCTCAAAGCGCTTTACAGCCAATGAAGTACTTTTTGAAGTGTGGTCACTGTTGTAATGTAGGGAAACACGGCAGCCAATTAGCACACAGCAAGCTCCCACAAACCGCAATGTGATAATGACCAGATAATCTGTTTTTGTTATGTTGATTGAGGGATAAATGTTGGCCAGGACACCGGGGAGAAAACTCCCCAGCTCGTCTTTGTATAGTACCTTGGGATCTTTTATGTCCACCTGAGAGGGCAGACAGGTTCAACATCTCATTGGTTTAACGTCTCATTTGAAAGACAGCAGCTCCGAAGGTCCAGTACTGCACTGGGAGTGTGAGCCTAGATTTTGTGCTCAAGTCTCTGGAGTGGGATTTGAACCCATGGCCATATGACTCAGAGGCGAGAGTGCGCTGCCCACTGAGTCGCGGCTATAACACTCTTGCACTGGGAGATGATCGTCTATGGTTGGGAATCAGGCTTTAGAGAGAGCTTTAATGTGCTGTATCTTAATTACTGGGCAAAGCTGAGGTGTGAGATTTTAAGTAGCTAGTCAGCTACCAGTTTTGAGTAGAACCAAAATGCCCATCAACAATTTAGCGCATCTATAAACTGCTGCAAGACACCTTCCGATGTCAGGGGTGGCTGAGAGTGTTCTAACACCTGTCGCAGCCTGTTTCTCCCGATCAAAAAAAAAAGCTGGTACCAAATGTAAAAGAAAAAGCAATTAGTACCTTGTGGAATGTGATCTTTCACTTTACACTGAGGTAATGGACCAGCAGCTCAGTGACTAAGACATACTGTACAGTGCCGGTGCTGGCTCTCTGAGAGACTTAGGGGTAAAAATTCGGTTGCTTTGCGCCTCCTGTTAACAGGGCACAAAGCAATTAGCGCCCGGGCGCGGTGCCGCCCACGCCTTCCGCGAAATTCAGCGGGAGGTTAGCGGCGGTGCTAGCCGTTAGCGCCCCGTGGCGCTACGCCGCCAGCAATGACGCCATCGCCATGCACAGCGCCCCACTCGCGATCTTCGGGATCGCCCCCCTGACTTACCGCCGGACGCTATATCCGACGGGGTCAGGGGGGCCTACCTGCGGCCGGGGAAGCGCTATTAAAAGGGGAGGTGCGGGGCGGCCATTTTTGTTGCTGGCTGCCTGCCAGCACCTGCCTGCGCTCCCGTCCCCGGCCTCCTGAACCGCGAGTGCCGGCTGCGCTCCAAGAGACCCGCACTTCTCTTGAGTGCCGGGCTCTTTTTACCGGCACTCCCGATCCCCGGGGTTCCAGCTGGGCCCCGGGTCGCGCTGCGCAAGGCCCCTCCCCTTTAAGAAGGGGAGGAAGGCCTGAAATACCGCGGTGCGACGTGCCGCAGCGCGTGGCGCTTCCAGTAGCGCCCCGCTTCCCTCTTGGGGCATTACCACTCAATTTCTGATGCAGGGGTACTAATTTGGCAAAAACAGAAAATGCTGGAAATGCTCAGCAGGTCAGGCAGTATCTGTGGAGAGAGAAACAGAGTTAGCGTTTCAGGTCGATGACCCTTCGTCAGAACTGGAAAAAGCTGGAGATGGAACAGGTTTTTAAGCAAGTGTAGGGGGCAGGGAAAGGGGGGAGGGGAGGAAAGAACAAAAGGGAAGGTCTGTGATAGGATGGAAGGCAGGAGAGATTGAGACAAAATGGATGATGGTGCGAGGCAAAAGGAGATGGTAATGGGACAAGTTAAGAAACAAAAGATGGCTCTCGATGAAGTGTGAATGGCAATGGCAGAATGATCAGCATGATCTTATTGAATGGCGGAGCAGGCTCGAGGGGCTGAATGGCCGACTCCTGCTCCTAATTCTTATGTTCTTATGGAACCAAGGCAAGGCCGACACTTAAATCGAGAGAGTCAGACAGCATCACAAACTGTGTGATCAAAGCAAATGTGTTTTATAACTCTCAGCTGAGCCCTGAGGTTAGATTACACTTTTGCAATCACTCCCAGATATCCATCATCCAGGGGACTTGTTCTTCAAGTCTCGGTACTGTTTTGAGTTTTGTGGTGGTGTTGCCGGTTTATTTTGTCCTTGGACATGTTTTTTTTTCCCTGT